>NC_058083.1:387272740-387998446 GCF_014858855.1 Bufo gargarizans
AGTCCTATATACATTCTATTAAAGACACATGATCTCGATCACTAATGTCCACAGACCTAATTGCAAAACAATTTAGTACCTAATACAGCTCGCTATATAATCTTAGAGAAAGAAGCAGTATGGCGGAAAACGAAATAAGGTCAGAAAAAATTAAAAGGTGGCTTTCACAGTTATGTCTCCCGGCTATTCCCCATGAACAAGCTCAGTCCCTTACTAAGCCATTTACGTTACAAAAATTAAATAAGGCTTTAAGTACGGTCCCTAGACATAACTTTCCTGGACTGGATGGATTAACCTCGGGCTACCCAGAATGCTTACTTATATAATGAGGTATATAAGGGTAATCCGCTCCCGACACAAATGTTGTCTGCCCTAATTACTATCCTGCTCAAAAGAGGGTAAGGATCCTTCATCCTGTGCCAGCTACAGACCCATTTCGCTTTTAAATGCGGGTCTGAAATTGTTTGTCAAAATGCTTGCGTTTAGGTTGCAACTAGGGATGAGCGAACTCGAACTGTATAGTTCGGGTTCGTACCGAATTTTGGGGTGTCCGTGACACGGACCCGAACCCGGACATTTTCGTAAAAGTCCGGGTTCGGGTTCGGTGTTCGTCGCTTTCTTCGCGCTTTTGTGACGCTTTCTTGGCGCTTTTTGAAAGGCTGCAAAGCAGCCAATCAACAAGCGTCATACTACTTGCCCCAAGAGGCCATCACAGCCATGCCTACTATTGGCATGGCTGTGATTGGCCAGAGCACCATGTGACCCAGCCTCTATTTAAGCTGGAGTCACATAGCGCCGCCCGTCACTCTGCTCTGATTAGCGTAGGGAGAGGTTGCGGCTGCGACAGTAGGGCGAGATTAGGCAGATTAACTCCTCCAAAGGACTTGATTAACTGATCGATCTGCAGCTGTGGATCATTGAGCTGCTGATCCTCAATTGCTCACTGTTTTTAGGCTGCACAGACCGTTTGTCAGTCTCATTTTTCTGGGGTGATCGGCGGCCATTTTGTGTCTTGTGGTGCGCCAGCACAAGCTGCGACCAAGTGCATTTAACCCTCAATGGTGTGGTTGTTTTTTGGCTAAAGCCTACATCAGGGTGAAGCTGTCACACCAAGTGCATTTAACCAGCAATAGTCTGTTCATTTTTTGGCCATATACAAAATCAGGGGCAAGCTGCGCCTGTCACCAAGTGCATTTAACCCTCAATGGTGTGGTTGTTTTTTGGCTAAAGCCTACATCAGGGTGAAGCTGTCACACCAAGTGCATTTAACCAGCAATAGTCTGTTCATTTTTTGGCCATATACAAAATCAGGGGCAAGCTGCGCCTGTCACCAAGTGCATTTAACCCTCAATGGTGTGGTTGTTTTTTGGCTAAAGCCTACATCAGGGTGAAGCTGTCACACCAAGTGCATTTAACCAGCAATAGTCTGTTCATTTTTTGGCCATATACAAAATCAGGGGCAAGCTGCGCCTGTCACCAAGTGCATTTAACCCTCAATGGTGTGGTTGTTTTTTGGCTAAAGCCTACATCAGGGTGAAGCTGTCACACCAAGTGCATTTAACCAGCAATAGTCTGTTCATTTTTTGGCCATATCCCAGTCTAATTCTGTCACTAAATCCATACCGGTCACCCAGCGCCTAAATACTAGGCCTCAAATTTATATCCAGCTAAATCTGTCCCTAGTGCTGTAGCTGGGCGAGTTATTTAGTGTCCGTTCAAGCACATTTCTTGTTCTGGGTTGAAATACAATTCCCAATTTAGCAATTTCATAATTTAGTGGTTCCTGCTATATCAGAGCTATTTGAAATCTATCCCAAAAAGGGTATATAATATTGAAGGTGCACATTGGGTCATTCAGAATAACTTCACACACACCCGCTACTGTGTATTTCCAAGTCTAATTCTGTCACTAAACCCATACCTGTCACCCAGCGCCTAAATACTAGGCCTCAAATTTAAATCCCTCTAAATCTCTCGTTACCCACCGCTGTACTGTTGTTGCTGGGCAAGATATTTAGTGTCCGTCAAAGCACATTTTTTGTTCTGGGTTGAAGTACAATTCCCAATTTAGCAATTTCATAATTTAGTGGTTTCTGCTATATCAGAGCTATTTGAAATCTATCCCTAAAAGGGTATATAATATTGAAGGTGCACATAGGGTCATTCAGAATAACTTCACACACACGCTTCTGTGCATTTCCAAGTCTAATTCTGTCACTAAATCCATACCGGTGACCCAGCGCCTAAATACTAGGCCTCAAATTTAAATCCCTCTAAATCTCTCGTTACCCACCACTGTACTGTTGTTGCTGGGCAAGATATTTAGTGTCCGTCAAAGCACATTTTTTGTTCTGGGTTGAAGTACAATTCCCAATTTAGCAATTTCATAATTTAGTGGTTTCTGCTATATCAGAGCTATTTGAAATCTATCCCTAAAAGGGTATATAATATTGAAGGTGCACATAGGGTCATTCAGAATAACTTCACACACACGCTTCTGTGCATTTCCAAGTCTAATTCTGTCACTAAATCCATACCGGTGACCCAGCGCCTAAATACTAGGCCTCAAATTTAAATCCCTCTAAATCTCTCGTTACCCACCGCTGTACTGTTGTTGCTGGGCAAGATATTTAGTGTCCGTCAAAGCACATTTTTTGTTCTGGGTTGAAGTACAATTCCCAATTTAGCAATTTCATAATTTAGTGGTTTCTGCTATATCAGAGCTATTTGAAATCTATCCCTAAAAGGGTATATAATATTGAAGGTGCACATAGGGTCATTCAGAATAACTTCACACACACGCTTCTGTGCATTTCCAAGTCTAATTCTGTCACTAAATCCATACCGGTGACCCAGCGCCTAAATACTAGGCCTCAAATTTAAATCCCTCTAAATCTCTCGTTACCCACCGCTGTACTGTTGTTGCTGGGCAAGATATTTAGTGTCCGTCAAAGCACATTTTTTGTTCTGGGTTGAAGTACAATTCCCAATTTAGCAATTTCATAATTTAGTGGTTCCTGCTATATCAGAGCTATTTGAAATCTATCCCAAAAAGGGTATATAATATTGAAGGTGCACATTGGGTCATTCAGAATAACTTCACACACACCCGCTACTGTGTATTTCCAAGTCTAATTCTGTCACTAAACCCATACCTGTCACCCAGCGCCTAAATACTAGGCCTCAAATTTAAATCCCTCTAAATCTCTCGTTACCGCTGTACTGTTGTAGCTGGGAAAGTTATTTAGTGCCCGTCAAAGCACATTTTTTGTTCTGGGTTGAAGTACAATTCCCAATTTAGCAATTTCATAATTTAGTGGTTCCTGCTATATCAGAGCTATTTGAAATCTATCCCAAAAAGGGTATATAATATTCAAGGTGCACATTGGGTCATTCAGAATAACTTCACACACACGCTTCTGTGCATTTCCAAGTCTAATTCTGTCACTAAATCCATACCGGTCACCCAGCGCCTAAATACTAGGCCTCAAATTTATATCCCGCTGAATTTGAATACAATACATTGGGCCAAATAATATATTTGTTGTTGTGGTGAACCATAACAATGAGAAAAACATCTAGTAAGGGACGCGGACGTGGACATGGTCGTGGTGGTGTTAGTGGACCCTCTGGTGCTGGGAGAGGACGTGGCCGTTCTGCCACATCCACACGTCCTAGTGTACCAACTACCTCAGGTCCCAGTAGCCGCCAGAATTTACAGCGATATATGGTGGGGCCCAATGCCGTTCTAAGGATGGTAAGGCCTGAGCAGGTACAGGCATTAGTCAATTGGGTGGCCGACAGTGGATCCAGCACGTTCACATTATCTCCCACCCAGTCTTCTGCAGAAAGCGCACAGATGGCGCCTGAAAACCAACCCCATCAGTCTGTCACATCACCCCCATGCATACCAGGGAAACTGTCTCAGCCTCAAGTTATGCAGCAGTCTCTTATGCTGTTTGAAGACTCCGCTGGCAGGGTTTCCCAAGGGCATCCACCTAGCCCTTCCCCAGCGGTGAAAGACATAGAATGCACTGACGCACAACCACTTATGTTTCCTGATGATGAGGACATGGGAATACCACCTCAGCATGTCTCTGATGATGACGAAACACAGGTGCCAACTACTGCGTCTTTCTGCAGTGTGCAGACTGAACAGGAGGTCAGGGATCAAGACTGGGTGGAAGACGATGCAGGGGACGATGAGGTCCTAGACCCCACATGGAATGAAGGTCGTGCCACTGACTTTCACAGTTCGGAGGAAGAGGCAGTGGTGAGACCGAGCCAACAGCGTAGCAAAAGAGGGAGCAGTGGGCAAAAGCAGAACACCCGCCGCCAAGAGACTCCGCCTGCTACTGACCGCCGCCATCTGGGACCGAGCACCCCAAAGGCAGCTTCAAGGAGTTCCCTGGCATGGCACTTCTTCAAACAATGTGCTGACGACAAGACCCGAGTGGTTTGCACGCTGTGCCATCAGAGCCTGAAGCGAGGCATTAACGTTCTGAACCTGAGCACAACCTGCATGACCAGGCACCTGCATGCAAAGCATGAACTGCAGTGGAGTAAACACCTTAAAACCAAGGAAGTCACTCAGGCTCCCCCTGCTACCTCTTCTGCTGCTGCCGCCTCGGCCTATTCTGCTGCTGCCGCCTCGGCCTCTTCCTCCGCCTCTGGAGGAACGTTGGCACCTGCCGCCCAGCAAACAGGGGATGTACCACCAACACCACCACCACCACCTCCGTCACCAAGCGTCTCAACCATGTCACACGCCAGCGTTCAGCTCTCCATCTCACAAACATTTGATAGAAAGCGTAAATTCCCACCTAGCCACCCTCGATCCCTGGCCCTGAATGCCAGCATTTCTAAACTACTGGCCTATGAAATGCTGTCATTTAGGCTGGTGGACACAGACAGCTTCAAACAGCTCATGTCGCTTGCTGTCCCACAGTATGTTGTTCCCAGCCGGCACTACTTCTCCAAGAGAGCCGTGCCTTCCCTGCACAACCAAGTATCCGATAAAATCAAGTGTGCACTGCGCAACGCCATCTGTAGCAAGGTCCACCTAACCACAGATACGTGGACCAGTAAGCACGGCCAGGGACGCTATATCTCCCTAACTGCACACTGGGTAAATGTAGTGGCAGCTGGGCCCCAGGCGGAGAGCTGTTTGGCGCACGTCCTGCCGCCGCCAAGGATCGCAGGGCAACATTCTTTGCCTCCTGTTGCCACCTCCTCCTTCTCGGCTTCCTCCTCCTCTTCTTCCACCTGCTCATCCAGTCAGCCACACACCTTCACCACCAACTTCAGCACAGCCCGGGGTAAACGTCAGCAGGCCATTCTGAAACTCATATGTTTGGGGGACAGGCCCCACACCGCACAGGAGTTGTGGCGGGGTATTGAACAACAGACCGACGAGTGGTTGCTGCCGGTGAGCCTCAAGCCCGGCCTGGTGGTGTGTGATAATGGGCGAAATCTCGTTGCAGCTCTGGGACTAGCCAATTTGACGCACATCCCTTGCTTGGCGCATGTGCTGAATTTGGTGGTGCAGAAGTTCATTCACAACTACCCCGACATGTCAGAGCTGCTGCATAAAGTGCGGGCCGTCTGTTCGCGCTTCCGGCGTTCACATCCTGCCGCTGCTCGCCTGTCTGCGCTACAGCGTAACTTCGGCCTTCCCGCTCACCGCCTCATATGCGACGTGCCCACCAGGTGGAACTCCACCTTGCACATGCTGGACAGACTGTGCGAGCAGCAGCAGGCCATAGTGGAGTTTCAGCTGCAGCACGCACGGGTCAGTCGCACTACAGAACAGCACCACTTCACCACCAATGACTGGGCCTCCATGCGAGACCTGTGTGCCCTGTTGCGCTGTTTCGAGTACTCCACCAACATGGCCAGTGGCGATGACACCGTTATCAGCGTTACAATACCACTTCTATGTCTCCTTGAGAAAACACTTAGGGCGATGATGGAACAGGAGGTGGCCCAGGAGGAGGAGGAGGAGGATGAGGAAGAGGGGTCATTTTTAGCACTTTCAGGCCAGTCTCTTCGAAGTGACTCAGAGGGAGGTTTTTTGCAACAGCAGAGGCCAGGTACAAATGTGGCCAGCCAGGGCCCACTACTGGAGGACGAGGAGGACGAGGATGAGGAGGAGGTGGAGGAGGATGAGGATGAAGCATGGTCACAGCGGGGTGGCACCCAACGCAGCTCGGGTCCATCACTGGTGCGTGGCTGGGGGGAAAGGCAGGACGATGACGATACGCCTCCCACAGAGGACAGCTTGTCCTTACCCCTGGGCAGCCTGGCACACATGAGCGACTACATGCTGCAGTGCCTGCGCAACGACAGCAGAGTTGCCCACATTTTAACCTGTGCGGACTACTGGGTTGCCACCCTGCTGGATCCACGCTACAAAGACAATGTGCCCACCTTACTTCCTGCACTGGAGCGTGATAGGAAGATGCGCGAGTACAAGCGCACGTTGGTAGACGCGCTACTGAGAGCATTCCCAAATGTCACAGGGGAACAAGTGGAAGCCCAAGGCCAAGGCAGAGGAGGAGCAAGAGGTCGCCAAGGCAGCTGTGTCACGGCCAGCTCCTCTGAGGGCAGGGTTAGCATGGCAGAGATGTGGAAAACTTTTGTCAACACGCCACAGCTAACTGCACCACCACCTGATACGCAACGTGTTAGCAGGAGGCAACATTTCACTAACATGGTGGAACAGTACGTGTGCACACCCCTCCACGTACTGACTGATGGTTCGGCCCCATTCAACTTCTGGGTCTCTAAATTGTCCACGTGGCCAGAGCTAGCCTTTTATGCCTTGGAGGTGCTGGCCTGCCCGGCAGCCAGCGTTTTGTCTGAACGTGTATTCAGCACGGCAGGGGGCGTCATTACAGACAAACGCAGCCGCCTGTCTACAGCCAATGTGGACAAGCTGACGTTCATAAAAATGAACCAGGCATGGATCCCACAGGACCTGTCCGTCCCTTGTCCAGATTAGACATTAACTACCTCCCCATAACCATATATTATTGGACTCCAGGGCACTTCCTCATTCAATCCTATTTTTATTTTCATTTTACCATTATATTGCGATGCTACCCAAAGTTGAATGAACCTCTCCTCTGCCTGTGTGCTAGGCCTAAATATATGCCAATGGACTGTTGCAGTGGTGGCTGACATGAAGCCTGATTCTCTGCTATGACATGCAGACTAATTCTCTGCTGACATGAAGCCAGATTGTCTGTTACGGGACCTCTCTCCTCTGCCTGGGTGCTGGGCCTAAATTTATGACAATGGACTGTTGCAGTGGTGGCTGACGTGAAGCCTGATTCTCTGCTATGACATGCAGACTGATTCTCTGCTGACATGAAGCCAGATCGTCTGTTACGGGACCTCTCTGCTCTGCCTGTGTGCTAGGCCTAAATATATGCCAATGGACTGTTGCAGTGGTGGGTGACGTGAAGCCTCATTCTCTGCTATGACATGCAGACTGATTCTCTGCTGACATGAAGCCAGATTGTCTGTTACGGGACCTCTCTGCTCTGCCTGTGTGCTAGGCCTAAATATATGCCAATGGACTGTTGCAGTGGTGGGTGACGTGAAGCCTCATTCTCTGCTATGACATGCAGACTGATTCTCTGCTGTCATGAAGCCAGATTGTCTGTTACGGGACCTCTCTGCTCTGCCTGTGTGCTAGGCCTAAATATATGCCAATGGACTGTTGCAGTGGTGGGTGACGTGAAGCCTCATTCTCTGCTATGACATGCAGACTGATTCTCTGCTGACATGAAGCCAGATTGTCTGTTACGGGACCTCTCTGCTCTGCCTGTGTGCTAGGCCTAAATATATGCCAATGGACTGTTGCAGTGGTGGGTGACGTGAAGCCTCATTCTCTGCTATGACATGCAGACTGATTCTCTGCTGTCATGAAGCCAGATTGTCTGTTACGGGACCTCTCTGCTCTGCCTGTGTGCTAGGCCTAAATATATGCCAATGGACTGTTGCAGTGGTGGGTGACGTGAAGCCTCATTCTCTGCTATGACATGCAGACTAATTCTCTGCTGACATGAAGACAGATTCTCTGTTACGGGACCTCTCTCCTCTGCCTGTGTGTGTGCTGGGCCTAAATATATGCCAATGGACTGTTGCAGTGGTGGCTGACGTGAAGCCTCATTCTCTGCTATGACATGCAGACTGATTCTCTGCTGACATGAAGCCAGATTCTCTGTTACGGGACCTCTCTCCTCTGCCTGTGTGTGTGCTGGGCCTAAATATATGCCAATGGACTGTTGCAGTGGTGGCTGACGTGAAGCCTCATTCTCTGCTATGACATGCAGACTGATTCTCTGCTGACATGAAGCCAGATTCTCTGTTACGGGACCTCTCTCCTCTGCCTGTGTGTGTGCTGGGCCTAAATATATGCCAATGGACTGTTGCAGTGGTGGCTGACGTGAAGCCTCATTCTCTGCTATGACATGCAGACTGATTCTCTGCTGACATGAAGCCAGATTCTCTGTTACGGGACCTCTCTCCTCTGCCTGTGTGTGTGCTGGGCCTAAATATATGCCAATGGACTGTTGCAGTGGTGGCTGACGTGAAGCCTCATTCTCTGCTATGACATGCAGACTGATTCTCTGCTGACATGAAGCCAGATTCTCTGTTACGGGACCTCTCTCCTCTGCCTGTGTGCTAGGCCTAAATATATGCCAATGGACTGTTGCAGTGGTGGCTGACGTGAAGCCTCATTCTCTGCTATGACATGCAGACTAATTCTCTGCTGACATGAAGACAGATTCTCTGTTACGGGACCTCTCTCCTCTGCCTGGGTGCCGGGGCCTAAATATCTGAGAATGGACTGTTCCAGTGGTGGGTGACGGGAAGCCAGATTCTCTGCTATGGAACCTCTCTCCAATTGATTTTGGTTAATTTTTATTTATTTAATTTTTATTTTAATTAATTTCCCTATCCACATTTGTTTGCAGGGGATTTACCTACATGTTGCTGCCTTTTGCAGCCCTCTAGCCCTTTCCTGGGCTGTTTTACAGCCGTTTTAGTGCCGAAAAGTTCGGGTCCCCATTGACTTCAATGGGGTTCGGGTTCGGGACGAAGTTCGGATCGGGTTCGGATCCCGAACCCGAACATTTCCGGGATGTTCGGCCGAACTTCTCGAACCCGAACATCCAGGTGTTCGCTCAACTCTAGTTGCAACCCTTTTTGCCCCGGCTTATCAATACAGAACAGATGGGATTTGTGGCTGGCAGGAAAGGAAGAATTAATACTACTCGGATAGTCAATATTATACATCATGCCAGGGAGAAATCCATTCCTCTTGTCCTCCTAGGGACAGACGCAGAGAAAGCGTTCTATCGTATAGATTGGCTCTTTATGCATCTGGCCCTGGCAAAGTTTGGGATACCATCCCAGTTTATAGGAGCTACAATGGCTATGTATGATTCTCCTACGGCCAGAGTAATGGTAAACGGTACTCTAGCTCCCAGCTTTACAATTGGAAATGGTACAAGGCAGGGTTGCCCCCTGTATCCCCTGCTCTTTATCTTTGTGGTGGAGTGCCTGTTTCAAGCGATACGTCAGGAGGAGAAAATTCAGGGCCTGAGGGTGGGGAACACCTATCACCAGCTTGCGGCTTTCGCCGACGATCTATTGGTTATCATAACCAATCTAGCCGAGGCGTTTCCTGCTATGCAGGACCTGTTTCAGAGGTTTGGAGATATGTCCAACTTCCTTATTAACCCCATGAAATCCCAAGCTTTAAATGTCACGGCCAGTAGGGACTTACAGTCGTCATTAGAGACGCAACACAGATATATCTGGACAACGCGTTCAATTAAATTCTTTGGGGTAACTTTGGATCCATGTGATCTATTTGAGGAAAACTTTCGAAACTTACTTAAGAACATTTCAGCCACTATTGACTCATGGAGCATCCCTTTCACTTCGTGGTTTGGAAGATGTACACTAATTAGGTCCATACTAGTCCCTAAAATACTGTACTACATGTCGGTATTACCTATCCACCTGCCAAAATCCTTTTTTGCCCAACTGAAACAATGTTTTTCTAGATTTCTCTGGAAAAAAAATCGAGACCACGTCTCCCACACTCAACAATGATACAGTCAAACAAGCTAGAGGGAATGGGTCTTCCTGACATGGCAGTATATTTCAAGGCAATTCAGGGGACGAGATGTCTAGAGTGGATTAGGAGCTCAGAGGATAGACTTGACATCATGGCGGAATCAGGTTGGATCAGACCCCCCCTGAGAACATTCCTCCTTTCGCCCCCTAGAGATATGTATCAGCAGATCATACCACTTAGCACCATGACGAAAAACACATTGAAAATATGGCATTCTGATCTATCTAAGGTGCTGCTTTCAGGCCACGAAGTGTCGCCTGTGCTTCAGGTGAGGGATATTCTGTGGAGTTCTGGGGGGATCTTTGGCTCCACTTTACCAGAAGACCTCAAAGAGATGTCCCTTCAGTGGACCTTCTAGATTCATCGGGGCTCCTCTCAGACGGATGGGATACTCATCCTAAACTGCAAACATTATCCTTTATCCACAAGCTGTACATTAAACTATACTTGGGGGGAAAAAAGATCACACTGTCTGCTTCTATGACACAGTGTGAAAAAAAATTACACTTTCCAGGGTACCTTCCAAGAAAAAAGTGGCACAGCTCTACTCTGTGTTGGTTTCCCAGGCCAGACCCGTCTCATATAGCTTCATCCGTTTGTGGGAAAAAGATCTCGGCGTTCATTTCACTGACAGGGAAGTCGCGCAAATTTGTTCTATTGCACCCAGGGTATCCAGATGTGTAAAGCTGCAGGAAAACCTTTACCAATTGATCACTAGGTGGTATTTCACCCCCCAAAAGTTACATCTCATTTTTCCAGACTGTGACTCCAAGTGTTGGAGGTGTTCCAAAGCAGAGGGCTCCCTACTACACATATGGTGGTCATGTCCTGCTATTTCTAGATATTTCTGGAACCAGGTCTGTTCATTATGTTCAAGGATAAGTAACGTAAAGTTCACACCCTCAGCTAAGGGGTGCCTGTTGGGTTTATTAGGAGAGGTTAAGGGAAACAGACAGGTCTCTTCCTTGTTAGGCCAACTCTTCGCAGCTGCAAGAGTTCTGATAGCGTTTAATCGGAAGAGTCACAAAGCCCCATCCATCTCCCAATGGATAGCGAAATGTGACGCACTGTATAGAGTGGAGAAGATTTCAGGGTGGGAATCCAAAAGAACACATATGTTTGAGGCCACGTGGTCCCCCTGGAAAAAATACAGAGGATTCTCCTCTTAGTATCAAAAGGGCTTTTAATCGGGCAAATATAGATGGAGTAGGAAGTCCCCCCCCCCCCCTATTGTAGGTACTTGAATATGTTTGCTTATAAGAATGTGAACTTTATGTAATAAGTACCCTATTGTGGGGTTATTGTATCTTTTGTATTTTCTGCTCATTATTCAGAATAATATCTCTCCAGAGATCTTTGATTGACACTATTTGTTATTTAGTATGGCTGTAGAGCCGATCCGGGCCGGCTCTTACTGGGAGCAGCCAAAGTGCAGGGTGGGTGGCTTCTCCCCACATTCCAGGCAGGGTTTTGGTTTGGGATATAAAAGCCAGCCAGCAGTCTCAGCTGTGTGGATTCTCCTCCCCTTCACAGTGAAGATGTGGAGACGCTGTGGTTTTAGGATCTGCATGAGGTGTGCCGTGCTAAAGGGCTGAGAGCCGCATTGCTGGAAAACAGGCCCCCTAAAGCCTGCAGTGGATGGCTGATAAAAAACTGCTAACCAGGTGAACGTTTGTGTTCTGTGGACTTTCCATGGTGTGAACATACACCAATACTGCGAACTGTTATTGCCTCTATACTGCATCCGCTAACCTGCCTACCAGAGCAAATCCCCACAGTTGACATAAGGGCTTTATTTCAGCAATGACCCTAATTAATGTGAAGTACAAGTCACATCACTCTTTTACTAATAAACAAAAGGCCAATAATAACTACTTTCACATAGACTATTAATGTGTGCTTCTTAAAACTTTACTTTTATTTTTATATTGTATTTCATGTAACATCATTGCCCATTACCCCTGAAGACGCTAGGGCTCTGGTGAAACATGTCAGGGGCAGTGCCTGTATGTTTTAATGGTGACTTAAGAGAGCACTGTACTAAAGATACAAGGGCGGAATATAGGCATCTCCTTCTGGTAGATACTGAAGCAATATACAGGGTCAGCGATAATATCATCAGAGTTTTAAAGCACGGTTCCTATTATGTCTGAAATAAAATTTTAGTAAAGTTTTAAGGTGCACCGTGCACACCTTAATAGACTATGTGAAAATAAGTAAGCGCTCTGGCTTGGCCATTCAAGGACATTCACAGAGTTGTCCCTAAACCACTCATATGTTGTCTTGGCTGTGTGCTTAGGGTCATTGGGGACATTTATCATAGCCCAGCGGTGTATTGGGGGCTCTGATAACCAGGAGCCTGCTGGCTGCTGTGCTTAATTTATGACAGGGCATACACCTCATCATAAATTAGCTGCAACACCTGGTAGTTAGTGTCACTAAAGTTAAATCTATACCAGCCCCTGGTTGGCATAGAATTCAGTGTTCTTTTACACAGATCCTCGCCACTCCCCCTTTTCAGGAAAGTGGCGAGGCCTATGGAGAAATGCTACTTGTGCAAAAAAATAAAGCAATAAAAAATGCTATAGATTGATGATAAATCTGGCCCATTTACTTGTTGGAACTTGTAAAGCTTTGACTCAGTCACAGGTCAAGAGCTCTCTGGATTAGGTTTTCATTAAGAATATCTCTTAACCCTAACCAGTCTGTCTGTTCCAGTTGCTGAAAAAAAACCCCACAGCATTAGGGTCCATTCACACGTCCGTTTTTTCTTTCCTGATCTGTTCCGTTTTTTCAGGAACAGATCAGGACCAGATCTGGACCCATTCATTTTCAATGGGTCCTGGAAAAAATCGGACAGCACAATGTGTGCTGTCCGTTTCCGTTGTTCCGTTCCGCATGTCCGTTTAAATATAAAACATGTCCTATTCTTGTCCTGAAAAATCGGATCCTGGTACAATGCAAAGTCAATGGTTCCGCAAAAAACGGAAGACATTCGGATGTCATTCCGTATGTCTTCCGTTTTTTGCGGAATCCGTTCCTGGAAACACATAGCAAATTTTTTTTTTTTCATTTTTTTTTCAAAGAAATCCAAACAACTTTATTTGATTATTGAAATGTATACATGTTTCCGTTTTTTGCGGATCCGCAAAAAACGGATGACATACGGAAACATTTTCAGGAACAACGGATCCGCAAAAAACGGACCGTTTTTCAGGATGAAAAAAAACAGGACGTGTGAATGCTACCACCACCATGCTTCGCTGCAGGGATGGTATTGAGCAGGTGATGAGAAATGCCTAATTTCTCCAGACATGACGCTTAGAATTTAAACCAAATAGTTCAATATTAGCTTCATTAGAGAATTTTGTTTCTCACTCAGAGTTCCTTAGGTTTCATGTGTCTTTTACTGAGGAGAGGTTTCTTTCTAGCTCACATTAATGGAGTGCTGCAGTGATGATTAACATTAACCTTAAGGTTTTTAGCATCTCTTCAACCAAGGCCTATCTCCCTTGATTACTTAGTTTGGTGGGGGAAGCCAGGTCTATTAAGAGTCCTGGTTGTTTCAAACTTCTTCCATTTAAGAATTATAGAGGCCATCATTTTGTACTCTTTTCCAGATCTGTGTCTCCACACAGTGCTCTGAGCTCTACATGCAGTTTTTTTCCCACTGATGGCTTGCTTTTTGCTATGATATGATTTGTCAGCTGCATGATCTTATCTAGACAGGGTTCTGCCTTTCCAAATCATGTCCAATCACCTGAATTTACCACAGGTGGACTGCAATCAAGGTGTAGAAACATCTCAAAGATCAAAGATGACCAAGAGAAATGGGAGGCCCCCGAAAAGTGTCATAGCAAAGGGTCCATGCTAAATTTGTTTGTCCTTACTAATAAATTTGGTGGGGGAAAACTTAGCACAAAGCAGCAACATAACAAAATGAAAAAAAAAAAAAGTGAAAGGGTCTGAAGACTTTCAAAATGATATATATATGTATATGTATATAAATAAATAAATATATATATATATATATATATATATATATATACATATATACACACACACACAACACAATCGTGGCCAAAAGTTTTGAGAATTACACAAATATTAGTTTTCACAAAGTTTGCTGCTAAACTGCTTTTAGATCTTTGTTTCAGTTGTTTCTGTGACGTAGTGAAATATAATTACACGCACTTCATACGTTTCAAAAGCTTTTATCGACAATTACATGACATTTATGCAAAGAGTCAGTATTTGCAGTGTTGGCCCTTTTTCAGGACCTCTGAAATTCGACTGGGCATGCTCCCAATCAACTTCTGGGCCAATTCCTGACTGATAGCAACCCATTCTTTCATATTTACTTCTTGGAGTTTGTCAGAATTAGTGGGTTTTTGTTTGTCCACCCGCCTCTTGAGGATTGACCACAAGTTCTCAATGGGATTAAGATCTGGGGAGTTTCCAGGCCATGGACCCAAAATGTCAACGTTTTGGTCCCCGAGCCACTTAGTTATCACTTTTGCCTTATGGCACAGTGCTCCATCGTGCTGGAAAACGCATTGTTCTTCACCAAACTGTTGTTGGATTGTTGGAAGAAGTTCCTGTTGGAGGGTGTTTTGGTACCATTCTTTATTCATGGCTGTGTTTTGGGGCAAAATTGTGAGTGAGCCCACTCCCTTGGATGAGAAGCAACCCCACACATGAATGGCCTTTTTCCTGATGCCCCAAACAATCGGAAAGAGGCTTCATCGGATAATATGACTTTGCCCCAGTCCTCAGCAGTCCATTCACCATATTTTCTGCAGAAGATCAATCTGTTCCTGATGTTTTTTTTGGAGAGAAGTGGCTTCTTTGCTGCCCTTCTTGACACCAGGCCATCTTCCAAAAGTCTTCGCCTCACTGTGCGTGCAGATGCGCTCACAACTGCCTGCTGCCATTCCTGAGAAATCTCTGCACTGGTGGCACTCCGATCCCGCAGCTGAATCCTCTTTAGGAGACGATCCTGGCGCTTGCTGGACTTTCTTGGATGCCCTGAAGCCTTCTTAACAAGAATTGAACCTCTTTCCTTGAAGTTCTTGATGATCCTATAAATTGTTGATTGAGGTGCAATCTTAATAGCCACAATATCCTTGCCTGTGAAGCCATTTTTATGCAACGTAATGATGGCTGCACGCGTTCCTTTGCAGGTCACCATGGTTAACAATGGAAGAACAATGATTTCAAGCATCACCCTCCTTTTAACAGGTCAAGTCTGCCATTTTTACCTAATTAGCGTGACATAATGATCTCCAGCCTTGTGCTCGTCAACATTCTCACCTGAGTTAACAAGACGATTACTGAAATGATCTCAGCAGGTCCTTTAATGACAGCAATGAAATGCACTGGAAAGTTTTTTTTGGGATTAAGTTCATTTTCATGGCAAAGAAGGACTATGCAATTCATCTGATCACTCTTCATAACATTCTGGAGTATATGCAAATTGCTATTATAAAAACATAAGCAGCAACTTTTCCAATTTCCAATATTTATATAATTCTCAAAACTTTTGGCCACGACTGTATATATATATATATATATATATATATATATATATATTTGATGCCACAGATTGAAATAAGCATTGTAATGTAATCACATTGCTCCCAAGCTGCTGTTCTCTGCTGTCAGCACTGCCAGTCTACTTACAGCCTCACTGGTGAGTCATGTCTGGCCCTCTCGTTGCTATCTGTAAAGTACCTGACAACACTAGTCCTTTCCAGCAGTTGTCAAGCAGAACATCTCAAACAAGTAGTCTTTCTCAGAACACTATCTTCAGATGAAGGCAGCATTGCAGCATTGAACTAAGGCAAACATGCTTGGCAGTATTCATACCATACTTTTATTTATCTATCAGCCCCGGTGACAGGGAAGTGATCGCAACTGTCTTTGACAATGTGCTGTCATAGCTCGCCGACACAGGAACAACCACACCATCCATGCTGGCAAATAAACCTCTGATCTGCTGACCCCACTGGTCAACCACCCACTGATCCCCCTATGGGATCTGTGATTTGTGATTCACAGACCCAGTCCTCCATCTCCTGACGTGAATCCATTTCCTGGCCACAGTTCGAAGCCACAATCCGACACCACCATCTGACGCCAAAGTCCGACATCACAGCCTGACTCCACAGTATGACTTTAATATGGCCAGTAGGCATTTCACAGCTGCCGGCCTGTGTGGGAGGAGTCTGCTGGCTTGGAATCTGCCTGTGCTCCTCCCATACAGTGCTGCAGCACGATCTGTGCCTGCCTACCTGCTGGATCTGATCATCAGGAACAGGACAAGGCGATTAGTTACAGTTTTTTTTTTTTTTTTTTATTAACACTCAGGGGGCACAAAGAGGGCATTACTATTGTGAAAATGGCACAAAGAAGACACTACTATTGTGAAGGAGGCACAGAGAGGGCATTACTGCTGTGAAAGGGGCACGGAGAGGGCATGTTTACTGTGAAGGGGCATAACTGTTATGGAGACACAAAGAGGGCATATCTACAGTGAGGTCGGGGCAGAATGAGGGTATAACCACTCTGAAGGGAGCACATAGACAGCATAACTACTGTGAAGAGGTGCACAATGAAGACATAACTACTGTGAGGGTGCACAAAAAGGATAATACTGTGAAGGGGGCACAATGAATGGATAATACTGTGAAGGGGCACATTGTATGCATAACCACCGTGAGGGCACACAATGTGGGTATTACTACTGTGAGAGAGCTCAATGTGGGCATACCTACTGTGAGGGAGAACATTGTGGGCATAAGTACTGTGAAGGGGCATAATGTGGGCATAACTACTGTGAGGGGGCACAATGTGGATATAACTACTGTGAAGGTGCATAATGTGGGCATTACTGTGAAGGGGCATAACTACTGTGAGGGAAAAAGTGCCATTTACCGTATGGGGGGGGTGCCAGGGAAAGGACCTGCTTCGGGTGCCAAGTACCTTAGGCACACCACCGATAATAGTACGATTTGTAAGTATCAGTAGGGCCTCTCCAAAACATTGCTGGAACAATCAATTGGAGTGGGAGAGAGCAGGGCCATCTGTTGCGAACATCTGCTCCTTGTGAGTTGCTGTACAATGCCTTTGTGCTGTACAGATATGATGGCAGTAGGGATACTTTCCTGCAATTTCAGTAAAAACATATCAAAACCCTGACGTTTACTAACTAGTGATGAGTGGCAGGGGCAATATTCGAATTTGCGATATTTCACAAATATTTTGTAGACTATTCGTCATATATTTGTAAATTCGAGATTATATTCTTGATTGCGAAAATCGGCAATGTATTGTTCGCGTAATGCGCATGAAATACCAGCATGGGTTAGGCAACTTTTCTATCGGTTGCTAAGCTGTGACAAAGCCTTCTAATTGGCCCACAAGCTAGAAGAAGGTAGGGATGATCACCTGGTGTACTGTGTTAAAAAAAAAACAAGACAAAAAAACGTATATTCATGATTACGAATATATAGTACTATATTCTAAATATTCACAAATTCTCGAAGTGCCGATATTCGCAATAAGAATTTGCTTTTAGAATATTCGTGCTTAACACTATTACTGACCAGGGTGAGGAGAATAGTGCAACAGGCAGTGATGTCAGCAGGATAATTCCTGACCAGCATTTCCCCACAGAAATCCTCCCCACTGAAAAAAAAGAGCCCCACCCCCAAAAAAAATTTTTGTGTGCCCAAAACGTAGAATTAGAAAGGACACAATCCACCAATGTGAAACATGTCCCACAAAATCCGGCCTGTGCTCTAAAGACTGTTTAAAAATTATCATAATGCCTTGGATTTTTTTTTTTATTATTTTTACTCTAAATCCACCCCTTCTGTCACATATACTGGCCATTTTTTTTTTATTAGTATTAACTGACCAGCCCCAGAGATCACAATTTATAATATTAGGGCAAACCCCCAAAAATTTCTATAATGCTTTGTATATTGTCAGCAACTGGAAAGTTCTAGAGGGAGGGTTTATTTCACCTTGCTTGCAAATCTGGGTGAAAGGAAGGAATATATGAGAGATAATTTGCCTTGCTTTTGATAAGCTTTTTTGTGGGCCTATATTTTATGGAATGGTGGGTAGGCTGCTAGTGGGACCTGCCATTCCCCCTCATCCAAAGCAGAGTTCAAGGTTTCCCTCAGTCACCTCACTATAAATTCTCACAATACCCCTATATGAATACCATGAAGGGTGTCACCTCATAAACTAAAAGTTTTCTATATTACCCCTAGATGATTGCCATGAGGGGTTGTCACTTTTCACAAACTAAACGTTCTTGCTATACCCCTAGATTAATTCCTTGAGGGTGCAGTCTCCAAAATGGGGTCACTTCATGTTGGTTGTTTTTTTGGGTTCACCTCAGAGCCTCTGCAATTGTCAATTAGTGCTGTGTAAATGACCAAATTAGGCTTCACATTTGCATGGCACTCTTTTCACACCTGAGCTTTGTCTTAGTTCCAGACAACAGATTATGTAAGAGAGTATGTAACCGAGTACAGTACTCGCTATACTCACTTAAAAAGCCTGTTCTTGTAAGATTTATCAAATCTCATGAGAACAGCCCATCTTCTTTTCTGGCTGTGAAGTTCTCTTCAGAGATTGGATACGTCTGGTGTTATTTTGCCAGGGAAAGACATTCTCTAGCTTCTTTTTTCTCTTATTTCACATGAATTCCCATAATCCAGCCAAATACACTTCTGGAAAGTATGTTAGGACTATATAAAGAATGGACAATAATGATTAGTTCAGTACTCCAAAAATCACAAAGTGTGTAGTCTAAATGCTGATGCCACTTTAAGGCCTCATTCACAAATCCATGTCTTTGATGACATCCATCACAAGATGGTCAGTGGTTCATCTTTGAGGAGGCAGAGAGCTCTGAGCCCGAACCAAGACTGGCTGATATAGCCCGGGCCTCACAGGTGTACCAGAATGCTGCCTGTAGATGGAAATAAAGGCACATTCAGACTGAGTTTCTACACCTCCCAAAAATTCAATATATAAACTACAGATTGGCATGGTATCAAAAAGCAGGAAGTGCTCAACCCCATATGCAGTGGTGCATCTATAGAGCGGGGGCAGATCCTGCGGCCCGCTGAATGTGCCTCTATTTCCATCTACAGGCAGCATTCTGGTGCACATGTGAGGCCTGGCCTATATCAACCAGTCTTGGGTGGGGCTTAGAGCTCTCTGCCTCCTCCCATTGTATGCATGGTCACATGTTGGAGGTTACTGGGAGATTGCTGTGAGTCAGACCTTACGCTCCTGTAATTCGCCCACTGGCTCCTGGTTTTGCCCATACAGCCCAGGTAGGTTTAGCGTTAGCTCCCGAGCTACTTGAGAAACCTTGGCATGGTGCTCGGGCTCAGACATATCCTCCAAGCAGGATATGTTGCCTAATCTCTAAATTTTACACCAGTGCGAGGGTTAGTAAGTAGTGATGTCGCGAACATAAAATTTTCCGTTCGAGAACGGCGAACGCGAATTTCCGCAAATGTTCGTGAACGTGCGAACCGGGTGAACCGCAATAGACATCAATAGGAAGGCGAATTTTAAAACCCACAGGTACTCTTTGTGGCCACAATAGTGATGGAAAAGTTGTTTCAAGGTGACGAACACCTGGACTGTGGCATGGCGGAGGGGGATCCATGGCAAAACACCCATGGAAAATTACGTAGTTGACGTAGAGTGTGGTAAGTTGAAATCGCAATGCGATAATGCGATTTATAGAACTCGAATTAATCACATTGCGATTTCAACTTTCTCAAATCCGACAGTACATTCTAGCATGAAGTCGTTTCCATGGTGATGGGGACGCGCCATGAGTACGGAAGTCAGCAGAAGTTCTGTTGAAATCGCAATGCGATTTATAGAACTTGAATTAATCGCATTGCGATTTCAACTTTCTCAAATTCGACAGTACATTCAAGCATGGAGTCGTTCCCATGGTGATAGGGACGCTCCATGAGCACGGAAGTCAGCAGAAGTTCTGTTGAAATCGTAATGCGATTTATAGAACTTGAATTAATCGCATTGCGATTTCAACTTAGAGCTTCTGCCGACTTCCGTGCTCATGGAGCGTCCCCATCACCATGGGAACGGCTCCATGCTAGAATGTACTGTCGGATTTGAGAAAGTTGTAATCGCAATGCGAATAATGCAGGTTATATTAATCGCATTGCGAATTCAACTTAGAGCTGCTGGGTTCCTAATGGTTGTATTGCTAGACTATAACGAAGATTGAGAATATAGTGCTATATTCGTTATATTCGTCAATTCTAGCAATACAATTGATTAGGAACTTAGCTTGAATTCGCAATGCGATTAATATAACCTGCATTATTCGCATTGCGATTACAACTTAGAGCTGAGTTCCTAATGGTTGTATTGCTAGAATTGACGAATATAGCACTATATTCTCAATCTTCGTTATATTCTATCAATATAACCATTAGGAACCCAGCTCTAAGTTGTAGTCGCAATGCGATTAATATAACCTGTATTAATCACATTGCGATTACAACTTTGTGACACTGCAGCTTCAGAATTAGTCTAAGATGGATGCTGTCCTTGCTTTTTGATTGGAGGTGGGAGGGTCTGGGAAGGAGGGTATGCTGATTGGCTGGAATGTGTCTGCTGACTGTGAGGTACAGGGTCAAAGTTTGCTCAATGATGACATATAGGAGGCAGACCGAACATCGCATATGTTAGCCCGCAGCGGCGAACGCGAACAAGCTATGTTCGCCGGGAACTATTCGCCGTCGAATAGTTCGGGACTAGGGATGAGCGAACTCGAACTGTATAGTTCGGGTTCGTACCGAATTTTGGGGTGTCCGTGACACGGACCCGAACCCGGACATTTTCGTAAAAGTCCGGGTTCGGGTTCGGTGTTCGTCGCTTTCTTCGCGCTTTTGTGACGCTTTCTTGGCGCTTTTTGAAAGGCTGCAAAGCAGCCAATCAACAAGCGTCATACTACTTGCCCCAAGAGGCCATCACAGCCATGCCTACTATTGGCATGGCTGTGATTGGCCAGAGCACCATGTGACCCAGCCTCTATTTAAGCTGGAGTCACATAGCGCCGCCCGTCACTCTGCTCTGATTAGCGTAGGGAGAGGTTGCGGCTGCGACAGTAGGGCGAGATTAGGCAGATTAACTCCTCCAAAGGACTTGATTAACTGATCGATCTGCAGCTGTGGATCATTGAGCTGCTGATCCTCAATTGCTCACTGTTTTTAGGCTGCCCAGACCGTTTGTCAGTCACATTTTTCTGGGGTGATCGGCGGCCATTTTGTGTCTTGTGGTGCGCCAGCACAAGCTGCGACCAAGTGCATTTAACCCTCAATGGTGTGGTTGTTTTTTGGCTAAAGCCTACATCAGGGTGAAGCTGTCACACCAAGTGCATTTAACCAGCAATAGTCTGTTCATTTTTTGGCCATATACAAAATCAGGGGCAAGCTGCGCCTGTCACCAAGTGCATTTAACCCTCAATGGTGTGGTTGTTTTTTGGCTAAAGCCTACATCAGGGTGAAGCTGTCACACCAAGTGCATTTAACCAGCAATAGTCTGTTCATTTTTTGGCCATATACTAAATCAGGGGCAAGCTGCGCCTGTCACCAAGTGCATTTAACCCTCAATGGTGTGGTTGTTTTTTGGCTAAAGCCTACATCAGGGTGAAGCTGTCACACCAAGTGCATTTAACCAGCAATAGTCTGTTTATTTTTTGGCCATATCCCAGTCTAATTCTGTCACTAAATCCATACCGGTCACCCAGCGCCTAAATACTAGGCCTCAAATTTATATCCCGCTAAATCTGTCCTTAGTGCTGTAGCTGGGCGAGTTATTTAGTGTCCGTTCAAGCACATTTCTTGTTCTGGGTTGAAATACAATTCCCAATTTAGCAATTTCATAATTTAGTGGTTTCTGCTATATCAGAGCTATTTGAAATCTATCCCTAAAAGGGTATATAATATTCAAGGTGCACATTGGGTCATTCAGAATAACTTCACACACACCCGCTACTGTGTATTTCCAAGTCTAATTCTGGCACTAAACCCATACCTGTCACCCAGCGCCTAAATACTAGGCCTCAAATTTATATCCAGCTAAATCTGTCCCTAGTGCTGTAGCTGGGCGAGTTATTTAGTGTCCGTTCAAGCACATTTCTTGTTCTGGGTTGAAATACAATTCCCAATTTAGCAATTTCATAATTTAGTGGTTTCTGCTATATCAGAGCTATTTGAAATCTATCCCTAAAAGGGTATATAATATTCAAGGTGCACATTGGGTCATTCAGAATAACTTCACACACACCCGCTACTGTGTATTTCCAAGTCTAATTCTGGCACTAAACCCATACCTGTCACCCAGCGCCTAAATACTAGGCCTCAAATTTATATCCAGCTAAATCTGTCCCTAGTGCTGTAGCTGGGCGAGTTATTTAGTGTCCGTTCAAGCACATTTCTTGTTCTGGGTTGAAATACAATTCCCAATTTAGCAATTTCATAATTTAGTGGTTTCTGCTATATCAGAGCTATTTGAAATCTATCCCTAAAAGGGTATATAATATTCAAGGTGCACATTGGGTCATTCAGAATAACTTCACACACACCCGCTACTGTGTATTTCCAAGTCTAATTCTGGCACTAAACCCATACCTGTCACCCAGCGCCTAAATACTAGGCCTCAAATTTATATCCCGCTAAATCTGTCCTTAGTGCTGTAGCTGGGCGAGTTATTTAGTGTCCGTTCAAGCACATTTCTTGTTCTGGGTTGAAATACAATTCCCAATTTAGCAATTTCATAATTTAGTGGTTTCTGCTATATCAGAGCTATTTGAAATCTATCCCTAAAAGGGTATATAATATTCAAGGTGCACATTGGGTCATTCAGAATAACTTCACACACACCCGCTACTGTGTATTTCCAAGTCTAATTCTGGCACTAAACCCATACCTGTCACCCAGCGCCTAAATACTAGGCCTCAAATTTATATCCCGCTAAATCTGTCCCTAGTGCTGTAGCTGGGCGAGTTATTTAGTGTCCGTTCAAGCACATTTCTTGTTCTGGGTTGAAATACAATTCCCAATTTAGCAATTTCATAATTTAGTGGTTTCTGCTATATCAGAGCTATTTGAAATCTATCCCTAAAAGGGTATATAATATTCAAGGTGCACATTGGGTCATTCAGAATAACTTCACACACACCCGCTACTGTGTATTTCCAAGTCTAATTCTGGCACTAAACCCATACCTGTCACCCAGCGCCTAAATACTAGGCCTCAAATTTATATCCCGCTAAATCTCTCGTTACCGCTGTCCTGTTGTGGCTGGGAAAGTTATTTAGTGTCCGTCAAAGCACATTTTTTGTTCTGGGTTGAAATACAATTCCCAATTTAGCAATTTCATAATTTAGTCGTTTCTGCTATATCAGAGCTATTTGAAATCTATCCCTAAAAGGGTAGATCATATTGAAGGTGCACATAGGGTCATTCAGAATAACTTCACACACACGCTTCTGTGCATTTCCAAGTCTAATTCTGTCACTAAATCCATACCGGTCACCCAGCGCCTAAATACTAGGCCTCAAATTTATATCCCGCTGAATTTGAATACAATACATTGGGCCAAATAATATATTTGTTGTTGTGGTGAACCATAACAATGAGAAAAACATCTAGTAAGGGACGCGGACGTGGACATGGTCGTGGTGGTGTTAGTGGACCCTCTGGTGCTGGGAGAGGACGTGGCCGTTCTGCCACATCCACACGTCCTAGTGTACCAACTACCTCAGGTCCCAGTAGCCGCCAGAATTTACAGCGATATATGGTGGGGCCCAATGCCGTTCTAAGGATGGTAAGGCCTGAGCAGGTACAGGCATTAGTCAATTGGGTGGCCGACAGTGGATCCAGCACGTTCACATTATCTCCCACCCAGTCTTCTGCAGAAAGCGCACAGATGGCGCCTGAAAACCAACCCCATCAGTCTGTCACATCACCCCCATGCATACCAGGGAAACTGTCTCAGCCTCAAGTTATGCAGCAGTCTCTTATGCTGTTTGAAGACTCCGCTGGCAGGGTTTCCCAAGGGCATCCACCTAGCCCTTCCCCAGCGGTGAAAGACATAGAATGCACTGACGCACAACCACTTATGTTTCCTGATGATGAGGACATGGGAATACCACCTCAGCATGTCTCTGATGATGACGAAACACAGGTGCCAACTGCTGCGTCTTTCTGCAGTGTGCAGACTGAACAGGAGGTCAGGGATCAAGACTGGGTGGAAGACGATGCAGGGGACGATGAGGTCCTAGACCCCACATGGAATGAAGGTCGTGCCACTGACTTTCACAGTTCGGAGGAAGAGGCAGTGGTGAGACCGAGCCAACAGCGTAGCAAAAGAGGGAGCAGTGGGCAAAAGCAGAACACCCGCCGCCAAGAGACTCCGCCTGCTACTGACCGCCGCCATCTGGGACCGAGCACCCCAAAGGCAGCTTCAAGGAGTTCCCTGGCATGGCACTTCTTCAAACAATGTGCTGACGACAAGACCCGAGTGGTTTGCACGCTGTGCCATCAGAGCCTGAAGCGAGGCATTAACGTTCTGAACCTGAGCACAACCTGCATGACCAGGCACCTGCATGCAAAGCATGAACTGCAGTGGAGTAAACACCTTAAAACCAAGGAAGTCACTCAGGCTCCCCCTGCTACCTCTTCTGCTGCTGCCGCCTCGGCCTATTCTGCTGCTGCCGCCTCGGCCTCTTCCTCCGCCTCTGGAGGAACGTTGGCACCTGCCGCCCAGCAAACAGGGGATGTACCACCAACACCACCACCACCACCTCCGTCACCAAGCGTCTCAACCATGTCACACGCCAGCGTTCAGCTCTCCATCTCACAAACATTTGATAGAAAGCGTAAATTCCCACCTAGCCACCCTCGATCCCTGGCCCTGAATGCCAGCATTTCTAAACTACTGGCCTATGAAATGCTGTCATTTAGGCTGGTGGACACAGACAGCTTCAAACAGCTCATGTCGCTTGCTGTCCCACAGTATGTTGTTCCCAGCCGGCACTACTTCTCCAAGAGAGCCGTGCCTTCCCTGCACAACCAAGTATCCGATAAAATCAAGTGTGCACTGCGCAACGCCATCTGTAGCAAGGTCCACCTAACCACAGATACGTGGACCAGTAAGCACGGCCAGGGACGCTATATCTCCCTAACTGCACACTGGGTAAATGTAGTGGCAGCTGGGCCCCAGGCGGAGAGCTGTTTGGCGCACGTCCTTCCGCCGCCAAGGATCGCAGGGCAACATTCTTTGCCTCCTGTTGCCACCTCCTCCTTCTCGGCTTCCTCCTCCTCTTCTTCCACCTGCTCATCCAGTCAGCCACACACCTTCACCACCAACTTCAGCACAGCCCGGGGTAAACGTCAGCAGGCCATTCTGAAACTCATATGTTTGGGGGACAGGCCCCACACCGCACAGGAGTTGTGGCGGGGTATAGAACAACAGACCGACGAGTGGTTGCTGCCGGTGAGCCTCAAGCCCGGCCTGGTGGTGTGTGATAATGGGCGAAATCTCGTTGCAGCTCTGGGACTAGCCAATTTGACGCACATCCCTTGCTTGGCGCATGTGCTGAATTTGGTGGTGCAGAAGTTCATTCACAACTACCCCGACATGTCAGAGCTGCTGCATAAAGTGCGGGCCGTCTGTTCGCGCTTCCGGCGTTCACATCCTGCTGCTGCTCGCCTGTCTGCGCTACAGCGTAACTTCGGCCTTCCCGCTCACCGCCTCATATGCGACGTGCCCACCAGGTGGAACTCCACCTTGCACATGCTGGACAGACTGTGCGAGCAGCAGCAGGCCATAGTGGAGTTTCAGCTGCAGCACGCACGGGTCAGTCGCACTACAGAACAGCACCACTTCACCACCAATGACTGGGCCTCCATGCGAGACCTGTGTGCCCTGTTGCGCTGTTTCGAGTACTCCACCAACATGGCCAGTGGCGATGACACCGTTATCAGCGTTACAATACCACTTCTATGTCTCCTTGAGAAAACACTTAGGGCGATGATGGAAGAGGAGGTGGCCCAGGAGGAGGAGGAGGAGGAGGAGGAAGAGGGGTCATTTTTAGCACTTTCAGGCCAGTCTCTTCGAAGTGACTCAGAGGGAGGTTTTTGGCAACAGCAGAGGCCAGGTACAAATGTGGCCAGCCAGGGCCCACTACTGGAGGACGAGGAGGACGAGGATGAGGAGGAGGTGGAGGAGGATGAGGATGAAGCATGGTCACAGCGGGGTGGCACCCAACGCAGCTCGGGTCCATCACTGGTGCGTGGCTGGGGGGAAAGGCAGGACGATGACGATACGCCTCCCACAGAGGACAGCTTGTCCTTACCCCTGGGCAGCCTGGCACACATGAGCGACTACATGCTGCAGTGCCTGCGCAACGACAGCAGAGTTGCCCACATTTTAACCTGTGCGGACTACTGGGTTGCCACCCTGCTGGATCCACGCTACAAAGACAATGTGCCCACCTTACTTCCTGCACTGGAGCGTGATAGGAAGATGCGCGAGTACAAGCGCACGTTGGTAGACGCGCTACTGAGAGCATTCCCAAATGTCACAGGGGAACAAGTGGAAGCCCAAGGCCAAGGCAGAGGAGGAGCAAGAGGTCGCCAAGGCAGCTGTGTCACGGCCAGCTCCTCTGAGGGCAGGGTTAGCATGGCAGAGATGTGGAAAACTTTTGTCAACACGCCACAGCTAACTGCACCACCACCTGATACGCAACGTGTTAGCAGGAGGCAACATTTCACTAACATGGTGGAACAGTACGTGTGCACACCCCTCCACGTACTGACTGATGGTTCGGCCCCATTCAACTTCTGGGTCTCTAAATTGTCCACGTGGCCAGAGCTAGCCTTTTATGCCTTGGAGGTGCTGGCCTGCCCGGCAGCCAGCGTTTTGTCTGAACGTGTATTCAGCACGGCAGGGGGCGTCATTACAGACAAACGCAGCCGCCTGTCTACAGCCAATGTGGACAAGCTGACGTTCATAAAAATGAACCAGGCATGGATCCCACAGGACCTGTCCGTCCCTTGTCCAGATTAGACATTAACTACCTCCCCATAACCATATATTATTGGACTCCAGGGCACTTCCTCATTCAATCCTATTTTTATTTTCATTTTACCATTATATTGCGAGGCTACCCAAAGTTGAATGAACCTCTCCTCTGCCTGTGTGCTAGGCCTAAATATATGCCAATGGACTGTTGCAGTGGTGGCTGACGTGAAGCCTCATTCTCTGCTATGACATGCAGACTGATTCTCTGCTGACATGAAGACAGATTCTCTGTTACGGGACCTCCCTCCTCTGCCTGGGTGCTGGGCCTAAATATATGCCAATGGACTGTTGCAGTGGTGGCTGACATGAAGCCTGATTCTCTGCTATGACATGCAGACTAATTCTCTGCTGACATGAAGCCAGATTGTCTGTTACGGGACCTCTCTCCTCTGCCTGGGTGCTGGGCCTAAATTTATGACAATGGACTGTTGCAGTGGTGGCTGACGTGAAGCCTGATTCTCTGCTATGACATGCAGACTGATTCTCTGCTGACATGAAGCCAGATTGTCTGTTACGGGACCTCTCTGCTCTGCCTGTGTGCTAGGCCTAAATATATGCCAATGGACTGTTGCAGTGGTGGGTGACGTGAAGCCTCATTCTCTGCTATGACATGCAGACTGATTCTCTGCTGACATGAAGACAGATTCTCTGTTACGGGACCTCCCTCCTCTGCCTGGGTGCTGGGCCTAAATATATGCCAATGGACTGTTGCAGTGGTGGCTGACGTGAAGCCTCATTCTCTGCTATGACATGCAGACTGATTCTCTGCTGACATGAAGCCAGATTGTCTGTTACGGGACCTCTCTGCTCTGCCTGTGTGCTAGGCCTAAATATATGCCAATGGACTGTTGCAGTGGTGGCTGACGTGAAGCCTGATTCTCTGCTATGACATGCAGACTGATTCTCTGCTGACATGAAGCCAGATTGTCTGTTACGGGACCTCTCTGCTCTGCCTGTGTGCTAGGCCTAAATATATGCCAATGGACTGTTGCAGTGGTGGGTGACGTGAAGCCTCATTCTCTGCTATGACATGCAGACTGATTCTCTGCTGACATGAAGACAGATTCTCTGTTACGGGACCTCCCTCCTCTGCCTGGGTGCTGGGCCTAAATATATGCCAATGGACTGTTGCAGTGGTGGCTGACATGAAGCCTGATTCTCTGCTATGACATGCAGACTAATTCTCTGCTGACATGAAGCCAGATTGTCTGTTACGGGACCTCTCTCCTCTGCCTGGGTGCTGGGCCTAAATTTATGACAATGGACTGTTGCAGTGGTGGCTGACGTGAAGCCTGATTCTCTGCTATGACATGCAGACTGATTCTCTGCTGACATGAAGCCAGATTGTCTGTTACGGGACCTCTCTGCTCTGCCTGTGTGCTAGGCCTAAATATATGCCAATGGACTGTTGCAGTGGTGGCTGACGTGAAGCCTCATTCTCTGCTATGACATGCAGACTGATTCTCTGCTGACATGAAGCCAGATTGTCTGTTACGGGACCTCTCTGCTCTGCCTGTGTGCTAGGCCTAAATATATGCCAATGGACTGTTGCAGTGGTGGGTGACGTGAAGCCTCATTCTCTGCTATGACATGCAGACTGATTCTCTGCTGACATGAAGACAGATTCTCTGTTACGGGACCTCCCTCCTCTGCCTGGGTGCTGGGCCTAAATATATGCCAATGGACTGTTGCAGTGGTGGCTGACATGAAGCCTGATTCTCTGCTATGACATGCAGACTAATTCTCTGCTGACATGAAGCCAGATTGTCTGTTACGGGACCTCTCTCCTCTGCCTGGGTGCTGGGCCTAAATTTATGACAATGGACTGTTGCAGTGGTGGCTGACGTGAAGCCTGATTCTCTGCTATGACATGCAGACTGATTCTCTGCTGACATGAAGCCAGATTGTCTGTTACGGGACCTCTCTGCTCTGCCTGTGTGCTAGGCCTAAATATATGCCAATGGACTGTTGCAGTGGTGGCTGACGTGAAGCCTCATTCTCTGCTATGACATGCAGACTGATTCTCTGCTGACATGAAGCCAGATTGTCTGTTACGGGACCTCTCTGCTCTGCCTGTGTGCTAGGCCTAAATATATGCCAATGGACTGTTGCAGTGGTGGCTGACGTGAAGCCTGATTCTCTGCTATGACATGCAGACTGATTCTCTGCTGACATGAAGCCAGATTGTCTGTTACGGGACCTCTCTGCTCTGCCTGTGTGCTAGGCCTAAATATATGCCAATGGACTGTTGCAGTGGTGGGTGACGTGAAGCCTCATTCTCTGCTATGACATGCAGACTGATTCTCTGCTGACATGAAGACAGATTCTCTGTTACGGGACCTCCCTCCTCTGCCTGGGTGCTGGGCCTAAATATATGCCAATGGACTGTTGCAGTGGTGGCTGACATGAAGCCTGATTCTCTGCTATGACATGCAGACTAATTCTCTGCTGACATGAAGCCAGATTGTCTGTTACGGGACCTCTCTCCTCTGCCTGGGTGCTGGGCCTAAATTTATGACAATGGACTGTTGCAGTGGTGGCTGACGTGAAGCCTGATTCTCTGCTATGACATGCAGACTGATTCTCTGCTGACATGAAGCCAGATTGTCTGTTACGGGACCTCTCTGCTCTGCCTGTGTGCTAGGCCTAAATATATGCCAATGGACTGTTGCAGTGGTGGCTGACGTGAAGCCTCATTCTCTGCTATGACATGCAGACTGATTCTCTGCTGACATGAAGCCAGATTGTCTGTTACGGGACCTCTCTGCTCTGCCTGTGTGCTAGGCCTAAATATATGCCAATGGACTGTTGCAGTGGTGGGTGACGTGAAGCCTCATTCTCTGCTATGACATGCAGACTGATTCTCTGCTGACATGAAGCCAGATTCTCTGTTACGGGACCTCTCTGCTCTGCCTGTGTGCTAGGCCTAAATATATGCCAATGGACTGTTGCAGTGGTGGCTGACGTGAAGCCTCATTCTCTGCTATGACATGCAGACTAATTCTCTGCTGACATGAAGACAGATTCTCTGTTACGGGACCTCTCTCCTCTGCCTGGGTGCCGGGGCCTAAATATCTGAGAATGGACTGTTCCAGTGGTGGGTGACGGGAAGCCAGATTCTCTGCTATGGAACCTCTCTCCAATTGATTTTGGTTAATTTTTATTTATTTAATTTTTATTTTAATTCATTTCCCTATCCACATTTGTTTGCAGGGGATTTACCTACATGTTGCTGCCTTTTGCAGCCCTCTAGCTCTTTCCTGGGCTGTTTTACAGCCTTTTTAGTGCCGAAAAGTTCGGGTCCCCATTGACTTCAATGGGGTTCGGGTTCGGGACGAAGTTCGGATCGGGTTCGGATTCCGAACCCGAACATTTCCGGGATGTTCGGCCGAACTTCTCGAACCCGAACATCCAGGTGTTCGCTCAACTCTATTCGGGACATCTCTATTAGTAAGACCGCAAAGTGCACCTGTCTTTGTTTTTGTTATAATATTTTTACTGTTTATCCCATCCACACATTTGCTATCCTGTGTAGGATATCCATTGTAGTACTTGGGGTCCACTGCAGGTATCCTCCATTGTATGCATTTTTGCTGGGGATTGCCATTAGCATTAGATCTGCCCCCCCTGTATAGATGCACCACTGCATATGGGGTTGAACACTTCCTGCTTTTTAATACCACGCTAATCTGTAGTTTGTATATTGAATTTTTTGGAGGTGTAGAAACTCCTAGTCTGAATGTGCCTTTATTTCCATCTACAGGCAGCATTCTGGTACACATGTGAGGCCCGGGCTATATCAGCCAGTCTTGGGTGGGGCTCAGAGCTCTCTGCCTCCTTCTATTGTATGCATGGTCACATGCTGGAGGTTACTGGGAGATTGCTATGTCGGACCTTGCTCTCCTGTAATTCGCTCACTGGCTCCTGGTATTGCCCATACGTCCCAGGTAGGTTTAGCATTAGGTCCCGAGCTACTTGAGAAACCTTGGCGCGGTGCTCGGGCTCAGACATGTCCTCCAAGCAGGATATGTTGGCTAATCTCTCAATTTTACACCAGTACGAGGGTTAGTAAGACCACAGAGTGCACCTGTCTTTGTTTTTGTTATAGTATTTTTACTGTGTGAATACACATATTAAAATCAATGGATGCATGAGCTGTCCGTGGAGACTACACCAAAAGCACATGTCTGCGATTCACTGATGTTTGAAAAAAGGCCTAAAAATGAAACAGTTTCACTGACTAATCATCTAATCAGCAAAATTGGGAAGAAGTAAACAATTTGTCACTTTACTGCATTTTTACGTGCTCTTAGACATATCACATCTGTGGTCCTTTTAGAAACTGTGATGAGTAAAAAATACAAATGTGTGATAACAAGAAACAAAGCACTTCTGATGTGTGTAGTGTTTCTAGCCAAAGCATTTAATTAGGGTGGAAACATCAATATCACACTTTCCAAGCCATGTTATTCTACTAGACACCTTCTGGCACTGGAAGATGTCTTATAACGCAACTTGTGTAAGATGTCTCACTAGAGCTTGAAGGTATATTATTAATTAGATTTTCTTGGTAAGTAAACAGAGCAAAGAAAATAATGGCCCTGTCACTAAATCATACTTAATTCTCTTGGGTATAAAATGCCAGAGCATACAATCGGTAAAATTAAGATTAGGTCCCATAGTGGATGGTAAAATGAACATATTTTTATTCTACTTTTCTTAAATAGAATGTGTAATCAGAAAAGGACCTATTGTTTAAATCATATTTTTAATGTTAAATTAATGTTAATGTTAAACTATGTTGGAGAGATTTACATTGGGGAGATTTACTAAGCTAAATGAGCCAGAATGATGTATTGGGACAGATTTATTATGTGTTTTAGATACCCTTTGCATTTCATTAGACAACAGTGGGGCTTAGATGAATGGGGTGGGGCTTAACTAAAAGGACGTGGCTTAAAATCACTATTTATACAGATTACGTATACCTATAAACTATTCAGTGGCGCTAATAGGTGGACTAACTTTTGAGGTCCTGGGTCTGCCAGTACATGTTAAAGGGTCACTGAGTTTTCAGAAAACTTTTGATATATCATAGAGACATATCAGGAGTTTTGATCTATGACATTCTCTCCTCGCTTCAAGAGAGGAAGTGATATGGACTTAATATAATGTGTATAGACCATCTCGATTCCATACCCTGCAGTGAGGAGAGAGAGAATGATATGCAAGTGCTTCAATCTCTTCATTCTAGCAATCGGTGGGGGTCTCAGCACTAAGACCCTCACCAATCAAAATGTTTGATATGTCGCTGTGACATATAAAACATTTCCTGAAACCTTAGTGACCCTTCAACCCTTTCACTACCGAGCCACTTTTCATCTTAATCCCAGGCCGATTTTTGCAAATCTGACATGCATCAATTTATGTAGTAATAACTTTGGAACGCTTTTATTTATCCAAGCCATTTTGAGATTGTTTTCTCGTGACACATTATACTTTATGACAGCAGAAAATTTGAGTCAATATATTTCACCTTTATTTATAAAATAATCCCAAATTTACAAAATTTTTAGAAAAATTCAAAATTTTCTAAATCTGAATTTCTCTACTTTTAAGACAGATAGTAATTCCTCTGCTTTATGTTGGCATAATTTTGTAATGTCATTTTATTTTTTTAGGACGTTAGAAGGCTTCGAATTTTAAAAGCAATTTTTCAAATTTTAACCACCCATTAATGACCCCATTTTAGAAACTACATCCCTCAAGTTATTCAAAACTGATGTTGCAAACTTTGTTAACCCTTGAGATGTTCCACAAGAATTAAAGGAAAATGGAGGTGAAATTTCAAAATTTCACTTTTTTGGTAGATTTTTTATGTTAATCATTTTTTTCTTGCAACACAGCAATGGTTAACAGCTAAACAAACCTCAATATGCATTACTCTGATTCTGCAGTTTACAGAAATACCCCATATGTGGCGGTAAACTGCTCTATGAGCATGTGCCATTGGTCCGAAGGAAAGCAGCGCCATATGGATTTTGGAGGAAGATTTTGCTAGAATGGTTTTTAGGCACCATTTTATATTTGGAGAAACCCTGATGTACCCCTACAGTGGAAAACCATCAAAAAGTGACCCTATTTTGGAAAATACACCCCCTAAAGAATATATTAGGGGGGTAATGAGCACTTTGACCCCTAAGCATTTTACGGAATTTGCAAACAATTGACTGTGAAAATGAAAAGTTTCTCTTCTTCCAATAAAATTTTGCTTTAGCCCCAAATTCTTCATTTTCACAAGGGGTAACAGGAGAAAAATCGCCCAATAATTTGTTACCCATTTTCTCCTGAATACGTCAACACCCCATATGTAGTGGTAAACTGCTGTGGGGGCTCATGGCAGGATTCAGAATAGATGGAGCGCCATATGGCTTTTGCAGCACAGATTTTGATGGATTGGTTTACGGGTGCCACTGGTTTTAAATTTTTGAATGACTGTCTTATGTGGGGGCTCATTTTTTGCAGGATGAGGTGATGTTTTCATTGGTACCATTTTGGGGTACATAAGACTTTTTTTTTTTAACAAATCTCTTTTTATTTATGGAATTCAATAAATCATACAAAATGAAAATGACGATATGATGAGGTCATAATAACATCAGGCATAGATTCCAATACATAGAAGAGGTCATATATGCAGAGATGAGGGGAAGTGTAGGGGGGGGAAGGGGGGAAGGGGGGGAGGGGAGGGTAGGAGGAGTGGGGAGAAGGAAAGGTAAAAAGGAGGAGGGGTACAATATAAGTAGCACATACAACATTCAACTCAAATGTAGAAGAGTTGCATGTACAAAAACAAACAAAGGTTGGAACTCAGCACATATCAAATTAGCAATATTACACTGCGTAAATACATGGCGAGAGTAATACAGTTACATAATATTCTGGGACACTCCTTAATGGTGACTGAATGATATCTTAAAGAAGTAACACACATACTCCAGGAATAAGTTGTCAGAGACAGCGTACTAGTTACTAACCTAATGACTCAATCACAAGCCAAACACTCCAAAATTAAGAGGAAGGGGAAAAGATACCTTATGGTACTCAGCTAAAGGGATATGGTGGTAATGTCAGTCTCTCATCTGAGGGGGAATGGAGTTAGGACCCAGGATATGGTGCTCCTAGGGGGTCTTAGAGTCGCGGAAAGTTTTCCACGGGCTCCACAAAGTCAAGAACTTCCCATGTGTTCTGGTAGCCCAACTAGCTAATTCCTCCATCAGAAAAACCTGGTCGACCTTTTCAAACCAACTTTTAAGCGAAGGGGGGGAGGTGTTGAGCCAGTTAGCCGGTATTAATAACCTTGCTGACTGGACAAGTATAGTAGGCAAGTCGAATTTCGAGGGCTTCCAGTTCTTGGAAGGGAGCCAGAGAAGGACTGAGAGAGGAGTCAGCTCGATTGTAGTGCCACAGATCACATTAATTTTTTGCTCAATTTGTTTCCAGTAATTGTGGATCACAGGGCAATTCCACATAATATGACCTAGTGTGCCTGTCTGGGACCCGCATCTCCAACATAAATCGTTTTCTGCAAACCCCATTCTAAATAATTTGTGAGGATCATTATACCACCTAGTGAGAGTTTTAAAAGAGTGTTCTTGCACTTTTATACATCTTGAGAACCCATGAGACCTTAGAAGCGCAAGATCCATCTCCTTTGGAGATAGTGAACAATTCAAATCACTTTCCCAAGTTTTTATGAAAGCTGGAGTACTCTTCCCTCTTTTGGGAATTAGCCATTTGTATAAGAGAGACATACAATGTCTAGGTAGGGAATCGTGGGAGGACAATTGTTCAAACCAGGATGGGGTATGCGTGGCACTAAATTTCGAGCGGAGAACCTGACACATATTATCAAATTCAAGTCTAGCTAGGAAATCACCTTTTATAGCAGAATTGTAGTCAAGAATGGATACTTTCTCTTTCCGTTTTAAGTCTGACATCAAATCCAGCAAAGCCACGTCCTTTAGAGTGTTCCAGAATTGTGGAATATCAGGTAAACTAGGCTTGATGAGAAATGGTGTGAGACTAACGGGCAACTTGACTGGGGGGTCTGAAAGTAGGTGAACTTCTGACTGTAGATGACGTATAGTTAGAAACAGGCCCTTAGACAAACCCAAAGGGGGATTGTTGGGGGTAGTGATTCCCCATAATCCTGCCTGTTGTTTACTGGACATAAGATCAAGCTCTATATCTACTCCAATTGAACGGTACTTGGGAATACATACTTGTAGCCATCGTTTCAGTTGTATAGCTTTATAATAATAGTGTATATCAGGGAGACCCATTCCCCCATTTGGACGTGTTCTAATTAGCTTATCGTGTGCTACCCTGGGTTTTTTGCCCTTCCAGAGAAATAAGGCAAATGTTTGTCTAACTTTCTGAAAATACGAGTAAGGGACATGTATGGGAACCATTTGCAGAAGATAAATCAGTTTTGGAACAATATATGTCTGCAATAAGTTCTTTCGCCCAATCCAGGAAACCCATGGTAAAGTTAATGTTTGGAGTTGGGTTTGTATCTTTTTCAAAAGGGGTGCATGATTCATTTTAAATAGGTCAGAAGGGTCCTTCGTGAGTTCAATACCTAAATAAGTGAGAGATGTATCATTCCATTTAAAGGGAGAAGAAGTCTTGAGAGAGTGGGCCATTTGGGAAGATAAAGCTACCCCCATTGCTACCGATTTTGAATAGTTTATTTTAAAATTAGAGACAGTACCAAAAGTAGAGAAGAGGTCTAGTACATGGGGTAGTGCTTGTTTAGGGTTCGAAATTAGGAGCATTAAGTCGTCTGCAAAGGCCGCACATTTATGTTCAGTTTTGTTCAGTGTTAAGCCGCAGATATTTGGGTTATCTCTGAATGCCTGCAGAAGTGTTTCCATCACTATGATGAACAGGGAAGGTGACAAGGGACAGCCCTGTCTTGTGCCGTTGGTGATAGAGAAGGGCTTGGATAGGGTACCATTTACCCTCACTTTGGCACTAGGGTTATGGTAAAGCGTCATTATAGCTTTAATGAACGAATCAGGGATTCCAAATTTGTTTAACGTTCGTTGCATGTATAACCAGCTTACACGGTCGAACGCTTTCTCAGCGTCAGTGCTTAATAATACTAGGGGTTTAGCGTTCTTCTTGGCCCAGTGTATGGCATTTATAAGACGACAGGATTGGGAGTTTCCTTCCCTCCCTTTCACAAATCCTGCCTGCTCATTATTAATAATTCTGGGAATAATGGAGCTAAGCCTGGACGCTAACATTTTTGCCCAGACCTTTACGTCTATGTTGAGCAAGGATATGGGCCTATAATTACCACAATCGCTACTGTCTTTGCCTTCTTTCGGGATTATGGTAATTATAGCTTCCAGTGATTGTTTAGGAAGGGATTCACCTAAGGATAAAGCATGACACCATTTGACTAATTGCGGCGATAGAATATGTAATAGTTTTTTATAATAACCAATTGGTAGTCCATCTGGACCTGGGGCCTTACCTAGGGGCATACTTTTAATAATTTTTTGTACTTCTATCTCAGTTATCGGTTGCAATAATGAGGCGCAGTCTTCTTGGCTAATTTTGGGGAGCTTTAACCTCTCAAGAAAGCTATCTATCTGTTTCTCTCTCACCAAATCAGATGACATGTTGGAGGGTTTATCTACTCCAGAATCTAGATTGTATAACGCACCATAAAAAGAGAAAAATTCTTTTGCTATATCTACAGTGGACAATACTGTATTTCCATCTTTAGTTTTGATTGAGGTGACAAACTGGGCATCTTTCCTCTGTTTGATCAGGTGCGACATAAACTTATTTCCCTTATCCCCGTGCATGTACTGTTTGAACTTCGTGTATTGATAGGCCTTAGCACACTTGATGTTGAGTAGCTCTTTCAGCCGTCTCCTCAGTGAGGCAAGTTCCTCAGACGCAGCAGATCTCCTAGATTGCTTCTGAATGGATTCAATCGCAGAGATCTGGTGGATAAGAGAATCAAGCCTTTTCTGCCTCTCTTTTTTAACTTTGGAGCCAAGTGCAATGAACTCTCCACGGATGAATGCCTTGTGGGCTTCCCAGATAATGGGTAGGGAAGTGTCCTGTGGGGTGTTCTCTTGGAAGTAATATGATAATTTAAGGGCAATGTCCCTAATATGTGTATCAGAGTCAAGTAGTGTTTCATTTAGCCTCCAAACCCATTCCCTAGCTGGGAGACAGGAAAAGTTTAGTGAGGATGTGACCGGGGCATGATCAGATACTGTGATCGGGCCTATGACTGACTTTTTCAACATAGCCAAATGGGTGTTAGAGAGGAAAATGTAGTCCAATCTATGATAGGACTGGTGAACAGCCGAATAATATGAATAATCTCTTGTTGTGGCGTTAAGCGATCTCCAAGTGTCTGTGAGGTACATGTCTTTTAGCAACTTATGAATTCCTCCTAGTGTTTTCTGAGATTTAGTGGAAGTACCTAAGGATGAATCAAGTTGAGGACAAAGAGAGACGTTTAGATCTCCTCCAAATATTTTGATCCCTTCTGCAAATACATTAAATTTGGATAAGGTGTCCTTGAGCCAACTGTGATGTCTGGTGTTGGGAGCATATAAACAAGCAAGAGATACTGCTAGGTGACCAATTTTACCTTTCACGAATAGGAATCTACCTTCAGGGTCCTGCTGAACGATTGTCACCACGAACGGAACGTTCTTGCTAATTGCTATAGTGACGCCCCTAGAAGCAGAACTATGTGTGCTGTGGTACCATTGCGAATACTTCCATTTAGGCATTTGTGGGATTTTATTCGTTTTGAAATGGGTCTCCTGGAGAAAACAGATGTCACTTCCAATCTTCTTCAGGAGAGTGAGAACTTGCGAACGTTTCTGAGGAGTGTTGCAGCCTCTGACATTAAAAGTAGTTATGTGTAGATCTGTCATGAGGAGTAGGATGGGGATTGCTGTCTAGAAATCTGAGTAGGTAGATATAGGAGCGAAATCTTCATTAAAGCTAGCCGACTGGATCTACGCTGAACAGAGGAGTAGTGAGTGTAGCTATCGAGTGGAGTGACCATGTAACCTAACTTAGAGCTGAGTGCCCCTATGTGGGGAATGATAAAACTCATAACAAGTACGGTAACCGAACAAACTATGTGAACAGGTGAACGGTATGAGTGATTGACAACGATTAGACGCCATCGCTGCGAACCACGACACATCATCATGTAGGGACTGAGGTGTATCCTAACCCGGATCATCACAACCCACATTACCAATTACAAGAAATTATCTTCCTGAGACAAAAACAAACATTAGCGAATAGTACTGAAATTAAGATAGCTAAAGGAATGCACACCTAGGTTAGAGCATATCTTAAAGCACTAGCCTTCCGATAGAAGGATCCAAGCTGTTAGAAATATAAAACGTTAAATGAAACAATAAATGAAAAAGAGCTTAAAGATGCGGAAAGGGAAAACCTGCGGTACCGCTGGAGGAGGAACATCTTTGCTGCAGGCGAAAATTACAGTATGTCCTCCTGAAATCTTGCGCAAGAGAGACTGAAAAATGTTCTGCACAAGTTCCAATGAAATCAAATGGGGTCTCTCCTCCCTTGCTGCCTTTTGTTATTAGGCGATTTCTGTTTAACATGTAACGACCAGACTTCTTGGACGAGCTGTTGAGGAAGTTTGGGGACCGCAATATCCACTGCAAGCCAATTATCAATCTTCATGGGAGAAACGTCCAGAACTCTCCACACATGAGGTAAGTCCTGTGGAGTGCGAACAGTGCAGCGACGGCCGTTTCTGGCGAAGGTGACCCCGAACGGATATAGCCACTTATACAATATATTGTTATCCCTTAGATGGTCAGTCAGCGGTTTTAAAATCCTGCGTTTTGCTAAGGTAGATGAAGCAATGTCCTGGAACAGCGCCACTGGTGAATCGCCTATTTTTAGATCTGTGTTCCTGCGGGCTGCCTGTAATATGGCTGCTGTATCCCTGTAGCTCAGCAAACCACAAATCACATCTCTTGGGGCTTCACCCTCTTTGGGTATGGGACGTAGTGAGTGATGGATACGCTCAATAATGATCTCTGAAGCTCTATTGTCCCCTAGTAGATTGGCGAATAGGGACTTAGCAGCTGTTTCTAATTCGTTAGGGACGATCGATTCATCAAGTCCCTTCAATCTAATGTTCCTGCGCCTGCTTCTGTTCTCTTGGTCTTCGATCATGAGAAAAGCATTATTAAGAGAGGAGACTTGGGCTTCCATAGATGTAATCAGTCCGGCACTGTGAGCCGCGGCATGTTCCTGTCGGGTCTCTAGTTGCTCAACCCGATTACCCAGGGCCCTCATGTCGTGTCTTAGATCACGTACCTCCTGAAGCAGGGGAGCCAAAGCTTGGGATAGAGTCTCTTTGAAAAAGGCTTTGGTGAGGGTGCCGCTATCTTCACGTGCTGAATCCTCCTCAGGGGCTTCTGTATAATCAGCTTCTCCTTCATCTTGCTCAGATTCCCGCTCTGCTTCCTTCTCTAAGCGGCGGGCCGCCATCTTAGCCGCGCGGGCAGGAGACAGAGCTGACTTCTTACTGAAAAATTTGTCCATATCCCCTTGATGTTTCTTGGATCTTGGGGTGTCGGGGGCCTCTCTGGACCTATCTCTACCGATCTTGACCATTTTGGATCCGCTTGTGGTGTGCAAAAGCAACGTAATGTGGGTTAGATGGGAGAGAGCTCCTGCTCAAGCCTCCGTCTTGGTCAGCGGTTAGGCTCCGCCCCCTACATAAGACTTTTTGATTGCTTGGTATTACACTTTTTGTGAGGCAAGGTTACAAAAAAGGCTGTTTTGGATTTTTTTTTTTTTTAAGTTTTACACAGTGAAAGCCTTTTTGAACAGAATAAAATCTTGTTTTTGTGTTGCCATTTTCTGAGAGCTATATTTTTTTTAATTTTTTTGTCAACTGTCTTAAATAGGGGCTCACTTTTTGCGGGATAAGATGACGGTTTGATTGGTACCATTTTGGGGTACATAAGACTTTTTTATCACTTGGTATTACACTTTTTGTGACGCAAGTTGACAAAAAATTGCTGTTTTGGCATAGTTTAAAAAAAAGATTTTTTACAGCATTCACCTGAGGGGCCATCTCATGTGAGATTTTTATAGAGCAGGTTGTTACGGATGCGGCAATACCCAATATGTCTATTTTTTTATTTTATTTTTAAGTTTAACACAGTGAAAGCCTTTTTAAACAGAATGCAATTGGGGTACATAAGACTTTTTGATCGCTTGGTATTACACTTTTACCATATTTTTTTATTTTTTAGGCGATTGTCTTAGGTAGGGGCTTTTTTTGCGGGATGAGGTGACAGTTTGATTGGTACCATTTAGGGCTACATAAGAATTTTTGATCACTTGGTAATACACTTTTTGTGAGGCAAGGTGTCCAGAAAAAGTTTTTTGGGCACTGTTTTTATTTTAATTTTTTTAAGTCATTCACCTGATGGGGTGGGTCATGGGATATTTTTATAGAGCCGATCAATATGGATGCGGCGATGCCTAATATGTCTACTTTTCTTTTTTTTCCCTATTTTTTATCAATTGTTTTTTTTACTTTATTTTGGGAAAAGGATGTTTTTTTTTTCTACTTTATTTTTTGTCCCACTCTGGGACCTCAACTTTTGGGGGTATGATCCCCTGTACAATGCATTATAATACTTCTGTATTGTATTGCATTGGCTGTAAGTGTATTACCACTGTAATACACTTCAGCCAGCTTGCCTGTGAGATCCAGGGGCCTGGATCTCACAGGCATACAGGGAAGGCAGCCACGATGCCTAAGGAAGGCATCGAGCTGCCGTCCAAGCCATCGGGCCCCCGTCACAGCAGCATGGGGACCTGATGGGTGCTCCCTCCCTGCACGGTCTTCGCACATGCCGCGGTCAGTGACGGCAAAAGTGTTTTCACAGCATTCAGCTATCAGTCACTTCCGGACCCCTGCAGCTGATTGGGCAGGTGCAGCTCCTGCACCCGCCCGATCAGAGCGCCGTATGGTGCTGTTATTTAAACCAGAGCAGGTAGCGAACAGGTTAAAGGTATTTGTCCATCAGGAGGAGGATGTGACAGATAAAAGTGGAAAGAAACCAGTATGCATGTTGAATCTTTCTTCTTTATTACTGGTATCAGCACTTCTCCCATTCGACACAGGTGGTTTTAATTCAGCAGAAGTTTGCATATAAGTGGTAATTGACCTGCAGTTTCTGATAGCAAAGAACATGTTGACAACTGTTCAGATGGTGCAGTACTGCGTAGTGGCCTTTGTTTTTGTGGTGCTGTGCTGGTGGGTTGGTAGGGCCCAGTGCCATGGGTAGCATTGTCAGATAACAGGGTAGCTGTCTCACTCCTGGGTCCTGCCACCTACTAGGGCAGTGCCACGTTGTCACCACACTGTGCTGCGCCTATTTGTCAGAGTAGGTCCCACTCTAAGAGGCAACCTTGATGTGGTGAGTGGGCTTATGCCTTTTGATCAAAATGTACATTAATTCCTCTTGTACAGCATGCAGTATAGGGGGCTGTACACTTAATATTGCGCTGAGAAGTGAGTTTAATTAGATCTAAGCATAGCACTGTGGATGTGCGATCCAGTTCTGTTTTTCTCCCCTTAATATATGAAATCAGTAACAGTATTCTTTCATTAAATAATATTTTCTGATATTGCTTCTAATCTCCCCCCTTTCTAATTTAAAGGGGCTGTCTTATCTCATACATTGATGGCACATCGCTAGGATATGCCATCAATAGCAAATAATATAGGTGCCACCTCTTAGATTTTTTTCTGAAAAGACAGAGAATAAATCTGTGGGAGGGGGGTCCTAGGAGACCAGAGGGTGTTATATACCGATTTCTTATGTCAATTGGAGCATATCTGATTCAGGTCCAAATTAATTATTTTTTTAAAAATTTACTGAATGGTACCTGTAGAGGGAAGGGTGATATTTGAAAAAATAAAATAAAATATATATACATATATATATATATAGATCCAGAAAAAGGACGGCACTCCGGTCTTGAAAAAGTGAAGTTATTCTTTAATCAACCTTACGGTACAACGTTTCAGCTCCAATACTGAGCCTTTCTCAAGCACAGGTACAAATCAAGTGACTGCAACTATATAGGTGAGTTAATTAAATTACAAGTCATGTGATCACATCACGTCCCACCCAAAGGGCGTGTTTAAAACTGACAATTACAAAAACATGGTTACATGGAATATAAGTGCAAAAAATAAGGCAAATGTCATCAATTACATATATCTGATAATGGCACAACATAAAACATCAATCAAATGTGTACATCAGACATTTGCAAACTATAGTGAAAAAAGGAGGGGAACGGACCCATCGATCACATACTTAAACAAGTACACAGTCGGTGGATGCGTCCGGGGAGTGTGAAACATACCGAGGGAGGAGCTGAGAGACGAACCAGAGGACACATTGAAAAACTAGAAAGTCACAACTATGCGATCGCTGGATCCTGTACATAACTCACTGTTGTGCCGGAGCGGCCTGGCACCAAGAAGGGGGTAGTGTCTGCTGTAGGTCGCCGTGCGTCATCAAAGGCCGACCTCCGCTTCCACGTCACCACAGCGTCACTGTATCCGGCCTAGGTGTATCACGGCGCATGTCCCGTTCACATCCCATCTCGGGACGCCATCTTGAAATCTGGAAAGATGCCCTTAACCTGTATTTGGACACCCACATTATGGTACATCAGGGTATAGCAGACCAGACCAGCACAGACAGCCCGGAAACCAGATTGTCCTCATGCCATACCCCGACTGGAGCCCACTAACACCATGATAAACGTTATGTATAGGGGGTTATCCATCACAGGTGTCCGGTCGCTTTCATACCCAAGAGGGTTCTCCTCCAGCTAGTACCCAGGTGTTGCAGGGAGCAAATCTAAACCAGACAGATGATAGAACAACCGTAACACCATAACGGCCCAACTGTGGTGCCCCTGGTGCATACCGGATCCAACAGTGGAAAAATACCCATATAAAAACAGAACATCTTTAATAAAAAGAAAAAGAAAGAGCGCATAGTTGTTAGAGGTATCATCCTCCTGTATGTGATAATGTGTCAACTTCATCCTCGAGCTCCACCCCTCCATATGATAAGTGCTAGTGATCTGTGAACAAAAAAAAAAAAAATGTTTTACACCTAACATCAATGAACCAGCCATTGAGGCCTACATTAGCGCAGTCCGCCGGGGGCTCTCTGAGCTCAGGGCCTCCGTGCAGGGGGACCCTGACTTTAGACATCCGAACCTGACTAGCGCTGAGGTTGAGGCTCTGGATGCTTCGAGGTCTGACTCCACCCTTGTTCTGAAACCCGCAGACAAGGGTGGAGCTGTTGTGGTGATGGACACCAATAAATATACACAAGAGGTTATGCGACAGCTTGGTGACCCACATGTTTACAAAGTCTTGGACTCTGATCCCAGGTTCAAGATAGCTGGTATTATCCGCAATCGTCTTAAGGATGCTATGGCTGCTGGTATTATCGATGGGGGTCTTGTTGAGTTTCTTGAGGTGGCACATCCGGTCACTCCGGTGATCTATGTGCTGCCCAAGATCCACAAGACCCTCATCGATCCCCCGGGACGTCCCATCGTCTCGGGTTCGGATTCCATCCTCAGCAACATAGCCATCTTTCTTGACAAAGTATTGCGAGAATTTTCTACCGGTGGGTCTTCCTATATACAGGACACATCGGATTTTCTTGTGAAGTTACGTGATACAGATGTGTCACAGGTTGAGTCAATGACGCTGGCATTATTCGATGTCACATCACTTTATACGTCCATTGCACATGAAAGTGGTGTCCAGGCAGTCAGGAAAATGCTCATGAAGTCCTCGTACACCTCGGGCGCTTCAGATTTTATCATTGATTTGCTCAATATTGTTCTTCATCATAATTATTTTCTTTTCAAGGATGTCTATTATTTGCAACAGTGGGGTGTGGTCATGGGGTCCCACGTGGCCCCCACTTATGCAAATATATTCATGCGGATTTATGAGGAAGATGTCGTCTATCCGTCCCACCACTTCAGCCAAGTGCTGAGGTGGTGGAGATATATTGACGACATCTTCCTCATATGGACAGGCAGCGAGGTGGAGTTGATTGCGCTTCAAGCCTTTTTAAATGGTTATGATCCCAATCTACAATTTACTCTCGTACACTCCAGAATGGACATTCAGTTCCTTGACACCAGGGTTGTGTACAAAGAGGGAATATTGCACACAGAATTATACACCAAACCCACGGATACTAATACCTTCCTGTGCTATAATAGCTCCCATCCCAGGAGAATGGTGCAGTCACTTCCCTTCTCACAGTTCCTGAGGGTAAAACGGGTCGTCTCTGATGAACAGAAGTCCAATACAACCCTGGAGTCCATGGCAATGAGATTCCGTGAAAGAGGATACCCGAAACGATTGTTAGATCAACACATGGCCAGGGCGCGCAGTATGGAGAGGGATACATTGCTGACCCAGCGGAAAACTGTGCAGAGATCAGCCAGGATTCCGTTCGTGTCAGTGTATAGCGAACTCAGCCCATCCATCAATAGGGTTTTCAGGAAACACTGGGATCTCCTTGGATCTTGTTTCAAGGGGATACCAGAGTTTCAATGCCCACCATTATTCTCCTACCGCCGGTCAAGAAATCTTCGTGACCAACTGGTCAGGGCCGACATTGGCCCCAAGGGGTCCTTCAGACAAACCACATTAACACAACCGGGCTTAGGATGTTTCCCCTGCTTGGGGTGCGTTAATTGTAGGTACATCCGTAAAGGGAAAACATTCACACATCCTCGTTCAGGTGAATCTTATGGTATATTGTTTCATCTCACGTGCAATTCTAGCTACGTTATTTACGTGCTTTCATGTCCCTGCAAACTACTCTATGTGGGAGAGACGACAACTGACCTGAAGACCCGCCTAAACAATCATCGCCTGAGCATTCGGAAGAAACGCCTCGATCTACCGGTTTCTAAACATTTTTCTGAGGCTGGGCACAGGGAGGGTGATCTGACAGTTTGGATCATCGACCATGTGCCCCAGCCCAGACGGGGCGGTGACAGGTCTAAGCTACTTAAGCATAGGGAACTCTGCTGGATCCATAGGCTCAACAGCCTTAGACCTAATGGATTGAATATAGAATTTAACTTTGGAGAGGTGTTGTGATGGGTGGCTTGCCCCCTGTGGCATGTAGATCATGCCTAGGTGTATTTGTGTACACACAGAGTATGTACTCATTTAAAAACTGTTGGATCAACAGCAATTTGATTCTTCTTTTTCTTTTTTTGTTCACAGATCACTAGCACTTATCATATGGAGGGGTGGAGCTCGAGGATGAAGTTGACACATTATCACATACAGGAGGATGATACCTCTAACAACTATGCGCTCTTTCTTTTTCTTTTTATTAAAGATGTTCTGTTTTTATATGGGTATTTTTCCACTGTTGGATCCGGTATGCACCAGGGGCACCACAGTTGGGCCGTTATGGTGTTACGGTTGTTCTATCATCTGTCTGGTTTAGATTTGCTCCCTGCAACACCTGGGTACTAGCTGGAGGAGAACCCTCTTGGGTATAAAAGCGACCGGACACCTGTGATGGATAACCCCCTATACATAACGTTTATCGTGGTGTTAGTGGGCTCCAGTCGGGGTATGGCATGAGGACAATCTGGTTTCCGGGCTGTCTGTGCTGGTCTGGTCTGCTATACCCTGATGTACCATAATGTGGGTGTCCAAATACAGGTTAAGGGCATCTTTCCAGATTTCAAGATGGCGTCCCGAGATGGGATGTGAACGGGACATGCGCCGTGATACACCTAGGCCGGATACAGTGACGCTGTGGTGACGTGGAAGCGGAGGTCGGCCTTTGATGACGCACGGCGACCTACAGCAGACACTACCCCCTTCTTGGTGCCAGGCCGCTCCGGCACAACAGTGAGTTATGTACAGGATCCAGCGATCGCATAGTTGTGACTTTCTAGTTTTTCAATGTGTCCTCTGGTTCGTCTCTCAGCTCCTCCCTCGGTATGTTTCACACTCCCCGGACGCATCCACCGACTGTGTACTTGTTTAAGTATGTGATCGATGGGTCCGTTCCCCTCCTTTTTTCACTATAGTTTGCAAATGTCTGATGTACACATTTGATTGATGTTTTATGTTGTGCCATTATCAGATATATGTAATTGATGACATTTGCCTTATTTTTTGCACTTATATTCCATGTAACCATGTTTTTGTAATTGTCAGTTTTAAACACGCCCTTTGGGTGGGACGTGATGTGATCACATGACTTGTGATTTAATTAACTCACCTATATAGTTGCAGTCACTTGATTTGTACCTGTGCTTGAGAAAGGCTCAGTATTGGAGCCGAAACGTTGTACCGTAAGGTTGATTAAAGAATAACTTCACTTTTTCAAGACCGGAGTGCCGTCCTTTTTCTGGATCTATTAATTGGGGTAAGAGGTCGATTCCCCTGGAACGTGCACCCATCTTCTCTGCCTGCAGTCAGTGCCGCCATTTTTCGTATCTATATATATATATATATATATACCAAGGAAAAATGGCGGCACTGGTACACAATCCAATGAAACTAGGGTGCACGTCTCCAGGTGAATAGGCTTCTTACCCCAATGTATAGTCCAGAAAAATGGGCGGCACTCCGAAGAAAAGAACAAGTGAACTTTAGAGAGGCCATGAAGAGAGGCAGAGCAGCCCCAGTAGCCCCTGGAGATGGCTGAGAAACCCTTTACCTCCTGCATTGCAGTGCCACATACCCTGTGTCCTTTTCCTTCTGGATTGCAGTGCCACATACCCTGTGTCTACAATTAACCCTTTCCCTCCAGCATTGCAGAAACCCCTTTACTGCTACCACCAATATGAACCCATGAGGTACCCCTAATACCCCTGCCCTGATTTACCCCTATTCACCCCGGCCTGCATTGTGTTCCCTGTAGTATATTACTGGCCTGTATTGTATATTAACCCTTGCAATGCCACTATTGTGTTTCCCCATAGGTACAGTATAGAACCAGGGTGGGCTGCTAAGTAACGTGTGTGTGTAAGTGTATTTTTAGGTAGATTTGTGGGGTGGAATTGTGTATTGTGTAGTGTAGTTAGATTTGTATTGTAGTGTTGTTATATATTACTGTGTGCGACTATAAGTATATATATTTATATGTCCTTTGAGATATATATATATATATATATATATATATATATATATAATTATAGCACTAAACAGATTGTTTAACTTGTTGTTGTGTTAATAAATTAATGCAGTGTATAGTCATTTAGTCGACACCGCAGTAGTAAGTCGCATATAGTTCAGTGTAGAATGAGGCAACAGAGGTAGTCTTATTTAAGGTATAAATAGGTGACTGTTGAGGGAAGGGTCATATTTATATATATATATATATGTATATATGCCGTGACATATATACATATATATATATTAGCCCTTGTCTATGGGCTCCTCCAGGGGATTAATGTCAGATATGTGCCCCCTTGTCAGATATGTGCCCCCTTGATGTATACATGCCCCTGAATCAACCCTATAATCCATATATGCTCATAGATGTGCCCCAAGCATCTATGAGCATATATGGCCGGAATCCCACATGCTGGGGAGGGGGAGTGGAGGAGACGAGGAGACCGATAGTTGGACAATTAGGTCCAGCGTCGGCCTCTACAAAGGACAGAGGATCAATAAGATCCTCTGCCCTTTGTCACCAGAGTTTGTCAAAGAGTTCCCATGCCCCTGTGAGTGGCTGACCTCCGGCGCTGTAATTACAGCGCCGGAGGTAAGCGTCCGCTTCACAGGCGGGAGGATCAAAGGATCCCCCCCCCCCCTGGAAGCGCGCTCCGAGATCCTCGGGCCGGCGCGGTGACGTCATATCACCGCGCCGGCCCACGTATTGAGGCCGGCGGTGCGCATGGCGCCAATAGGGAGACTGCGAGCGGGCGCCGCCAAGTTTAAATAGACCGGCGGCGCCCCGCTCAGCAGTCAGGTAAGTGACCCGGACCACCACCCACATACAGAGAGGATCATCCCTGGACGAAACGAGCCCCCCTGGATAACGAGCATAAGTATCACCCCCTATACCACCAACGCTATCTACCCCCTTCTATAACCCTCCTATACACTTTCCCTTTTCGTACTCCGGCAGCACATCACGGGTTAATCCCATTCCCTTCAGGTTGTAGGACCGCCCACCTAGATAAATCAGAATAATTAATCAATTAATTAGCTCCCTAATATAGGGCGGCAACCAGAATACATCCTTGTGTTTTTTTATTGTCCTTCAGTAAGCCCACCTAGCGGCTGGTTACCTGGATCAGGTAGCCTGTTTTTGACTTTTTTTTTTTTTCTTTCTCTTTTTTGGCCATGTATATTCCCTGGCCCCTTGCGTTTGCGCCTGTGTTTTTTCAGGACGCACTTTCTGCATTAGAGGCCGGCGACCTGAGTTGGTGATAGTGGAGCGCAGAGAAGCGGTCGGTGAAACGCAGGCGCTGGGCGTCTGACGTTATCTCACGTGCCTCCTCCTTCATCAGACCTTCCGGTTCGTGGAACGCAAGAAGCGCTGGGTGAAACGCAGGCGCTGGGCGTCCTGACGTCACCCCGGGTGCCTCCTCCTGCGGCAGCAGTATTCCGGTTCCGGACTTCCGGTTTCGTGGAGCGCAGAAGCGCTTGGTGGAACGCAGGCGCTGGGCGTCTGACGTCACCCTGCATGCCGCCGCCTACCTGTAGCAGCTGTGAGTATTTAAACTGGCTGTCTGTAGTGCTCCCTGCCGCATGTGCCTGGCAGCAGAGCTCTGGTATTGTAAAGGTAATTTCTGCCTGTCCTGTGTCAGGCAAATCCTTATATAGCTCCTCTCTTATTTACTGGTTCCTGTATTATGTGTTACAGATGTCCAGCTCCTCAAGCAGACCTGGGAAGAGGGCCAGAAAGAGCAGGCACAGGTTGTGCCATTTATGTGATCAGCCTCTGCCTGATGAATGTCTAGAGGATTGCTGTGAGCAGTGCAGTGGGAACCCTCCTAGGGTGTCTCAGTCTAGATCTGCTAAGAAACGCAAAGCTAAGCAAGCCTTGTGCATCTCTTGTATTCAGCCGTTGCCTCCTGATTGCTCCTCCAATATATGTAAGAATTGTGCTCATTCAGATGAGGCCTCTGATGCAGAGACCAGGAAGATGATGTCTCTATTTAAGAAATTTCTTGCTAAAAATAGGAAGAAGGGTAACAAGACACAGCAGTTATCTTCTGGGTCGTCCTCTGAGCAGTCCTCACGCTCTGAAGGTGAAGTCTCTTCAGACTCTGAGTCCGAGTCCAAGATTGTGGAGGACAACTTTCTGTTTAACAAAAGTAATGTTAACCAGCTCATTAAGGAAGTAAAAAGGAGCATGGAGTCTAAGAAAGAAAAGACATCCGAAAGGGAGGAAGAAAATCTTTTTTATTTCCCTAAAAAGAAAGCCTCTGTGTTTCCTAGTCACCCTGTCTTGAGTTCCATTATGTGTAAAGAATGGGAACAGCCGGTGGGAAAGATAAATCTGGGATCCAGATTTAGAGCAGCGTACAAAACGGATCCTGCTGAATCCACCAGCTGGGAAGTCCCAGCAAGAGTAGACCCGGCGGTTACCCGTTTAGCTAAGAAATCTCTGTTTCCTAGTGACGACTCCTCCTTGCTCAAAGAGCCTATGGAGAAGAAAGCAGATGGGCTCCTAAAGAGACTGCACACCTACCTGGCCTCCCTAAGCAAGGCTGCTATGGCGACTGTCCCTGTAGCTCGGGCTCTCAGGGTGTGGCTAAGCCAACTTGGCAGGGATATAGAGGATGGAGTGGCAAGAGAGGAGTTGCTGCAACAACTTCCATCGTTGAAAATGGCGGCGGAGTTCCTTTGTGACTTCCCTCTTGATACATTAAGGTTGACGGCAAAGAATATGGCCCTATCAAACTCAGTTAGAAGAGCCTTCTGGTTGAAGCTATGGTCCGGGGATCCTTCGTCTAAGAGTAATCTCTGCTCCTTGCCGTTTGAGCCTGGAAGACTTTTTGGCTCCCACCTGGATAAGCTTCTGGAAGCTAATATGGAGGAGAAGACATTGAATTTCCCTCAAACCAGACGTGGAGACAAACGGAAGTTTTTTCGTCCCTATAGAGGACAGGATTATAGGAAGCCAAGTTTTAGAGGGCGCTCAACCAGAGGAAGATCTGACCGCAGATTCAGACCAGCTCCGGAAAAGCCAGGAAAAAAGCCTGACGAATCCAAACAACCAAACATGCAGTTCTGACGCCACAGGTCAGAAAGTGGGAGGCCGTCTGTCAAGCTACTATCCAGAGTGGCTGCGGATCACCTCAGACAGTTGGGGTCTCCAGATCATCAGAGAAGGGTACGAACTGGAGTTCGACCACTTCCCAAGAGACAGATTTTTGACAAACAGAGGAGGAGATCCTCTACTAGGTCGTTTACTAGAAGAATTTCTAGGAAAAGGCGCACTGGAACCCGTTCCTTACCACCAGAGGGGAGAGGGGGTATACTCCAGAGTATTCCACGTACCCAAAGCAGACGGAAGAAGCCGTCTCATCATAGATCTGCGTTACTTAAATCAGTACCTGAAGAAAGTTCATTTCAAAATGGAGACTATAAGGTCAATAACAGCAGTACTCACAAAAGATCTGTACATGGTATCCTTAGACTTAAAGGACGCGTATCTACACATCCCCATAAGAGGGTCATCCAGAAGATTTCTAAGACTGGCTATTCAGAGGAAGGAAGGCATTTCTCACTTCCAGTTCAAGGCTCTTCCTTTTGGCCTCTCCTCGTCGCCAAGAATCTTTACCAAGATTGCGATCATAGTGACGGTGGCTCTTCGTCTCCAGAATATACAAGTCTTCCCCTACTTGGACGACTGGCTTCTGGCAGCCCAATCCAAACACCTTCTGCAGATCCATCTCCAGCAAGCGGTGAGGCTGCTTCAATCCCTGGGGTTTCTAGTAAATTGGAAGAAGTCAGAAATCATCCCTACTACCTCCAAGTCCTTCCTAGGGTTCACGATAGACACGCGCAGCATGACTCTTTTCCTGCCAACTGTAAAGATTGGGACTTTAAAGAAGGAGATACGAACCCTGTTATCCTTACATCGTCCTTCGGTTCGCAGAGTCATGAAGACACTGGGACATACAGACGTGGACAAAATTGTTGGTACCCTTTGGTCAATGAAAGAAAAAGTCACAATGGTCACAGAAATAACTTTAATCTGACAAAAGTAATAATAAATTAAAATTCTATAAATGTTAACCAATGAAAGTCAGACATTGTTTTTCAACCATGCTTCAACAGAATTATGTAAAAAAATAAACTCATGAAACAGGCATGGACAAAAATGATGGTACCCCTAACTTAATATTTTGTTGCGCAACCTTTTGAGGCAATCACTGCAATCAAACGCTTCCTGTAACTGTCAATGAGACATCTGCACCTCTCAGCAGGTATTTTGGCCCACTCCTCATGAGCAAACTGCTCCAGTTGTGTCCGGTTTGAAGGGTGCCTTTTCCAGACTGCATGTTTCAGCTCCTTCCAAAGATGCTCAATAGGATTGAGGTCAGGGCTCATAGAAGGCCACTTTAGAATAGTCCAATTTTTTCCTCTTAGCCATTCTTGGGTGTTTTTAGCGGTGTGTTTTGGGTCATTGTCCTGTTGCAAGACCCATGACCTGCGACTGAGACCAAGCTTTCTGACACTGGCTAGTACATTTCTCTCTAGAATTCCTTGATAGTCTTGAGATTTCATTGTACCCTGCACAGATTCAAGACACCCTGTGCCAGACGCAGCAAAGCAGCCCCAGAACATAACAGAGCCTCCTCCATGTTTCACAGTAGGGACAGTGTTCTTTTCTTGATATGCTTCATTTTTTCGTCTGTGAACATACAGCTGATGTGCCTTGGCAAAAACTTCGATTTTTGTCTCATCTGTCCACAGGACATTCTCCCAGAAGCTTTGTGGCTTGTCAACATGTAGTTTGGCATATTCCAGTCTTGCTTTTTTATGATTCGTTTTCAACAATGGTGTCCTCCTTGGTCGTCTCCCATGTAGTCCACTTTGGCTCAAACAACGACGGATGGTGCGATCTGACACTGATGTTCCTTGAGCATGAAGTTCACCTTGAATCTCTTTAGAAGTCTTTCTAGGCTCTTTTGTTACCATTCGGATTATCCGTCTCTTAGATTTGTCATCAATTTTCCTCCTGCGGCCACGTCCAGGGAGGTTGGCTACAGTCCCATGGATCTTAAACTTATGAATAATATGTGCAACTGTACTCACAGGAACATCTAGTTGCTTGGAGATGGTCTTATAGCCTTTACCTTTAACATGCTTGTCTATAATTTTCTTTCTGATCTCTTGAGACAGCTCTTTCCTTTGCTTCCTCTGGTCCATGTCGAGTGTGGTACACACCATATCACCAAACAACACAGTGATTACCTGGAGCCATATATATAGGCCCAATGGCTGATTACAAGGTTGTAGACACCTGTGATGCTAATTAGTGGACACACCTTGAATTAACATGTCCCTTTGGTCACATTATGTTCTGTGTTTTCTAGGGGTACCATCATTTTTGTCCATGCCTGTTTCATGAGTTTATTTTTTTACATAATTCTGTTGAAGCATGGTTGAAAAACAATGTCTGACTTTCATTGGTTAACATTTATAGAATTTTAATTTATTATTACTTTTGTCAGATTAAAGTTATTTCTGTGACCATTGTGACTTTTTCTTTCATTGACCAAAGGGTACCAACAATTTTGTCCACGTCTGTATGACAGCGACGGCCGATGCCGTCCCTTGGGCCATGATTCATACCAGGGACTTACAGCAGGATATGCTACAAACGTGGCATCACAGCCACCACAGTCTGAAAGCAAGAGTGAGGCTGAAGCCTTCAACAATTCAGAGCCTAAACTGGTGGCTTCAGACCAAGAATCTTTCCTCTGGGAAGAGTTTTGAGTTCATGTCTCCGGTCATAATCACTACAGACGCATCCGGCCAAGGCTGGGGAGCACACCTCCAAGACAAATGGGTTCAAGGCCTCTGGTCCCCGCAAATGAAGAAACAATCTTCAAATTTCAAGGAGCTGAAGGCGGTCCACTTGGCTCTTCACCAGTTTGCAGCAGAGATAATAGGGAAGCCTGTGCTTGTGCGTTCAGACAATCTCCCGGCGGTTTTTTACCTAAACAAGCAAGGAGGAACGAGGAATGCAGTTCTCCTGAGCTTGTGCAAACAGATCTTCACCTGGGCAGAATCCCACCTTTTAGAATTAAGAGCCATGCATATCAAAGGTTGCTGCAATACTCAAGCGGATCGGCTGAGTCGGAGGATGATCAGACCAGCAGAATGGGAGCTGAATCAAGATGTGTTCCAGCAGATAGTGGCCAAATGGGGTCTGCCAGCATGGGACTTGATGGCGTCCAGAAGGAACAGGAAGCTGCCAAGGTTTTGCTCTCTGAACAAGTGGGAAGACCCAACTCGGGTGGATGCCTTTTCCTTCAGCTGGAAACACCTATTCGTGTACATCTTTCCTCCGGTCCCCCTCATTGTGAGAGTTCTTCGGAAGATCCTGGCAGAGAGGCCTCAGGCGATACTAATCACACCGTTCTGGCCGAGAAGGTCGTGGTTTCCCCTTCTTCTCCAGCTTTCCAAGGGGGAATTCTGGAAGCTCCCTCTGGTTCCGGATCTTTTAATTCAAGAGGGTCTGTATCATCAGCATCTGGACAGACTACACCTCACAGCCTGGAGGCTGAAAGATCTGCGCTAGAAGAAAGAGGACTCTCAGATTCAGTAATTAATACGCTTCTTTGTTCTCGTAAACAATCGACAAATATGAAGTATGCCAAGATCTGGAATAAGTTCTCAGAGTGGCTCTGTGAGTCGGGTGGTTCAGTCATTAACATCTCTTCTGTACTGCAGTTCCTTCAAGACGGTTTTCAGAAGGGTCTTAAACCCAATACACTAAGGGCACATATGACGGCGATAAATGCCATGACCGAGAATAGATTCATTCATCACCCCCTCATCGTCAGGTTCTTTAAGGCAGTAAAAAAGCTAAGGCCTATTTTTCGAGAACAATTACCGGTCTGGGACCTGTCTTTGGTACTTAGAAGATTAACGACTTCTCCATTCGAACCTCTTCAGCAAGCGGATTTCAGATGGCTTCCCTACAAGGTGTCCTTTCTAATTGCAATTACGTCAGCAAAACGGTTGGGAGAGCTACGAGCCCTTTCCTCTAAACATCCGTACCTGAGGATTCTTCAAGACGGAGTACTGCTTCGTACCATGCCATTCTTCCAACCAAAAGTCTCATCTTCTTCTAACATTAACAGAGAGTCCTTCCTTCCAGCGTTCTTTCCTGATCCTTCCGATGAACAACAGAGTGCATTACATACACTAGATGTTAAGAGGGCAATTGAAATTTACCTTCTCAGAACCAAGGAGTTCAGAAAGGCAGAGAACCTCCTCCTGTTATATGCCGGTTCAAGAAGAGGGCAGTGTCCATCCAAGGATACCATTGCAAGATGGATTAAGTCTACAATTATGGAAACATACGCTCTTGAGGGAATTTCTCCTCCGTTCCCAGTCAAGGCACACTCTACAAGATCCACTGCAGTATCCTGGGCAGAAAAGGCGCAAGTTTCCCTAGAAGACATCTGCAGCGCAGCATCCTGGTCTTCAACACTGACCTTCGCGAACCACTACCGCCTGGACATCTATACCAAGAGCTCGGCCTTCGGCACTGGGGTATTGAGGGCAGTACTAGATGCAGAAGCCCCCCCTTTTGGATCTATGCAAATCCCGTGATGTGCTGCCGGAGTACGAAAAGGGAAAGGAGAAATACGTACCTGGTATTTTACTTTCCTTGAGTACGGAGGCAGCACATCGATACCCTCCCTAATAAATTTTTTCTCTTTGGAATTGTTTTGTGTCTGGATCTATTTTTTCAACACAAGGATGTATTCTGGTTGCCGCCCTATATTAGGGAGCTAATTAATTGATTAATTATTCTGATTTATCTAGGTGGGCGGTCCTACAACCTGAAGGGAATGGGATTAACCCATGATGTGCTGCCTCCGTACTCAAGGAAAGTAAAATACCAGGTACGTATTTCTCCTATCTACCCCCCCCTATACCACCAACGCTATCTACCCCCTTCTATAACCCTCCTATACACTATCTACCCCCCCTATACCACCAACGCTATCTACCCCCTTCTATAACCCTCCTATACGCTATCTACCCCCTCTATAACCCTCCTATACACTATCTACCCCCCCCCCTATACCACCAACGACCCTCCTATACCCTATCTACCCCCCTATACCACCAACGCACCCTCCTATACCCTATCTACCCCCTATACACCCTCCTAAACCTCTTGTCTCCCTTATTTTCCCCCATACCCTTACTGCCCCCTATAATATACCCTCATCCCCTGTACCCCTGGTGACCCTCATCTTCCCCTGTCCCAGGTCCTGTTCCCCGGTGTCTCTACCCCCGCGGCTGTCCTGCTTACCCCAGCAGCACCGTTTTACCCCGTAGGGATAGTATATAGACAGGTTTGGGTGGGCGTCCGTTAAAGTGTATGAATTGTCATTAATACTAGTTAGATCTTGGGGTGGATTTGGGACTGTGTTAGTGTAGTTAGTACCGTGTTAGTGTATTGTATTAGTGTATTTATCTATATTATGGTGTATTGTTATAACAATATATATCTATCCATTTGTTATAGATATATATAGTTATAAACATTATAAATCCTTTATAATTACAAGGAATCACCACCGTAGAGGTAGAATATTGTTGGCACTGTATTACTTGTGTATTCTGTAGGATTAATAAATACTGTGTCATTTGTACCTATTGTGTAACGTGTGATTACTAGCGGTAGTCAGTAAGGCGCATGCAGTAAGTGTAGTTGGTGATTAGAGTAAGGCAATCAGCAGTAATTTGTTGTTCATTAAGGCTTAAATAGGCGGAGTCATCATAAGACGATTACACCTATTTATGAATATTAATTATCGAGATTTACATAAATATCAATAACTAATATCCCCTTTAACATTGGCGAGCCAGGCCCACTGCTGGGAATTTGTATCTGTGGTTGGTCTTGGAAAGGAAAAGTCGCTTACGCTGGGAACTAATCAGGTGGGAAGGACGCGGTCAGTGGATTCTGAGCGTCCATAGCCTGAAGGTTCGGACAGGTAGAGCGGGTTTTCTCGATCAGAACCGGGCACAGAGCAAAACTCTACAGCAGAGAATCTAAAATCTTTCCTGATCTTTGTGTACTAATATTTTCTGATTCCCTTACACGCCAACTGGAGAGAAGTCATCACATACACCACTGAAGAGAGAACCATCATCATTGAAACAGAAGTCGTCTGGCTGGTCGGGAGAAGGCGTTCCGAATATTGAAGGACCTCATCCACGCAGCAACACAGTATCACCAATGAAGATGGCCTCTCGTCAAAAAGTGAGTATGAACTTCACCACACTGCAACACCTCAGCAAACATAGCACATACAACCCCATCATCCCCACCACTTACAAATCCACTGAGCTGCTATGGTCCACTTTATTGGACCAGGCATACGCTCACGATAAACTGTGCATTAATCGTAGTGTGTTCAAAAAAACTAAAAAACGACTCCAAATGCTAGCCAAATTGGTTCATACCTTTGAGGATATCATTTGGAAGCCAGAACATCTAGAAACACTTAACAGCACAACAAAGGCAGAGGAAGTTTCCAACATGGCAAACTTTCACTGCAATTGTTGTGTTGAGAACATTAAACAGTTACACACATTACAAACACAACTACAAGAGAAGTCCCAGTGTACAGCCGAGAGGGGCAGGGAGATTTGCGTGTTAAGAGTCTAGACTCTCGGACAAGGAGAGTTTCTACTCTGACATGGACAAGGAACTGCTCAGACTGTACACTGAGATAAATCAGTTCAGGAACAATACGGTATCTATGGATAGCATGATTGTTCAACTTCGAGAGGACCTGGCTGCAAAAACGCAAACCATTGCGGATTTGCAGCAGGTCATCTCGAATCTGTCACGGCCTGGTACTAACAGCATGTTGCCCACTAAACAGGTTTGTGTTTCGGGAACGGCACATGGGGAGACAGCGGCGACAGCGCCAATATCTTCCACGGATCAAACACCCGAGGCAGTAGACACCAGGGGACAGGTGGAACGGACGCTACCTTTTACCCAAACACCCAGGGAGAATAGGGGTAGCAACCGATTCCAGGAACAGGACAACGATTGGAGAGAGGAAAGTGGTTGGCCATTTACCACTTCCAATCCGCCAACGCGTCCGGAAAGACAGGAAGATTTTTATCCTAACCATTCCAGTATGGAAAGGATAAACTTCCTGTTACGGATTTGCAAGGAGATCCCAAAATATGATCCCATTGTAGATCCGTTTACTTCATGTGATATCTTCGAGGGTCACTGTAACAAGTATTCAGTGGCTCACGAATATCGCATGGAGTTATTCAAGTTATGGTTACCTACACACCTAAACCAAAGGTATGAGGTAACGGGGAGGACACAACCAATGAATGGACAGTTTTATGACAAGGAGGAACGTCTCTCCATACTCATGAGACTGGCAACGGGCCATTGGGACGTCACTCCAGATATCCTGTCCAAGTTCAAACCCACTATACATGACGAACCTTTGTCTATGTGTAGTCGGTTTGAAGCCATGTATAGAAGGGTTACAAAGGATCCCGGTGTCGGAATTCCACAGGGTATGATACGTATGTTTGTGGAGAAATTCCCATACCTTGATACCGCAATCCGGTTAAGCGCAGCCAGGGAACCATCCCTCACGGATGCTGCTATGATTATTGAGCAGTGCAGACAGGATACACTGCTCAATAAGAAATTCGTCAAAGTGACGGAGCGTGCGCCTGTACCTGATATATCTCAAGATGATCGGGTACAGCACACAAAGGGTAATTCAACTATTCGCCCCACGGCCCCGCCATTGGAAAGGATAGGAAGCATTCGATGCTTCCTATGTTTACAATACGGGCACATAAAGAGGAATTGTCCACAATGGTCACGTAATAAACGGACAAATCCTGAGAGAACGGGCAATAATAACGGTTTCAAGATGAAACCTAATTATGCCAAACCAGTGGGGGAATATCTGGGACATTCACAGGTCCAGACACCAAAACGTGTGGCTGTTGTGAATGACCCAGCGCGTTCGGTAAGGAGTGTGGAATCCCTGGAATCCACACTAAGGGTCCATAACAAGAAACCACAAGTGGCGGTATGTACCTCACAGGTACCTACTGGGAGTCTGGTAGAAATTGATTGAAGATCAGGGATCCCTAAAGAACTGGCGCCAGTATGTCCTATCATACTGGATTCTTCAGGGAGACCCCACATAAAAGCCAAAATCAAAAATCAGGACGCCGAAATCATGCTTGACACTGGTGCGGAAATTTCCATTACCAATGTCAAACATGATTTACATCCCAACAGCCCTCAGTGTGTGGTGATCGGATTTGATCACCAACAAGGGGGAGTGAAGGCCCACAGAATAGAAGAAGTAATTGTCCAGATTACCACTCACACGACCCTTAGGATCCCCATGTGGTATTACCCCGGTTCTGACAATATTATTGGAACCGACATAATGACACAAAATGGGTGGATCCTAGATCTGGCAAATAGTATTGTATGGAAGGGTCCCAGACAATCCAAGGTGTTTGTCATCCAACGCCAGTTTCTAGGACCACCATTGCCAACAGTAGATGACTCTACTGAAGTACTTGAACACAAATGGCCTGAGATCTCGCATAATCCAGATCTTGAGCCTATTGTGTAGGAGTACCCTGATCTGTGGGCCCAGGGAAAAAACGATTGTGGCAGACTGATTGGAGTTCAGGTGGACATACAAGGTGCCGACCCTCCACCTCAACGCCAATACCGCTTTCCGCCAGAAGCCACCCATTCAATTTTAGACACTGTCCAAGAATTGAAAACTAAGGGGGTGGTCATAGAGGGCAATTCTAAATGCAACAATGCCCTCTGGCCAGTAAAGAAAAAGGACACCAATGCATGGAGGCTCACCATAGATCTACGGGTCCTCAACAAGTACACCCCAATGTCCGCTCCAGTGGTGGCACAGACTCCCGACATCATGGCCAGAATAAGCGGCAAAAGTCGCATATTCTCAACCATAGATATTGCCAATGGGTTCTTCTCTATTGAACTCACTGAAAACTGTAGGTACAAATTTGCCTTTACAGTAGGGGACAAACAGTACATGTTCGGTGTACTCCCCCAGGGATTCCACAGTAGTCCCACGTATTTTCACCAGGCATTGGCGGCCGTTCTGAGTGTATTTTCACGGCCAGGATGCCTTCTGCAATACGTGGGTGACCTGCTCTTACAAACAGAAACCATAGAAGAACACTTGGTTCTGTTAAAAGAGCTATTGGGACTCCTGGCCAAGTCACGACTCAAGCTGAGTCCCCACAAGGCAAATTTGGCCAGAACGGAGGTGACTTTTCTTGGAGTCCAAATTTCTTTTGGAGCCAAAGGAATCGTGGCAGCCAGAGTGGAAGCCATGGTAAAGTTACCTAGGCCGGGCACTCTACAGGATTTAAGAAAATTCCTGGGAGTTGCTAATTTCATGAGGGAGTTCATAGAGGATTTTGCTGCCAAAGCAAAACCCCTCTATGAACTCCTCAGAGGAGAAGACCCTTCAATCAAAGGTTGGTCTGATGCACAGGAAGAGGCCTTTTCTACTTTGAAAAGGGACCTCTCCTCTGCCCCTGTATTGACTACCCCCCATCCTGAAGGGGAAATAGCCATACAGGCGCATGCAGGGACAGAGTCTATCTCAGCGGTCCTCCTACAGCAGATAGGGTATGACACTAGACCGCTGGGATACTTCTCCAGGTTACTTTCGCCTGTTGAACGAGGGTTTGATGAGTGTGCCAAACAACTGGCAGCCATACACTATGCCGTCAAAACCACTGAGCATATTGTAGGCTTCAGGCCCCTCACTTTGCAGACTCCACACTCTCCATTGGCCCTCCTGCTCCGTGATACACTCCCTGGAGTCTCCCAACAGAGATTTGGGAGGTGGATTATGGATCTCAGTGGCCGGAGTCTACAGGTGAACCACAAAGCCAAGTATGTTCTGTCCCAGTTACTGAACCTAACTGGCACCGAACATGACTGTGGCCAACCAGCGCACATCAACGCGCCACAAATTTTCAGGACCGATAAACATCCAGAAGACAGAGTCATCTTTGTTGATGGCTCTCGATTTTTCATGGATGGGACCTACGTCACAGGTTTTGCTGTGCTGGATGAGACCACAGGTACCCAGAATCTTGTCAAGTTACCAGGTCACATGTCGGCACAGCGGGCGGAACTGGAGGCAGTCAAGAAAGCCTTACTTCTTCAACCCCCAGGGAAATGAACTATATATAGCGACAGTTCATATGTAGTTCGTTCTCTCACCCTGCACCTGGACACATGGTAAAGACGAGGATTTGTGGATAGCCAAAACAAACCTCTGGCTCATTTGTCGGTCCTGAAAGAACTTTGGGAATGGGGCATGGCACACCCGGCGGAAGCAGCCATCATAAAAATCCCTGCGCATCAGAAAGGGGATGAGCCTTTGACGCTAGGTAACAACAAGGCGGATGAATTGGCCAAACTAGCGGCAGTATCTGGGATCCTTCAGGAAACAGACACTGAGCCGCTACCGGCCTACCACATTGCAGTTCGTACCAACCTGAGTAAAGGCCCGGTGTCATTTGAGGAGGAACAAGCAAAAGACCCTCTTCTAATGACACACCTCACATCTCCACAGCATCCCTGGTCAAGACAGCAAGGGATCCTGTGTTATGATTCCGGTACACAACAACTTCCTCTTCCCGTGGTTCCACAGCATCTGCAAGCAGAACTGACCAGATTGAACCACCAACTGTTTGGACACCTGGGCCGGGATAAACTCTTGTCTCTCCTGAGAGACAAATTATACTGGCCGGGAATGTCCAACACAGTAGAGGAAGTAACACAACAGTGCCTGGTATGTGCTCAGGTTAACCCAAGGGTGTCAGCCCTGAAGCCGGTGTTGCAGCGAGTCCCTCCTGCAGATGGTCCATGGTCCGCACTACAAATAGATTTTATAGGACCTTTACCAACAGGAAGTCGTAACTATCGTTACGCACTGGTGGTAGTGGATGTTTTCTCTAAATGGGTAGAAGCCATCCCCACGGTTAACGATTCGGCTACAACCACTGCCCGTGTTCTCTGGGAACAGGTTCTGTCACGATGGGGTATCCCCAGATTGATAGAGTCAGACAGAGGGACCCATTTCACGGGTAAGGTAATGAAAGCGCTTTGTGGTCTTTTAGACATAAAGCAAAGATTTCATGTGCCTTACCACCCTCAGTCAGCGGGCATCGTGGAGCGGATGAACCGGACCATAAAAACACGACTTTCTAAAGCACTACTGGAGAAAGGTTCCTCATGGGTAACCTCTCTGCCAGCCGTGCTAATGGGAATCCGAGCTACCGAGGCTACCAGTACCGGTATCACCCCGTTCGAACTAATGACCAGATGCAAAATGCCCCTATGCCTGCCCAATGAACCCCTGGTGTCAGAACCGATGAAGAACGCCATCGCCAGAGACCTATTTCTCCAACAGGTACAACTAAATCTGAAGGAGTTATTGCCTCATGCAACAATACGGCTACACAGACCGTATCTACAGGGGGAAACACCAATGCCCTCTGTAGGAGAGCTGGTGATGGTGAAAATCTTTCATCGGGCCGGCCCCTGGGATGCAAACTGGGAAGGACCCTATCAGGTCCTTGAAGTAATGGGTGACACCATGCTAGAGGGGCAAAGGCCGATGACGACCAAGAAAAAGTCACGTAGGCGGCAGGGAGTTTTATGGATCCATATCGACCAGGCCAAGGCCACCCGAGCCTCCCCAACTCAATAACATGAACCCTCACAGAGTTGGGTGACCGGGGGGGGGGGTGTATTGGTGGGTCGAGGGTGGATCCATGAAACTAATTACACACACATTGAATTAACAGATCACAGGAGGGAGACTCACCAAGGCTACGACTAGCCTGAAAAGATATAGAGATCCTCTGAACATGGCATATCCCCAACTTGTGGCACTGGTGGTGAGCATGATGATGGCGGGCTCAACCTCTTCGGGGGAGGGCCTGGGAGTTAATAAACCCGGCCTTTTAATGGTGGAATGTTTGGAGGGCAAAATCTTGAAACCATACGAGAACTTTTCCTTTATACCAGGACAGTGGTATCTGTATGGTTTCCAGAGGGAGAGTTTTGCCCAAGGTGTAATTCAACATTATACCCCTGTGGAGAATGTGTCTGCCATACAACATGATTTACATGCCCTCTGCCTCAAAGAATTCAGACATTTTCGGGACTCTGACCCTACTCCTATGAGATCCTTAAGATGGGTGTCTAGGGACCCTCACTTGCATCCTTACAAACAAGTGGAAGCCAACACTACCACAGTGTTGTGTACCAAGGAGGGGGTTCTGAGTCCCGAGGATGTCACGGGTGCAGAATATAGTGGCTGGTATATCCTTAAAGCTACCTTCATAAGGAGGGATAGCCAAGATGGGCTGAGGGTAAGGACATATTTTGACAGACCCATTCCGGTAAAGGGCACCCTAAAAGCTTATTGTATGTTAAGAGATTCCCAGATGATTATCACTAGGGAATCCAGTTATGTTCAGGGACATGTGTCCACAGATTACATACGAACCAGTATAATGATGCTAAAGTTAAACTGCAGTAACTCTCGCCAGGTCCTATGGAATGACCAGAGTGGTCCGGTAAAACTGGAAGGCTTTTACCGAGCCACCATTTCAAAAGTACGGACAGATGCCAAGGATCTCATGTATGCTCAGTTAAAGGGATCTCCATCCATACGGTCTTTTATGATCACCATCATGAGAGACAATTGTGTTCAGGAGGTGACTGGATATTATTTCATCACCTATGCCCACTGGGAACAAGATACCCAGATGGTAACCTTGGACACTAATCCCTGGAGATGGGATTTGGTGTGCAATGGAGTGGATACCCCATACAGTGGATGTATGGATGGACGGTACCCCTATGAATGAGGAATACCGGGGTAGGTATGTGTCTTCCGATTGGAAAGACCCCAGTAGCAGGGATATTAACTTTGACATCAATATAGATGGTTCGTTTAGATGGCCTTTTTGCGAGGCAGTAGATGAAGGGTGCTGGACCTTTACACAATGGGTCTATCTGTCTAAATCCAAACCTGTAGGAAAACTAGTGCTACAGGTTGGAGAAAGTGACCAATGGTATCCGTTCAAAGGTAGAGGGCAAGTTTGTGTAACCGTGGTGAGGATCCCCTATGAAGCAACAGGTCTCCAACCTGTAAAAATGCATTTAGACTCTTGCAACGCCCCTATCCATCAATTGGCAGATCCTATAGCTCCTCAACTGTCATCCCCATGGAAGATCATCAAGGGGACAAAATTCGTCCTATTTACTTGGAGAATTTCCGTAGATGACTTCCGAGTCGACCAATGGGATCACAGATGTGGGGAGTTTGTGAGGAACCAAATTGACATGATAAGAGGTTGGATAGAGGCGGGGCAAGAGGTAAGAAAGGATGATCTCATACACAGGAATCAAAGGGGAAGAAGAGATCTGATAGCCATGGGACTAGGCGGAGGTGCATTGGGAGTGGGCGCCCTGAACACTATGGACATGGAAGTCCTGTAGGAATCTCACTTGCGGCTGTAGGAATCTCACTTGCACCGCTTCGTCATTGGCTCCTGTATCTGCCCATCTTAGACAAGGTTACAGTGCAATTAACTTAGGGATTGTCATAAATAACCGAGGGGTGCTTCATCCACAGCTCCCCGCGGGCGTTCTAACCTATGAGAGAGGCCATCCTTATCTGTTAGACACAGAGGGATGTTGGAAGAAAGAGGATGCTATCCTCTTTCAAGGTAGTCAGGATCGGGTGTTAAGACACCAATGTTGGAGCACCGAGGGGTCCTGTGAGATGAAGGCCAGCCCAATACCCTCTTCCCTTAAATACTTGGGACAGGGGTATTGGTGCTGGTACCAAAGGCAAAACATGTCTTATACAATCTATGGAACTAACTGCACTGAGAGAGGAGCACTCCTCCCTGGAGCGTATTGCACCCTTAGCCCCGTCCTAGGTTTAGATGTCGCAGAGATACAAGGAAGAACACCAATCACCCCGGAGAAAAGACTCGACATCCGCCCTGACGTACCCGTGAGACTCCAGAAAATTCCTCTTGGCTTTGGGTTAGAACTCAAACATCTCCTGCTGGACTTCAGCCAAGAAGACAAAATACTTAAGAATCTTCGAGAAACAGAGAAACAGGCCACCATCCAACTGACGCACGACAAGAATAAAATAACGGCAATCACAACCGCGTTGGACAAAGACTCCAAGATATCCTGGTGGGAAAGTCTGTTCGGCTACAGTCCAAAGGCAACATCCTTCTTCAACCTATTGATTCATCCGGTGATAGTTCTTCTGGTTCTGGTAATAGTCATGTACACGGGACTGTGTCTAATCTACAGGAGGGTCAAGAGACTTGCGGACCAGCTAAACCAGAACCAGACAGAACTTCACGAAGTTAATCGCAGGAGGCTCAGGACTTAGCTCCAACAAAGTCCTGAAGCCAGAGATCGCATTGACATACGGTTTCCTATGAAGGTCAGGATGAAAATCCAAAAGCCATCCTGTGACCTCATAACATTGTGTATATGCATACACGTATTGTAGTAGATTTTCGTAGGAGGATTCGGGGTATAATCATAGACCACCCTGTGACCTCATACAGACGTGGACAAAATTGTTGGTACCCTTTGGTCAATGAAAGAAAAAGTCACAATGGTCACAGAAATAACTTTAATCTGACAAAAGTAATAATAAATTAAAATTCTATAAATGTTAACCAATGAAAGTCAGACATTGTTTTTCAACCATGCTTCAACAGAATTATGTAAAAAAATAAACTCATGAAACAGGCATGGACAAAAATGATGGTACCCCTAACTTAATATTTTGTTGCGCAACCTTTTGAGGCAATCACTGCAATCAAACGCTTCCTGTAACTGTCAATGAGACATCTGCACCTCTCAGCAGGTATTTTGGCCCACTCCTCATGAGCAAACTGCTCCAGTTGTGTCCGGTTTGAAGGGTGCCTTTTCCAGACTGCATGTTTCAGCTCCTTCCAAAGATGCTCAATAGGATTGAGGTCAGGGCTCATAGAAGGCCACTTTAGAATAGTCCAATTTTTTCCTCTTAGCCATTCTTGGGTGTTTTTAGCGGTGTGTTTTGGGTCATTGTCCTGTTGCAAGACCCATGACCTGCGACTGAGACCAAGCTTTCTGACACTGGCTAGTACATTTCTCTCTAGAATTCCTTGATAGTCTTGAGATTTCATTGTACCCTGCACAGATTCAAGACACCCTGTGCCAGACGCAGCAAAGCAGCCCCAGAACATAACAGAGCCTCCTCCATGTTTCACAGTAGGGACAGTGTTCTTTTCTTGATATGCTTCATTTTTTCGTCTGTGAACATACAGCTGATGTGCCTTGGCAAAAACTTCGATTTTTGTCTCATCTGTCCACAGGACATTCTCCCAGAAGCTTTGTGGCTTGTCGACATGTAGTTTGGCATATTCCAGTCTTGCTTTTTTATGATTCGTTTTCAACAATGGTGTCCTCCTTGGTCGTCTCCCATGTAGTCCACTTTGGCTCAAACAACGACGGATGGTGCGATCTGACACTGATGTTCCTTGAGCATGAAGTTCACCTTGAATCTCTTTAGAAGTCTTTCTAGGCTCTTTTGTTACCATTCGGATTATCCGTCTCTTAGATTTGTCATCAATTTTCCTCCTGCGGCCACGTCCAGGGAGGTTGGCTACAGTCCCATGGATCTTAAACTTATGAATAATATGTGCAACTGTACTCACAGGAACATCTAGTTGCTTGGAGATGGTCTTATAGCCTTTACCTTTAACATGCTTGTCTATAATTTTCTTTCTGATCTCTTGAGACAGCTCTTTCCTTTGCTTCCTCTGGTCCATGTCGAGTGTGGTACACACCATATCACCAAACAACACAGTGATTACCTGGAGCCATATATATAGGCCCAATGGCTGATTACAAGGTTGTAGACACCTGTGATGCTAATTAGTGGACACACCTTGAATTAACATGTCCCTTTGGTCACATTATGTTCTGTGTTTTCTAGGGGTACCATCATTTTTGTCCATGCCTGTTTCATGAGTTTATTTTTTTACATAATTCTGTTGAAGCATGGTTGAAAAACAATGTCTGACTTTCATTGGTTAACATTTATAGAATTTTAATTTATTATTACTTTTGTCAGATTAAAGTTATTTCTGTGACCATTGTGACTTTTTCTTTCATTGACCAAAGGGTACCAACAATTTTGTCCACGTCTGTATGACAGCGACGGCCGATGCCGTCCCTTGGGCCATGATTCATACCAGGGACTTACAGCAGGATATGCTACAAACGTGGCATCACAGCCACCACAGTCTGAAAGCAAGAGTGAGGCTGAAGCCTTCAACAATTCAGAGCCTAAACTGGTGGCTTCAGACCAAGAATCTTTCCTCTGGGAAGAGTTTTGAGTTCATGTCTCCGGTCATAATCACTACAGACGCATCCGGCCAAGGCTGGGGAGCACACCTCCAAGACAAATGGGTTCAAGGCCTCTGGTCCCCGCAAATGAAGAAACAATCTTCAAATTTCAAGGAGCTGAAGGCGGTCCACTTGGCTCTTCACCAGTTTGCAGCAGAGATAATAGGGAAGCCTGTGCTTGTGCGTTCAGACAATCTCCCGGCGGTTTTTTACCTAAACAAGCAAGGAGGAACGAGGAATGCAGTTCTCCTGAGCTTGTGCAAACAGATCTTCACCTGGGCAGAATCCCACCTTTTAGAATTAAGAGCCATGCATATCAAAGGTTGCTGCAATACTCAAGCGGATCGGCTGAGTCGGAGGATGATCAGACCAGCAGAATGGGAGCTGAATCAAGATGTGTTCCAGCAGATAGTGGCCAAATGGGGTCTGCCAGCATGGGACTTGATGGCGTCCAGAAGGAACAGGAAGCTGCCAAGGTTTTGCTCTCTGAACAAGTGGGAAGACCCAACTCGGGTGGATGCCTTTTCCTTCAGCTGGAAACACCTATTCGTGTACATCTTTCCTCCGGTCCCCCTCATTGTGAGAGTTCTTCGGAAGATCCTGGCAGAGAGGCCTCAGGCGATACTAATCACACCGTTCTGGCCGAGAAGGTCGTGGTTTCCCCTTCTTCTCCAGCTTTCCAAGGGGGAATTCTGGAAGCTCCCTCTGGTTCCGGATCTTTTAATTCAAGAGGGTCTGTATCATCAGCATCTGGACAGACTACACCTCACAGCCTGGAGGCTGAAAGATCTGCGCTAGAAGAAAGAGGACTCTCAGATTCAGTAATTAATACGCTTCTTTGTTCTCGTAAACAATCGACAAATATGAAGTATGCCAAGATCTGGAATAAGTTCTCAGAGTGGCTCTGTGAGTCGGGTGGTTCAGTCATTAACATCTCTTCTGTACTGCAGTTCCTTCAAGACGGTTTTCAGAAGGGTCTTAAACCCAATACACTAAGGGCACATATGACGGCGATAAATGCCATGACCGAGAATAGATTCATTCATCACCCCCTCATCGTCAGGTTCTTTAAGGCAGTAAAAAAGCTAAGGCCTATTTTTCGAGAACAATTACCGGTCTGGGACCTGTCTTTGGTACTTAGAAGATTAACGACTTCTCCATTCGAACCTCTTCAGCAAGCGGATTTCAGATGGCTTCCCTACAAGGTGTCCTTTCTAATTGCAATTACGTCAGCAAAACGGTTGGGAGAGCTACGAGCCCTTTCCTCTAAACATCCGTACCTGAGGATTCTTCAAGACGGAGTACTGCTTCGTACCATGCCATTCTTCCAACCAAAAGTCTCATCTTCTTCTAACATTAACAGAGAGTCCTTCCTTCCAGCGTTCTTTCCTGATCCTTCCGATGAACAACAGAGTGCATTACATACACTAGATGTTAAGAGGGCAATTGAAATTTACCTTCTCAGAACCAAGGAGTTCAGAAAGGCAGAGAACCTCCTCCTGTTATATGCCGGTTCAAGAAGAGGGCAGTGTCCATCCAAGGATACCATTGCAAGATGGATTAAGTCTACAATTATGGAAACATACGCTCTTGAGGGAATTTCTCCTCCGTTCCCAGTCAAGGCACACTCTACAAGATCCACTGCAGTATCCTGGGCAGAAAAGGCGCAAGTTTCCCTAGAAGACATCTGCAGCGCAGCATCCTGGTCTTCAACACTGACCTTCGCGAACCACTACCGCCTGGACATCTATACCAAGAGCTCGGCCTTCGGCACTGGGGTATTGAGGGCAGTACTAGATGCAGAAGCCCCCCCTTTTGGATCTATGCAAATCCCGTGATGTGCTGCCGGAGTACGAAAAGGGAAAGGAGAAATACGTACCTGGTATTTTACTTTCCTTGAGTACGGAGGCAGCACATCGATACCCTCCCTAATAAATTTTTTCTCTTTGGAATTGTTTTGTGTCTGGATCTATTTTTTCAACACAAGGATGTATTCTGGTTGCCGCCCTATATTAGGGAGCTAATTAATTGATTAATTATTCTGATTTATCTAGGTGGGCGGTCCTACAACCTGAAGGGAATGGGATTAACCCATGATGTGCTGCCTCCGTACTCAAGGAAAGTAAAATACCAGGTACGTATTTCTCCTATCTACCCCCCCCTATACCACCAACGCTATCTACCCCCTTCTATAACCCTCCTATACACTATCTACCCCCCCTATACCACCAACGCTATCTACCCCCTTCTATAACCCTCCTATACGCTATCTACCCCCTCTATAACCCTCCTATACACTATCTACCCCCCCCCCTATACCACCAACGACCCTCCTATACCCTATCTACCCCCCTATACCACCAACGCACCCTCCTATACCCTATCTACCCCCTATACACCCTCCTAAACCTCTTGTCTCCCTTATTTTCCCCCATACCCTTACTGCCCCCTATAATATACCCTCATCCCCTGTACCCCTGGTGACCCTCATCTTCCCCTGTCCCAGGTCCTGTTCCCCGGTGTCTCTACCCCCGCGGCTGTCCTGCTTACCCCAGCAGCACCGTTTTACCCCGTAGGGATAGTATATAGACAGGTTTGGGTGGGCGTCCGTTAAAGTGTATGAATTGTCATTAATACTAGTTAGATCTTGGGGTGGATTTGGGACTGTGTTAGTGTAGTTAGTACCGTGTTAGTGTATTGTATTAGTGTATTTATCTATATTATGGTGTATTGTTATAACAATATATATCTATCCATTTGTTATAGATATATATAGTTATAAACATTATAAATCCTTTATAATTACAAGGAATCACCACCGTAGAGGTAGAATATTGTTGGCACTGTATTACTTGTGTATTCTGTAGGATTAATAAATACTGTGTCATTTGTACCTATTGTGTAACGTGTGATTACTAGCGGTAGTCAGTAAGGCGCATGCAGTAAGTGTAGTTGGTGATTAGAGTAAGGCAATCAGCAGTAATTTGTTGTTCATTAAGGCTTAAATAGGCGGAGTCATCATAAGACGATTACGCCTATTGATGAATATTAATTATCGAGATTTACATAAATATCAATAACTAATATCCCCTTTAACAGTGACTCACGCCTATTTATGAATATTAATTATTGAGAGTACCCAAAATATCAATAATTAATATCCCCTTTTACAGTACCCAATACAAATTTCAATAAATTCACTTATCTCTTGTTTGTACTTTTTTTTGTAGGATGGCTACTTCAATACTGAAAGAGCTACAGTAAAGAAAACCAGAGGAAATACTATTAAATGGGGTACACTAATCAGAATGCTATTATTCTTAGTTGCAGCTAAACTAGTTTGTTTGTTTTTATATCTAAAGCATGGTGAACAATAACTGCACTGATTGTGATTATGAGGTAATAAAGAATTTAATGCAATATTTTTAACATTTATTTGTTTCACTGTTTTTTTTTAATGGATTTATCTATATTCAGTAAGACATCTGCTGTGTCAACTGGCATACAGATGAACTAGACATGGCTTGCTCATGTTCCTTCAAGGGTAGATCCAAGAATACATTTTTTTATTTATACACTGAACAAAAATATAAACGCAACACTTTCGGTTTTGCTCCCATTTTACATGAGCTGAACTCAAAGATCTGAAACACGTTCTACATACACAAAAGACCTATTACTCTCAAATATTGTTCGCAAATCTGTCTACATCTGTGTTAGTGAGCACTTCTCCTTTGCCGAGATAATCCATCCCACCTCACAGGTGTGGCATATCAAGATGCTGATTAGACAGCATGAATATTTCACAGGTGTGCCTTAGACTTCCCACAATAAAAGCCCACTCTGAAATGTGCAGTTTGATCACACAGCACAATGCCACAGATCTTGCAACGTTTGAGGGAACGTGCAATTGGCATGCTGACTGCAGGAATGTGTACCAGAGCTGTTGCCCGTGCAAAGAATGGTCATTTCTCTACCATAAGCCGTCTCCAAAGGTGTTTCAGAGAATTTGGCAGTACATCCAACCGGTCTCACAACCGCAGACTACGTGTAACCACACCAGCCAAGAACCTCCACATCCAGCATGTTCACCTCCATGATTGTCTGAGACCAGCCACCCGGACAGCTGCAGCAACAATTGGTTTGCATAATCAAAGAATTTCTGCACAAACTGTTAGAAACCATCTCAGGGAAGCTCATCTGCATATTCATCGTCTTAATCAGGGTCTTGACCTAACTGCAGTTCGTCGAGTGGGCAAATGCTCACATTTAAAGGGGTCTGGCATGTTGGAGAGGCGTTCTGTTCACGGATGAGTCCTGGTTTTCACGGTTCAGGGCAGAGGGCAAGACAGCGTGTGTGGCGTCGTGTGGGTGAGCGGTTTGCTGACGTCAACGTTGCGGATCGAGTGGCCCATGGTGGCGGTGGGGTTATGGTATGTGCAGGCGTATGTTATGGACAACGAACACAGCTCCATTTTATTGATGGCATTTTGAATGCACAGAGATCCTGAGTCCCATTGTTGTGCCATTCATCCACGACCATCACCTCATGTTGCAGCATGATAATGCACAGCCCCATATTGCAAGGATCTGTCCACAATTCCTGGAAGCTGAAAACATCCCAGTTCTTGCATGGCCAGCATACTCACCGGACATGTCACCCAGCATGTTTGGGATGCTCTGGATCAGCGAATACGACAGCGCGTTCCAGTTCCTGCCAATATCCTGCAACTTCGCACAGCTATTGAAGAGGAGTGGATGAACATTCCACAGGCCACAATCAACAGCCTGATCAACTCTATGCGACGGAGATGTGTTGCACTGTGTGAGGCAAATAGTGGTCACAACAGATACTGACTGGTTTTCTGACCCCCCCCCCCCCCCCCAACCCCCAAGTAGGCAGAACTGTGCACATTTCAGAGTGTCCCTTTATTGTGGGAATTCTAAGGCACACCTGTGCAATATTCATGCAGCACCTTGATCTGCCACACCTGTGAGGTGGGATAGATTATCTTGGCAAAGGAAAAGTGATCAGCAAAAAAGGATGACGTTCCGTATGGCATACGTTTTTTTGCGGATCAGTTTTTTTGCGGATCCATTGTAATAATGCTTATCCTTGTCCACAAACTAGGAAATAAATAGGACATGCACTATTTTTTTGCGGGGCAACGGAACGGACATACTGATGCGGACAGCACACGGTGTGCTGTCCGCGTTTTTTGTGGACCCCTTAGACAGATTTGCGAATAATATTTGAGAGTAATGAGTCTTTTGTAGAAAATGTTTCAGATGTTTGAGTTCAGCTCATGCAAAATGGGAGCAAAACCAAAAGTGTTGCGTTTATATTTTTGTTCAGTGTATATCGCCAACATATTCTGCAGTGCTTTACAATCAGAGGGTTCCTGTACAGAGTCATAAATAATATAGTAACAAACAATTCAAGATTAAAAACAAGAGAAACAAAGATCACAAAAGCTTACAATCTATGAGGAGATAGGGGTGACACAAAAGGTAACACGTACAATGGTCCAGCCATCTAAAGACAACAGGGGAGTAGATATCAAGCTGCATGAGCCAGTCGGCAGTCACCAGCCGTTATCTGTAGTGCTTCTACGTTCATGGGTTGTTGATATTTGACAATGAGCAGGTTCAGAAGAATGATGATGTGTGTGTGCGGAGGGGGGCAGGAGTTAATGGAGAAGATTTAGATCAGGAGATTTTAGGGAGCGCCAAAAAGTGTGGATTTTATGAATTAAAGGGGTTATCCAAGATCTATAATGCCAACCCCCCATATGTGTGGGCCCAGGCTGCGATGCTAGGGAGGCTCGTTACTCGGAATCCATCTTATCTGTTCGGTATATGTATATGGCAGTATAGTATAGTCAACTGAGATCAATAAGCATCATATCAAATGTTCTCCTGTTGGCAATAGTTGCTCTAGCTGCAAAATAATATGGTGCCGATTTGGTGTTCAACGTAATGAAATAGCTGATGCCCTCTTATTAATAGTAAATAATGTAGCCATTGTTGGTATGGCTACTTCTATAGTCAGAAGATACTTTATGTTCTTATCAGAGCTGATATCTCAGGGCTGCAAATCCATTGCCAGTTACATTTGTATCAATGGGCGCACTGACTCAATGTGTGGCGTCCCACGTGGTCAGGAAATGTTGTGCTAGATCCCGAAAGGTGATACACGCGCTAGTGGCGGGGTGCGAACAGCTCTCACATTCTCCGTGCCGTCACTGCGGGTATGGTGTCCCTTGAGAGTCTGCTCGGTGTCTATTCCCTGCAAGTAGCTTTTATCATATACTTGTGGTTTTTATAGCATTAAATATATTTTGCATTTCCATCCAGTTATCAGATATTTGAGTGCTTCCTGAATATCCTCATATTCCAATCCAGATTATGATTACACGGCGGGTGTGCCGTGGGGTTGTGCACCTTGCCACAGTTTCCTAGGTCGGTTGAGCCACTGTGCGTTCTATTTTTATATTGTATTTTTCACTGGTAAATAGTTACACTCTCTGGGAGAACCAATTAGACAATCACATGTTAAAGTCCCCAAGGGTGACTAAAATAAGTGTACAAAAAAGTAAAAAAAAAAAAAAAGAATTCACCCCTATATTAAAAATAAGAAAGAAGTCAAACACACTCCAAAATAGTCTCAATTACAACTACAAATCTCCCTGCAAAAAATAAGCCCCCACACAGCTCCATAGACATAAACAGAAAAAGAAAACTATAGGTGTCAGAAAATGACAAATATATTTTAATTAAAGTATTAAAACACAAGAAAAACAAAAAAAAATTGGTATCACTGTAATCGTACTGACCCACAGAATATAACTAAAGTGTTAGTTTTACCGCATAGGGAATGCCGTAAAAATGTTTCGTTTTTTTAAAAATCCCACCCTATTTAGAATTTTCTTTCAGCTTCCCATTATGTTGCTTGCAATTTTAAATGGTGCTATTAGAAAGGTACCAACCTGTTCAAAATGTGTCCCAAAAAAACCCTCATATTTGGCTATGTGAATGGAAAAATCAAAGTTATAGTTTCTGGAAGGCAGGGAGTAAAAAAAAAAGGGGTTTAATATATACTACTCACAAAAAGTTAGGGATATTTGGCTTGTGGGTAAAATTTCAGGATGAACCTAAAATGCACTGTAACCTTTACAGGTGAACTTAAGGTGACAATCTCTAAACTTTTGAATGCACGTCCAACTGTTCAACGTTTCAGTTTTTGCACAACTTGGTCTCTAACAAGGAGCTTAATGGCAAAATTCACAACAGGTGATTGATCCATAAATTGCCCAATCAATTCCCTGGATTAGTATTGTTATTTAAACAGCCCTCCTCATCATGCTGTTCACATTTTGACATCATGGACCAAGACAACAGTACCTCGCCATTGTGATGCTTCAAGCAGGTTGTTCTCAGACGAAAGAGATCACTGAGCTTAAAGTGTCACAGAGTGTCATCAGAAGGTTGCAACAGAGATACGGAGACACTAGAAGAGTCACAGAAAGGCATAGAAGTGGATGTCCTTTGGCCACATCTTACACTGATGACCACTTCATTGTGAACAATGTCCTCGGGAACCATATGAAGAATACCATACAACTCCAGTCACATTTAAGGGATGTGAGAAGCACCCAAGTGTCTCGTGGGGCCATTCAAAACCATTTATATCAGCGTGGTCTGCATGCTAGATGACTTGCAAGGGTACCTGACCACACTACCAGGCACAGGTTTCATCATCTTGCATGGGCCAGAGAGCATCTATGCTGCATGAGAGACCAGTGGGCCTCAGTGCTGTACACTGATGAAAGTCGATTCACGCTGAGTAGAAATATTGCCACCAACGATGTTGGAGACGTCAAGTAGAGCGCTATGCATCAGCCACTGTTGTCACCAGACGAGCCTTTGTTGGTGGTGGTATTACAGTGTGGGCAAGTGTGTCAAGTCAATACAGAACTGCCCTACACTTTGGTACAGTGCCAAGCCCATACTACTTGAATAACATCATTAATCCAGTCATTGTGCCTTTGCATGAAAAACACTGGACTGATTTCATTTTCATGGACGATAATCCATCGAGGTCGCATAATTAGGAAATAGACAGACCTGAATCCCATTGAAAACCTATAGGATCTGCTGAGTCGCTGTGTAGAGGCTCGTAACTATGTGCCCCAGAACCTCAATGACCTGAAGGCTGCCCTTTAAGAAGAGTGGGATGCCATGCCTCAGCAGAAGATAAGTCGACTTGACCTTTTGTTTTGTAGGTATGCCCACCACTGTTGTTGGCTTTTGTTTCAATAAATAGTTTGAGATGAGGAAATCATCATTGCATGCTTCTACTTAAATGCCCTACTTTCATTATATAATATCACTGTAGCAAGAACTTTTTACGTTTTCCATAAATTTCACCTGAAAGCCAAATATCCCTAACTTGCAGTGTATCTTGCGAAAGAAAAATGCCTATTCTTCTATCACCTAACTCTTCTTCCTATAACAATTGCAATGACTGTATATGTTCAGAATCTCTGCATTCACTGAAAAACAACATCAAATACTGTATGAGGCATGAAAGCCCTCCAGTTTTCTCTCCCACTGAGAATTCATCATATCAATGGTATGGATACTAGGTTAAAAATACTAGGCATCTGAATATTCCAGTGTTTGACTAAGATATCCTGAACTTCTGAAGAACAGGGGTCAAACTTCCATATGAATCTGGTCATATCGTCAGTATGTGTCCTAGGGGTAAGGAGATTCCTCCTGTTCCGTCGGGCATCATGCAGAAACACTGGCTGTACAGTGATGAAAGGGATGATGACTACCTCAGTACAATAAACTTTGTTGTTGGTAGTGATGAGTTAATCAATTTGTACAAAATGTATTTGTTCACAATGAGTTCCCCATCTGCAAGGGGATATCCACCCTGATGACAAAGCTCCCCCCTGCTTTTTGTTTGACAGGGCTGGACATCTTACCCGGCCCTGACAATGGCACTCCTGCATTGCTACTTCGAGTAGCACGCACAGAGGTTCTGCTGCCAATATGCAGCAACTATGCCATGCTGCTACACTTTTGACCAGAGTTGCACCTGGCCTTTCTGCCACCTGGTGTCCCACCACCACAATGACAGTGTTGTAGATTTCCAATGTCTATGACAGAAAATGCAGAGCAACTGCTGTGTATGTTAAGATTTTTTTTTTCTTATGGGGCAAATACTAATGAGTGCTTCCATTATGGAAGCGCTCATTAGTACAGGAGGACCAGGAATTGGTGAACGCAGCGCTCCCAGGCTTTGTACTCTTCCTGGTCTTCATCCGCTCACCGTGCTGTGACTGTGCTGTGCACAGCTTGAGGATGTTGGTGCGCTGCAGGCTGAACTAGAAGTGTGTGAATGTGAGGACTGGAGAGGCGGTGGTATCCAGAGCAGGAGAGGTAAGTTAATTGTTAATTGTTTTTAATGTTTGCTCTGAGCCTAGTGGTCTGATCTGAGGTCTGCTTGGGGGTTATTCACATCAGGCTTTGATCTGAGGTCTGATTGGTTGGGTCATTTACACTGGGGTTCTGATCCGAGGTCTGCTTGGGGGTCATTTACATTGGGGGTCTAATTGGGGGTTCTTATTAACTTGACGCTGTGATCTGAGGTCTGATTGGGGGTCTTACAAACATTAGGGGGTATGAGATGAGGTCTAATTAACATTGGGGTCTGATTGTGGCTCTGAGGTGAGGTCTGATCAACATTGGGGGTCTGATTGGGGCTCTAAACTCAGGTCGGATTAACATTGGGGCTCTGATCAAAAAGCTTTTCCTCTAAAACCTAGGTGGGTTTTATGGACAGGTGAAAAATAGTATATACATATACTGTATATGTGTGTGTAATTTAGCCTCCATCCCTGCACTAACCTGAATACCGGTATGTGACATAATTGTATTCAGGGCTGTGCAGAAGTGCAAGGCTGGAGGCTAAATTGCCGCCCAACTGCAGTCCTAGCAGAACGCTGCCTGAGGCCCCCGCCTCACTTTGCCTCATCAGTGTTGCGCCTCTGCTTCTAGCCAGCGGTGCACAGACAATCACTGCTCTGGAAGAAAAGCAGAAGCCTGACCAGAATACCAGAATGTTATTAATATACCTATTAATATACCAAGTTAGAATCTAGGAAATCCATTTGTGGAAAAACTACCCCCTTAGGCCTCTTTCACACGACCATGTGTCCCCAGTGCCCGTATTGCGGCCCACAATACACGGGGCACCAGCCATGTGCATTCCGCATCACAGATGCGGACCCATTCACTAGAATGGGTCCGCAAATCCGGAGATGCGGTGAGGAACGGAATTTGCGGAATGGAGGGATCGCGGAACCCATTCAAGTGAATGGGGTTGCGATCCACATGTGGCTGGCCCACGGTCGGTGCCCGTGCATTTTGGACCGCAATTTTTGGTTTGCAGCACGGCCACGGGACACACACGTTCGTGTGAAAGAGGCCTGTATACACCATATGTCTTTAATGGAAAAGTGGCTCATGGTTGACTCATAGTGATTTAATGAGTTTGTTTTCAACTGCTTGCTATCAAGTCTATTGTATATTTTAGTACATGAATTAAAAATTATGCTGTAGGTTAATTTTCTGTGATGCCTCACTGAGGAATCATATCACACATAGCAGAGCAACAAAGTGACTATTTTTCCTGCTGAACAGATCGTTTTCTAGTAAGTATTAAACTTTCTTACGCCAGACAGCTCCATATAGACAGATCATTTTGTAAGTGGCAATGTAGTGATTGTTAATGTAAATCTATCACCAAGAAAATCCAGTGCATTCTAAAGGTGGCATGTTAAAGAGTTTCTCCAGACTTCAGATACTGACTACCTATTCTGACCTATGAAATGAATGGGAGCTGAGCTGCAGTACCCCACTACATACACTGTATAGTCACCAGGGCTGTGCTGGCCCAAAGCAGCTAATCAGTGCTTCCCCCCCCACTCCCGCGCTATGCAACTCCTTCCTCCTGTGTAAACCCCGCTCCTTTGGATATTCACAATCTAGACCAGACCCAGACCAGGCTGCCACGCCGTCCTTTAGATATATATATATATATATATATATATATATGTATATATATATAACCCGAGTGAAGGGGGTGAAGACTTATATCCCTAGTGAAGGGGCTGAAGACTTATGTCCCTAGTGAAGGGGCTGAAGACTTATGTCCCGAGTAAAGGGGCTGAAGACTTAGTGAGATTTAAGTTTTTCCTTTTCAATAAACTAGTAAAGATTTCTCACCTTCTGTTCTCACTTTCTCATTCTAGGGGAACTGATAGCACAAGGAGCGAGAGAACAGAATGTGAGGACACTGAGAGGGTGTAATTGCAGTTTACATGTCCCACAGCGATACCAAATCAAATCTTGTACGACTTTCTTGTCACTCCACACATGTCGCCATTTGTCAAGCAAATTGATGTGGCTGGATCTTTAATGCACTGTCTGGACGCACCCTAAAGCCTCATGCAGACGTCCATGGAACACGGTCCGTGAGATACCGGACTGGCATTGCAGGAGCGCACGGCGTCATAGCAACCAATGACGCCATGCGCTCCTGCAATGCTAGTCCGGTATCTCACGGACCGTGTTCCACGGACGTCTGTATGAGGCTTAAAGGGAACCTGTCACCAGTTTTATGGTGTCCTTATTAAGGGCAACATAAATAAGTGACTGATTCGCTTAGCAAAATGCTGGGTCACTTTCTTTAATTGACCCAGTCAATCTGCCAACATCTTGTATTGAAAAGCTCCAGCTGATAATGATGAGTCATGAATATTCATGAGCTCCTGACTCTCCCCGCCCACCTGCTGCTGAATGACAGTTTGTTTCCATATGAATCAGCAGCAGGTGGGCAGGGGAGTGGCTATAGCTCTGAATTAAATATACGCTGGACTCAATGACATCACGCTGGACTTAAATCAGCTCATTAGCATGCAGCATATTTGTGTGTATATTATGAGGTAACCATCTGTCACACCAGTAAGCGAATACATCTAAGGCACTTTTTAGCAGTTAAGGATGGTATATAATTAGTTAGATTATAATCAAATATCCACATGACAGGTTCCCTTTAAGATATCTAATTTCCAACACCTTATCTCCTTTTCACACACAGAAGAAGATCGATGATATGATCAGATTACCTTATGAATTTTTTGTAGAGCAACATCATAAAACATCACATGGATCAGCACAGATCTGTCCCGGCTCCATCACCAATGGCTTCCACTAGTCGGTCTATAGACTTTCTCTGTCCCTATTCCTTGTAAATTTATACTTCTTGATCACAGCCACTGTCAGTGGGGTTGCCGGGTGTTAAACTCCCACTGAAAATGCTGACTTTTCCAAGTAAGCAATATGTGTATGGCTACACCAGAAGCAGCTTACATATAGCAAATACACATATTGCAAATACACAAATAATACTTGGTAAGCAGCAATCTGTAGCAAGAAAGTGGCATCTGAGAAACAGATTATATGCAGAAGAGGAACTGTGTGACACTAGTTATGGCCCCAACACTTTAGGCTATCGTTGGACAAATTTGCAGGGCCTTCCCTACTCTTCCTCAGACAGACAGCACACCTCTTTTTTACTTTACCAGCATTTATAAATCTCTTCAGCTATCTGGTACATTGCCTCATTTGTTACATAGTTGTTAAGGTTAGAAAAAAGATAAAAGTCCATCAAATCCAACCTGTAATCCTGCTATACCGATCCCTGGATCGATGTCCATCTTCCTTTTAAAAAGGGGTTGGGCAAAAGGGAAAGGGTGTGTAGAACAAGATTTCTATACATTGTCATAAGCCTCAATGTTATTTTGATTTTAAAAGTAATCTAAATTCTAAACCTTTTTTGAAGCCATCTACTGTATTTTCTGTGACCAGCTCTTGTGGCAGACTATTCCAGAGATTCACAGATCTTACTGTAAAGAATGCTTGTCGCCTCTTATGACTGAATCTTTTTTTCTCCAGTCGTAGGGACTGGCCCCTTGTTTTTTTAGGTGGTTTAACACAGAATAGCTTTCCTTGATATTTTTTGTATGGTCTGCTTATATATTTGTACAGGTTAATCATGTCCCCCCCTTAGATGTATTTTTTCAAGACTAAACAAATTCAGTTCATTTAATCTTTGCTCTTAACTAAGATCTTCTAGGCCATTTATGAGTTTAGTTGCTCTCCTCTGTACTTTTTTAAACTCCAGGGCATCCTTTTTATGGACTGGTGCCCAGAACTGAACTGCATATTACAGTTGAGGCCGCACCAATGCTTTGCATAGTGGTAATATTACTTCCTGCCCCGCGAGTCCATACCTTTTTTAATACAAGACAAAATTCTGTTGGCCTGACTGACATTGCATGCTGTTATTTAGTCTATGATCTACTAATACACCCAGATCCTTCTCAACAAGTGACTCTCCCAGTTTTACTCCCCCTAGTACATACTGTATGCTGCATGCAGATTATTAGCCCCCAAGTGCATAACTTTACATTTATCTATATTAAACCTCATTTGCCAAGTGAAGGCCCAAACAATGAATTTGTCCAATTTAGCTTGTAACTTATTAACATCTTCCATAGACTGGACTGTATTACAAAGTTTGGTGTAATCTGCAAAAATAGAAACAGCACTATTAATCCCATCCTGTATGTTATTAATGAATAAGTTAAATAATAGCGGACCCAGCACAGAACCTTGGGTTACACCGCTTATAACCAGGGGCCATTCAGAGTAGAAATCATTGACCGCAACTCTTTGAATACGATCATGAAGCCACTTTTCAATCCAATTACAAATTATATTTTCTAAACCAATAGACCTCAATTTACCCATTAGTCGTCTGTGTGGGACAGTATCAAATGCCTTTGCAAAGTCCAAAAACACAATATCGACAGCCTTCCCTCTGTCCAGGCTTTTACTCACGTCACCTCCTCATAAAACAAATAAGGTTAGTTTGACAGCTGAAATTAAGTGTTTTTGCCCTACCAACCTGAGTTTGTTTTTTACAGTTTAGTTTTACAGTTTTTGTTGCCAATCTTTTAAGCAATTCTATTAGGCATTGTACTGAACAAACCTGCTGTTTCTACAAGTTGTTATAATAGACAGTCATCTTTTGCATACCTCCTAGTGATGTCGACTGACATAAAGAATTTTAGGTCGATAATAGATAGATTATAAATAGTCTTCTTTGCCAGATTTGTTTTTCTTTTGCCGAATGTTTCATGATGTGCATAATGTTTTATATTGGTGGAAGATCTGGACTGCAGGCACCCGGACTGCAGGCAGCCGAAGAATGCAAAGTCATGGTGTTGTGATGAATGCAGTATGTGGTTTAGCACTATGTTGCTGAAATATGCAAGACCTTTCGTGAAAGAGACATTGTCTGGATGGGACCATATATTGTTCTAAAACCTCTGTATACTGTTCACCATTCATAGTGCCTTTCCAAATGTATAAGTTCCCCATGCCATAAGGACTAATGCAACCCTATACCATAAGCGATGCAGGCTTTCGATCTGTGTATTGATAACAAGCTGGATGGTCCCTCTCCTCTTTAGTCTGCAGTCCATGGCTTTGGGGTTTCCAATAAGAATTTCATATTTTGATTCCTCTGACCACAGAGCAGTTTTCCATTTTGCCTCAGTCAATTTTAAATGAGCTTTGGCCCAGAGAAGTCTTCAGAGTTTCTGGATCCTGTTGACATATGGCTTCTTCTTTGCACGATATAGCTTTATAGCTTTAGCTTGCATTTGCATGGTAAACTCTGCCTGCAGATAGTGATTCTTGGAAGTATTCCTAAACCCATACAGTTATTCCCAGTACAGAATCATGCTTGTTTTTAATGAAGTGCCACCTGTAGGCCCGTAGATCACAAGCATCTTGACCATTGGTCTTGTCCCCTAGCACACATGAATTTTTCCAGATTCTCTGAATCTTTTGATGATATATCCTGTAGATGGTGGGACAACCCTCAAAGTCTTCCCAGTTTTACATTGAGGATCATTTTTCCACAATTTGTAGAAGCAGTTTTTCGCAGATTGCAGAATCTGTGCACATCTTTACTTCTGACAGATTCTGCCTCTTTAACATGATCTTTTTATACCCATGGGTTGGGTAGTGATAGTTAAAAATAGTTAAAGAATTATACCTTGTAGGGTCGCAAACACTGTTCGGCTATCTAGATAGTGTGTGTCTAGTGGAATAGCAGCACTGCTAAATCTGTTTGTTAGACGGTGTGAATAAATGATGGATGCTTGAAATATAGGGAATTAGGAGCATATCCAACCCATCAATAATAGGAATTTTCTATTTATAAGTGACCATCAGGACATCACTGATTCATCATTAGGGGCCATACCATAGAGTCTGACACATAGTAAGCTGCGGCGTTATTACGCAACCTATTTGAGGAGTAGTGCCATTATCTTTCTAGTAGATCCACAATATCTAGCACCTGTTAATCAATACACTGCTAGCAATAGCTATAGAGTATTTGGTAGGCCATCTACCCTTCAAACAGAGTGTATAGCATAGCAACAGAGACCACTTAAGATAGACAGTGAACATATCAAAGCCCTTAACTGTCTCCTGATTAGTTTTAAACCACTCAATAGTATTGTTTTCTCCGAGTAGTATTTTAATTATTCAATAATAAAGTTTGTAGTTTTAATATAAACAATAGGACCCCTAAAAGGAATTTTTGGTCAATTGACCGTATGTAAAAATCTTGTTCAGCATCCTGATGGCCCTATAGGGACAACATTCCATCTGTTTATTACTTTTTTAGCCTGTTGTTGCCCCTGTCCTAACGTTTTTGATATATGTTGCAATAAAAAAAAATTATGAAATGTCAAAATGTCTCACTTTCAACATCTGATATGTGTGCTATGATTTATTGTGAATAAAATATCAGTCTATGAGATTTATGAATCATTGCATTGTTTTTATTTACATTTTAAACAGTGTCCCAACTTTTTAGGAATTGGGATTTTAGATAGATACTGTATAATAATAGATAGATAGACATATAGATACTGTACGGATCGCTATCTCTGCCTGGGGTGGCGATGACAGACTTCTAATCAGACAGGGGGGTTTCAAGCTCAAATGGTGCTTTATTTGTCACAAAGCACATCAAACGTCCAAGTTTGTCATCACCTGGCATGGTGAAGTCGCAGCTTCACATCACATGTTACATTAACACAAAACAATAAATCCTTGCCCAGCTAGGTTCTCACTATAAGGCCTCATGCACACGGCCGTGTTCCACGGCCGAGAGAGGTCCGTGGTAACACGGCCTGGATTCCTGTTGAGAGCAGGAGCGCACGGTGTTATTGGTTGCTATGACGCCGTGTGCTTCATGCCGCCGCTGCACTACAGTAATACACTATACGAGTGTATTACTGTAGTGCAGCAGCGGCATGAAGCGCACGGCGTCATAGCAACGAATGACGCTGTGTGCTCCTGCTCTCAACAGGAATCCAGGCCGTGTTACCACGGACCGCTCTTGGCCATGGAACACGGCCGTGTGCATGAGGCCCAAAGAGGTTTTCCCTAATTCACCTCTAGGTCAGTCTTCACACTGCGGTATTTGGCTTTACTCAGCTCTGTGGTCAGACAGCTTCCTAGCTGTGACTAATGGAACCCATTAGGGTCTCGGTCCACCAGTCCTCCTGACGGTGACCTCAAAATACATTCGGGGATATGGTATAGCAGTCCTCCTGACTCTGACCACGTGATGCCCCATCTTCTCCAGGCATCACCAGACCTCCTAAACTCAGGCTAAACTCAGCCTTGTGACCCCCCAGCCCTCCTAGCTGGGACCATATGGAGCCTCTGCAGGCTTCCTCCTCTCCTCTCCTGTTCTCCCACACACACACATACTGAGGATCGCGTTATCCGTCAGTGATTATCGCAAATGGCCTCACCTCGGGCCTGGGGAATACCTATAATGGACTAGGGGTGTGGACTGAGAGACTCCCCAAAAAAAAAAATCCAGCCCATATAACTTTAAAAAATTATCTCCAGCAACCTAAGCCTTGCTGAAGCAAAACACATCTCTGGATTTCTGCTACCTAACCAAACTAAACTGAAAATCAGGTGAGAAATACACCCCCTTCAGACCTCTACCGTACACTTCACTGCAATAGATTATAGATGATAAGAAAATAATAGAGAAATATAGATAGATAGAATAAAGTCCAAGTGTTGTGAACGGCACAGCAATGTAAATGCGGTGGGGTGCCAGCGGCTGCAGCTGCAAGCCAACATCCAAAAGATAAACAAAAAAATTCCACGGCACTCCCAAAAAGTAATAAAAAAAAGTGGTCTTTAATGAACAGACAGTGACGTTTTAATCCTCTTACTGGGACTTTTCTCAAGCAGTTATAAAATACAATGTTGCTCAATGCATATAAATAGACCCTTCCGGGTAAATGCTCAATTAACATAATTAACAGCAATGTGTAAATAAAACTTTATTTCATGTTATTTCATAAATCTGCATATCATTTGCATGTTACGTCATTCCCATTGATATAAATAAAAAATCAATAATATATACCTCATAATGCCATGCAGTCTTATAAATAGTGTTGATATAAAGTGGTAACAATGATGTGTGCTCAGGTGCAGAATAAAAAAAAAACAATTTAAAAAACGACCATGTAAACACTAACCAGCATGGACTCGTGCCAGAGTATCTTGGGCATGGTGTCGAACTCTCTGCCCATACGCAGAATGCATATCAATTTCCTCCCACATTGTGAAGCGCATTCCGCATCCTTAAGTAGAAAGCACATGTGACTCACAGATCCCGATCATATGATCAAACTGTCTGTGAGACACATGCTGGTATGCAAACATAGCTAGGATAACCAGAATCATGTGATCACAATAGAGGTCACGTGATTATTGCAACATAATGTGTATCTCCAACTTTTGTAACTTAATGTAATAAAATGTTAATATTTATTATACAAGAGGAGAACATGGGTTATAGGACTATGTGAATGTTGTCTGACGTAACTATGTATGTGGACTCGGGATTCCTGCGCATCTCAACACATTTTCCAATGTAGGCGAGATACGTCTGAGGGAAGCACTAGCTGCTCAGTATCTAGATACTAGACGCCGAAAGCAGCTGTGACAATCCACTTTCCCATGCCACTGCTTTGTGTATTAATGTGCAAAATTGTATTTTGGGGGGTTATATTCTGAGATAGATATTATGTACATAAACCCTTTTATATACAGTACAGACCAAAAGTTTGGACACACCTTCTCATTCAAAGAGTTTTCTTTATTTTCATGACTATGAAAATTGTAGATTCACACTGAAGGCATCAAAACTATGAATTAACACATGTGGAATTATATACATAACAAAAAAGTGTGAAACAACTGAAAATATGTCATATTCTAGGTTCTTCAAAGTAGCCACCTTTTGCTTTGATTACTGCTTTGCACACTCTTGGCATTCAAGAGGTAGTCACCTGAAATGGTCTTCCAACAGTCTTGAAGGAGTTCCAAGTTGGCCCTTTTGCCTTCACTCTGCGGTCCAGCTCACCCCAAACCATCTTGATTGGGTTCAGGTCCGGTGACTGTGGAGGCCAGGTCATCTGGCGCAGCACCCCATCACTCTCCTTCATGGTCAAATAGCCCTTACACAGCCTAGAGGTGTGTTTGGGGTAATTGTAATGTTGAAAAATAAATGATGGTCCAACTGAACGCAAACCGGATGGAATAGCATGCCGCTGCAAGATGCTGTGGTTCACTATGCCTTCAATTTTGAATAAATCCCCAACAGTGTCACCAGCAAAGCACCCCCACACCATCACACCTCCTCCTCCATGCTTCATGGTGGAAACCAGGCATGTAGAGTCCATCCATTCACCTTTTCTGCGTCACACAAAGACACAGTGGTTGGAACCAAAGATCTCAAATTTGGACTCATCAGACCAAAGCACAGATTTCCACTGGTCTAATGTCCATTCCTTGTGTTCTTTAGCCCAAACAAGTCTCTTCTGCTTGTTGCCTGTCTTTAGCAGTGGTTTCCTAGCAGATATTCTACCATGAAGGTCTGATTCACACAGTCTCCTCTTAACAGTTGTTCTAGAGATGTGTCTGCTGCTAGAACTCTGTGTGGCATTGACCTGGTCTCTAATCTGAGCTGCTGTTAACCTGCGATTTCTGAGCCTTTTGACTCGGATGAACTTATCCTCTGCAGCAGAGGTGACTCTTGGTCTTCCTTTCCTGGGGCGGTCTGCATGTGAGCCAGTTTCTTTGTAGCGCTTGATGGTTTTTGTGACTGCACTTGGGGATACTTTCAAAGTTTTCCCAATTTGTCAGACTGACTGACCTTCATTTCTTAAAGTAATGATGGCCACTCGTTTTTCTTTACTTAGCTGCTTTTTTCTTGCCATAATACAAATTCTAACAGTCTATTCAGTAGGACTATCAGCTGTGTATCCACCTGACTTCTCCACAACGCAACTGATGGTCCCAACCCCATTTATAAGGCAAGAAATCCCACTTATTAAACCTGACAGGGCACACCTGTGAAGTGAAAACCATTTCAGGTGACTACCTCTTGAAGCTCATCAAGAGAATGCCAAGAGTGTGCAAAGCAGTAATCAAAGCAAAAGGTGGCTACTTTGAAGAACCTAGAATATGACATATTTTCAGTTGTTTCACACTTTTTTGTTATGTATATAATTCCACATGTGTTAATTCATAGTTTTGGTGCCTTCAGTGTGAATCTACAATTTTCATAGTCATGAAAATAAAGAAAACTCTTTGAATTAAAAGATGTGTCCAAACATTTGGTCTGTACAGTACATACCATGGCCTTGACAGTATTGTTATCAAATTTTAAAATGCCCTAAAAATATTTGTTGTTTTGCTCATTATTACAAACCATACTGAATGTTTAATGTGGCACATAGCTAACTACAATTTATTAATTTCCCATCCTACTTTAAAGGGGTTCTGCACTTTCATTTAACTGATGATCTATCCTCTGGATAGATCATCAGCTTCTGATTGGCGGGGGCCCGACACCCGGGACCCCCGCGACCCCTGCCGATCAGCTGTCTGAGAAGGCAGCGGCGCTCCAGCAGCGCCATGGCCTTCTCACTGTTTACCGCCAGCGCACTGACATCACGACTAGTATCAACTAGTGTGGGTGGGGCTATGCTCCATTCAAGTGAACATAGCTTAGCCGCGCCCACGCTAGTTGATACTAGTCATGACGTCAGTAGGCCGGCGGCCCGGCGGTAAACAGTGAGAAGGCCGCGGCGCTGCTGGAGCGCCGCTACTGGAGCGCCGCTGCTGGAGCGCCGCTGCCTTCTCAAAAAGCTGATCAGCGGGCGTCCCGGGTGTCGGACCCCCTCCGACCAGAAGCTGATGATCTATCCAGAGGATAGATCATCAGTTAAATGAAAGTGCAGAACCCCTTTAAATCTTATTGCCAAAATGTGAACCGCAATGGTTCCCAGTGTATTTGTGACTTGATTTCCAATGCCTATAAGCACATTCCCATGACATTCTGTAATGTATTTATACTAAGCAGACCGTATATTCAAATTCTCCACGCACACGATTCTGGTATTATGTTGCTGTATTTATAATGCTAACATCTGGATAGAAGCATCAGATTAAAAGTATAAAAAGCCTTGTTAGGGAGCACATGCAGATTACATTTTGCGTAAGTCATATCAATGCAATGTGCATTTTTATGACTACTTTCTGACATTTATTTTGGTTTCTTTTGGTATACTATGAAGTAACATGAGTATTATATTAAATACAACTGTAGAAATAGCAATGTAAAGAAATCAAATCACTGCAAAAATAATTCTATATTAATCAAAATTTCAGGAGCAAGAAACTGCTGATTTTGATATGGATAGGTTATCCGACATCTCACACTCCCCCCAATCAACTATGCTGGACCTACAAAATAACAGCTGATCAGTGGGAGTGCAGGGAGTCGGACTGCCCATCTGATGTTGATGGCCTATCCTGAGGACAGGTGCAGCAACCAGGAGGGGAGGCGAGATTAGGAGGAATTGTAGCATTGGTGTCACGAGGGTGTCAAGAGCCACGTCTGACTCCGTTATACCCGGGGTCAGGAAGTCGCAGCGGGTGGCTGCGCGCTCTATGTCTAAAGATCACGTTGTTTCTTAGTGATTGTTTTCTGTGTTTGCCTTGCAATCCTTTTTGTCTCACTCAGGGATCCGTAGCTTCTCCTCCTCAGCTGTTTCTTGTCTGCCACTCCCAACCTCCTTATATTCTCCTCTCACACTTCTCTAGTTGCCAGTTATAGAGCTTCCTGCCTGGACTTCTATACTGACCCACTGGAGCTGTGAATCCTGGTTGTTGTTCCAGAGTGCTACCCTCCGGATCCCTGTTGGGCTTTTTGTTGTCTCCTGTTGTCGCCCACCTGGGATTATATGTTGAGTCTGTATTGTCTGTCCTCCCCTTGGTGTTTTCCTTTAGAGCTAGTGGTGCGGACTAGTGTTCCCACCGCCCTGTTCACTATCTAGGGCTCATCTTAGGGAAAGCCAGGGTTTTAGGCACGTGATCGGCGTACGGGTGAGGAACCCGTCTAGGGACGTCAGGGCAGCCAGGTGCCAGCCGCAAGGTGAGTCAGGGGGCACCACCTTCCCTCTCACTTGGGCAGGGCCTTCCTCTTTCCCTCCCTCTGTGTCACGTATGTGATAGTCACGCCGATCGTGATATTTGGCACAGATAGGAGTAGGGATGGTTCACTATGTTTGCCTATTTTTGGAACTCCTATAGCAGTGAATGGAGGGTTCCATGCTTGGTCCCAGATGTGGGACCTGCACCTGACATTTAAGGCTTATCCTAGCAATAGCAAGGCATTAAAGGTACAGTAAATCCTAGCAAGACCTTTGACTTGACTTAGACGTTTGAACACGCCACATAGCAGGCATTTACATTACTACGCTTGCGCAGGCTTTGTATAAGTGGTGCATGCACAAATTTACTTCTGGAATGCCAGAGTCACCATACGCTTTTCACAGCTACCTTTCTTCATAGTTGCCAATCCCTGGCATTCATTTTCATTTCATGTTTTTGCATAGTAGAAGAAATACATTAATTTGCTAAGTATTGAGGAGTGTTCTCATTTCATACCTCCGCCCCTGTCTTTCCTTTTTTTTTTGTTCATACCGTAGCAACATGCCATCAATATCTGAGATGAGATAACCTCTTTAAGAATAAATACTCTTGGGTTTGGAGGACAAATCTCTGACAGGTGGGGGTGCCAACTCTGAGACCTGCATCTGTCTGCAGAATGCAGGTCCCCAAAACCTTGTACTACTTGTTTATGCCAATAATTATTACCAATAATTTATTTAAAAGAAAGCTACTTTCCTACCTATCTTGGAAGAACAAGAGGATTTTTTTATTATTAAGGGTAAGTGGCTATAGTGCTATCCTATGTCTCTCTGACTCAAACGAACCAGCCATGTGATTTCTGCTGCAGGATATAAGGAAAGAAGATGAGCTCTGTGATATAAAGCTTTTTCTGATTCGGTGCGTGACTTTAGAGTAAAAAGAAGTGTAACTCCGGACAGGACTCCTAGGAGAGACAGTGAGAGTCCTGATAACCCCACCCACCCACAATGATAGACAGATTTCTGTGTATGTACACTGCTACAGGTAACATTCACAATGACTGTGTGCAGGGTAAGGGTTCTTTCACACTTGCGGCAGAGGATTTCAGCAGGCAGTTCCGTCGACGGAACTGCCTGCCGGATCTGGCAATCCGGACGCAAACGGATGCATTTGTCAGACGGATCCAGATCCGTATGACAATGGATCCCTATGACAAATGCATTGCAATACCAGATCCGTCTTTCCGGTTGTAATCCGGAAAAACGGATCCGGTATTTATCTTTTTCAAATTTTTAAAGGTCTGCGCATGCGCAAACAGCAAAACTGGGTCAGTTTTTTTCGGAACACTTGGGGCAGGATCAGGGATTATCGCATTTCAATGGAAAATAATGCCACATCCAGCATTCTGGCAAGTGTTTAGGATTGATGCTGCGGTATTTTCTCCGGCCAGAAAACGTAAGAGGGACTGAATTGATGCATCCTGATGCATACTGAATGGAATGCTCTCTATTCAGAATGCATTAGGATAAAACTGATCAGTTCTTTTCCAATATAGAGCCCGTAGGACGGAACTCAATACCGGAAAAGAATAACGCTAGTGTGAAAGTACCCTAACCAGAAACTCTACAATCTCCCAGTCCTGTCAGGATTAAGGCCTCTTTCACACATCAGTACATCACAATCATGGACTATACATGTTATCCACGGACTGTGCACTTACAGTGGGATGCGAAAGTTTGGGCAACCTTGTTAATCGTCATGATTTTCCTGTATAAATCGTTGGTTGTTATGATAAAAAATGTCAGTTAAATATATCATATATGAGACACACACAGTGATATTTGAGAAGTGAAATTAAGTTTATTGGATTTACAGAAAGTGTGCTATAATTGTTTAAACAAAATTAGGCAAGTGCATAAATTTGGGCACCACAAAAAAGAAATGAAATCAATATTTAGTAGATTCTCCTTTTGCAGAAATTACAGCCTCTAACGCTTCCTGTAGGTTCCAATGAGAGTCTGGATTCTGGTTGAAGGTATTTTTGACCATTCCTCTTTGCAAAACATCCTTAGTTCATTCAGGTTTGATGGCTTCCGAGCATGGACAGCTCTCTTTAAGTCACACCACAGATTTTCAATTATATTCAGGTCTGGGGACTGAGATGGCCATTCCAGAACATTGTACTTGTTCCTCTGCATAAATGCCTTAGTGAATTTTGAGCAGTGTTTAGGGTCGTTGTCTTGTTGAAAGATCCAGCCCCGGCGCATCTTCAGCTTTGTCACTGATTCCTGGACATTGGTCTCCAGAATCTGCTGATACTGAGTGGAATCCATGCGTCCCTCAACTTTGACAAGATTCCCAGTCCCTGCACTGGCCACACAGCCCCACATCATGATGAAACCACCACCATATTTTAGTGTAGGTAGCAGGTGTTTTTCTTGGAATGCTGTGTTCTTTTTCCTCCATGCATAACGCCCCTTGTTATGACCAAATAACTCAATTTTAGTTTCATCAGTCCACAGCACCTTATTCCAAAATGAAGCTGGCTTGTCCAAATGTGCTTTAGCCCACCTCAAGCGGCACTTTTTGCGCTGTGGATGGAGAAAAGGCTTCCTCTGCATCACTCTCGCATACAGCATCTCCTTGTGTAAAGTGCGCCGAATGGTTGAACGATGCACAGTGACTCCATCTGCAGCAAGATGATGTTGTAGGTCTTTGGTGCTGGTCTGTGGGTTGACTCTGACTGTTCTCACCATTCGTGGCTTCTGTTTATCCGAGATTTTTCTTGGTCTGCCACTTCGAGCCTTAACTTGAACTGAGCCTGTGGTCTTCCATTTCCTCAATATGTTCCTAACTGTGGAAACAGACAGCTGAAATCTCTGAGACAGCTTTCTGTATCCTTCCCCTAAACCATGATGGTGAACAATCTTTGTCTTCAGGTCATTTGACAGTTGTTGCTACTCTTTAGAGAAAATTAAAAGAGGAGGGAAACTTACAATTGACCCCCTTAAATACTCTTTCTCATAATTGGATTCACCTGTGTATGTAGGTCAGGGGTCACTGAGCTTACCAAGCCAATTTGAGTTCCAATAATTAGTTCTAAAGGTTTTGGAATCAATAAAATGACAACAGTGCCCAAATTTATGCACCTGCCTAATTTTGTTTAAACAATTATAGCAGACTTTCTGTAAATCCAATAAACTTCATTTCACTTCTCAAATATCACTGTGTGTGTCTCCTATATGATATATTTAACTGACATTTTTTATCGTAACAACCAACGATTTATACAGGAAAATCATGACGATTAACAAGGTTGCCCAAACTTTCGCATCCCACTGTATCTATTGATTATTATTTGTTTGTTCACATAATCACACAGAGACATGCATTATTCTGATTCATGATGGGACCAAACATGCCCAGGGAAGTCTATGGGTCTGTGGAAACAGATTGTATCTGTGTTCTTTCAGCGGTTTTCACTGACCATTGGTAGGAGATGTTCTGGAAACCCCTTTTTTAGTCTAGCAGTGCACATGGAATACAGATGGCACACGGAGGGGGAAAAAACAGACACACGGACCAACAATGGACACTTCACAGACATCTTTACGGGTAAAACACTGACCCTCTGGTCACAGATATCATCACTGACATTGATGTGTAAATGAGGACTTAGGCCTCATTCACAAATCCATGTTTGCGACAATGTTTGTGACAAGATGATCAGAGGTTCAATGTCAGTGAAGGGTCTATGTTTGATCCACATATCCATGTTTCATCTGTTTCCAACATGCACTGCAAGGCTAAGGTGGTTTACTTTGAGCTAGAATTGTACATATGAGCTTTGATACAATTTGGGTTGTCTCACTTCAGCAAGTGGCGCTTATCATGGAGAGAAAGTTAATACAAGGCACTGATTAATGTATTGTGATTTGTCCATACTGCCCCCTTTGCTGGCTGGATTCATTTTTCCATCACATTATGCACTGATCATTTCCATGGTTACAACCACCGTGAAATCCATCAGGGTGTTCATGTTTGCATACTATAGGAAAAAGCAGTTGCTTCGCTGGTGGCTGGGACCGTGGGAGATCACATAGGCTAGTGCTTTTTCCTATATGGTGACAAACACCCTTAAATTGGTGCAAACACATAATAAATTTGGCACAAATGTCTATTCCACCAAGAAAATAAGCCAAATCACTCAAAGTTTTTGGCGGATTTGATTCATTAGCCCCAGGATGGTCACCAATTGAGGAAGTCATTAACTGGGGAAGGAGGGATCAGAGCATGCACAAGGAAGCAACTGAATGTAGAACAAACAGCAGCATCTTTAGAAACATGTCAAAAGTTCGCATTGATTGGGGTTCAGGTGGAAAGAAACCTAATGCAAAAAAACAATGGGTTTACGGCAGTCTTTTAGGCATTGTGCCTTTGCAGCTCTTGTCAAAGATATATTCGAGCCATAGGCCAACTATATTTCAACTATAGTATATTGCCAACTCTATGTTCTTCGAGAAGAGCCAAAGGGCCACAACAACGTTTCGATTTAGCGGTCAAAGTCTTAGCATTCAAAATGATGAGACCTGTCTCATTCTCTGGTCTACAATATCAAGCCTCTGTAAGAAGCGACTTGTCCTTCTACTGTCGCCTCGCCTACTGTTTAGACAGCAATGAAAAAACTGAGTGATGAGTAGGCACGGAATTGATCTACAACCCATTTTTTGGTCTATATTAGTAATTTAAGGGATTTTTTTTTTATTTTTTTTTTGCATAATAAAATAATTATATGCTCGGTTTCCAAAACCGAGTCTGTTTGCTCCCCTCCAGTTAGAAAATGAATACAAACCCCATGCCAAGATTCAAACTGCTGACAATATTTATGCAGTTTAGGCATTTTTGGAGGGCATTAAGCAATTATGTTGATACATCCCATATATATCTGTTCAGCAAGCACATCAATTTTGAGCGCCAAAAATCTGTCTATGGATTACAGTATGTGATGTAGTAAGCCTACATAGTAGATATTGTAGCTTCTTATACCATAATTGCATTTTAATAGGTCAATATATTACACCTACGTGCTCTTACTTTGTAGTTGTTTTGCCTATTGCAATTATGAAATGTATTTTATAGTATATGTCACATATGTTATGTGTCTATCAGAGATGAGGTTGGATCCTGACGGCCGGTTTCGACATTGTAGCAACCTCTAGAACTGCTGAATGCTGTTTTATTCCTAAGGAGTCTTTTCATGTGTAAGATACAGACATAGCTGTGGGCTTTGAAAATCAAACCGTAGACTAATGAATTTATGTGAGATTGTAAAGGTTTCAGCTAATGTTACCAGAAGGGGTTAAAGAGCTATGACTATAATTATTGTGACTTATATTATTCATTATATAAATTAACGATGGGCAAATTAGATTGATGTGACACAGTTGAGGTATAATTGTGTAAAGAGGTTTATAGGTCAATTCTTGCCTTGCAACGCATCCATTTTTAGCGGCCTCGCTACACAAAGTGTTTCGGGGATAATTGCTGGAATTCAAGCACATTTGCTCACAAACAAGTGTCATTCATCTTCCTTTTGGACTAAAAGAAATACATGCCTTGGTTCCCTCTAGTTTATTTCAATCTCTCATAATGATCTGCTCTATTTCCTAAGGGTGTCAGCTGCAGTTTACAGTAGCGTGCAGAGCATAGTCCATTAACTCCTGTTCTGGGGTGTCAAAGATGCATTATGTGTGAGTACGCTTACAATGAGTATTTATTGGCATCAACATCTAGGCACTAGCATTACATAAATTACAGATGGCTGGTAAATAAATCTATGATGTGTAGCTAGGCAACAATTATACAGCACAATCTGTTAGGTTCCAAATAGTTTTCTGACACCAATAAGAACAATCAAATATTCGTCTGTTAATAGTTATACACACAACTGTAACTTTACATATGAGATTCTGTTTCTATCTAGATTTGAATTTTCCATTGTGACTCTTAATATAGTTGAAGTTTGGGGTTATGTTTGAAAGTTATGTCACGGACATAATAACCTAATAGCATTCAAGTTGTAGTAACCTGAATAAGAATTAAGGTTACATTCTGTTTCTGTCTAGATTTGAACTGCCCATTGTGACCCATAATTTATTTAAAGCTTAGGGTTATTTTGTAAAGATACGGTATGTCACTGACATAATAACTGCAATCATTCAAGATGTAGTAACTAGAAGGTATTATCCAGTGTACTGATTATTTTAATTAAGGATAGTTCAATTTAATTAGAGAAGTAACCGATTGCTTGAATATTGTTTTTATGGGTTGTGTATTCAGAGACGGAGTGAATGCCAGGTCAATAAAAGACATTAATATCATAAATATATATATAAAATAAACCAGTAAATAGCATAGATACAGTACATTATGACTCGTCTTAGTGGCCTTGTGTATAACTAATCAATGTATAAAATATGCTTATGCAATTCAAATTGAGACACCAGGGCAAGCAGAAATTGGCAGTTCATAATTGTAAATGATCCTGTTATTGACAAGACCTGGGCTAGAAATATAATACAAATGCAACTGTTAAAAAAAAAAGTACGCAGCTTGCATTTAACCCCTTCCTGTATTTTGATTCTAAATAAATTCTAAAATGTTGATTTACTATAAGACTGATAGCCATAAAACTAATTCTTGCACTTAGCTTCCCCTATATACTTTTACAATGAACTGCAATCTGATAATGTCATCCTTAAACAGGAGCCCAGGTAGGTTGGCACCTACCATTTTTTAACCCCAATGGATAAATGGGACAATTGACCCTGTTTATACAGATATTTACTATAATGGGAACATTACTTATGGAGGACAAAAAAAACCTCTACTATTCCATAGTGCTTTGGTTTTGTGTTATTATCACTTACACTATTCAATCACTGTAACAACAGTCATGTTCAGAACAAGTCAAATAAAGTGTTCAGTAATTTTACCTATCTACATACAAGGTTATCTCTAATACCCAGTATGTATGGTTATGTATGAATACACCCTAATCCATAGACCTGGGTGTAGCTAGGGGGTACTGGTTGCCAAGGGGTACCAAGAAGCTACTTTGCCTTGGTCAGGGTATTTAGATACAGGATGAGGGCAGTGAATTGAACCCATGCCCTGGGTGAAGGAAAGCTCTGCAACAGACTTCAATGCAGTAAAATACATGCACAACATAAATGATTTCTGCCATTGCAACTGCTTTTATAGGACACATTTCCCTACTAAAACACTACTTTTAATGTCTTACATTTGTTAAATGAATTGTCCAAGAAACTATGGCCAGGACACAATGCTCATAAAATACAAACTTTTCACATGAAAAAGACCCCCTAAAGCTAGTGGAATACAACTGAAATACCAAAACAATATAGAGCACATGGTATCTAAAGCAGATAATTCCACCTTGTGTAACCATGCCCACCTTTCAGGATCAGATTGTCAATGTCCTTGTCGATGCCCATAATGTAGCATTTTCTCCACAGTCCAGAGTAGGTAGAGAAGAGGGGGCGTCCACAATCTGACTCCAGAACCCCCAGTCCCAAGAGAGACCTCCAGTTTTCCAGCAGATCCTCTGGTTCTCTTACCCCACCAGCTGGGGCTGGGGATAGAAGACCCATCTTGCGGTTCTTGGAGGAATCTCCACGAAACGGCAGCTGATAGAGGGGCATGAGTCTGTTCTTCTGGTCTGTGGGGTCCGAGTTGCCCTGGCTCTCGCATATCTCCTTGTGTTTGCGTGTGTCCGTCTCATACCAGTGGTCTGTAAAGATAGCTATCACCAGCAGGAGCAGGGAGAGAAGGCTGAGAGCCAGGCTAACAGCAGTGACCAAGCCCCGTGTCTCCATGTCTCTTTGTGCAGCAGCAGCATCACACCAAGGCAATTCTGGCTGGCATGATGCTTGGATTCAGAAAACACACTCCTTTCCTTTCACCCCTCTTTGTGCTTTTGCAACCATTAAGCCACCCCTTCTGTGTTCTGCAACCTCCAAGACATATTAGATGACTCCTCTCCATAGCCTAGACCATCATGTCATCTCACCTACTTCTTCAGGCTGCTTTCAGCCTCCAACTGAGCAATGAAGATTTTGTGACTTGTGCAGAACCTGGATTTAACTCAGCCTATGGTGTGTCTTTCAGTCTCATAGCCTGCCCAGGAACAGACTGCAGGCAGCAGCTTTCTTTACCCAGTCAAGCAGTGTATCTTCCCTCCTTCTCACTCCCTCCTTCCCTAGAACATCATTTCTTCCCTACATTGCCCCACCTTCCTCTCTGTCCATACTGTACTTATTCTCTCACTGTCCTCTCTTCATTCCTCGCCCTCTCTCATCCCTGTCTCTCTTCTGGCTTCTCTAACTTATTTTTCTGCCCCTTCTCTCTTGCTCTTATCTCCCTTACATTCCCAGCACTCTCTTTTCACTGGATGTCTCTTTATCTCTTCCTCTTTCCTCTCCCCCTATCTTGCTCTTCAATGCAGCAGGGCTACAAATCTCTAAATCAAGAGGTAGAGGGATATTTATACCTGCTAAGTGAATGAATAATGTACAGTCTAATCAATCACAATAATGATCTACTCCCCACAGCATGTGCCCTTCCCAGATCCAAGCAGGGTATGACAAGGTCACAAAGACAAATCAGTAACAATGCAGTATAGAGGAAATAAAATCAAGCCTCAAGGCAGTGACATAATTCTGGAACAGGCATATTTTGTATTAAAGAAAATCATGCAGAACTTCTTTAAAGCTGGCATTAATACAGAGGAAATATTTTGTAATTATTTGTTCTAATTATGATTGGTTATGAGAAGAATCACTATTATTATACAATGTATATAATATAATGGAATCCAGATTTGGAGAGTCTGCAATAACACAGTTTATATGTAGAGATGAGCGAATTGAGTCATATGAATCTTTTTGTCTCATCAAGCACAGTTCTACAACTACAACGTAGTGTCCCAAAGCTGAGGACGCTCCGTCTGATGCTTGATTGACACGGCCGGACATCATGGTCACACCTGACAATCCCGTTCCTGTGCTGCTGCTCTGCTTAGCGGCGCAAATGCATCAGGAGCAGCAACTTTCATGCGTCACTACCCAGAAGTGTACATGGACATTCGCTGCTCCAGAAGCAGAGACTCGTAGCAGTGACACAGGCCTGTGGCCTGAATTGACAGCATCTTGCGGTGAAGTCATCATGCGACCTGAGTCTTGCAATGTCATCACTTTGTGACCACCTGCAGTGTCCTACAGCCTCATAGTCCTCGGGCCTATGGGAGTGAACAGTGTCCTGCCACAGTAATTCAACTGTATCCCCGTACTGAGGATGGTGATTCATTTGTTTAGTTGGTAGCTAGAGATGAGTTTTGAAAATTTCCATTCACCAGCTTCGCTGGATTTTGACAAGAAATTAGTTTTGTTATGAATTACTTAGTCATGAATCGCTTTTCATTGTATGGAGTGGGCACAATGACGGGGGAAGGGCAATCACTGAACCCCTGCCATTTAACCCCTCAGATGCCGCATTCAACACTGATCGCGACATCCGTGACTTACATTCAGCTGCTAAGGGGTTAAAAAAATTATACTCTTCTCATCCACGTGATGATGTCACTGCACGCGCCCAGCGTGATAATGTAGTGATGTCATCACGCTTGCCACAGGTCCTTTGGCGGGTTTTCTTCAATCATGACAGAAGTGGGTGGCCTCTCTGCGATTAATTGGATGAGGTGATGTATAATTTTTTTTAGCTACCATTTTAGGAAAAACTGATTCATTACCACGAAGTGCAAGGAAATTCAGCTTCGTGGTAAATCAAATTTTTCCTGAAATTTAGAATGAAGTCCATTTCGAATACTTAAATTCGCTCAACCATATTGGTAGCCATTATGTTTGAGGCCCAAGTCCAGTATGTTTTCACCTAGTGATGCCCCTTCTCAATGGGAATGCTTGCTGCCAATACATACAGCTGCAGATTTATTTGTGCAGATTTCAAAATAACATGTCCCTTTTTGGGTTGGTTTCCATGTGGAAACTACAGCGGGTATCAGCTCCACTGAACGCCTCAGATTTCTGATGAGTATTTTCTGCCATATGAGTATGCCCTTAGAGAGCCGCAGGTCTGTCTTTTTCCATAAAGAGGAGGTTAAAGATTAGAAAAACATGCTTTCTTCCAAAGACCTGTAGCTCAGCCCTATTCACTTCAATGTAACTGAGCTGCAGTACCAGAAACAACCCATGGACAAATGTGGTGCTGTTTGTGGAAGTAAAAACAAAATATGTTTCTAATCCTGTACAGTCCTTAAACTTTCTTATATTTCAATGGAGAGAACTGAGATAAGTGATCAAGTGGCATCTGGGCCTCCACCAACATTAGGCTACTTTCACATCTGCGGCACGGAGATCCGTCCGCCTGATCCAGCAAAAATGGCGAGGCACAAACCACAGCATGCATTTTTGACAAAATGCTAATACTTAATGGGGCCAGCAGGCATTCTGTTTGCATCTGGCAGAATTGCTGCCGCAGATGTGAAAGTAACCTTAATCTGGTCCTGGCATCTAGTCCTCCAGGTCAGGTGCTTCTGTTTGCAGTGGTCTCAGCCAGTTGAGGGATTCAGCTAGTTCCCTCCAATTCTCCAGATCCAGTTGTTAAAATTACAACTGGATTGGAAAACCGTGTTACCGGTTGAGTCCCGATCCAGTGCGGTGGCAGGGCAACTGAAGATGTTCCTTAGTTGGGTGGTATGTGTGTATATTGTAAGGGATCTTTCTCTCTCTCAGGGGGTGTCAATCACAGATTTCTGGCAGACAACCGTATTGAAGTCCAAACAATGCTTTATTTTCTGGCACTTTAGCACAATACAGCAACCAAAATAACCCATGCCCGTCTAGGCACTACCTAATACATAATTAATTCCCTGACTCACCTCTTAAGAACACAGTTTACACATGTGATCAGATGCGGCATTCTCGGCCAAAATAGTCCAGCAGCCTCCAGGCTGTGACTACAACAACATCAGTACCTTTGGGGGATTTTGGCCCAGAACTCCGCCTGACTCTGGCCATGCGACCTTCTCTCCGCAGGCGTCTCTAGGTCCCCCAAACTCAGGCTTCCTCAGCCTTTCTCTCTCACTCTCAGGCCTCCTCAGGCTTTCCTTCCCCCTGACTAACACACAGAGGGTTGGTTTTATGCCTCCTTGATTAGCGCAGGCCTCACCTGCGATCACCTTAGGTGAAAGGAAATACCTGTGCATGAAGGGTGTGGACTGGCAGATCCCAGTACCAAACCTATCCGCCAATCCAAGTAAAATCCAGCCCAGCAGAAAATGTATACAAAACTGTCTCAGCAAACTATACTTTGCTGAGACCACTGTAGCTTTCCAGATTTTAGTTATCTCACCCAGCTGAGGTATCTAGGTGGGATCATACGCTTTCCCGCACTGTCCACATTACCACAGTATATATGGTGTATTTATGTGTATGTGTGTTGCATATATGGTGTATGTATATATAAACATGTGTCGTGACACTGCGTGTCCGCCGTTAAGTAGGGAACCTGTTAAAATTTCTAATCCCACCCCTGGTCTTTGCATACCAGGCTACACTATTCTGCCTACCAAAATGAAAAAAAATAATAATAATATAGACATTTCTTGATTGAACATAGGTTGATTGTGACATTTGCCATTAGTAAAAGGAATCTCTAAGGACTATAACAGAAACGTTTCTATCTTTTCCGTAAAAATAAGGAAAGTGAATAATACAGAGAAAGATGTTATTCTGAACAGAACCTTAGCTGTCCATATGGCTTTTTGTGATTTAAAGGTAATAAAAAAAAAAATGTCACCATGGAATTTATTTAATTGACAATGTAATAACCCTACAGGACTAATGAGTAAACCATTGATTTCTCCCAGCCACTGTTAGTCAGGGAAAGAAATTCACTGGTGGCTACCTGTCTCCCTCTATATCAGATTTAAAGGTTCCTAAGGTTTTTTTATTGAGTACTCAGCATACTGGAAGCAAAATCTTAAGATTACTGTGTGGACAGCATTTGTTAATTTTCAAAAATAAGAATTGTGTTAGCTCTATTAGCACTACTACTCCTAGCATCCCTTATGTACTTATACTACCTGCAGTCCCTATGTACTATTGCATAAGGACTGCTGGTAGTATAAGTACATAGGGGATGATAAGAGTAGTAGTCCTAGGACTGCAACTCCTAGCATCCCCTATGTACTTATCCTACCGGCAGTCCTTATGCAACAGTACATAGGGACTGCAGGTAGTATAAGTACATAAGGCATGCTAGGAGTTGCAGTACCTAGAACTACCACTCCTAGTATCCCCTATGTACTTATGTAACACCCCAGAGTTTTGTTATGAAACTCTTTTACCCCACTACAATCTGTTAGGGGCATTACCTTTGTCGTCTAATGTAATCTCTCATCATATTCTCACAAGTGTGCATTATAAGCCTTGCTAAATGTAGTTTGTTGTCATTCTTCATGTTCACCAGCAGGTGGCAGCAATGTTAGCAGGGACTTAAGCCAGTTTAGTGTTTCTAGACTGGAATAGTACATTCCAGTTTAGCTCCCCCCTCTGTGAGCAGAAGTGGATTACTCCCACATCCTGCCTCATGGGGAGAGAAGGAAGTTAGAGTTAGTGTAACCTACCCCCTGCTAGGGGTAGGGTGTGTGTGTAGGAGCTCCCGGATATAGGGATCCAAAGCTAGGATCTTGTCTCGGCTGAGATATTGAGCATCATCCCCAGCCTGAGCCCTTCAGCCTCAGCTGGTAGAAGCAAGTAGACAACTCCAGTTCCAGGTAGAACCATACCCAGTGAAGCTAACTGTGTCAAAGACCAGAGACCCAGGAGAAGACATATTCCTCCTCGGCTAGTCTGTCCCAATTTAGCAGAAGATAGACAGTGCAGAAGAAAAATTCCTCCTGCCACATTACAGAGCTATTAAGCAGACGTCCTTTTCCTGCAAAAGCTCCAGGCACATGATAGAGCAGAAGATATATTCCTGCCACACATTGCCAATACCTGCTGGGACCAAAGACTATTGCTGTACCTTGCCAGTAAAGACAAGTTTGAACTTTACCAAAGGTCTGGATCTCAATTACTGCTGCAAATCCCTCTATTACTCCTACTAGCAAGTAATAAGGCACACAAAATCTTGCTTGGCCTTTGCAAAAGCTCATCTGGACAAAGAAAAAGACTTCTGGTCTTCTGCGTTATGGTCAGATAAAACGAAAATTTAATTGTTTGGGCACAATGATGTTTCCTTCATTTGGCGCAAAAAAGGAGACGCCTTCAACACAAAGAACACCATCCCCACTGTCAAACATGGTGGTGGGAACCTAATGCTTTGGGGGTGTTTTTCAGCCAATGGACCAGGGAACCTAATCACAGTAAATGGCACCATGAAAAAAAGAGAAATACATGAGGATTCTCAACGACAACATCAGGCAGTCTGCAGAGAAACTTGGCCTTGGGCACCAGTGGACATTTCAGCATGACAATGACCCAAAACACACAGCAAAAGTGGTGAAGAAATGGTTAGACAACAACATTAACGTTTTGGAGTGGCCCAGTCAGAGTCCAGACTTGAATCCAATTGAGAATCTGTGGAGGGAGCTAAAGATCAGGGTGATGGCAAAAAGACCCTCCAACCTGAAAGATTTGGAGCTCATTGCTAAAGATGAATGGGCAAAAATACCTGTGGAGACATGCAAAAAGCTGGTCTGCAATTATAGGAAGCATTTGATTGCTGTAATAGCCAATAAAGGCTTTTCTATTGATTATTGAGAAGGTTATGAATAATTTTGGACTGGACACTTTTTGCTCAAATGTAAATAAAAGCTGAAAACTGGGTTTTTTTCCCCCACAATAATGCCTCTTGTACATCGCCTTATTATCTTTTGGGAGACACCTATGTCATTTCCCGTAAAAAAAATTACTTGCTGGTTGAATAAAAGTAACTTTAAGTCAAAATTAAAAGCTAACCTTTATTTATCTATTTATGCTTTGTTTTTGTTTTCCAGGGGCGAGAATCATACTTCGGTGGCGCTCCATCAGAGACCGCTACAATATAGACTACAACAAGGAACTTCGGGCCCTGCCTCAAGGCGGGAATATCGATATCATTCTGCCTTGGGGTTCCTATGAAGAACCCTAGAGCTGCGAAGGTAAGTGATTATGTTTATAGAGATTCTGAATTATGTTATCCAATCTATGTGTATGGTCCAGGAAGACTGTCATTTAGCACAATGTCTTGGAAATCCACATAGTATTTTAGAGAAGAGTAGAGATGAGCGAAGCGTGCTTCAGATTATATATCTATACTTGCTTTCCCAAAAAATATCTATGTACAGTATTTGTATGAAATTGTTTTGCTATGCAACTTCATATGTAGCATCAGAAGTCGCTTTGCTCACCTCTATTCCAGAGGTTCTCCACCAAAATCCAATTGCTAATTGTGTTTTTTTATTTCTTTGCTTTACAGAACAGCAAGCAGTACTCGGGAGCCCAAAGTTCCTCAGAAGGCGGGTCCCTCTCATCCTGCTCAAGCAACTAGTCAGGACTCTGATGTTCCCCTACCTCTGCCCCCTGGCGACGCAGGGATGGCCCGATTTACCCCATTATTTGAGACCATCATGCATCGCCAGAGGGCAGGTAGGAGCCGTCAGGCAGACTACAAGGATCTCACAAGGGTCGTTTACGAGACCTTGATGGGATTCACAAATAGAGTTGCCACTTTCGAGGATAATTTGCGTCGTCTTCAGGTGGGGGCGGTGTTGACGTCGCAAATGAGTACGGTGCAACTTTATTTGAATTGGTTATTCCCCATGATGAAACAGTTTTCACCTGACCAATTGTTTGAGGCCAGAAGACTAGTGGACTGCGCCTTGTGGCAAGTGCAACACCGCGCCACATCCTTTCCCCTGCCCCAGCCTTATCCCCCATCCCACACCAATCCTCCATTCCACACCTACCCCCCCATCCCACACCTATCCCCCTTCCCAGCCACCCCATCCCATTCCCACGTCCAGCCGCCATTCCAGTCCCAAACCCGCAAGCTATTTTCTTACCACTTTTCTCCTTCTCCTCATCATTACTATCCTCCAACCTCTTTCACCACTCCCTATAATCTAGCTTGGCAAACTCCATCTCCTGCCAATCCTCCACTTTAAATACTGCCACTGTTGTACTTGTCCGAATGCGCACTTATGCTATTTGTCCACAGTGGAAGAAGAGCAACAGGACAGAGGGGTCCCAACCCGTGCACTGCCCTCCACCCCCCATTCTTCAAGTCCCCCCAGGCCTGTTATTAGGCAATTGTAAATATGTTTTTAATATGTTGTTTATTTATATGTCCTAAATTTTCCCTGCATCGGCAGAACACCACAAGTATTTGTCGCTCCTCCAGCTTGGGGAGATGGAGGGCTCTAGTGCTCACATATTCTGCCTACTCTGGCAGAGAAACACAATTATTTGTCCCTCCTCCAGAGTGGGGAGAGTATGTTGACAAGAGGACTAGCGTGGAGAAGAGAGGCCTGACATAATCTCCCAACGCTGGCGGAGTGACACAATTATTTGTCGCTCCTCCAGCATGGGGAGAGTATGTTGACAAGAGGGCTAGTGTGGACAAGAGAGGCCTGACATAATCTCCCAACGCTGGCGGAGCGATACAATTATGTGTCGCTCCTCCAGAGTGGGGAGAGTATATTGAAGAGTAGTGTGGAGAAGAGAGGCCTGACATAATCCCCCAACACTGATGGAGCGACACAATTCTTTGTCGCTCCTCTAGCGTGGGGAGTGTATGTCGAAGACTAGTGTGGACAAGAGAGGCCTGACATAATCTCCCAATGCTGGCGGAGAGACACAAGTATTTGTCGCTCCTCCACCATGGGGAGAGTATGTTGCAGACTAGTGTGGAGAGGAGAGGCCTGACATTCTCTCCCAACACTGGCGGAGGGACAAAATTATTTGTCGCTCCTCCAGCTTGGGGAAAGTAGGTTGAAGACTAGTGTGGAGAAGAGAGGCCTGACATAATCTCACAACGCTGGCCGAGCGACACGATTATTTATCGCTCCTACAGTGTGGGGAGATCAATATATGCATAAAGACTCAGTATATAGTATAAAAAAGTAATTAATAAACTAATTTTATAAAACAGGTTATGAAAATCAGTAAACACACTACTGTATCCACCCACCCACATAACCATGCAACTAAACTGTATCTAGAATATATTCAAATTAAATAATTTTTCATGAGCAAAAAAACACAAATTATTTAAATCATTTGGTCCTGCCAGTCCACTCTTCCTGCAGCGGAGTAGAAATATTCAGCAAAGGAGTCTCTCATTCTAAAACTTTCAATACTGGCCACATCGCTGTCTTCAGGGATTAGCTCGACATGTAGCAGTTATTTTATGAGGAGGTAGTTATGTAACACCACACACGCCTTTACTACTTCATCAACTTTTTTTTATTTTTATTAATTCTTTATTTTCAAAATTTTTAATCTTGAGACAGACCAACAAAGCCCGATGGCCGTAGACTGATAATATATGAACGTAGTGTTACAAGTAATCAGGCAGAACATATAATAACATCAATATATAGTAGCCAAAGTTGTTGCAAGATTCACAGTCTCCTGTACCACTCACAGAGATTCAATTGTTTACCAAAGGTGTAATATATTGGAGTGTTCAAGGTGGTGTTGGCTACCCAAACATAGTACATAATATACCTTAGAAAGAAAGATAAAGAGAGAAGTATGGGAGGGAAGAAATTGTGGAGAAAAAAAAAGGGGAAGGGGAGGAAAGGGAAAGAGAAAGGAAAGGTGGGGGGGTCAAGCTTCAGTACCTAAGCTAGTCAATGCTTAAATAGGCTGATCAGGTGCTTATAAAGCTGGTCAGATGATGCTAAGCCTCTCAAGTTTAGCCTTCGAACTGTCATCATAACATTTCCTATCACCCACTGTCATTCAATGACCTCCAAGGTTGCCACGTTTTCAGGAATTTCTAGTGACTTCTATTAATCCAACTTGTCATTTCTTCAAATTGGCAAATCTGATTGACTTTAGCCTTCCATTCTTGTATTGAGGGAGTACTGGTATTGTTCCAATGGGGAGGTATAATGGCTTTAGCAGCCGATATGAGATGGGTTACTAAGTTGTGTTTAGATGGCCAATAAAGATCAGTTGGTAGTGAAAAGAACACTATTTCTAATGTGATCTTAAGTTCAGGAGTTGAGACTTTATTTATTACTTTGATAATATCCTCCCAAAATTGAATAATTAGTGGGCATGTCCACCATATGTAAGATAATGAACCTACTCCTTTGCCACATCTCCAGCCGATCAGGGGACCGACCCATCCTGTGTAGGAACTCCAGGGTTCTGTACCATCTGGAGAGGAGCTTGAAATGATTTTCTTGTAGACGTATGCATGGTGACGGTCCATGTGAGAAAGCTAGGAGTTTTTTAAGTTCCTGATCTGAAAAACAGTGTCAAGCTCTCTCTCCCATTCTCTAATGTACAGGGGCTTTTTCACCTCACCCTCGGCTCCCACCAGAACATAAATTGCTGCAATTTTCCTCTGTTTAGGAAGTGGAGATAATAATATCTTTTCAAAATCTGTCAATGGTCTCCCTGAGCTGCACTTCTTTCTCAACCCACCACACACAGCATGTATATATGACTTTGTGAGGAAAAAGCTTGGGGAGTTCTTTATTCGCTCTGGTAGCCTACTCAATATAGATGCTTCTGTGTCAGGAATTAACTCTCCCAATCTAACCTGTGCTATCGAAGACCAGATCTCAGGGAGGATATCAATGTTGTTTCCTAATAAGTCGGGGATAAGACTTGCTGGCAATAGAGGGGACGGGTTGGGTGCTAAGTCTTTACCGAGTTCTCTCCATGTCTCTCTAATCCCTTTCAATAAGGGATCCAGATCCTTGTTCTTGGTTGGGTTTATTTCGGGTAGCCAAAGAAGCCTTTGGAGTGAAGGGCCTACACTATAATGAAGTAACTCTTGTACATCTGGTTGTCTCTTGGGGTCTACTGACTCTAACCACCTATTCAGTTGTATAGCTTGTCAGTATTTTGAAACATCTGGGACTCCCAAACCTCCTTTGTCCCTATGTCTAACTAGAATGGTATGTGAGGTTCGAGGTCTTCTTCCGTTCCACAGGTATTTTGAAAAGATTTGCCTAACCTCTAGGAGAAATGTTTTTGGTAGATGTATCGATACCATTTGCATTACGTAGAGGATCTTGGGAAAGACATAGGCTTTGAGCACATTTTTTCTGCCCATCCAGGATAGGTAGGGCAAGCTATATTTATGTAGTGTTTGTGTAATGTCTCTTTTAAGGGGTATATAATTGCATTTGAATAGATCATCTAGGTCCCTTGGTATCAATATCCCTAGGTACTTTATTGGTCCCTTAGTCCAGTGGAAGGGAAGGTGGGTCTGTAAAGAGGCTGCTCTTGAATCTGGGAATGAAATGTTTAGTATTTCAGATTTGGAGTGATTAACCTTAAAATCTGAAATCTGGCTAAATATTTCAATCTTTTTAACTAAGTGATCCAAACCTTTATCGGGATTAGTCACCAGGAACAGAAGGTCATCTGCAAAAGCAGTACATTTTAGGTCTTTCTGACCACAATTAACACTCTTGATTTCAGTGGTTTGTCTGACTAGCTGAATGAGGGTCTCTACTACCAGTATGAATAGGGAAGGGGATAGTGGGCACCCTTGTCTTGTCCCGTTTGTTATTTCAAAGGTTGGGCAGAGTGTGCTATTGACTTTCAATCTGGTATGTGGTTGCTGGTATAGAGTGAATATCGAGTGTATGAATGGATCAGGGATGGCAACTTTTTCTAGGGTCAATTTCATGAAGTTCCAGTTGACCCTGTCGAACGTCTTCTCGGCGTCTATGCTCAGCAGGACTAACGGGAACCTCTTTGTTTTAGCAGCGTGAATTGCGTGAAAGATCCGATGTGAGTTGTCTTTCCCTTCTTTGCCTTGGACAAATCCCGACTGTTCTGGACCTATTAAGTAGGGTAGTATTTTCCTTAGTCTAGTTGCTAGAATTTTAGCCTAAATCTTCAGATCCAGATTCAAGAGGGAGATTGGCCTATAACTTCCACAGCACTGAGGATCTTTGCCTTCTTTGTGGATAAGTGTGACATATGATTCTTGTGTCTGTCTAGGAAGGTGACCTGCAATAACGCATTACAGACGTCGGTAAATCGGGGTACTTGAATGTCCTGAAAACTCCTATAATACAGAAGAGGCAGACCATCCGGTCCTGGACTTTTACCTGGGGGGAAGCTCCGTATAATAGAACTCACTTCGTCCGATGTGACTGGGTTAGTTAGTAAGTCTGAGTCCTCAGAGTGAACTGACAGTTAAGTTTTTTGTTTTTTTCCAGTAATGAGGACATCAATTTACCCTCTTTGTTCCCATGGGCGTACACTTTATGTTGGAAATGTAACATCTGTTTCCTTACTTTCTGGGCTAAAAGTTTGTTAGGTTGCAGTCTAAGTTCCGGGAGTTCCTTTTGTTTCTCTCTGTTTGCAGATAGTTTGTTTAGCTTTTCCACCCTCATTATTTGAGCTAGTATTGAGTCTAGAGTCTTCTGATGTTCCTTTTTAACCCTGGTAACCAGAGAAACAAAACACCCCCTAATGTAAGCCTTGTGGGCTTCCCATACAATAGGGGAAGTGCTGTGTGTGGTGGAGTTGATCCCGAAATACATCTCTAATTGAGACCTAACCTGTTCGGAGTGTAGCCTGTTGTTCAACAGGGACTCGTTGAGTCTCCAGTTCCAATCTCGTCTTGGTAAAGAAGCCAGGGTGAGGGTCACGTGGCATGGTGCGTGGTCAGAGATGGTGATGCTCCCGATCTCGGCAACGCTAGAGACAGGCAAAAGAGAGGTAGATGTTAAAATATGATCTAATCTCTGGTATAAACCATGTGGGTTAAAGAAGAAGGAGTAGTCCTTAACCGCAGGGTTGCGACTTCTCCACGCGTCTATCAGTTGGAGATCATACAGCTTTCTGTGAAGCCTACTGATATGCTTCTGCGCAATATGTGACTTGGATGTAGAAGAATCAAGTTCTGGATTCAATACCAGGTTGAGATCCGCCCCCAAGATCACTGGACCTTCTGCAAAAAGTTTAATAGTGTCTAAGGCTTTAAGGAGCCATTGTACAGTAGCTGTATTCTGGGGGGTACAAGTTGGCTAAAGTGTATTTTCGTGACGCTATTTCCACTTTCAAAAACAAGAGTCTACCTTCAGCATCTGTAAACTGCTGGTTTAATATAAAAGGTATGGAGTGGTGTATAGCAATGGAAACTCCCTTGGAGGCTGAGGTGGGGTAGGTGCAGTGATATTCCCAAATCTGGGATTAGGGGTAACAAAGAGGGAGGAGAGGGTAATATCTATCAGGACGTATACAAAGAATAGCTGAGAGCATATACCGAAGGTATCTTGGTAATATACCGGAACCATAACTTTTCAAAACTTTTGCTAAGAACTGGCAAGTAAAGAAATATAATATAGGCCCAAAGTTCAGAGCCCAGACCCTGGATGTAGGAAAACTCGCCATGGGTTAATGTACAACCGTAACTATTAAGGCTGTCCGTTTAAGTTGAGACCTTCAATCCCTGGATCTGTCTTCAGGGTGGAGGAGAATGCGCTCTGGACGCTGCCTTGTTTATCTTGGTCTTTGCCTTTAGCACCTTCTTCCAGGGCTCTACTTGTGTAAGTCGCGGTAGGTCTGCAGGTTGAGCTATCGGCATCCATGAAGGAATTTCTACTGGGAGCACTCCTATAGCCTCCCAGGCTCTTTCTAGGTCTTCTGGGGTGTGGATCGCTATACTTCTCCTGTTTTTCAGGATCGAGATGCCAAAGGGGTATAGCCACACGTATAGTATTTTTAGCGCTCTCAGCGCGTCAAGTAGTGGCTTCATGATGCACCTTTGTGCAAGCGTGGAAGGTGCAATGTCCTGATAAAGTGCAATGTCCGCTCCGTCGTATGTGATCTGCCTTCTTTCTCTAGCTGAGGCCATTATGCGGGCAGTGTCCACAAACGAAAGCAGGCCACAGACTACATCCCTGGGTCTTTTGTTCGGCTTCAGCATGGGTCTCAAGGCCCTGTGGATTCGCTCGATTATGATCGAAGCAGCCGATTCCTGACCTAAAAGATTGGCGAATATTTCCATAGCTACTTTATACAGCGATTCAGATGCTCAGGACTCAGGTAGCCCTTTGATGCGAATGTTTCGCCTTCTGCTGCGATTTTCCTGATCCTCTAGCATTAACATTGCTCTTTTGAGCTCTGCAGTGTGCATATCGAGGTAGTCTGCCATTCCTGTGGAGTGTGTTACAAGCTCCTGCGTCGCAGTTTCGAGCGTCTCCATTCTATGCCCCATTTGTGCAATCTCCGATTTAATATCGGACAGTTCGACTAGTACCGGCTTTATGGCCTTTTCGAGCGCCTGCCCCAGTACCTTTGTGAGAAATGACTTCCATACCGGTGAGGGGTCCCTAGAGTCCACTGCGTCCCCCTGCGAGCTGTCCACATCGGAATCTTCTCCTTCTTTAGCGCATGCTGCTGCTGCCGCCACCTTGGGGCCCGCGCCTAGTGAGAGAAGAGTTTTCTTCTTGAGGAAACGCTGTATAGCTTGTTGGCTCTTTTGGGTTCTCAGTATAATGGGGGGGGGGGGTCAGAACCCCTGTCTCTCCCGTAATTGACCATTTTGGAGTGGGTCACCGCTGTAAAATTGTTTCAGTTTGCTTGAGTGTGGAGGAGCCGAGGTTTCACACAGCCATCTGCAGCAACGGCCAGGCTCCGCCCGCCAACAGTTTCTATTTTTAGGTGAATGGGTATGGTGAAAATCCGCAATTTAGCCACCAGAATGCTGAATGTGCATTCCACAATTTTTCTTGCCCTAGTCAGGCGGTAGTTGAATATGCGTTTGCTCCGGTTTAATCCACGGCTGCAATAAGGTTTAATTAGATTGCCACACATCTGAAACGCTTCATCAGCAACCAACACAAAGGGCATGGGGAGAGCATCAGTACCTGGTAGAGGTTGAGGTAGTGGAAAATCAAATTGTCTATTGTATAGCCTTTCGACCCATGTATGAATTTTTAAAGACCATGGAATCATTGGTTCAGCCATAAGCCCCAACAAAATGGTAGTTGGCATCAGCAATGGCAATTAATATAATATAAAAATATTTTTTTGTAGTTAACCACTTCAGCCCCGCTAGGTGAAACCCCCTTCATGACCAGAGCACTTTTTACACTTCGGCACTACACTACTTTCACCGTTTATCGCTCGGTCATGCAACTTACCATACAAATGAATTTTACCTCCTTTTCTTCTCACTAATAGAGCTTTCATTTGGTGGTATTTCATTGCTGCTGGCATTTTTACTTTTTTTGTTATTAATCAAAATGTAACGATTTTTTTGCAAAAAAATGACATTTTTCACTTTCAGCTGTAAAATTTTGCAAAAAAAACGACATCCATATATAAATTTTTCGCCAAATTTATTGTTCTACATGTCTTTAAAAAAAAAAAATGTTTGGGCAAAAAAAAATGGTTTGGGTAAAAGTTATAGCATTTACAAACTATGGTACAAAAATGTGAATTTCCGCTTTTTGAAACAGCTCTGACTTTCTGAGCACCTGTCATGATTCCTGAGGTTCTACAATGCCCAAACAGTAGAAAACCCCCACAAATGACCCCATTTCGGAAAGTAGACACCCTAAGGTATTCACTGATGGGCATAGTGAGTTCATAGAACTTTTTATTTTTTGTCACAAGTTAGCGGAAAATGATGATGATTTTATTTTTTTTTTTTTTTCTTACAAAGTCTCATATTCCACTAACTTGCGACAAAAAATAAAAAATTCTAGGAACTCGCCATGCCCCTCACGGAATACCTTGGGGTGTCTTCTTTCCAAAATGGGGTCACTTGTGGGGTAGTTATACTGCCCTGGCAATTTAGGGGCCCAAATGTGTGAGAAGAACTTTGCAATCAAAATGTGTAAAAAATGACCGGTGAAATCCAAAAGGTGCACTTTGGAATATGTGCCCCTTTGCCCACCTTGGCAGCAAAAAAGTGTGACACATCTGGTATCGCCGTACTCAGGAGAAGTTGGGGAATGTGTTTTGGGGTGTCATTTTACATATACCCATGCTGGGTGAGAAAAATATCTTGGTCAAATGCCAACTTTGTATAAAAAAATGGGAAAAGTTGTCTTTTGCCAAGATATTTCTCTCATCCAGCATGGGTATATGTAAAATGACACCCCAAAACACATTCCCCAACTTCTCCTGAGTACGGCGATACCAGATGTGTCACACTTTTTTGCTGCCAAGGTGGGCAAAGGGGCACATATTCCAAAGTACACCTTTCAGATTTTGCAGGCCATTTTTTACACATTTTGATTGCAAGGTACTTCTCACACATTTGGGCCCCTAAATTGCCAGGGCAGTATAACTACCCCACAAGTGACCCCATTTTGGAAAGAAGACACCCCAAGGTATTCCGTGAGGGGCATGGCGAGTTCCTAGAATTTTTTATTTTTTGTCACAAGTTAGCGGAAAATGATGATTTTTTTTTTTTTCTCTTTTTTCCTTACAAAGTCTCATATTCCACTAACTTGCGACAAAAAATAAAAAATTCTAGGAACTCGCCATGCCCCTCACGGAATACCTTGGGGTGTCTTCTTTCCAAAATGGGGTCACTTGTGGCGTAGTTATACTGCCCTGGCAATTTAGGGGCCCAAATGTGTGAGAAGTACCTTGCAATCAAAATGTGTAAAAAATGGCCTGCAAAATCTGAAAGGTGTACTTTGGAATATGTGCCCCTTTGCCCACCTTGGCAGCAAAAAAGTGTGACACATCTGGTATCGCCGTACTCAAGAGAAGTTGGGGAATGTGTTTTGGGGTGTCATTTTACATATACCCATGCTGGGTGAGAAAAATATCTTGGTCAAATGCCAACTTTGTATAAAAAAATGGGAAAAGTTGTCTTTTGCCAAGATATTTCTCTCACCCAGCATGGGTATATGTAAAATGACACCCCAAAACACATTCCCCAACTTCTCCTGAGTACGGCGATACCAGATGTGTCACACTTTTTTGCTGCCAAGGTGGGCAAAGGGGCACATATTCCAAAGTACACCTTTCAGATTTTGCAGGCCATTTTTTACACATTTTGATTGCAAGGTACTTCTCACACATTTGGGCCCCTAAATTGCCAGGGCAGTATAACTACGCCACAAGTGACCCCATTTTGGAAAGAAGACACCCCAAGGTATTCCGTGAGGGGCATGGCGAGTTCCTAGAATTTTTTATTTTTTGTCACAAGTTAGCGGAAAATGATGATTATTTTTTTTTCTCTTTTTTCCTTACAAAGTCTCATATTCCACTAACTTGCGACAAAAAATAAAAAATTCTAGGAACTCGCCATGCCCCTCACGGAATACCTTGGGGTGTCTTCTTTCCAAAATGGGGTCACTTGTGGCGTAGTTATACTGCCCTGGCAATTTAGGGGCCCAAATGTGTGAGAAGTACCTTGCAATCAAAATCTGTAAAAAATGACCGGTGAAATCCGAAAGGTGCACTTTGGAATATGTGCCCCTTTGCCCACCTTGGCATCAAAAAAGTGTCACACATCTGGTATCGCCGTACTCAGGAGAAGTTGGGGAATGTGTTTTGGGGTGTCATTTTACATATACCCATGCTGGGTGAGAGAAATATCTTGGCAAAAGACAACTTTTCCCATTTTTTTATACAAAGTTGGCATTTGACCAAGATATTTTTCTCACCCAGCATGGGTATATGTAAAATGACACCCCGAAACACATTCCCCAACTTCTCCTGAGTACGGCGATACCAGATGTGTGACACTTTTTTGCAGCCTAGATGCGCAAAGGGGCCCAAATTCCTTTTAGGAGGGCATTTTTAGACATTTGGATCCCAGACTTCTTCTCACGCTTTAGGGCCCCTAAAAAGCCAGGGCAGTATAAATATCCCCACTTTGGAAAGAAGACACCCCAAGGTATCCAATGAGGGGCCTGGCAAGTTCATAGAATTATTATTTTTTTTGCATAACTTAGCGGAAATTGATTATTTATTTTTTTTCTCACAAAGTCTCACTTTCCGCTAACTTAGGACAAAAAATTAAATCTTTCATGGACTCAATATGCCCCTCAGCAAATACCTTGGGGTGTCTTCTTTCCAAAATGGGGTCAGTTGTGGGGTGTTTGTACTGCCCTGGCATTTGAGGGTCTCCGCAATCATTACATGTATGGCCAGCATTAGGAGTTTCTGCTATTCTCCTTATATAGCATATCTGCTATTCTCCTTATATTGAGCATACAGGTAATGAGATTTTTTTTTCCGTTCAGCCTCTGGGCTGAAAGAAAAAAATGAACGGCACAGATTTCTTCATTCGCATCGATCAATGTGGATGAAAAAATCTCTGCCAAAAAAAAAAAATGGAGGGGAAAGGCGTCTGCCAGGACATAGGAGCTCCGCCCTACATCCATACCCACTTAGCTCGTATGCCCTGGCAAACCAGATTTCTCCATTCACATCAATCGATGTGGATGAATAAATCATTGCCGGATTTTTTTATTTTTTTATATATATATATATATATAAATATATATATACAAAGTGCTTGCCAAAGCATAGGAACGCCGCCTCCTCCTCAGCTCGTATGCCTCGGCAAACGTATCTGTCACTGCAGAGGAGAAAATCCTGTCTTGCAGCGCCGCATACACCGACTTGCGTGTAATCTGACAGCAGCGCAATGCTTCTGTCAGAATGCACATCGGTGCTGCAGCTAGTCAATCGGTTGGTCCACCTGGAAGGTAAGAAAAAAAAAAAAAAAAAAAAAAACCAGGCCGCAACGCAATAATTTTATTAACTTTGCAACAGAACATATAAACTTTAACTTTTTTAACTGAACATTAACGTGTTTGCTTACTGGTGTGTTTTTTTTTTTTGTTTTGTTTTTTTACCTTTATAGAACAAACCTCTCCTTCCCCATGGGTCAATGTGCAAAGCGCAAATCGCCCAAAGATGTGGCGAAGTGCGTTATGCACTTTGTCCCATGTGAAAGGAGACGTTTGCAGCAGCAGTGAGTGAATGGGCCCTAATAGCCCTGTGTGCCTGTCCTGGTGAGATGATCCCTATGCTAATAGTGTACCTGTGAGTGGTACTTCCGGAAACACTCTCCAAAGCATAGGGCAGGGTGGTCTGGACAGTCAGGACAGAAATAGTGGGTGTCACGCCTTATTCCACTCCTGCTACAGACACGACATCTTTTTCGGGGTGACTGTTGGGTTGAGGTACCAGGAACGACATTGGGGAAATGTCGCTCGTGTAGACGGCTAACTACACTGGTGGTTGGGGCCACGGAACCTCCTGGATACAGGAGGTTCTCGATGATCTCTTCCTGAAATTTGAGGAAGGATCCAGTTCTCCCAGCCTTACTGTAGAGAACAAAACTATTGTACAGAGCCAATAGAATAAAATATACAGACACCTTCTTATACCAGCGTCTGGTGCGTCGGGAAACTAAATACGGAGACAACATCTGGTCATTGAAGTCGACCCCTCCCATGTGGAGGTTATAGTCGTGGACTGAGAGGGGCTTTTCAATGACACGGGTTGCTCGCTCAATTTGTATTGTCGTGTCTGCGTGAATGGAGGAGAGCATGTAAACGTCACGCTTGTCTCTCCATTTCACCGCGAGCAGTTCTTCGTTACACAGTGCGGCCCTCTGCCCCCTTGCAAGACGGGTGGTAACGAGCCGTTGGGGGAAGCCCGCGCGACTAGTTCGCGCGGTACCACGGGCGCCAATCCGTTCTAGAAACAAATACCTAAAGAGGGCCACACTTGTGTAAAAATTGTCCACATAAAGATGGTACCCCTTGCCGAATAAGGGTGACACCAAGTCCCAAACTGTCTTCCCACTGCTCCCCAGGTAGTCAGGGCAACCGACCGGCTCCAGGGTCTGATCTTTTCCCTCATAGACCCGAAATTTGTGGGTATAGCCTGTGGCCCTTTCACAGAGCTTATACAATTTGACCCCATACATTGCTTGGGATGTATTGTTTGAAGCCAAGGCGCCCGGTAAAATGTATCAGGGACTCGTCTATGCAGATGTTTTGCTCTGGGGTATAAATATCTGCAAATTTCTGGTTGAAATGGTCTATGAGGGGCCGAATTTTGTGGAGCCGGTCAAAAGCAGGGTGGCCCCTGGGACGGGAGGCGGTGTTGTCACTAAAGTGCAGGAACCGCAGGATGGCCTCAAAACGTGCCCTGGACATGGCAGCAGAGAACATGGGCATGTGATGAATCGGGTTCGTGGACCAATATGACCGCAATTCATGCTTTTTTGTCAGGCCCATGTTGAGGAGGAGGCCCAGAAAAGTTTTAAGTTCGGAAACTTGGACTGGTTTCCACCGGAAAGGCTGGGCATAAAAGCTTCCCGGGTTAGCGGTGATAAATTGTGTGGCATACCTGTTTGTTTCGGCCACAACTATGTCTAAAAGCTCCGCAGTCAAGAACAGCTCAAAAAATCCCAGGGCCGAACCGATCTGAGCCGTCTCAACCCGAACTCCAGACTGGGCAGTGAAAGGGAAAACTACAGGTGCGGCTGAAGTTGGGGACTGCCAATCAGGGTTTGCCAGCACCTCTGGGATTCTAGGGGCTCTACGGGCACGTCTTTGCGGTGGCTGCGACGGGGTCACTACTGCACGTGCCACCGTACCAGCTTCAACTGCCCTTCTGGTGCTCGCTACTTCACCAGGTTGTACGGCAGTGCTGGTACTAGGTCCAGGGAGGGCTGGGCTGCTGGTGTATGCCTCACCACGTAATCCGACAGCACCAGCCCCACTCTGCTGCTCTTGAAGCGGATCCTGCGCAACCTGCGGTCTAGCGACACGGGGCCGGGTACGCCTGGTGGTATCAGGGACCTCAGCCTCCTCGTCCGAACTTTGGGTCAGAGAGCCACTGCTTTCTACAGGTTCGTATTCTGACCCGCTGGATTCATCAGATGAGGGTTCCCACTCCTCATCCGACTGGGTCAGAAGCCTGTAGGCCTCTTCAGAGGAATACCCCCTGTTAGACATGTGGGCAACTAAATTTAGGGGTATTCCCTGAGACTACCCAAGAAAAAAAAAGCAAGCCTGTCTTACAAAGGGGAGGCTAGCGAAGTACCGGAGGCCGCTGCGGTTGATAAAAAATATCAAAACTGATTTTTTTTATCGCCGCAGTGCGTGTAAAGTGAATGTGCAGTGATCAAAAAAAAATTTTTTTTTTGTCACTGCGGTGGGGCGGGCGTGGGCGAACGCACGTGTGGGCGACCGATCAGGCCTGATCGGGCAAACACTGCGTTTTGGGTGGAGGGCGAACTAAAGTGACACTAATACAATTATAGATCTGACCGTGATCAGTTTTGATCACTTCCAGATACTATAAAAGTACAAATGCTGATTAGCGATACGCTAATCAGCGAATAACGGACTGCGGTGCGGTGGGCTGGGCGCTAACTGATCGCTAACTACCTAACCAAGGGACCTAAACTATACCTAAAACCTAACGGTCAATAACAGTGAAAAAAAAAAGTGACAGTTTGCACTGATCACTTTTTTCTTTTCACTTGTGATTGACAGGGGTGATCAAAGGGGTGATCAAAGGGTTAATTGGGGTTCAGGGGGGTGATCAGGGGCTATAGTGTAGTGTTTGGTGTACTCACTGTGAAGCCTGCTCCTCTGCTGGATCCAACCGACGAAAAGAACCAGCAGAGGAGCAGGCAGCCATATATCAGATCATATTTACTAATATGATCTGCTATCTGGCACTTTGATTGGATTTTTTAAAAATCAGCAACCTGCCAGCCACGATCATTGGCTGGCAGGTTGCTGACGAAATACTGCTGTGTGAAATGCCGGCGTGAACTGCGCATGCGCGCGCGCATATTCGCGTCATCTCGCGTCTCGCGAGATGACGCGTATATGCGTGACTGTGCGCAGCGCTGCCACCTCCGGAACGCACATGTGCGTTAGGCGGTCCGAAGGTGGTTAAAGTACTCTGAACCAGTGCCTTGGGGCTTGACAGTACATATATGTTTCCCGTCCACCGCCCCAAGACAGTTAGGAAACTGGCACACCTCCCAAAAATTTTCTGAAATTTCGATCCACTGTTGCTAGTTGGATGTGGTATAAATTCTGCATGCAACTGCTCCCACAAAGCATGGCACGTGTCCTTTACAATCAAGGAAACTGTGGATATTGATATACAAAACTGATAATGGAGGGACATCAAACTTTCTCCTGTTGCCAGAAATCTATCAGAAGAAAAAAAAAAAGTGTAAATAAAAATGAGCAAATACGTAAAGAAAAAGACCAAAAAACAATACTAGCTACATAATTTGGGTGGACGTGTTTGGGGCCTTAAACTGGCCATACCACTGTTAAATGCTCAAATGCTTTCCCTTGTTCTGTGGTCATTCTCACAGGGCAAAGGACATTTTTTGGAAATCCAGTGATGGAGAACGATAGGCGAATGCTTCTGGCTAGCATTGCTCACAGTGAAGTCAACGTCTCTAATTGTCCATTTCACCTGGCAAAAAATTCTGAACTAAGTGTTATGATCTGTACAGCGGTACCCAGGGATCTCACTGGACTTATTATTATCCCTGGGCATCGCTCCATTCTCCTGCTATGCCCTCCAGTATGTTTGGTCACTTGGTTATAGTAGGAGAAGACTGCCCTTGTTCTCCTGGGCGTCTTCTTCTCTCAGGCTGTAGCGCTGGCCAATTGCAGCGCAGAGCTCACAGCCAATCATGCTGTCTAGCGCAGCGGGGCCCATGTTTTTAAATGGTGGGTCCCGCCTCTTGATATATGCGGTGCGTGCGCTCTGCTCTCACTGCCTGCTCCACTTGCATGTCACATCCTCTAGTTGATAACGCCCTGTTATATTCCAGAGTCTGCAGAGCGCGGTGGTGGGGCTTTTATTGTGCTGTATGTGATCACACAGAAGCTGCTTGTGAGGAAGACAGATTTGGTGGATGTCACAGGCTGAAAAAAGTGTCTCAGGCAAGCTAGTCCCCAAGATCAGATTCTACAGGGTGGGCCATTTATATGGATACACCTTAATAAAATGGGAATGGTTGGTGATATTAACTTCCTGTTTGTGGCACATTAGTATGTGAGGGGGGAAACTTTTCAAGATGGGTGGTGACCATAGTGGCCATTTTGAAATTGGCCATTTTGAATCCAAATTTTGTTTTTTCAATAGGAAGAGGGTCATGTGACACAAACTTATTGGGAATTTCACAAGAAAAACAATGGTGTGCTGGGTTTTAACGTAACTTTATTCTTTCATGAGTTATTTACAAGTTTCTGACCACTTATAAAATGTGTTCAATGTGCTGCCCATTGTGTTGGATTGTCAATGCAACCCTCTTCTCCCACTCTTCACACACTGATAGCAACACCACAGGAGAAATGCTAGCACAGGCTTCCAGTATCTGTAGTTTCAGATGCTGCACATCTCGTATCTTCACAGCATGTGCAGCACCTGACACTACGGATACTGGAAGCCTGTGCTAGCATTTCTCCTGCGGTGTTGCTATCAGTGTGTGAAGAGTGGAAGAAGAGGGTTGCATTGACAATCCAACACAATGGGCAGCACATTGAACACATTTTATAAGTGGTCAGAAACTTGTAAATAACTCATGAAAGAATAAAGTTACGTTAAAACCAAGCACACCATTTTTTCTTGTGAAATTCCCAATAAGTTTGATGTGTCACATGACCCTCTTCCTATTGAAAAAACAAAAGTTGGATTCAAAATGGCCGACTTCAAAATGGCCGCCATGGTCACCACCCATCTTGAAAAGTTTCCCCCCTCACATATACTAATGTGCCACAAACAGGAAGTTAATATCACTAACCATTCCCATTTTATTAAGGTGTATCCATATAAATGGCCCACCCTGTATATTAAAGATGTTTACTATTTAAAAAAAATATATAATCATTTTACTGCCTTCCGCTCTAGAAATTACAACTCTCAGCATGCCCTGTGAGATTCAAACCTTCAGGCCCTGCTGGAAGTTGTAGGTTTCCTTACTTCAACATGCTGTACATTTTATAAACAGTGCTAAAACAGTCATACACACTCCAACATGGTATTAATATAAAGGACAGATCACCCCTGAAAAAATGAGCCCTCACGCAGCTCCATAGACGTAAATGTAAAAAAATACAGTGATGCAAAGTTTTTATTTTATTAAGTATTAAAAGGCAAGAAAAACTATACAAATCTGGTATCTCATAGGGAACTCTGTAATAACAAAACCCATAAAACTATATAATTGCAGTATTACTGTAATCGTACTGATCCAGAGAATGAAGAGAACATGTTAGTTTTATCTTAGAGGGAACACTGTAAAAACAAAACCCATAAAACTGTATAAACGTGGTATCACTGTAATCGTACTAATCCAGAGAATGAGAGGAAGAGATTAGTTTTATCTCATAGGGAATGGCATAAAAATAAAACACATAAGACTATGGCGGAATTGCATTTTTTCCCAGTTCCAATCCATTTAGAATTTTTTTCCAGATTCCCACTATATGTTATGCAATATGAGTGTCTTTAGAAAGTACAACTTTCCCTAAAAAAAAAAAAAAAAAAAAAAGCCTCCATACAGATATGTAAATGGGAAAGTAAAAAAATTTGAAAATCGCTCAGTCCTAAAGGGGTTACAAAAACAATTTTTTCCATAAAAAAATTGTTTTTTAATGAAAAAAATTGCAAAAATTAAGGCTAGTCCCTAATGGGTTAATTTATTTGTAGACTGGCTTTTGGCTGCAACTTGGCCTTGTGGCAGTGTCACGGACGTTCCCACGACAGGTGGAAGAAGATCGGTGAGACCGGCGACACAGGGTTTTATCTGACATGTTTTCCATTTGGATCAAATTACTTCTGTGTTGTTTCTTGTGCTTGCCACACATTCTTTCCCCAGGTGTGGCTATAATGGTCATTTAACCTTCTCTATTTATTGTTGTTTTTCCCTCTATGCTATGCGTTTTATAGCTTCTGTTAGAGTTGTGGCTAGCTGGTGTGTGGATCTCAGCTGAGTTCCTGGTGCTGCCATAGCCACTTGAAGTTAAGTGTTTTCTTTCCTTCTTGTATTTTGTTTGGGTTATTTTGTGTGTTGCATTTCCCTGTCATTTGTATTAAGGCCTGAGGGAGACTCCTGTTCGTCCTTCCTTTTGGAGGAACAGGTTGTCTCAGTCGTGACATTAGTACCAGGGACCTATAGGATGAGTTAGGACACTAGGTATTCCGGTGTATGAACTCACCTACCTCTGGGGTCTGTTCGTACTGGTAGTTAGTCAGGACATTGATTAGGGTTTTACTAAGAGGTGTTTACTCCTTTCCCTAGTTTCCAGGCCTTATTCCATCACCCTTTTCCCTCCTATGTTAGGTATGGTGTTTCCCTCCCACACCCAAACATGACAGTCAGCCTCATGTGCAGACACCGGCACCCTGGCAATTTTTTATTTTTTTTACTGATAACGTGTTATTTATCCCGTTATTGCACACATTCAGAGATGGAAAAGGCAGGGAATGTAAAAAAAATATATATACATCCCTCCATTCACGATTCATGTACAGTTACAATCTCTGCAAGGCTGTTCAGAAAAATCTTTGCAGAGTTAGATGCAGACTGCCTGAATGTTTAAAAATCAGCTAATGGTTACCGTATTTTTCTCCCTATAAGATGCACCAGCACATAAGACGCACCTAGGTTTTAGAGGAGGACAATAAGAAAAAAATATTTTTCATTAGACCTCAGGACAGACCAGCAATCAGACCCCCAATGGTAATAAGACCCCAACAAGACTTAAGATCAGACCCCCAATCAGGCCTCAGATAAGAGCCCCATGTCTCTCATCAGCTCCAGCAGTCCACTTTGCCTCATATCAGCCCCCAGCAACCCCCATTGCCTCTCATAGTAGCCCCCCAGCAGTTCCCATTGCCTCATATCAGCCCCCATTACCTCCTATATTAGCCCCCAGCAGCCCCTATTGCCCCTGATCATCCCCCATTGCCCCCATTGCCCCTGATCATCCCCCAGCATCTCCATATTGCCCCTGATCATCCCCCAGCATCTCCATATTGCCCCTGATCAGCCCCCAGCATCTCCATATTGCCCCAGATTGCCTCATGTTTTATAGAATAAAAAAAAACACTTACCTCCCCTGCTCCGGACGCCGCGGCTCCTCACCTACAGTACATTGCGATCCTCTTCCTCCTGCCGCCGGCTGTGCTGTGAACCGACACGCACAGCGTGAGCTCACAGAGCGCCCTCACGCTGTGCGCAGCCTTCACAGCCGACAGCCGAGGACCAGGAAGCGCTGAGTACAGAGCCTTTAACACTTCCTGGTCCCCCGGTTCTAATGAGCACTTCCATAATGGAAGCTCTCTTAATAATCACCCCATAAGATGCAGGAGCATTTTCCCCCACTTTTAAGGGGGAAAAAATACATCTTATGGGGCGGAAAATATGGTAATCTAAAAAATAAATTTGTACCGCTAAATGGTGATAGTGGTAAAAAAAATTACGTCTACATCTGCCGACATGGAATCACTGGTGTAAAGGAAAACTGGCTTAAGTTGCAATTAGAAACTGTTGAGGAAGGGTTGAGACGTATGCATATATGTTCATGCATGCCTGCAAACACGTGCGGGCATGTATGGTATATATGCATACATTAACCAACGCACCATGGGATGATGTGAGCAGATGTGCCCAGCATCTGCGCACGTCTGCCCATGGTGATCCCCAGGGGCTCATGGTGGCCCCTGTGGGAAATATGTGACCCCTTATAATATATGTAGGGGCCTTGTGCCCCCTTATATGTAGGGGCTTGTGCCCCCTTATCTGTGCCCCCTTATATATATGACTGCGTCCCCTTCTACGATTAATGTATACATGTGTATGGATGTGCCCCAAGCATCAATACACATGTATATTATATGCATATTCCCCCCTCCTACACCTGAAACCAGGTGCATCGGTGTGAATGTGCCCCAAGCATTAACACCAACGCAATCTGGCTAATTACATCAGTATGACTGGACAAGGGTCCGGTCATCCTGATGGATACAAAGAGCTCAGATTCAACAGAATCTGAGCCCTTTGTTGTAATTATCTCCAGCGCCGCTGGAGATAATTACGCATGATCAGGGGTCAAGTCCTGGGAAAAAAAGTGTGGGAACTCACCCAAGATCCACTGCAACCCCCCCCCCCCTCCAAAAAATAAAAAAGCACACAAAAAATAAAAAAGCACAGAAAATCTAGCATGCTGTAATTTGTATCGCTGCGGACTAAAAAATAAATTAAAAAAATAGCACTTTTAGAAAAGTTTGTCCTGGGATTCGATCTCATGACCTCTACACAGCAGAAGCAAGGCATATGCCCTCACAGCTATGAAAGCTGTCTAGCTTGCTAATTAAAAAAATATATATATAAGACTTCTACTGTAGGTAACTTTGCCCACTGTGTATGGATGTAGCAGAGCTGGGTGTGTTGGGGCAGCTGTCATGTGTATGGTTGTACACTAGGTATCAGTACACAAGGTATCAGTAGAAGTATCAGAAAAAGAAAAAAAAACACTTTTAGTTTGTCCTGGGATTCGAACTCATGACCTCTACACATTACAGGCAAGGCATTTACCCTCACAGCCATAAAAGCTGTTGAGGTAGTTGCTTAAAAAAAAAAAATTAAGACTTCTACTTATACCTAGTGTACTGATACCTAGTGTACAACCATACACATGACAGCTGCCCCAACACACCCAGCTCTGCTACATCCATACACAGTGGGCAGCTGTCATGTGTATGGTTGTACACTTGGTATCAGTAAACTAGGTATCAGTAGAAGTCTTATAAAAAAAAAAAAACACTTTTAGAAAAGTTTGTCCTGGGATTCGAACTTATGACCTCTACACATTACAGGCAAGGCATTTACCCTCACAGCCATAAAAGCTGTTGAGGTAGTTGCTTAAAAAAAAAAAAACTAAGACTTCTACTTATACCTAGTGTACTGATACCTAGTGTACAACCATACACATGACAGCTGCCCCAACACACCCAGCCCTGCTACATCCATACACAGTGGGCAGCTGTCATGTGTATGGTTGTACACTAGATATCAGTACACTAGGTATAATTAGAAGTCTTATATTTTTTTTTTTTTAAGCATTTACCTAGACGGCTTTCATGGCTGTGAGGGTAAATGCCTTCCTCTGATGTGTAGAGGTTGTGAGTTCGAATACCAGGACAAACTTTTCTAAAAGACATTCTAAATGATCTCGTAGTGAAGGAGATGATGTCATTAGGGGGCGGGGCGCCATGAGAGGAGTCGCAGGCAGCGGCACTGCACAGACAGCTTCCTCTCAACTGAAGCCGCCCCTCCTCCCTTAACCTGCCCTGCACAGTGCGCTCCGTCTCCCCCTGTGAATCTGATTCAGCCGTGTTCTCCTGGCTTGAGGCTGAAAGGGAACGGCGTTCCTGCCATGAAAAAAGTGCAGGAACGCCGTTCCCATGCGTTCCCCCTCCACTCGACCCCTGCGCATGATAGAAGAAGGGGAGAAGCCTCCCCTCCTCCTATTATGCGCATTCCGACAGTGCGATTACTATCCGGAATGCTAGGTGCAGCAGGCGGGAGATCAAAGGCATCTCCCGCCTGTCTGCAGCGCGTCCCCGATGTGCTGGACGGCGCAGTGACGTCATATCACTGCGCCGGCCCACGTGGATGATGGGGGCGCGCGCGCGCACGCCCCCTGGTGGGCGGCGCGGGAGTGCGGGCGGCCGGGTTTAAATATCCGGCGGCCCGTCACTCAAGTTAGAAAGGGTCAGGGCCCCCACCTTAGGAGGAGAGCGGGATCGGCGCTCAACAGAAGTGCCTTGCCGCCCCCTCCTGAAGGACCCCCGACCGGACCTAGGAGAGTGCATCCTGCGCTCTGGAATAGAAGCCCTACCGGACCAGACCCCCCCTGGACGAACGAGCGGACCCCTGGACGAACGAGCGATCCATAAGTATCACCCCCCCCACTATCCCACCAACGCCTTAACCCCTTACCCCTATCATACTGATAACCCTATCCTGCCCACTCTATCCCCCCTATGTCCTGCTGCCCTGCAGCACAGAACCCCTAAGAACCCCTGCATTTCCCCTGGTTAACCCCTGCATTTCCCCTGGTTAACCCCTGCTCTGCTGCTCTGTTGAGCATGCAGCTGCTCTGCAAACAATCTGTATTTCATGGCCTGCAGGTATTAACCCCTGCAGAGCCATTGTTGTGTTTAACCCTCTTGTAACCCCGCAGGGACAGTGCAGACGGGTGGGTTATTGTTAATATTACTTGTATGTGTGTATTGTGTAGTTAGTTTGTGGGTGGAATTTGGGAACGTGTAGTGTAGTTGAGTACTGTATATTTAGTGCTGTATTGTTAGTATATTGTGTGCGTCAGGTATTAATAAATACTGTTATATTTGTACCCTTTGTGTAGCGTGTACTTGTTAGCGGTAGTGAGTTAGGCGCATGCAGCTAGTGTAGCGATCAGTGTAAAGCATAGCGAAGGTATGTGTTATTGTTATATAAAGGTATAAATAGGTGGAGTCATCAATAGACGGCTCCTCCTATTTATGAATATTAATTATCGATATTTACATAATATTGGTGATTAATAGTCCCCCTTTACAGAAACCAATAAAAAAAAACACCTTTCATCTTTCAGAGCTCCAGTTTAGATATATACAGTATATACCCAGTATGTCCTTAAGGATTAAAATAGCCAGCCCTTTTAGCATGAAAAAAAAGCCCTGCATGAATGTCAAGTAGTTTTGATGGAATCTGCAACGAGGGAGCCTCCCACACAGATGTGAACAGGCCCCTAGCATGCATTTATACTGCACGGAGAACAACATAAAAAATAGGGGGGAAAAAGCACTTCTAGAAAGTACTTTGCCTAAAAAATTAATACGGTAAATAGATAAGTGATCAAAAAGTGGCATGTTCCCCGAATGGATACTAATAAAAACTACATCTCACCCTGAAATAACAAGCCATCACAAGGCCTGAAGATAGAAATATAAAAAAGTAATGAGTATCAGAACATCATTTTTGTCTAAAGTAGTGAAACATGACAAGCACCATTTTTACCACATATTGAACACCATAAAAGCACACCGCTTGTGTTTGAAGGTTTATGCACATTACTTTATTTTGGATCTGTATCACCATACATTATATCGCTATCATGGATATCACTATGATAGCAAAGAGAATAAAAAAAATCATTCCGATTAAAGTGAAGCAAATGTTTGCCAGGATCTTCAAAAAAAGTTTACTGTTGTGAATTCGCCATTCACTACCGCATATTGACAAATATAAAATCTTTCTCAAGTCACTTAAGAAATACCCTATATTTTGGATAATGTTTAGGTTGAGGGACTGGGTGGGTCATCTAGGACAAGGAATTTTCATGTGTAAGTGATGTCCAAACTACTGACTGTAAATAACAGAATAGGTTATAAATTACAATGATGACACTTTGATATAGTGCAGTACACAATATTGTTCTGTTTTGCATACTGTATTGTGTGCTAAAATGCACACATTCATGTGCGTGAGACTGAAAAATGAACAAGTAATATTTCCATTTATGGTAGCTGTAAGGTGGGCCTCCAGAAACAATTCCACTGGTGGACCCTAAGGCACCCCAGTCCGACACTGTGTGTGTATGTATGTTACTAACCTGTCATTGTAGAATGTAAACATTTTCTAAATATGCTGGCATCTTCCCATTGCGTGAAATATTTAATATTTAGTGCATTGCTGACAGGTAAAATTATTGCAGCAACCTTAATGAATAATTAAAGCAAGCACTAAATCAATTTTCTTTACAAGTTTTTTGTGCTGTAAATAAAATCTACAGAATGATGAAGTACCAAGGACTAAATTATTAATTCTTTCTGTTAGATATGGACCAGTCTTGTACATTATTGTTATTAATAATGCAGCTTGACTCTGCTATAACAGGTTAAACATGTGCATGGTAGAAAAATAACACATACTGTATTTTTGTGTGGGCTAGTCAGTTAGTCATAATGATCGTAACTGCAGAACAGAATAGAGAATTAGTATGTTGTAAATTCAAGTGCAGACTGTCTAGAAATCGTGTTGTCGTCTGCTGTAGACTTGCTAAGGCTACTTTCACACTAACCGGATCCAGCAAAAATTCTTCCGTTACTGATAATACAACCATCTGCATCCGGTTGTATTATCTATAACATAGCCAAGACGGATCCGTCATGAACTCCATTGAAAGTCAATGGGGGACAGATCCGTTTTCTATTGTGTCAGATTGTGTCAGAGTTAAACGGATCCATCCCCATTGACTTGCATGCCGTGACAGAAAGAAAACCGCAGCTTACTGTGGTTTGCTCTCCGGTATGGGAATGCAACCAAACTGAATGGAATGCAATGTTCAGTTTTGTCCCCATTGACAATGAATGGGGGCAAAATGAAAGCACTTTTTTCCGGTATTGAGACCCTATGATGGATCTCAATACCGGAAAATAGAAAGTAGCGTTAGTCGAGCCATTGCTTTGCAAACACTTTATACAAGGCAACCAGTAGTAGAAGATTGTCTGGTTATTGAGCCTTCCATGCTCCTTTTTAATATGAATTGCCATTGACTCCTAATCCTGACCTCAGCCTTGATCCTTACTGTGCTCCTGTCTTGCGCTTTGAATTGACTGCCTGGTATTTGTTATCAAACTCCTGTTTCTGAGAGAAGTTCCTAACTACTCTGTCATTTAATCATCTAGCCTGTCGCTTCCTAATCGCTTTCTTGGTGTTGAACTTTTGCTCCATTTCAAACAATGCTACTACTGCATCAGAGCTTGGATACGAGATTTTTTATTTTGAAAAGACAACGCGTTTCGGGGTACTCAGGACCCCTTTATCAAGTCTGAAAAAACATATAGTTATTACAGTAGTCTGGGCAGTGTAAGTGATCAAAAGTTCGTAGTAGTTGGAAGACAGTAGTTAAAATAGTGTGTATACATATGTGCATACATGTACACATACACACAAGCACGCATTTATATTTCTAAAAGCATGAACATAATGTATATCCATAAGTAGTTGGTTGGTAGCTTTAATATTTTAGCTGGAGGATTGGTTAGACAAATATTTAACCACTTCAGCCCCGCTAGGTGAAACCCCCTTCATGACCAGAGCACTTTTTACACTTCGGCACTACACTCGTTTCACCGTTTATCGCTCGGTCATGCAACTTACCACCCAAATGAATTTTACCTCCTTTTCTTCTCACTAATAGAGCTTTCATTTGGTGGTATTTTATTGCTGCTGACATTTTTACTTTTTTTGTTATTAATCAAAATGTAACGATTTTTTTGCAAAAAAATGACATTTTTCACTTTCAGCTGTAAAATTTTGCAAAAAAGTTATAGCATTTACAAACTATGGTACAAAAATGTGAATTTCCGCTTTTTGAAACAGCTCTGACTTTCTGAGCACCTGTCATGATTCCTGAGGTTCTACAATGCCCAAACAGTAGAAAACCCCCACAAATGACCCCATTTCGGAAAGCAGACACCCTAAGGTATTCGCTGATGGGCATAGTGAGTTCATAGAACTTTTTATTTTTTGTCACAAGTTAGCGGAAAATGATGATGATTTTATTTTTTTTTTATTTTTTCTTACAAAGTCTCATATTCCACTAACTTGCGACAAAAAATAAAAAATTCTAGGAACTTGCCATGCCCCTCACGGAATACCTTGGGGTGTCTTCTTTCCAAAATGGGGTCACTTGTGGGGTAGTTATACTGCCCTGGCAATTTAGGGGCCCAAATGTGTGAGAAGAACTTTGCAATCAAAATGTGTAAAAAATGACCGGTGAAATCCAAAAGGTGCACTTTGGAATATGTGCCCCTTTGCCCACCTTGGCAGCAAAAAAGTGTCACACATCTGGTATCGCCGTACTCAGGAGAAGTTGGGGAATGTGTTTTGGGGTGTCATTTTACATATACCCATGCTGGGTGAGAAAAATATCTTGGTCAAATGCCAACTTTGTATAAAAAAAATGGGAAAAGTTGTCTTTTGCCAAGATATTTCTCTCACCCAGCATGGGTATATGTAAAATGACACCCCAAAACACATTCCCCAACTTCTCCTGAGTACGGCGATACCAGATGTGTCACACTTTTTGGCTGCCAAGGTGGGCAAAGGGGCACATATTCCAAAGTGCACCTTTCAGATTTTGCAGGCCATTTTTTACACATTTTGATTGCAAGGTACTTCTCACACATTTGGGCCCCTAAATTGCCAGGGCAGTATAACTACGCCACAAGTGACCCCATTTTGGAAAGAAGACACCCCAAGGTATTCCGTGAGGGGCATGGCAAGTTCCTAGAATTTTTTATTTTTTGTCACAAGTTAGCGGAAAATGATGATTTTTTTTTTTCTCTTTTTTCCTTACAAAGTCTCATATTCCACTAACTTGCGACAAAAAATAAAAAATTCTAGGAACTCGCCATGCCCCTCACAGAATACCTTGGGGTGTCTTCTTTCCAAAATGGGGTCACTTGTGGCGTAGTTATACTGCCCTGGCAATTTAGGGGCCCAAATGTGTGAGAAGTACTTTGCAATCAAAATCTGTAAAAAATGACCGGTGAAATCCGAAAGGCGCACTTTGGAATATGTGCCCCTTTGCCCACCTTGGCATCAAAAAAGTGTCACACATCTGGTATTGCCGTACTCAGGAGAAGTTGGGGAATGTGTTTTGGGGTGTCATTTTACATATACCCATGCTGGGTGAGAGAAATATCTTGGCAAAAGACAACTTTTCCCATTTTTTTATACAAAGTTGGCATTTGACCAAGATATTTTTCTCACCCAGCATGGGTATATGTAAAATGACACCCCAAAACACATTGCCCAACTTCTCCTGAGTACGGCGATACCAGAGGTGTCACACTTTTTTGCTGCCAAGGTGGGCAAAGGGGCACATATTCCAAAGTGCACCTTTCGGATTTTGCAGGGCATTTTTTACACATTTTGATTGCAAAGTTCTTCTCACACATTTGGGCCCCTAAATTGCCAGGGCAGTATAACTACGCCACAAGTGACCCCATTTTGGAAAGAAGACACCCCAAGGTATTCCGTGAGGGGCATGGCGAGTTCCTAGAATTTTTTATTTTTTGTCGCAAGTTAGTGGAATATGAGACTTTGTAAGGAAAAAAGAAAAAAAAAGAAAAATCATCATTTTCCGCTAACTTGTGACAAAAAATAAAAAATTCTAGGAACTCGCCGTGCCCCTCACGGAATACCTTGGGGTGTCTTCTTTTTTATACAAAGTTGGCATTTGACCAAGATATTTTTCTCACCCAGCATGGGTATATGTAAAATGACACCGCAAAACACATTCCCCAACTTCTCCTGAGTACGGCGATACCAGATGTGTGACACTTTTTTGCAGCCTAGATGCGCAAAGGGGCCCAAATTCCTTTTAGGAGGGCATTTTTAGACATTTGGATCCCAGACTTCTTCTCACACTTTCGGGCCCCTAAAAAGCCAGGGCAGTATAAATACCCCACATGTGACCCCACTTTGGAAAGAAGACACCCCAAGGTATTCAATGAGGGGCATGGCGAGTTCCTAGAATTATTTTTTTTTTTGCATAAGTTAGCGGATTTTGATTTTTTTTTTGTTTTTTTCTCACAAAGTCTCACTTTCCGCTAACTTAGGACAAAAATTTCAATCTTTCATGGACTCAATATGCCCCTCACGGAATACCTTGGGGTGTCTTCTTTCCGAAATGGGGTCACATGTGGGGTATTTATACTGCCCTGGCTTTTTAGGGGCCCTAAAGCGTGAGAAGAAGTCTGGAATATAAATGTCTAAAAATGTTTACGCATTTGGATTCCGTGAGGGGTATGGTGCGTCCATGTGAGATTTTATTTTTTGACACAAGTTAGTAGAATATGAGACTTTGTAAGAAAAAACAAAAACAAAAACAAACAAAAAATTTCCGCTAACTTGTGCCAAAAAAAATGTCTGAATGGAGCCTTACCGGGGGGGGTGATCAATGACAGGGGGGGTGATCAATGACAGGGGGGTGATCAATGACAGGGGGGTGATCACCCATATAGACTCCCTGATCACCCCCCTGTCATTGATCACCCCCCTGTAAGGCTCCATTCAGACGTCCGTATAATTTTTACGGATCCATGGATCGGATCCGCAAAACACATGCGGACGTCTGAATGGAGCCTTACAGGGGGGTTATCAATGACAGGGGGTGATCAGGGTAATCAGGGTGATCACCCCCCTGTCACTGATCACCCCCCCTGTAAGGCTCCATTCAGACATCCGCATGATTTTTTACGGATACATGGATCGGATCCACAAAACACATGCGGACGTCTGAATGGAGCCTTACAGGGGGGTTATCAATGACAGGGGGTGATCAGGGTAATCAGGGTGATCACCCCCCTGTCACTGATCACCCCCCTGTAAGGCTCCATTCAGACATCCGCATGATTTTTTACGCATCCATGGATACATGGATCGGATCCACAAAACACATGCGGACGTCTGAATGGAGCCTTACAGGGGGGTTATCAATGACAGGGGGTGATCAGGGTAATCAGGGTGATCACCCCCCTGTCACTGATCACCCCCCCTGTAAGGCTCCATTCAGACATCCGCATGATTTTTTACGGATCCATGGATACATGGATCGGATCCACAAAACACATGCGGACGTCTGAATGGAGCCTTACAGGGGGGTTATCAATGACAGGGGGTGATCAGGGTAATCAGGGTGATCACCCCCCTGTCACTGATCACCCCCCCTGTAAGGCTCCATTCAGACATCCGCATGATTTTTTATGGATCCATGGATACATGGATCGGATCCACAAAACACATGCGGACGTCTGAATGGAGCCTTACAGGGGGGTTATCAATGACAGGGGGTGATCAGGGTAATCAGGGTGATCACCCCCCCTGTCACTGATCACCCCCCCTGTAAGGCTCCATTCAGACATCCGCATGATTTTTTACGGATCCATGGATACATGGATCGGATCCACAAAACACATGCGGACGTCTGAATGGAGCCGTACAGGGGGGTTATCAATGACAGGGGGTGATCAGGGTAATCAGGGTGATCACCCCCCCTGTCACTGATCACCCCCCCTGTAAGGCTCCATTCAGACATCCGCATGATTTTTTACGGATCCATGGATACATGGATCGGATCCACAAAACGCATGCGGACGTCTGAATGGAGCCTTACAGGGGGGTTATCAATGACAGGGGGGTGTATATGGGTGATCACCCGCCTGTCATTGATCACCCCCTGTAAGGCTCCATTCAGACGTCCGCATGTGTTTTGCGGATCCGATCCATGTATCCATGGATCCGTAAAAATCATGCGGACGTCTGAATGGTGCCTTACAGGGGGGTGATCAATGACGGGGGTGATCAATGACAGGGGGTGATCAGGGAGTGTATATGGGTGATCACCCGCCTGTCATTGATCACCCCCCTGTAAGGCTCCATTCAGACGTCCGTATGCTTTTTGCGGATCCGATCCATGTATCCGTGGATCCGTAAAAATCATACGGACGTCTGAACGGAGCCTGACAGGGCGGTGATCAATGACAGGGCGGTGATCAATGACAGGGGGGTGATCAGGGAGTTTATATGGGGTGATCATGGGTGATCAGGGGTTTATAAGGGGTTAATAAGTGACGGGGGGGGGGGGTGTAGTGTAGTGTAGTGTAGTGTGGTGTTTGGTGCGACTGTACTGACCTACCTGAGTCCTCTGGTGGTCGATCCTAACAAAAGGGACCACCAGAGGACCAGGTAGGAGGTATATTAGACGCTGTTATGAAAACAGCGTCTAATATACCTGTTAGGGGTTAAAAAATTCGGATCTCCAGCCTGCCAGCGAGCGATCGCCGCTGGCAGGCTGGAGATCCACTCGCTTACCTTCCGTTCCTGTGAGCGCGCGCGCCTGTGTGCGCGCGTTCACAGGAAATCCCGGCCCTCGCGAGATGACGCGTATATGCGTCGTTGAGCGCAGGGCTGCCACCTCCGGACCGCACATCTGCGTTAGGCGGTCCGGAGGTGGTTAAATAGAGGGTAAAAGTAAAAAAGAGAGATAAAAATGGCTGAAGGATGTAGATAAAAGTTAGTTATATATCTAAAATGGTAAAAACTAAGAGACAACTAAAAAGCCCAGTTGGGCATGTATATAATCGCATCGAACGGTTTCATGATTGTATACAGGTGTGAATATACAGGTAGGTAAGAGTACATGGTCTCGGGTGCAAAAAGGGAGTCCCTTATAATACTAATTGTTCTCCCTCATACCGGAACGATTGTTTGAGAAATTATACCCAAAAGGAATGCTATCAATTGGACAGGAGTGTTAGACCTTTCTATTTTTTGGGGTTTTAAATCTGGAAGTTGTACTATGCATGGTTGTTTTGTAGTGAGAGAGTAAGCTTGCAGTACCTGTATCCTCGGCACCGTGAGCCCGCTGGTACACTCTCCTGGAGGGTCCCTTTCAGTAGGAATGCTAGTCAGCGCTGGTGTGGTCAATGAACGGAGTAGCGGGGATAATAAAAAGGATTTTTGGTTAGGTTTCGGTTGGTAGAATGAGATGAATGTTTTGGGTCGTGTGTTTTGTTCTATGTTGTGTTTTTGTTGTCTGTTTGTTGGCTGGTGTGTTGAGGGGTGTATGTCTCACATTATTGGGCAATCAGTCAAAAGTATATATATGTATATAAAATATACATATATGTGATGGCGTCATTATTGGCCTGTTGACATGAAGTGTTCTTCTTTGCAGGTACATATGGTGGTCAGCAGTATATTGGGGTTCGATTGTAATGATGAATAATATAGTTAAGGTGGTAATGGTCCATCTGGGTAGTGTTTGTGGCAGGTGACCTTGCGTTGTTGAGGCTGCTGGTATCGCAGGAGGATTGGTGCTTACCTGGTGGATGAAGCTGGAGAGTGTCCTGTTGTGGCGGCGCTGCTGTGCTTGCTGCACGTGCGATTATTATTTCCTCACTAATTTCCACACTTATTATTATTATCACCTTTATCTTTATTCATTTTCCTTCAATCAATTGGCACCCTTAAAATTCTGGGCACCACCATCATATAGCCCCAACACCATTATACCTTCCCAGCTATTTCAGCCAAGACTATACCCTTTCCAGCTACCCCTGTGACAGCAATCCCTGTGACAATACCTCCCCGACCATACTAGCTTCTGCAACAGCGAAAACACATATTGCCGACATCAGCTGGACTCCCCAGCCTCCAGCACCAGCGGCCGGCCCCTTCACTGACACACCCCTGCCACGCCCCCCTCCCTCCCAGCCCCGCTTTAGAACTCAAAAGACCATTATACTCCCCCAGCCGTTTCAGCCTAGACTATACCCTTTCCAGCAACCCCTGTGACAGCAACCCCGGTGACTATACCTCCCGGCCATACTAGACCCTGCAACAGCAAAACACATCTTGTCGACATCAGCCGGGCTCCCCAGCCTCCGGCACCAGCGGCCGGCCCCCTCACTGACACACCCCTGCCACGCCCCCCTCCCTCCGAGCCCCGCTTTAAAACTTTGAAAAAAGCGCGCTTTCTCACACTGCACATCGCACGTGCAGCAAGCACAGCAGCGCCGCCACAACAGGACACTCTCCAGCTTCATCCACCAGGTAAGCACCAATCCTCCTGCGATACCAGCAGCCTCAACAACGCAAGGTCACCTGCCACAAACACTACCCAGATGGACCATTACCACCTTAACTATATTATTCATCATTACAATCGAACCCCAATATACTGCTGAAGACCATATATACCTGCAAAGAAGAACACTTCATGTCAACAGGTTAATAATGACGCCATCACACTAGAACATACTGAGACCATTATATGCTATTAAGCATATATATATATATATATATATGTATATATACAGGTCCTTCTAAAAAAAATTGCATATTGTGACAGCTCATGAAAACCCAAATTTCCTATCTAAAAAAAATAGCATATTTCATCCGACCAATAAAAGAAAAGTGTTTTTAACACAAAAAAAGTCAACCTTCAAATAATTATGTTCAGTTATGCACTCAATACTTGATGGGGAATCCTTTTGCAGAAATGACTGCTTCAATGCGGCGTGGCATGGAGGCAATCAGCCTGTGGCACCGCTGAGGTGTTATGGAGGCCCAGGATGCTTCGATAGCAGCCTTAAGCTCATCCAGAGTGTTGGGTCTTGCGTCTCTCAACTTTCTCTTCCCAATATCCCACAGATTCTCTATGGGGTTCAGGTCAGGAGAGTTGGCAGGCCAATTGAGCACAGTAATACCATGGTCAGTAAACCATTTACCAGTGGTTTTGGCACTGTGAGCAGGTGCCAGGTCGTGCTGAAAAATGAAATCTCCAAAAAGCTTTTCAGCAGATGGAAGCATGAAGTGCTCCAAAATCTCCTGATAGCTAGCTGCATTGACCCTGCCCTTGATAAAACACAGTGGACCAACACCAGCAGCTGACATGGCACCCCAGACCATCACTGACTGTGGGTACTTGACACTGGACTTCAGGCATTTTGGCATTTCCCTCTCCCCAGTCTTCCTCCAGACTCTGGCACCTTGATTTCCGAATGACATGCAAAATTTGCTTTCATCCGAAAAAAGTACTTTGGACCACTGAGCAACAGTCCAGTGCTGCTTCTCTGTAGCCCAGGTCAGGTGCTTCTGCCGCTGTTTCTGGTTCAAAAGTGGCTTGACCTGGGGAATGCGGCACCTGTAGCCCATTTCCTGCACACCCCTGTACACGGTGGCTCTGGATGTTTCTACTCCAGACTCAGTCCACTGCTTCCGCAGGTCCCCCAGGGTCTGGAATCGGTCCTTCTCCACAATCTTCCTCAGGGTCCGGTCACCTCTTCTTGTTGTGCAGCGTTTTCTGCCACACTTTTTCCTTCCAACAGACTTCCCACTGAGGTGCCTTGATACAGCACTCTGGGAACAGCCTATTCGTTCAGAAATTTATTTCTGTGTCTTACCCTCTTGCTTGAGGGTGTCAATGATGGCCATCCGGACAACAGTCAGGTCGGCAGTCTTACCCATGATTGCGGTTTTGAGTAATGAACCAGGCTGGGAGTTTTTAAAAGCCTCAGGAAGCTTATACAGGTGTTTAGAGTTAATTAGTTGATTCAAATGATTAGGTTAATAGCTCGTTTAGAGAACCTTTTCATGATATGCAAATTTTTTTAGATAGGAATTTTGGGTTTTCATGAGCTGTATGCCAAAATCATCAATATTAAAACAATAAAAGGCTTGAACTACTTCAGTTGGTGTGTAATGAATCTAAAATATATGAAAGTCTAATGTTTATCAGTACATTACAGAAAATAATGAACTTTATCACAATATGCTAATTTTTTTAGAAGGACCTGTATATATATATTGATATATTATATACATATATATACTTTTGACTGATTGCCCAATAACGTGAGACATACACCCCTCAACACACCAGCCAACAAACAGACAACAAAAACACAACACAGAACAAAACACACGGCCCAAAACATTCATCTCATTCTACCAACCGAAACCTCACCAAAAATCCTTTTTATTATCCCCGCTACTCCGTTCATTGACCACACCAGCGCTGACTAGCATTCCTACTGAAAGGGACCCTCCAGGAGAGTGTACCAGCGGGCTCACGGTGCCGAGAATACAGGTACTGCAAGCTTACTCTCTCACTACAGCTTCCAGATTTTAAAACCCCAAAAAATATAAAGGTCTAACACTCCTGTCCAATTGATAGCATTCCCTTTGGGTATAATTTCTCAAACAATCGTTCCGGTATGAGGGAGAACAATTAGTATTATAAGGGACTCCCTTTTTGCACCCGAGACCATGTACTCTTACCTACCTGTATATTCACACCTGTATACAATCATGAAACCGTTCGATGCGATTATATACATGCCCAACAGGTCTTTTTAGTTGTCTCTTAGTTTTTACCATTTTAGATATATAACTAACTTTTATCTACATCCTTCAGCCATTTTTATCTCTCTTTTTTACTTTTACCCTCTATTTAAATATTTGTCTAACCAATCCTCCAGCTAAAATATTAAAGCTACCAACCAACTACTTATGGATATACATTATGTTCATGCTTTTAGAAATATAAATGCGTGCTTGTGTGTATGTGTACATGTATGCACATATGTATGCACACTATTTTAACTACTGTCTTCCAACTACTACGAACTTTTGATCACTTACACTGCCCAGACTACTGTAATAACTATATGTTTTTTCAGACTTGATAAAGGTGTCCTGAGTACCCCGAAGCGCGTCGTCTTTTCAAAATAACAAATCTCGTATCCAAGCTCGGGTTGTGATTTGCGCCTTAAGTCCATCGGCTCACCGCACGAATCCAGTGCAGACGAGACCTTTTTTATATATCCACATATCCACCCAAGCGGCGGTTTGGCCCCCGCCCAGGGTCGTCTCGGACACCTACTGGCAGCACCAACCCAGACAACCTCCACCATTCGAACCTCCCTCCACTAAGGTTGCACCACAATCAGTGCAAACCAAACCAGGTGAGTAACTTCACTCATCCTGGGTAGGGGGAAGAGACATCAATTTACTTTACCCTCACCTATGAGCACCTTCTCTCCTCTCTTGGCCATCTGATCACTACTGCATCAGAACTGGGGATCTTTCTACAGGAAAGTTTGCACCTTCTTGTAGGGGTTCAGGGTAAAAACTAGGGGATGCCTTAGACTCCACACCCCAATTTAGCCAGTGGATTATGGCTTAGAGAATTAACTTCCCCGTAAAAAATCATAGCACATTATTTTGATTGTTTATTCAGATATATAGGTCAGTACATTACACCACAAAAGCAGAAAAATGGTAGGTAAAAATATAATAGCAAGTTAAAATAGTCTGAACACCATATCATGAACAGCACATTAGAGATGAGAATATTTCCCAAAATTCTTTTCAGGTCTGATTCAATTCAGGTCCGAATCGATTGTACCCGAATAAAAAGTGCTCCGATTGGGCAAAAATTGGTATATGACACTCTGAAGGTCTCTTATGGCTCATTTTATATCTCTTTTCTTTCTCTATTTTCTTTTGAATTGTTTTCCTTTCTCCCTTCCTCCCTTCAAGCCTTTTTAACACAATGACAACGGACATATATAGATATGTGTAAATGCATGGTTGGCAGTGTTTACAAGCAATATGTATAAAACACACTGCGCCATCTCATTTGTTTTACTTTTTAAAATTAAAAATGTTCTGAAAATTGTCCCTTAGGCTTCATGCATACGACAGTATTTTTTCACGGTCCGCAAAAACGGGGTCCGTAGGTCCGTGATCCGTGACCATTTTTTCGTCCGTGGGTCTTCCTTGATTTTTGGCGGATCCACGGACATGGAAAAAATGTCATTTTGGTGTCCGCCTGGCCGTGCGGAGCCAAACGGATCCGTCCTGAATTACAATGCAAGTCAATGGGGACGGATCCGTTTGACGTTGACACAATATGGTGCGATTTCAAACGGATCCGTCCCCATTGACTTTCAATGTAAAGTCAGGAGTCCCTTTTATACCATCGGATCAGAGTTTTCTCCAATCCGATGGTATATTTTAACTTGAAGCGTCCCCATCACCATGGGAACGCCTCTATGTTAGAATATACTGTTGAATATGAGTTAGATCGTGAAAACTCTTTTCCGACAGTATATTCTAACACAGAGGCGTTCCCATGGTGATGGGAACGCTTCTAGTTAGAATATACTACAAACTGTGTACATGACTGCCCCCTGCTGCCTGGCAGCACTCGATCTCTTACAGGGGGCCGTGATCAGCACAATTAACCCCTCAGGTGCCGCACCTGAAGGGGTTAATTGTACGTATCATATCCCCCTGTAAGAGATCAGGGCTGCCAGGCAGCAGGGGGCAGATCCCCCCCTCCCCAGTTTGAATATCATTGGTGGCCAGTGCGCACCCCCCTACCTCTATTGTAATAATTGGTTGGTGGCAGTGTGCGGCCCCCACGCCCCCCCTTCCTCCCTCTATTGTAATAATTTGTTGGTGGCACAGTGTGCGCCCACCCGGCCCCCCCCTTCCTCCCTCTATTGTAATAATTTGTTGGTGGCACAGTGTGCGCCCCCCATCGCCCCCCCCTCCCTCTATAGCATTAACAACATTGGTGGCCAGTGTGCGGCCTCCCATCTCCCCCCCCCCCCCCCGATCATTGGTGGCAGCGGAGTTCCGATCGGAGTCCCAGTTTAATCGCTGGGGCTCCGATCGGTAACCATGGCAACCAGGACGCTACTGCAGCCCTGGTTGCCTTGGTTACTTAGCAATACTACAATAGTAGAAGCATCATACTTACCTGCGAGCTGCGATGTCTGTGTCCGGCCGGGAGCTGCTCCTACTGGTAAGTGACAGTTCATTTAGCAATGCGCCGCACAGACCTGTCACTTACCAGTAGGTGGAGCTCCCGGCCGTACACAGACATCGCAGCAGCCAGCAGGTAAGTATGATGCTTCTACTATTGTACTATTGCTAAGTAACCATGGCAACCAGGACTGCAGTAGCGTCCTGGTTGCCATGGTTACCGATCAGAGCCCCAGCGATTAAACTGCGACTCCGATCGGAACTCTGCTGCCACCAATGATCGGGGGGGGGGGGAGAGGGGAGGCCGCATACTGGCCACCAATGTTGTTAATGCTATAGAGGGAGGGGGGGCCGATGGGCGCACACTGTGCCACCAATGAATTATTACAATAGAGGGAGGAAGGGGGGGCCGGGGGGGGCGCACACTGTGCCACCAACGAATTATTACAATAGAGGGAGGAAGGAGGGGGCGCACACTGTGCTACCAACGAATTATTACAATAGAGGAAGGAAGGGGGGCGGCACTGGCCACCAATGAAATTTAAACTGGGGAGAGAGGGGGTCTGCCCCCTGCTGCCTGGCAGCCCCGGATCTCTTATAGGGGGCTATGATACGCACAATTAACCCCTTCAGGTGCGGCACCTGAGGGGTTAATTGTACGGATCACAGCCCCCTGTAAGAGATCGGGTGCTGCCAGCAGGGGGCAGTCTTGTACACAGTTTGTAGTGTATTCTAACTAGAAGCGTCCCCATCACCATGGGAACGCCTCTGTGTTAGAATATACTGTCGGATATGAGTTTTCATGAAGTGAAAACTTAGATCTGAAAAAGCTTTTATGCAGATGGATCTTCTGATCCGTCTGTATGAAAGTAACCTACGGCCACGGATCACGGACACGGATGCCAATCTTGTGTGCATCCGTGTTTTTTCACGGACCCATTGACTTGAATGGGTCCGTGAACCGTTGTCCGTCAAAAAAATAGGACAGGTCCTATTTTTTTGACGGACAGGATACACAGATCACGGATGCGGCTGCAAAACGGTGCATTTTCCGATTTTCCACGGACCCATTGAAAGTCAATGAGTCCGCGAAAAAAAACGGTCGTGTGCATGAGGCCTTATTGGGAGAGAATCCTTCCAGTGTTTATGCACATACAATGGTATCGGAAAAAGTGGTGGCTTGTTCAGAGCAAGTGCCTGAAAATTCTTTTTTTACAACTTTTTTGGGGAGCAGCAATGCAGTGCGGAACCTTACAGACATGGCAGGAGATGTGCAGAGATTTAGGGGTAGTAGTAGTCACACTAGGGGGAGTAGCAGACGCAGTACAGTATTGAACTTTAGGAACAGGCAGATAGCAGCAGTTGCATCTTTGGGCTGACAATAAACAGCCTATGTCAGCAATGGCAGATGTTTTTACTATCATCAGGTGGAGCTGTGTGGTAACTTCAAGGTTCTATGACTGATTCATTTTGACAAAGGTAATGTTATGGACACTTGCACAGGATAATTTCACCCGCTTGGGTGTAAAGATGCCACCTGCTGTGCTGAAAACACTCTTTGAGGTGACACTGGAGGCTGGACAAGGCAGCACAGTGATAGCATTCTGGGCCAGTTCCAGCAATATTTCCTCTCCAGGAGTCCACGCGGTTAGAGTACAGGCTATATGTCCCAGATAAAAGGCACAGTCATTAAGAAAATGAGTCAGTTTTAAACATTTTTTTTTTAAATGGACAGCTGTCCAGAAATATGAATATCACGTAGCAGAATAAAATTAAATGGCGTGAAACTGCATGACAGCTGGCCATAAGTAATAATGCTTGCCTGCTGAATTATATTTTGGTGAAGGCGTGAAACTGCTCTACATTTGGAGTATGATGAGACAATTTTTACAAACAACTGTCCAGAAGTAATAATGCCTGCCTGCTAAATTAAATTTTGTTAATGGTATGGAACTGCACCACTTTTACCACAACTAAGTGGTACAGCAGCAACTTCACCGCCAGCAACTTAGTCAGGTGATAGTTCATCTTCCACACAATGGAGTGGAGGACAAAGAGGAGGAGAAGTCTAAGCAGGAGTTGAAGTAGCTGAAAATGATGACAAGGACACCGTACTACTTGGGAATGCTGCCTGGCTGCCGCAAAGAAAGCTGGAAAATGGAGGACAGTTTTGTTCCAAAAGCTAGCCAGCTGGCCAGTTCTGTTTTCCCACTGGATGTGGTGATGCCAACTTATGTGCTGCAGTAGAGCCCAGGAGACCTTGCACATGGCAGTGGTTTTGTGTGCAGACCCTTTGGAGCAAAAACACCATATGGGAGATACTCGCACAGAGCTAGCAGCAGCCAAGGTTGGGCTATATCTGGCATGTTTTCAGCTTGTGCCAAAGGTATCAGTGGCATCACCAGTTCCTGAGCGGACCACAATAGAAGCAGGTCTAGCTCAAAGTTTTTGGAAGTTTTGAACGCACGCTTCCTCTGCTCTTTATTGCCACCATGTTGTCCACTCACCTTTGATATCACCTCCTACTCAGCACCCCAATCCAGCTCTCAGGTCCAGTCCAACACACAAGTAGGTAGTGACAATAAATAACAATACAGGACTTCTAAAATGCCCTGTTATTGGAATGAGAAATTAAAAATTACAGGGAATGTCACTGCAGTATTTTGGATTAGGAAATGTTATACAGGAGAGGCCCTGCTGCCTCTTTGTTGACTCTAGATAACTTCTGCCTGATCGCACGTCCATGTGATGTCCACGATCCATTTCGATATCTTCCCTATCAACTTTAGATGTTCTTTTATGCGCCTACCATGGTGATCAGGGTAACGGGGAATTAGGGTTCCATGCCAGAGAGGGAGCCTGAGAAAGGGATACCACATCCATGGCTGAAATCTGATTGGGTGGAGAGGGTGGCTCCAGTTATTAAATTAAATTCAGTACATGCGCTAGGCAAGGGATGTGCGTCAAACCGGCTAGGCCCAGAGCCAGAGCTGCTACGAGATTTCGCCCATTATCGCACACCACCAGGCCAGGCTTGAGGCTCACTGGCACCAACCACTCATCGGGCTAAAGTCCCATGCCCGTCCACAGCTCCTGCGCGGTGTGGGATTTGTCCCCCAAACAGATAAGTTTCAAAACTGCCTGCTGTCGTTTACCCCTGGCTGTGCTGAAGTTGGTGGTGAAGGTGTTACGCTGACCAGATGAGTAGGCAGTAGAGGATGAGAAAGTGGAGTAGGAGGAGGAAGCAAGGTGGCAGGTGGCACTGTCATTACAGAAAGGGATAAAGAGGCCGAGACTGCAGCAGAAGAGGAAGCAGGAGGAGCCAGATACCTATCTTGTTTTTTGCCGTGTCTACTACACTGCAGCTCGTGCTTTGCACTTAGATGCCTGGTCATGTAGGTTGTGCTCAGGTTTAGAACGTTTATGCCTCGCTTCAGGCTCTGATTGCACAGCGTGCAAACCACTCGTGTCTTGTCGTCAGCACATTGTCTGAAGAACTGCCACGCCAGGGAACTCCGTACTGTCTAGGTTTAACGATCGGCAGGGTGGTTCCATCTGCAGCACAGCGACTCCTCCCACTGGGCGGAGCTACCCCATATAAGCCCCGTGGCAGCTATGCACAGTGTTCCACTAATTTGGAGTGTGCACCGTGCATACTGCTACAGAAGCCTCCCCCATAGGCATTGGATCCGGACCCCGGAACCCCTGGGAACCTTATTCCCCACTCCGCTAACCTCCCTGGCAATCCGGGACGCTACTGAGGACTCTACCAAACCGCAAGTATAATGAATTCAGTGGCTGAATATAACCTGGACTATCAGTACCTTCCAACTAAACAATAATATTCAAGGCACTCTGTTCTCTGTATAACTTATGCAAGTGAGGTGTGTGTTATGGAAAACAAGATTCATGGACTATAACTGTTGCCTACATCAAAATGAATTACTACATCCACCTGTAGGGCGTATGGCATCTCGCCGCTAATAATACATTCAGAGCAGGGAACAGGTGTATGATGTCAGGATCCCTAACTCTCCGCTCAGTTGTTTGAGAGAGCCGCCTGGGAATCCACTACTGAACCTGATCTATAACCTCACTTTCCTTCTGGGTCTTGGGCACTGGTTAATGCAACACGATTCCGCAGTTGAGATCCTCGCAAAACAGCTCGGTGCATTACATATTAGTGGAACCTCAATGGATCCAGCGGAACTAGCACGACACATCGTCATCCTCTCACAAAAGGTTGAGAACCTCTCAGAGGATGTTCAGAACCTGCAACTAGAGAACCAGACATTGCGAGACCTTGTCGCACAGAACACAAACCCCCCAAGGGAGGGACCTGAGCCAATGGTCAGTCCTCCGGAACTATTCTCAGGCGATCGCAAGCAGTTCCGAGATTTCATTAATGCTTCCAAATTAATGTTTGAGCTTCGTCCTAGGACCTACCCTACTGACCGGATAAAAGTCCTCACTATGATCTCCTTTCTTAGGGGGGAGCCCAGAGCCTGGGCAAATACCTACTTGGAGAGGGAGGACCCCGTCCTAGACAACTACCACCAATTTCTTACAATCATGGCCCTCTTGTATGAAGACCATAGCAAGCAGCTGACGGCGGAATCCGCCATCAGGAGCATTAAACAAGGCAGACGACCTGTTGAGGATTTTATCACGGAATATACGCGGTGGGCTCGGAGACTGAGTGGAACGATCTCAGTCTTAGGAACCAGTTCCGTCTCTGCCTTTCCGAAGCACTGAAGGATGAGTTGGCAAGAGGTGACATGCCCCTCACCCTAGAAGATCTTATGCAACGTGTCACCATCCTCGACAGGCGGCTCCGTGAACGCAGAGCAGAGCGGTCCTATGGATATCTACCTCCCAGTAGACAAACCGAGATGCATCCTCCTGAAGAAAAGATGGAGATAGCTGCCCTCAGGGGCCCTCTAACAGAAAGAGAGAAAACTAGAAGACGCAACCTGAATCTCTGCCTATATTGCTCTTCCGAAGGCCATGGGGTAGAAGATTGCCCGGTAATACGGAAGAAGTCCGAAGGTAAGCGATACTCTCTATGTAAAATCGTAGATCCCCAGATCAGAACCCCGGGTTACTTATACACCTCTCTTACTCTACAGTGGGACCAAAATCGTCTTACCGTTGACGCAATGGTGGATACAGGATCCTGCGGAAATTTTATCGATACGCTGTTGATTAAGCGAAATAAAATTCCATTGATCAAAAAGAATTCCCTGTTGTCCGTGAGTTTTATTGACGGTACTACTTCGGCCTCAGGCCCAGTTCAAAACCAAACCTTACCTATAATGGTGACCTGTGAAAACAACCACACTGAATTTATGTCCTTTGACATTATACCCTCCCCTCTATTCCCTATCATACTAGGACTACCTTGGTTAAAACTACATAGACCAACACTACTATGGGACCAAGGAAGGGTACGGTTAGATTCGGGGTATTGCCAGGAGACCTGTTATCCTACAAATTCCATACTACTGGTTGGCGGCACCCAGGTACCAGACCACTACCAGGATTTCGCCGACGTGTTCAGTTCAAAGAATGCAGAGATGCTTCCGCCTCACAGGACATACGACTGTCCCATAGATCTACTTCCAGGAAGTGAAATACCTAAGGGGAGAATCTACCCATTGGCGAAACCTGAGCTAGACCACCTCAAACAGTATCTAGAGGAAAACCTGAAAAAGGGATTCATTAGGGCCTCTACTTCACCCGCAGGATCGGGAATGTTCTTTGTTCGGAACAAGGATTCCAGCCTCCGTCCTATCATCGACTATAGAGCCCTAAATAAAGTGACGGTAAAGAACAGGTACCCACTGCCTCTCATTAACGAACTGATTGAACGTCTCAGCACTGCCACTGTCTATACCAAACTGGACCTTAGAGGAGCTTATAACTTGATAAGGATCAGAAAAGGAGACGAGTGGAAAACCGCTTTTCGCACCCGTTACGGACTCTTTGAATACCATGTGATGCCGTTCGGACTGTGCAATGCACCTGCAACATTCCAAAATTTTATAAATGATATTTTTCGAGATTTACTGGATGTTTGTGTCATTGTCTACCTCGATGACATATTGGTTTATTCAGACAACATCCAAGACCATAGAAGACACGTGCGTTGGGTATTAGCACGTTTGAGAGCCCATTGCCTGTACGCAAAATTCGAGAAATGCGTATTTGATACGACTACACTACCGTTCCTGGGTTACATCATCTCCCCCCAGGGGATTCAGATGGACCAGTCAAAGATTGAATGTATACAAAATTGGCCCACTCCAGGATCCAGAAAGGCACTTCAAAGGTTTTTGGGGTTTGCTAATTTCTACAGGAAATTCATCAAGAATTACGCTGCAACTACAAAACCGCTCACTACACTTACAAGCATCCACACGAGGTTCATATGGAAAGGAGAAGCTCAGGAAGCATTCCAACTACTGAAGGACAGGTTTACATCCGCTCCCATTCTCACCATACCTGACCCTAACAACTTGTACGTCCTCGAAGTGGATGCTTCCCAACATGCTGTAGGATCTGTCTTATCTCAACGTTCATCATTAATGACGCCCCTACATCCGGTAGGGTTTTTCTCCCGGACACTCAATCCGGCCGAGGTTAACTACCCCATAGGGGAAAAGGAACTTCTGGCAATAAAAAACGCGTTGGAAAATTGGAGACATATATTGGAAGGCGCGACACACCCAATCACCATATACTCAGACCACCGCAACCTCCAATACCTAAAGACCAGTAAGACATTATCCTCTCGGCAAGTGAGGTGGAGTTTCTTCTTCGACCGCTTCGATTTCCAAATCACATACAGACCCGGCTCAAAAAACGGAAAGGCAGACGCGCTTTCTCGTTTGAATGATCCCCATCCAGGGGCAGAATTCCCTTCGTGGGTAATTCCACCAAAAAAAATTAGCGCCACTGTAGTTCTACGACAAAGACTCAAGGACTGCTTAACCCTAAATGAAAACGATCTACCTCCAGGACTCCGTAAGGATGATGAAGGCTTCTATTATAAGAGAAATCATCTATACATACCACCAAACGTTACAACACAAGTAATTCAACTATGCCATGATACTCCCATGTCGGGTCATCCGGGCATCTCCAAAACCGTGGATTTAGTCCGCAGATATTACTGGTGGCCCAACATGATACAGGAAATTGAGGACTACGTCGCCTCATGTGAGATTTGTGCCACCTGCAAACATGATCGTAAGCAACCTTACGGCCTACTAATGAATCTCCCGATACCCTCCAGACCCTGGGAGTGGGTATCACTGGATTTTATAGTTGATCTTCCTCCCTCACAAGGTCATAATACCGTACTTGTTGTTGTTGATCTACTAACAAAAATGGCACATTTTGTGGCCCTGAAAAAATTACCATCTTCAAAGGAGACTGCTGAGGTTTTTGTGACTAACATCGTCCGTCTACATGGAGTGCCTACTAAACTGATATCGGACAGAGGCTCACAATTCATCTCCAAGTTCTGGAAGGCTCTTTGTGGGAAACTCCAGATAGACCATCGGATGTCCAGTGCATACCACCCGCAGACAAACGGACAAACTGAGAGAGTAAACCAATGCCTCGAGCAGTACCTTCGCTGTCACTGCTCATACCTCCAGGACGACTGGGAGCGCCTGCTTCCTCTCGCGGAATTCTCTTATAATAATTCCAAAAGTGCCTCCACTCTTCACTCTCCATTCTTCTCGAACTACGGTTTTCACCCTTCTCCTCTCACTCCGATGAGTATCCCTACTAACGTGCCAGCTACTGAAGATTACATCTCCACATTACAGAAGACCCTCAAGGAGCTTAAAGAAAACCTTATCCGAGCTAGAGATCGACAAAAATGTTATTATGATCGACGCAGGAGGCCGAGTCCCCCATATCAAGCAGGGGACTCCGTCTGGCTCTCCACCAAAAACCTCCGCTTGGGTACTCCTTCTAAAAAATTGGGGAAACAGTTCCTGGGACCATTCCGTATCGAGAAGGTCGTCAACCCCAACACGATGAAACTCATTCTACCTCCTCGTTTTCAGGTACACCCCACCTTTCACGTATCTTTGCTGAAGCCTTTTCGTCCTAACCCTTTCCCGGGCAGGAACCCTGCCCCGTCACCTCCGGTCATTGTCCAAGGTGATGAAGAGTTCGAGGTTGAGGAGCTCTTGGATTCCAGAAGGAGGAGGGGGAGACTCCAGTACCTCATACGATGGAAGGGTTATGGTCCCCAAGATGATTCCTGGGAGGAGGCCGATGATGTCCACGCTCCAAAATTGCAAAGGGAGTTTCACCGCAGGTTCCCCGACCGGCCCTCCCCTTCTAGGGTACCCCGGAGGGGTTCCCTTGGGAGGGGGGTACTGTAACGATCGGCAGGGTGGTTCCATCTGCAGCACAGCGACTCCTCCCACTGGGCGGAGCTACCCCATATAAGCCCCGTGGCAGCTATGCACAGTGTTCCACTAATTTGGAGTGTGCACCGTGCATACTGCTACAGAAGCCTCCCCCATAGGCATTGGATCCGGACCCCGGAACCCCTGGGAACCTTATTCCTCACTCCGCTAACCTCCCTGGCAATCCGGGACGCTACTGAGGACTCTACCAAACCGCAAGTATAATGAATTCAGTGGCTGAATATAACCTGGACTATCAGTACCTTCCAACTAAACAATAATATTCAAGGCACTCTGTTCTCTGTATAACTTATGCAAGTGAGGTGTGTGTTATGGAAAACAAGATTCATGGACTATAACTGTTGCCTACATCAAAATGAATTACTACATCCACCTGTAGGGCGTATGGCATCTCGCCGCTAATAATACATTCAGAGCAGGGAACAGGTGTATGATGTCAGGATCCCTAACTCTCCGCTCAGTTGTTTGAGAGAGCCGCCTGGGAATCCACTACTGAACCTGATCTATAACCTCACTTTCCTTCTGGGTCTTGGGCACTGGTTAATGCAACACGATTCCGCAGTTGAGATCCTCGCAAAACAGCTCGGTGCATTACACTAGGGGATGGCCGCTCCACTTTTGCACCCTACTCCCTCTTTTGCTGTGCTGGTGGCTCTGTGTGACCACCGCCTCTTCCTCCGAACTACACAGGTCACTCGCATGACCTTGATTCCATGTGGGGTCAAGGACCTCATCGTTTTCAACATCATCTTCCACCCAGTCTTCACCCCTGCCCTCTTTGTTGGTCTGCACACTGTAGAAAGCCACAGCAGTTGGCACCTGTGTTTCGTCATCATCATTAAACCTGGTATTTGTACTTTTGGCAGTGTGGGCAGGTGCCAAGTCCTGCTGGAAAATGAAATCTGCATCTCCATAAAGCTTATAAGCAGATGGAAGCATGAAGTGCCCCATAATTTAGATAGATGGCAGCTTTGACTTTGGACTTGATAACAGAGTGGACCAACACCAGCAGATGAATGATATGACTCCCCAAACCACCACTGACAGTGGAAACTTCACACTGGACCTCAAGCAACTTGGATTGTGTTCCTCTCCATTCTTCCTTAAGACACTGGGACCTTGATTTCCAAATGAAATGTAAAATTTTATTTAATCTAAAAAACCTATATTTATTTTCATCAGAAATATTTGGACAGTGACACAATTGGATTTGAAATTAAGCAATTAAGATGCAATTGAAGTAAAGACTTTCATGTTTAATTCAAGGGGTTGAACACAAATATCCTGTGAAACATTTAGGAATTTCAACCATTTTTCTACAAAGCCTTCTCATTTCAGGGGCTCAAATGCAATTGGACAAAGTAACGTTACCATAAATAAAATGTAATTTTTTTATACTTTGTAGAGAATTCTTTGCAGGCAATAACTGCCTGAAGTCTGGAACCCATGGACATCACCAAACGCTGGGTCTCCTCCTGTGATGCTTTACCAGGCCTTTACTGCAGCTGACTTCAGTTGTTGCTTGTTTTAGGGTCTTTCTGCCTTAAGTTTTGCCTTAAACAAGTGAAATGCATGCTCGATCAGGTTGAGTTCTGGTGATTAACTTGGCCATTGCAGAATATTCCACTTCGTTGCCTTAAAAAACTCCTGGGTTGCTTTCGCAGTATGTTTTGGGTCATTGTCCTTCTGTACTGTGAAGTGCTGTCCAATCAACCTTGCTGCATTTGGTTAGATCTGAGCAGAAAGTCTATCCCTGTACATTTCAGAATTCATTCGTCTGCATCTGTCTTCAGTCACATCATCAATAAATATTAGTTACCCAGTGCCATTGAGAGCAATGCAAGACCATGCCATCACACTGCATTCACCATGTTTTACAGAGGTTATGGTGTGCTTTGGACATTTTTTTTAATAACACCACATTTTTACATGTCTAATTTAACATGAGAGTAAATCAGTCTGTTAATTGTGGTGGTGACATAAAGCAGTTTTTGGGGGTTCATCACACCGCATTTTCAACCATCTACATGTTATAGGAGGTTTAATTAGTCTGTTAATTGTGTCAGTGACACAAAGCAATTTTTTTTTATAACACTGTATTTTCATCCATCTAACTATACTTAGGAGACTTAATCTGTCTGTTAATTGTGTCAGTGACACAAACCATTTTTTTTTTTATAACACCCCATTTTTATCCGTCTTACTGTAATAGCAGTGTAACTCAGTCTGTTAATTGTGTCAGTGACACAAAGCAATTTTTTGGGTTTGATCACACCACTTTTGCATCCATCTTACTGTAATAGAAGAGTAACTCAGTCTGTTAATTGAAACCATTTTTTTTTAATATAACACCAAATTTGTATCCGTCTTTCTGTAATAGTAGAGTAAATCAGTCTGTTAATTGTGTCGGTGACACAAAGCAATTTTTTTTTTTGCCACTAATACATGACAAAAAGGGCAAAAAGGGCTTTAGAACAGGGATGCTCAACCTGCGGCCCTCCAGCTGTTGCAAAACTACAACTCCCAGCATGCTTGGACAGCCTACAGCTATTAGGGCATGCTGGGAATTGTAGTTTTGCAACAGCTGGAGGGCCGCAGGTTGAGCATCCCTGCTCTACAACATATAACTGCACCGCTGAACGGCAAATATATATTTATTTTGCCACTATTACATGAAAAAAAGGGCCTTAGAACATATAACTGTACCGCTGAACAGCAAATAGGCCCTTTTTTTCCACTTATACATGCCACAAAAGATATGAGAACATACAACTGTACCGCTGAACGTCAAATATATTTTTCTTTTGCCAGTAATACACTACAAAAAGGGCTTTAGAACATATAACTGCACCTCTGAACAGCAAATTATTTTACCACTAATACACAACAAAGAGGGCTTTAGAACATATAACTGCACCGATGAACAGCAAATATATTTTACTTTTGCCACTAATACACGAAAAAAAGGGCTTTAGAGCATATAACTGTACCGCTGAACAGCAAATATATTTTTCTTTTGCCACTATTACACGACAAAAAAGGTCTTTAGAACATATAACTGCACCACTAAACGGCAAATATATTTTTCTTTTGCCACTAATACACAACAAAAAGAGCTATTAAACATATAACTGCACCACTTAACGGCAAATATATATATTTTTGCCACTAATACACTACAAAAAGGGCTTTAGAACATATAACTCCACCACTGAACGGCAAATAGGCTCTTATTTTTTCCACTTATACACGCCACAAAAGGCTTTAGAACATATAACTGCACCGCTGAACGGCAAATTATTTTACTACTAATACACAACAAAGAGGGCTTAAGAACATATAACTGCACCGCTGAACAGCAAATATATTTTTATTTTGCCATTATTACACGACAAAAAGGTCTTTAGAACATATAACTGCACAGCTCAACGGCAAATATATTTTTCTTTTGCCACTAATACACAACAAAAAGGGTTTTAGAACATATAACTGCACCACTGAACAGCAAATATATTTTTCTTTTGCCACTAATACACAACTAAAAGGGCTTTAGAACATATAACTGCACAACTGAACTGCAAATAGGCCCTTATTTTTTTCCACTTATGCACGCCACAAAAGGCATGAGAACATACAACTGCACCGCTGAACAGCAAATATATTTTTTCTTTTGCCACTTATACACTACAAAAAGGGCTTTAGAACATATAACTGCACCACAGAATGGCAAATAGGTTCTTATTTTTTTCCACTTATACACGCCACAAAAGGCTTTAGAACATATAACTGCACCGCTGAACAGCAAATTATTTTACCACTAATACACAACAAAAAGGGCTTTAGATAATATAAGTGCACCGCTGAACGGCAAATATATTTTTCTTTTGCCACTAATACACAACTAAAAGGGCTTTAGAAAATATAACTGCACCACTGAACAGCAAATATATTTTTCTTTTGCCACAAATACACAACATAAAGGGCTTTAGAGCAGATAACTGCACCACTGAACGGCAAATATATTTTTCTTTTGCCACTAATTCACGCCAAAAAGGGCTTTAGAACATATAACTGCACCATTGAACAGCAAATAGATTTTACTTTTGCCACTAATACATGACAAAAAGAGTTGCAATTTTCGCACTTTGCCACACAACGGCTAATAAGCCCCTTTTCCCCACTAATACAAGCCAAAAAATGCTTTAGAACATATAACTGCACCACACAATGGCAAATAAGATGTAGAAATATTTCCTTGTAATAAACCCTATTAATGGCTGTATCAAACAGCACTTGCACCCCAATAATAAGAACGGTTTGCTGAAATTACAGAGCTGTATAATGGCAATTTGGGTCCCCAGTCAATGCAGCAAGGTGTAATAGGATTGTTCCAATTATCCAGGCTGTAACCTCCCCTACTGAACCGGGTTCAACAGAAATGCCATGGAATGATTCCTCCCTATCCTTTCCCTACACCTTGAATAATCTTTCCCTGAACTTCTAAATAGTTTTTTTTAGCACAGTTACGTTTTTCGTAGCACTATCCCTAGTGCCTGCTGACATCTCTACCTCCACTAAGTACACTCGAAAAATGGCAGAATCCAAGATGGCTGAGGCTATTTAAAGGGCTGTGACATCACAAGGCTGGCTGGCTGCTGATTGGCTGCATGCATGGCATTATGGGCGATCCTGCCTTTCCAGAGTTCCTTGCTTCATGTCCTAACACATGCAGTAGCCATTTTAGAAAAAAATGCGATTGGTTACTACGAACCTTGAAGAAATTCTGATTCGGTGCGAATCAAATTTTTCCTGAAATTCGATTCGAATTCCACTTTGTTGACTTTGATTCACTCATCTCTTGTGGCCACCCTGCTGGATCCCTGCTACAAGGACAACGTGCCATCCTTACTTCTGTCACTGGAGCGTAATTGGAAGACGTGCGAGTACAAGCCATGATGGAAGACGCGCTACTGATGGAGTTCCCACCTGACTGCAGGGGCTCAGTGGAAGAATGAGGCCGAGGAGGAAGTCACCAACGCAGCTGGGGCACCACCAAGGGAGGGTTAGCATGGGCGAAATGTGGAAAAGCTTTGAGGGCACGCCACAACATCTAGCACCACCATCTGATGGCAGCATTTCAGCAACATAGTGGAACAGTACGTGTGCACACGTCTGCAAGTACTGACTGATGGGTCTGCCCCATTTAACTTCTGGGTCTCCAAATTTGGCACATGCCCTGAGCTTGCCCTTTACACCTTGGAGGTGCTCTCCTGCCCTGCGGCAAGTGTATTGTCTAAATGGGTGTTTACCATGGCAGGGGTGATGATCACGGACAGGCACATCCTCCTATCCACAGCCAACATGGACAAGCTCACGTTCATTAAAATGAACAAGGCATGGATCCCACAGGATATATTCGTACCTTGGGCATATTAGAGAGGTATACCGCACCCAGCCATATTCTAGCGCACTTTGTGCATTCTCTTTTCTATTTCCAAATGTTTCGGGGCCTCCACAAAGCAAAAAAACAAAAAAAAATTGTTGGCTTCCTCCTCCCCTTCTTTCCAGGCATACCATCCCGACGTGTTTCTACTGTCATGGTAGAGGACAGATTCATCAGGGGATGTAGATGATTAATTGAGCAAGATAGCTGCAACGATGTGTTGGCTGGATGTAGAGCAGTCCCCTACTTCCTTCGCCTCTTCTGCCTACACAGCCACGTCTGCCTCGTCTGTTTCTTCCACCTACACCACCTCGTCGGACTCCTCCTCCACTCAGACCTCCGCCTCCTGGCTCAAGATTATTATGTCTTACTGTATATTAGCAGAGTAGAGAAGTATGCAGGCCGCACTCAGCCATTGTTATACTCCAGCACACTTTGTGCACTCTCTTTGCTATTTCCTAATGTTTTGGGGCCTCCACAAAAAATAAAAATAAAAATGTAAACGAAAAACTATATATATTGTTGGCTACCTCCTCCACATCCTCTTCTGCCTACACCGCCACATCCGCCTTCACCTCTACCTCCTGGCTCAAGATTATTATGTCTTATATTAGCAGAGTAGAGAAGTATACCGGCCTCACACCCAAAAAATGGCTAAAGGTCACACACAGAATTGACAGACACATTTAAAAAAAAAAAAACAGAAACAGTGTTGGCTTCCTCCCCTGCTTCCTCCGCCTCTGCCACCTACACCGCCACATCCATCTCCTTCTCCTCTACTCGGACCTCCACCTACTGGCTCAAGATTAATATTTGTTATGTTGGCAGAGAAGAGAAGTATACCAGCCGCACCCCAAAAAATGGCTATAGGTCACACACAGAAATAACCCCCCCCCCCCCCCCACAAAACAGTATTGGCTTCCTCCTCCACCTCTTCCATCTACATCACCACATCCAGAGCCTCCTCAGCTACCTACTCCACTTGGACCCCGCCTCCTGGTTCAAGACGATTTGTTTTTATTTTTATATATTTTAAGTTATTTTACAGTAAGTTATTTTCCTATCCACATTTGTTTGCAGGGCAATTGTACTGCTCTTACCTCAATTTTAAATCCTTTGCATCCCTCTAGCCCTATCTATGACTTATTTACAGTCATTTTTCAGCCCCAAAGTTCAGGTCCTTCTTCAATGGGGTTCGGTGTTCGGGGTCAAGTTCGGGACCTGAACCGAACTTTGAAACAAAGTTCGTCCGAACCTGTAGAAGTCGAACATCCACAGGTTCGCTCATTCAGGGCAGTTTGGACTGGCTGATGTTATACAGTGTCCTCAGATGTTGCAGTTCTCATAGCTGCACAGGTAATCATCAGCCAAAAGGTGTCTCTTTAAAGTAGTTGAAGCAGCTTTTCTTACTCTGCACTTTTCTAACAGACTTGTACCTTAGCTTTCAGATGTTGAGTGTAATACTTCACTTCAAGCAATATCTTGCAGTCAATAAGGGCGTTCCTCTCTGTGCCAGGCATACACTTCTGCTACATTCTTTGGACAGGTCGCTAATCCACTCTTCCACCTTGGGATGTAGAGGTATACACAGGGGGACACACTGTGTGGAGTATGTTCAGGCACAGGAGGCTTCTCCTGAACATGCATGCCATAGAGTCAATAAATTCCTTTGTAACACTTTCTCTACACCTCTCTGGTCCACGTTAGAGATGTTCTGGCTCTATAATGGGTGGATCCAGGTCCAGGAAGAGCTTGCCTGTCAGCTACATTCTTATGCTTCCCTTCTCTAGCCCTTACAGGGCTGCAATCAACTTAGACCACACTTACTCAACTCAGACTGGCCCTAGAATGTTCCTAACCTCTCCTTATGTAGAGGGTGACACCAGCCCTATCTAGTGGTGGCAAAAAATATGGCCTATAATTAGCATGTGCATACAGAAAATACAACAAATACATACATGACATGACAAGTATATTTTTGCACTATGCAATATAATGCGACTCTTGGAGCAGGATGCTCCACCTGCACAGTGCTTAGTACGTCCACAGGGGAATCCATACTCCCATACAGAGCACTGTATGGGATAACAAATTCTAAAGCGAAATAGGCACCTGAATTTCAGGTGCCCATTTTGCATGAAAACATAATCATAATAATTAAAGAGGTTTTCTAAAGTCATCAGTATAAAAATCTTTAACCACAACCTAGGCCCCCCGCCGATAAGCTGTTCGAAAAGGTAACAGCACTGGCAGTAGTGCAGCTTTCCCTCTACTTTTCCTTGACCGAGTAACGACACAGTCATCGGTCTAGGAGCAGGATTTAATGGAATGAAGCTGAGCTGTGATGCCAAGCACAGGTGCTATACAATGTATGGCACTGTGTTTGGTGAGAAAGGAGAAGGCAGCTGATCGGCAGGGGTCCTGGGTGTCGGAAATCCACTGATCGGGTCATCAGTAGTTAAATCCTGGAAAACCCTTTTAAAGTTCTTTAGAAATATTATTTTAAGAACATTTACTATAGGTTTTAATAAAGTGTAACTAAAGATTTAGGTAAACTTTAATAATCATCTAAAACTGCATTTTTTATTTTTTATTTATAAGACCTGTTGACAACAGTAAACATTATTCCAAATGGAGAATACTTTGTGAATTTTTGCTAAAACTACACCAAGCACATTGCAGCACATTACTATTTTGGTCAGTATCTTGCAAACAGTATTAGGAAAAATCATAAATGGAATCTACAAAGTGAAAAAGGTACAATTTCACACTGGCGTTTTGGCTTTCCGTTTGTGAGATCCATTCAGGGCTCTCACAAGCGGTCCAAAACAGATCAGTTTGCATTCTAATACATTCTGAATGGAAAAGGATCCGCTCAGAATGTTTCAGTTTGTATCAGTTCAGTCTCCATTCCGCTGCTTGCAGCGTTTTGGTGTCTGTCTGCTGAAACTGAGCCAAACGGATCCGTCCTGGCACACAATGTAAGTCAATGGGGACGGATCCGTTTTCACTGACACAATCTGGCACAAATGAAAACTGATCTGTCCTCCTCTGACTTTCAATGGTGTTCAAGACGGATCCGTCTTGGCTATGTTAAAGATAATACAAACTCATCCGTTCTAAACGGATGCAGACGGTTGTATTAGCTGAACGGATCCGTCCATGACGGATCTGCACATAACGCGAGTGTGAAAGTAGCCTAAAAGATCTGTACCAATTACAATGCTTTTGACCCACAACTAGTTTACACTTACAAATACCGATGCAAAATACTGACTAAGGCCCCTTGCAGACAAGCGTGAGCAGATTAGGTCCAGATGTGCTGCGGATGCATTCAGTGAAAAATGTGCGATTTCACAAGCAAGTTCATTCAGTTTAGTCTGCGATCGCGTTCACTTGCCTGCGGATGGATGCGATCTTCACGCAGCCTCATTCACTTCTATAGGGCTAGCGTTACGTGAAAAATATAGAACTTGCTGCGATTTTTAAGCAACGCACAAGTGATGCGTGAAAACCAACGCTCATGTACACAGACCCTATGAAATGAATGGGTCCGGATTCCGTGAGGGTGGAATGCGTTCCTATCACACATTGCACCCGTGTGGAATACTCGCTTGTGTGAAAGGGGCCTAAGGGCTCATGCACACGAACATATTTTCTTTTTGTGTGCGTTCCAATTTTTTGCGGACCGTATGTGGAATCATTCATTTCAATGGGTCCGCAAAAAAAACTGAAGTTACTCAGTGTGCATTCCGTTTTTTTAATGTCAGTATGTTTTCTTGTCCGCATTACAGACAAGGATAGTACTGCTCTATTAGGGGCTAGCTGTTCTGTCCCGCAAAATGTAGAATGCACATGGATGGCAAACGTATATTTTGCGGCTCTGTTTTTTCGGACCACAAAATACATACAGTCATTTGCATGAGCCCATTTACGTGTTGTGAAAGCGGACACCACCTTTTTTATATTTTTTTTTTTTTTTTTTAGAAAAAGCTATCAAATGTTTATGCTAGCCAGTAGGAAATTATAAAATGCCCTACACATCCTGGTATTTTGTAGGGGCATTTTAAGACTGGTTCCTAATAATTTTTGTTCTCTTGTTTTTTTTCCCACAGCATGCTTTTTATGTAGTGCCTTTTTCCTAGGTTTTCGTATAGACATCTCTATTGGGGAAAAAAGTTAGAAAAATAGTGTGACTAAAAAATTCCATCCGGAAAAATACTTATGTTAAAAAATGGCAAGAGTAATGTTCTTAACCAGTTCAATTTATTTTCCCCTGTTCATGACCAAACACATATTAATTTTTTCTTTTATTTTCGGTAATTAATTGGGCTTCTTTGTATGTCATATCTATCGCCCAATGAACAATCGTACAAAAACTCATCTCTAACAGCTGACCTAGGATCGGTCCCTGTAAAAGGATAATTACCCAACACCTCACAATGAACTGTATACATTAAAGAGGACCTTTCATTGGTCCAAACATTGTGAACTAAGTGAACTGTATGACATCTACAGCGGCGCCCAGGGATCTCACTGCACTTACTATTATCCCTGGGGGCCGCTCCGTTCTCCCGTTATGTCCTCTGGTATGTTCGGGGACTTGGTTATAGTAGAAGGAGACTGCCCTTGTTCTGCTGGGCATCTCCTTCTCCTAGGCTGTAGCGCTGGCCAATCGCATCGCAGAGCTTACAGCCTGGGAGAAAAAACCTCCAAGGCTGTGAGCTTTGCGCTGCGATTGGCCAGCGCTACAGCCTGGGAGGAGACGCCCAGCAGAACAAGGGCAGACTCCACCTACTATAACCAAGTCCCCTAAGTCTCCGCCTACTATAACCAAGTCCCCGAACATACCGGAGGAGATAACAGGAGAACGGAGCGGCGCCCAGGGATAATAGTAAGTGCAGTGAGATCCCTGGGCACCGCTGTATATGTCATAATACTTAGTTCACAATGTTTGGACCGATGAAAGGTTCTCTTTAAGTGCCATGTATACAGCAATTAGAAAGTCAAGGATGGTAATAAATTTTCTCTGCCTTCTCAAATTTTACTAATAAACATTTCATTTACCATTTTATCTGTAGTAATATGAGAACTTACAGTATATATAAAACATGATACTTTATTTAAAAATGTTTAGTTTTAATCATTCCTTTTCTTTGGCATTCGACTAGTTTTCATTATTTTCATCACTGCTGCCACTTGACTTTTTTTCATCAATAATTAATGATGACTTTGAAACAGTAGCTGCCATTTCCCTTCTTTCGTGTATTATATTTCCTGTCTGAAATGAGCATTGATTTAAAGGGAGTCTTTCACCTAATCTGAGAGTTTTAGACCACTCAGAACAGGGTATAGACTCTTTGACCCTCATTACAATGTTACCTTTGTTTTTTTGTGTCCCTCGTCCAGATATTGAAAAAAACACTTTTTAAACGTATGCAATTGAGCTTCTGAAGGTGCCCAGGGGCGGTTTTACTGGGCGAGGTGTCCAGAAAAACACACCTCTTTCAGCCCTCTAGCCCACCCTTCTGTCCTATTATTACCTCCTCCTCTGCCTCCAGCCGGCGGACGTCACAAGCGGCAAGAGCAGAAGTCAGGCTGGGAACTGGCCCGCACCTGCGCACTGCTCTGCCCATTATGGTCGATTGGTACAAACGAGGCGTGAAGGAGGCCATCTACATAAAAATGGAGAAGCCAAGCTTGAATAGAGGCGGGGGGGTTAGACATCTATTGTCTGCCACATACAATGCTGTCTTGACACCTTTTTCTGGGAAGTCTTTATCACCTACTGACTCCAATTAGGATAATGAATCAACACCTTTGACCCAATGCTGGGTATAATTACCAGATGTTGATTCAGTTACATGTTTATTCCCAGAATTTTTGTACAGTCATTCAGAATTGAGAAAGCTCGTTGGAAGAACGAGTGAAACGTTTTCAAGAAATCTACAGTACGCCCAGTTGCCTTGATTTATTCTTTACAGATATAACGTGAGCATTGATAGATAGATAGATAGATAGATAGATAGATAGATAGATAGATAGATAGATAGATAGACGCACCAAGAAGGAGTTGTTGGAATCGAATGAAACTTTATATGTGTGAATGCAATGAGGATATATGTAAGGGATTACAATATTAGAGTTAAAGGATGTTTATTGGGGAAACTGTACCATTGTAAGGGGGCTCTAGTACCATCTTAGGCTGCCTCTAAACTGGATACAAGATGAGATACTGTGGGGCATGGAGGCATGCAAGTTCTTTATGGGATCCTGTGGCAAATTTGCTCACATACTGTATGTTGAAGCTAGGCCTGTAGATCCTGCACACTCATAGTCAGCCAAAGCTGGTATTCCAGCTGGTCCCATAAATTCTCGATTGATGATACAGTAAATCTAGCGACTAAGCAGTCCAAGAAGTGTCTGACTTAGGCTCATTCCTAGGAAACCCTTGCTCTGTGTGGGCGTGCATTATCCTGCTGAAACTGCCATTTGGAAGCTTTGCCATGAGGGCCAACATATGTAGCTGCAGGATATCCTGTATATATTGCTGAGCTGCTAGTTTCCCTGGTAACACTATTGTGGTAACCAACTGTAATATGCAATGGCTTCCCATTCCCAAATCAAACAAGGGTAGAGGCACTCACCATGAGGCCTCCATACCCCGACCTGAGCATCATGGGATCCCAGACTTGTCTCTAAACATGATGTGGTTTTAGTCCATAGTATTCTGGGTTTCTCATTCATGACAGCATTGCAAAAAAAAGATGACATTGTCAGGACATGCAATGAGCACAATGACAGCAAGTTTTCTTCTGCTAAGCACCAGGAAATGGTCAGAGCAGACACATGGGTGTATAATGAATGTGACACCTGTGCCTGGATTGTAGATAATAAAACTGTGGGAGCTGCTCATACTCTCTATTGCTGGTCTTTCTGGACTTTTAAGGGCCTATTCATGTGTGTGCATGTCCTCACATAACCACCGGACCCCAGCTAACAGCTAGGTCAGAACAGCCTCAATGGTAAACAATTCATCAAAATGACCATCCTGCTTCTCTCAGTCCAATTATACACCGCACCTCAAAGTCTTTGAGTGGATCCTAGAGGCATGTCTAGCAGTCAACAATCTCTTACCTAGAGGTATGGTACACAAAGTAGCCTCTGACAGTTTTTTTTATAGGGCAGCGCGGAAAGCACTTTTATGCCCTCTTGTCACAAGACCCAGTGTCTAACCAGATCATACCTTTAATCATTTACATATTTGCCTGAGACATAACTGCATTATTGCAGCAATCTGATATTTCTATCTGTGTGCATTATTTATTTATTTTTGTTAATGAGTGTAAATAGATCTATTGAAAATATGTCATTGTTTATGTAAAATTACCTTGTCTGTCATTACATTACATAGTAGATATCATACTCAGAAACAGGAGGGTAACTATAAGATGTGCAGAGGTATCGTTCACTCCAGTGACACCAGTATCATAAATAACACATGGTAAGTGGACAGATTTTGCATTCTAGCCCAGGAGTTTCAATTTATACCTGTGCTTAAAAATTACCTACAGTATATGCAGATTAGCTGTCTATTTGGTGTGTGCTCATAGTTGCCCTGTAGTTAATATCTGACCTTTTAACAGGCCTTGCAACAAAACGAAAGATATTGGCCAAATTATGAGCCTTGTCCAAAAGAAAAAGGGGACCCATCTGAAGACAATGGTGTTTTTGTTCCTTATCAGTACCGTACTGTCTGCAGATGAGTTCCCTTTGGAAATAGTTCTTTGTTTGACGAATATCCTTACATTGATTATAGAGTAGCTACTGTGCTTGAGCGAATTAGATCTGAAGTTAATTTGTTCAAATTCATTTATTTTAATGCTGTTACTGTACAGCATTAAAATGTATTGTCTCTGTGGACCCAAACTTCATTTCGCCCTAAGTCGCTCAAGACTTTGGTGAATGACTATTGTATTCATATCTGTGAATTTAAAAACTATTTAAAATAGCAATTCGAAGTGGGCTTTGGTATTGGCTAGACCTCGGTACCAAAGCCCACTTTGGATTGCTATTTTAAATTGTTTTTAAATATGCAGATATGAATACAGTAGTAATTCACAAAAGTCTAGTGTGACTTCGGGCGAGATGGACTTTGGCTCCATGGAGCCAATACATTTTAATGCTGTACAGAAACAGCATTAAAATCGAAGCATTTGAATGAATAGACTTCAGATCTATGATACAAAGGTCAATTCACTCAAGCCTGGAAGCTACCTCTGCTAGGTAGCACCAATGTGGCAGCTTTCTTTCTCTTGGAAGACCCAGGCAGCATTGCTTGGCCTATAAGACTCCCTAAGCCAACTCTGGTGCTCTTCACAAGGACCTATAAATTGCCTTTAAATTGTCTGCTAAGAGATTTAAAGTTTTAGGTTCTTGATGTTTCTGATTTTGTAACATAATTACCTCTCTGGGCTCTAGCGCTATGCCTGTCTTCTCCTGGAGTACATAGGAACACCAGACTGTGTATGTCCATTGTCCACAGGCAGCCTATTTAAAGGGGTTGGGCAGTGCTACTATATTGATGACCTATTCTCAGGATAGGTTATTAATATAAGATCTATGGGAAATCTGATTCCCAGCACCTTTTCCGATTAGCTGTTTGCAAGTGCTGTTTGTGAGCACTACTTCCACGTCAAAATTAACTGCGTGCCATCTCCTTCAAAGTGATGGTGCAGTGTTATTACAATACATTCACTTAAATTGGATAAGTAGTAATTACACTGCACTGCTTCTGAAAAGGAGAAGGTGTGTAAGTAATTTCAAACGGCTTGCATGAGCACCGCTACCTCTTCAAACATCATGATCAGCAGGGGTTCTAGGAGTTGGACCCTCACCAAAATTATATTGATGACCTAGATAGGTCAACAAATATAGTAAGTTAACCAATAACCCATACATGTACAGCACTGGTGGACGTGACTTAAGGACCAGCGCCATTCATGTACGGTGGGCTGATCAGGCGGGTGCAGGAACTGCGCCTACCAGATCAGCGGCACGGACCCGACAGCCACTGACAGCCAGGCCCCTGCTGCATATGCTGCCATCGCTGAAAACACACAGGTCATATTGTAATGCATTGCAGAGGGGATCAGACCCCAGAAGTTGAAGTCCCAGAGTGAGACAAAAATAAAAAGTAAAAAAAAATGTTTTTCATAATAAAAAAAAGTTTTAACCCCTTAAGGACTCAGCCCTATTTCACCTTAAGGACTTGGCCATTTTTTGCAAATCTGACCAGTGTCCCTTTAAGTGCTCATAACTTTAAAACGCTTTGACTTACCCAGGCCGTTCTGAGATTGTTTTTTCGTCACATATTGTACTTCATGACACTGCTAAAATTGGGTCAAAAAAGTTAATTTTTTTGCACCAAAAAATAAAATTTTTACAATTTTTTTTGAAAAATTAGCAAATTTCAAAGTTTCAGTTTCTCTACTTCTGTAATACATAGTAATACCCCCAAAAATTGTGATGGCTTTACATTCCCCATATGTCTACTTCATGTGTGTAGCATTTTGGGAATGATATTTTATTCTTTGGTGATGTTACAAGGCTTAGAAGTTTAGAAGCAAATTTTGAAATTTTTCAGAAATCTTCAAAATCCCACTTTTTATGGACCAGTTCAGGTTTGCAGTCATATTGTGAGGCTTAGATAATAGAAACCTCCCAAAAATGACCCCATTCTAGAAACTACACCCCTCAAGGTATTCAAAACTGTTTTTTCAAACTTTATTAACCCTTTAGGTCTTCCACAAGAGTTAATGGCAGATGGAGAAACAATTTAGAAATTTCTATTTTTGGGAAAATTTTCCAATATAATCAATTTTTTCCAGGAGTAAAACAAGGGTTAACTGCCAAACAAAACTCAAAATGGGTTGCCCTGATTCTGTAGTTTGCAGAAACACCCCATATGTGGTCGTAAACTACTGTTTGGCCAAACGGCAGGACATAGAAGGAGGGGAACACCATATGGGTTTTGGAAGGCAGATTTTGCAGGACTGGTTTTGTTTATACCATGTCCCATTTGAAGCCCCCTGTTGCACCCCTAGAATAGAAATTTCAAAAAAGTGACTCCATCTAAGAAAGTACACCCCTCAAGGTATTCAAAACTGGGTTTACAAACTTTGTTAACCCTTTAGGTGTTCCACAAGAGTTAATGGCAGATGGAGAAACAATTTAGAAATTTCTATTTTTTGGAAAATTTTCCAATATAATCAATTTTTTCCAGGAGTAAAACAAGGGTTAACTGCCAAACAAAACTCAAAATGGGTTGCCCTGATTCTGTAGTTTGCAGAAACACCCCATATGTGGTCGTAAACTACTGTTTGGCCAAACGGGAGGACATAGAAGGAGGGGAACGCCATATGGGTTTTGGAAGGCAGATTTTGCAGGACTGGTTTTGTTTATACCATGTCCCATTTGAAGCCCCCTGTTGCACCCCTAGAATAGAAATTTCAAAAAAGTGACTCCATCTAAGAAAGTACACCCCTCAAGGTATTCAAAACTGGGTTTACAAACTTTGTTAACCCTTTAGGTGTTCCACAAGAGTTAATGGCAGATGGAGAAACAATTTAGAAATTTCTATTTTTTGGAAAATTTTCCAATATAATCAATTTTTTCCAGGAGTAAAACAAGGGTTAACTGCCAAACAAAACTCAAAATGGGTTACCCTGATTCTGTAGTTTGCAGAAACACCCCATATGTGGTCGTAAACTACTGTTTGGCCAAACGGGAGGACATAGAAGGAGGGGAACACCATATGGGTTTTGGAAGGCAGATTTTGCAGGACTGGTTTTGTTTATACCATGTCCCATTTGAAGCCCCCTGTTGCACCCCTAGAATAGAAATTTCAAAAAAGTGACTCCATCTAAGAAAGTACACCCCTCAAGGTATTCAAAACTGGGTTTACAAACTTTGTTAACCCTTTAGGTGTTCCACAAGAGTTAATGGCAGATGGAGAAACAATTTAGAAATTTCTATTTTTTGGAAAATTTTCCAATATAATCAATTTTTTCCAGGAGTAAAACAAGGGTTAACTGCCAAACAAAACTCAAAATGGGTTGCCCTGATTCTGTAGTTTGCAGAAACACCCCATATGTGGTCGTAAACTACTGTTTGGCCAAACGGGAGGACATAGAAGGAGGGGAACACCATATGGGTTTTGGAAGGCAGATTTTGCAGGACTGGTTTTGTTTATACCATGTCCCATTTGAAGCCCCCTGTTGCACCCCTAGAATAGAAATTTCAAAAAAGTGACTCCATCTAAGAAAGTACACCCCTCAAGGTATTCAAAACTGGGTTTACAAACTTTGTTAACCCTTTAGTTGTTCCACAAGAGTTAATGGCAGATGGAGAAACAATTTAGAAATTTCTATTTTTTGGAAAATTTTCCAATATAATCAATTTTTTCCAGGAGTAAAACAAGGGTTAACTGCCAAACAAAACTCAAAATGGGTTGCCCTGATTCTGTAGTTTGCAGAAACACCCCATATGTGGTCGTAAACTACTGTTTGGCCAAACGGCAGGACATAGAAGAAGGGGAACGCCATACGGTTTTTGGAAGGCAGATTTTGCTGGACTGGTTTATTTACACCATGTACCCTTTCAAGCCCCCTGATGCACCCCTAGAGTAGAAACTCCATAAAAGTGACCCCATCTAGGAAACTACAGGATAAGGTGGTTGTTGTTTTGGGACTATTTTAGGGGTAAATATGATTTTTGGTTGCTCTATATTACTCTTTTTTGAGGCAATGTAACAAAAAAATTAAATTCTAAAAAATTTTCTACATTCGCTATTTAGTTTTGTGGAACACCTAAAGGGTTAACATAGTTTGTAAAGTAACTTTTGAATACCTTGAGGGGTGTAGTTTCTTAGATGGGGTCACTTTTTTGGAGTTTCTAGTTTAGGCTACATCAGGGGGGGCTTCTAATGGGACATGGTGTCAAAAAAAAAACTGTCCATCAAAATCTGCCTTCCAGAAACCGTATGGAGTTCCCTTCGTTCTATGCCCTGCCGTGCGGCTATATAGCCATTTACGACCACATATGGGGTGTTTCTGCAAACTACAGAATCAGGGCCATAAATATTGAGTTTTGTTTGGCTGTTAACCCTTGCTTTATTACCGGCAAAAGGGATTCAAATTGAAATTTTGCCCAAAAATTGGTGTTTTGGCACCGTTTTTGTTTTATATTTTTAACACCGTTCATTCGAGGCGTTTGGTCAAATGTTATTTTTATAGCGACGACTTTTACGCACGCGACGATGCCCAATATGTATGGCTCTCAGACTTTGGAGACACTAAGCAGGCATCCTAAAAACTGCAGCCCTCCAGATGTTGTAAAACTACAATTCCCACCATGCCCTGCTGATGGCTGTAGGTTGTCTGGGCATGCTGGGAGTTATAGTTTTACAACATCTGGAGGGCCGCAGTTTGAGGATGCCTGCTCTAAAACTAATATTTTTTTGGGGAAAAAAATTGTTTCTGTGTCTCCAAAGTCTAAGAGCCATAGTGTTTTATGTTCTCTAGTGGACTGTTGGGGATTATAAAAATTTAGTACTCCATGGAAGTGTGATACTCCCTGAAGCAATCGATAACGCAGAGGCCCGGATGATCAGGGCACGTGTCACATTGAGTGGTGGTGTCCTTCCGTATCCCCCTCTTGTGACACACTCTGCATCTTTTTTGGGTTCGTCCCTTCTTTCCAGTATGGGGGACCACACCTGGAAAGTGTTGGCCAGGGACGATCCGGGCGCCTCCAGTTCCCGAGGTACTCCGGCCTGCTCTTTCCCGGTCCGAAAAGATCAGGTCTTTGAGGACTGCCTCATAGAATTGGAGGAATGTCCCTGTGCTGCCAGCGCTTCGGGATAGTACAAAAGAGTTGTACATGGCAACCTGCACCATGTAGACCGTAACTTTTTTGTACCATGCCCGGGTTTTGCGCATGGCATTATATGGCGTGAGGACTTGATCAGAGAGATCAACTCCTCCCATATACCGATTGTAGTCGACGATACAATCGGGCTTGAGGACCGTTGCCGCGGTACCTCGCACAGGGACTGGGGTGGTGCTGTTACCGTGGATTGTGGACAGCATAAGGACATCCCTCTTGTCCTTATACCTGACCAGCAACAGGTTTCCACTGGTAAGGGCACGGGTCTCACCCCTGGGGATAGGTACCTGGAGGGGGTGGGCAGGGAGGCCGCGCTGATTTTTCCGCACGGTCCCACAAGCGAACGTGGATCTGGCGGCAAGGGACCTGAACAAGGGAATGCTGGTATAAAAGTTATCCACGTACAAGTGGTAACCCTTATCCAGCAGTGGGTGCATAAGGTCCCACACGAGTTTCCCGCTAACACCCAGAGTGGGGGGACATTCTGGGGGTTGAATACGGGAATCTCGCCCCTCGTACACACGAAATTTGTAAGTGTACCCTGAGGTACTCTCACAAATTTTGTATAGCTTCACGCCATACCTCGCCCGCTTTGTGGGAATGTATTGGCGGAAACTGAGTCTCCCCTTGAACGCAACGAGAGACTCATCAACCGCGACCTCCCTTCCAGGTACGTAGGCCTGCTGAAATGTGGCCCCAAAGTGATCGATGACCGGCCGTATCTTATACAGCCGGTCATAGGCAGGATCACCTCGGGGTGGACATGCTGCATTATCGGAATAATGCAGACATTTCCGGATGGCCTCAAACCGGGGACGTGTCATGACCATACTGTACAGTGGGGTCTGGTATAGGACGTCCCCACTCCAGTATTGCCTGACACTGGGTTTTTGGACTAGACCCATATGCAGCACGAGGCCCCAAAATGTCCTCATTTCGGCTGCACTGACCGGCGTCCAGCCACCGGGTCTAGCCAAAAATGAGCCTGGGTTTTGAGCGACGAACTGTTGGGCGTACAGATTCGTCTGCTCCACCATCAAATTCACCAGTGGGTTACTGAAAAAAAAACTAAAAAAGTCTATTTCAGTAAACCCCACTGTGGGAATCTGGATTCCAGGATTGCCAGCGAAATCCGGAATCTCAGGCTCAAAGTCCACTGGGGGACACCAGCTAAGTTCATCGGCAGGGGGCTCCGGTGAACTTATTTGGTGGGCCGGGAAACCAGTACGAACCCCAGGGCGGCTCGTACTAGGGTGGGCCACAGGATCCCTAGCATGTGTGGCCCCTGGCTCCGCCTGGCGGCGTCTCCGCCGCCTTGGTGGCTCATCGTCATCCGATGATGATGAGGAGGATGCGGATGACAGAAGGAATGTGGGGTCATCCTCATCCTCACTGGGGCTCTCGGAGTCGGAGGCAATCTGGGCGTATGCCTCCTCGGCCGAGAACACCCGGCGGGCCATGGGTGTGTGTGCGTGTAGGTGTGCGTGTGTGGAAACCTTTATTATATGTGCGTGTGTGTGGGGGCAACGGGTGTTCGCGTACTAAAAAAAGGAAAATAAAGGGGCAAGTGTTAGGAAAAAAAAAAAAAAAGTTCAAAGTTGCTGATCAGCGGTACAACGCTGATCAGCGGTGGGGCAGGCGATGCGCTAACAGTGGACGGACGCTAAAGTGCCGACCAGTCAGCGAACGCAGAAAAATAAAAAAAAAGTGGTGGTAAGGGGGCTAGTGGTGAGGGGGGGGGGGGGGGCTGGGGGAGGGCTGGTGGGGGGATGGGTGGGGGGGTGGGGGGGGCTGGTGGTGGTGGGGGGCTGGTAGGGGGGGGCAAGTGGCAGGGGGGGCTCTGGGGTCTGATAGATGGATCAAAAAAGTTTTGTGTAAAAGTTCTTTTTTTTTTTTTTTTTTTCCTAACTAACTTTTCCCTTCTTTCCCTTCCTAATGGTGCCTCTCCCTCACTGACCCTAACCTACCTGAGTGGCGATGGGTGCAGGAGGGTGATGGATGCCGATTAGGGGGACACAGGAGCTGGTGCTGGACGATGCTGCACGGTCAGGGTGCTGGACAGGAAGAGGAGGGGAGAGAGGAGCGCAGGAAGTTTGAATCTCGCGCCTCTCTCCCCTGCACCAATCAGCACCCTGGACAGCAGTGTTCAGCACCAGGGCCAGCACCGCCTCCTCAAATCCTCGGACTGCGATTGGTGGTGTAAAATTACGCCACCGATCGCAGTCTTTTTCCGGTTCATCGGGTCACAGCACACCCGAATGGACCGGAAACGCAGAAAACCGCAGGTCTGAATGGACCTGCGGTTTTCTGCGATCGTCTATACGGGGGGGTCAAATGACCCCCCCCTGCGTTGTTACGGGATGCCGGCTGAATGATTTCAGCCGGCATCCCGTTCCGATTAACCCCCGCGGCGCCGGAATCGCGAATTGAAGCCATGACGTACCGGTACGTCATGGGTCCTTAAGGATTCGGGAAACATGCCGTACCGATACGTCATGGGTCCCTAAGGGGTTAAGTAAAAAAAAAAAATTAAAAAAAATCTCAAAAATAAAACATATAAAATTGTAAAAAAGAAAAAGAAAACCAGACATATTGGGTATGGCCGGGTCTGTAACGACCGGCTCTATAAAACTATCACAAGATCCACCCCCTCACCTGAACGCCGTAGAAAAAGTTAAATAAAAACTGTGCTAAAACAATCATTTTTAACCAAATGATCAAAAAGGCGTATGTCTCCCAAAATAGTGCCAATCAAACAGCCACCTCACCCTACAAAAAAATAGCCCCTACATAAAAAATAAAAAAACTATAGGTCTCAGAATATGGTGACACTAAAACATGTTTTTTTTTGTTTCAAAAATGCTTTTATTATATGTATTAGGCATTGCCACGTCCGTAACAACCTGCTGTATAAAAATATCACATGATCTAACCCCCCTCAGGTGAACACCGTAAAAAAAAAAAAAAAACAGTGTCAAAAAAGCCATTTTTTGTCACCTTACATGGGTGGATTCTATTACGAAAGCCCCACAAAGTGACCTCAGAGCTGAACTGGTCCTTAAAAAGTGGGTTTTGAATTTTTTTTGAAAAATTTAAAATTTGCTTCTAAACTTCTAAGCCTTCTAACATCCCCAAAAAATAAAATGGCATTCACAAAATGATCCAAACATAAAGTAGACATATGGGAAATGTAAAGTAATAACTATTATATGAGGTATCACTATCTATTTTAAAAGCAGAGAAATTGAAATTTGGAAAGTTGCGAATTGTTCACATTTATTTGTAAATTTGGTATTTTTTCAAAATAAAAGTTAAAAATAGTGACTGAAATTTATCACTATCATGAAGTAAAATGTGTCACAAGAATCTCAGAATGGCTTGGATAAGTAAAAGCGTTCCAAAGTTATTACCGCATAAAGTGACACATGTTTAATTTCCCAAAAACGGCCTGGTCCTTAAGGTGAAAAATGGCATTGTCCTGAAGGGGTTAAAAGGGTTTTTCGAGATATTTTTACTGATCAGTGGGAGTCCGACACCCAGAATCCCTGCCGATTGGCTATTTGAGAAAGCACTAGAGCTCACAGTAGGATAGGTCATCACTGAAAATGGCTTGGAAAAGAGCTTTAACCACTAGAAGATGAAAGATGAGAATACTCAACCTGAGGGGCAGGCAGTTGTCACATCAGGAGCAGCATACTTTTCCTGCAATTATATGGGCACATGGGCATCATGTGATCAGATGCAACAACCATAACCCTGTCCTAAGGGCAGCAATCAGATGAAGGTCCTTCCAGATGATTTAAGGCTACTGCCAACCAGTTGTCTCTCTCTTGTAGCCAATTCCTTGCTACACCGGGTATAGTCCAGAGTTTCTTATGTGCCTTGGACCGTGAAGTGTGACCCTGCCGCATCCTACTCACAATTTGAAATTATCTGTATAACAGTAGCTTCTTGGGATGTGACCCAGCCACAAGCGTCCATTTGATGCCTTGGCAAGGCAGAAAATTTAGCAGAGACAGTAATTTCTATAATCAACAAGGCAAAGTAATAGGAGAACACTGTTATAATGCGATTTAGCTTAGGGGATGTTGCAGTTTCTTTTTTATGAATAGGTTCTGCAAGACCCCTGCTTACTAGGAATTCAACAATATTGAATAGCATCAAAAGCCATCATTTAGTAATTATTTTCTATTTAAAATTGTGTTGAGGCTCATGCACATTAGTTTATTTTGGTTCAATAAAATATTTGAATTGCATTGAGCTTTGGTATGGCAACCATAAACTTTTATGGGGTGCTACTGTACCTCCATATGCCTCTAATTTCAAAAGAATGCACAAAGCAGATTGTTTTTCTGCATAAAAATGTAGCATGCTCCATAATATGCCATATTACAGAGCCCCATAATTTGAAAACATGGCAGCATACGGAGTGCCTATGGATTTTTAGTTCTAGGAACAGTAATTCCATGTGCCTCCATGAAGCCTCCTGCATACGGCAGTTTGTGGTGAACCTAGGACAGGAGTGGAAACTAAACGGAATACCATAACTGTTTCCTGTACTTTCCTCTTATGATTCTCTCCTGACTCACCAAAATGCATTAAAACTATACCAAAAGCTTAGGATATTATTAAATCGACTTGGTATTATGGTGTGAAGACTGCCATTATCATGCATGAGTCATTATACTGTATAAAACATTTATAGGTACAAATATGTCAAATGTTTTCAGTGGATATCGGCCATTGTTTTGTAATGCCTACTTAAAATACAGAAGAGAATACGTTTAGGGGGACATTTATTAAGACCAATGATTTAGACGCTGGTCTTAGTCCCTCTGTGATGCTGGTGAATGTACCACAGGCCACTACATAACTATGGCACTTCCTCCAGCAGGCTGTGCGACATACTAAAATCTACAAAGAAAATGATGCGGCCAGCACACCTAAGTACAGTAGATACATTGGTGGGTGCACGTCTCCAGGGAAAGTGGTAAGGTTCCACTAACTGTTCAGTATGTCCATAAAATAAAAAAGATAAGGACAGCACGTCCTTTCTATGTGATTTATTTCAGATGCGATGTTTCGGCAACAACTGGCATGGAAAATTATAAATGAGACGGGCCTTCCGGATCACCCTCTTTCCTGCCCATGTCACACCCCCTTTTCTCGGCACTTAGAACAAGTGCAGTGAGCTGCAAAAAGTCACAGATTTTGCCACAAAAAACCTTTGTGACAAAATCTGTGACATAAATACGCTGAAATGTGTAGTTTAACTTAGAATAAATGGACTTCTAAGGGTTCATTCACACATCTGTATGAATGGGTCGGCATCCGTTCCGCAATTTTAAGGAACGGGTGCGGACCCATTCATTTCAATCGAGCCGCAAAAGATGAGGACAGCATACCGTCTGCATCCGTAGCTCCGTTCCGCGGCCCCACAAAAAAGATAGAGCATGTCCTATTCTTGTCCGCAGCCATGGACAAGTATAGGCATTTCTATCACAGGGCCAGCCATATGTGGTCCACAAAATGAAAAACAAACATGGCCCCTGTCCGTGTTTTGTGGACCCACAATTTGCAGACCGCAAAACACTTGGGGACGTGTGAATTCCTTTTCCTCATTCATAGACATCCATTCAATCAAGTGTTATTCTCCAGTAAGGTTCCCTATTTCCTGGAGATGATAATATAAAATGCCAACTGCTGGCACTTAAACAGGGTTTTGGTGCCAGAATAAATGCATCCCGCCCAACAGATATTGTTGTTATATCACTTTCCCAAATACCATCATTTGGCAAAACTGCCTTATTTTAAAGTTATTATCCAACCATTGAACCCTTTGGCAAATCTGTTTTGATATATTGGAGCCTGTAATGTAGGACATAGGAAGCGTCAGTGGTAAGAACAAGAGGCTTAGTTAGTGTCACATGATCTGTTGATGTCAGGTCACATCTCATTGCCATAAGGCTTGATGGAACAGCAGACAAATGACAAATCAATATTCAAACGATATTGATAAGAGAAAACTGCAAATGAGATAAAGTTGGGGGAAAAAAAATATCCAAGGAGGAATGAGAGCTAGAGTAATTGGTGAAAATACACTTTAGAGTGAAAAGTAGTTTATTGCACATCCCCTTTAATGTAAGGGTTAATGTGAATGTGAGGGATAAGTAGCCAGATAAATGTCCTACAAAGACTATGGTCAAACCATATGAGAACCCAAATACTGAACTCTACTAAGTAGCTTACACAGTCTGATACTTTAGTCTGATAGGCTATACATTATTTTACTGAGATTTATCATTAAAGGGGTTGTCTCACTTCAACAAATAGCATTTATTATGTATAGGAAGTTAATGCAAGGTACTCAGTAATGTATTGTGATTGTCCATATTGCCTCCTTTGCTGTCTGTATTATTATTTTTTTATCACATTATACCCTGCTCGTTTCCTTGGTTATGACCACCCTACAATCTAGCAGTGGTCGTTCTGCTTGCGTAATTTGGGAACAAGCACTGGCCTTTCTGTTGGCCAGGACCCCGGGAGCGCACATAGGATAGTGCTTTTTCCTATAGTGTGCAAGCACGGTCACCACTGCTGGATTACAGGGTGTTCATAACCATGGAAACGAGCAGTGTATAATGTGATGGAAAAATTAATCAAGCCAGCGATGGAGGCAATATGGGCAATCACAATACGTTAGTAAGTACCTTGTTTTAACTTCCTGTACAACCTCCTGAAAAATATCTGTGCCTATGGAGCAGGAATTGATGCATTGCAGCAAATATACTTAGCATCGAAGGAAATCCAGAATAATCTTTGTTTACAAGTCGAATATAGTCTTTTAATAGAAAAAATGGCATGCAGAGGTGTCTGGAAACATGGAGGGACAAGACACAAAGAAAGCACCTAAATCCACTCTTATTTCCAATTATTCCTTCAGTTATCCTTTGAATTGCTTCCACCTTTCTGCACATCTCCATTTATAACCCTTTTTTTAAATTTATCTTTAGTTAATTTTACACATCATAGCAACATGGAATTTCCCTACAAAAGCAGATGGCATTTTGCGGCATATACAGTAAATGCAACAAACAAAAGAACAACTATTAACCATAACCAGCCCTGTGTCTTACCTGTACATAATATCACCCTTAAATGTAGTGCAATCTACAACATCCAATGTCCATTGTTCTGGATACAAAAAAAAAAGAAAAACATATTGGAAAAAGAAGAAACGGGACCACTTGAATAGTTAAGTATGGTATAATGAATTTCTTAGAAGGCATTCAGTAGTGTAATAAAATATTTTTTTTCCAGTTACTTATGGTGTAGGTATTAGTTTCAGAGCCCCCACTGTGTCCCTCATACTCTTCTTCAAATACCATTCGGTAAGTGTGAATGGCGAGACCAGTTGTCATAATTCAGAAGTAGATAAACATTTCACAATAAACACTCTCCTTTTGCAAAAAAATTGTAAAGTGCGGTTAGTTTTAATTTGTTTCGTGTCCAAATGCTCTAAGTCCAAAAGACGCTTTAGTTGGGTCAATACTGCATCTAACGTTGTTACAGTAGGTTGCAGCCCTGTGAAAGACAATGTTTGGCAACCAAACATATAAATATGAAGCATTTTAGGAAGATGTCTATGTATAACAGATCTATCTCTGCCCTCTACATCGTAAAAATGAAATAAATAGGCCAAGGGTGAGCTCAGGTATTTAGTATCCCAAATCAATAAAAAAAAAAGATACGTACTTTATTCCAAAAGGACATTTGGGGCAATGTGTCAATCAATCCGGTTTGGAAGGAGATAGAAAAAGATTAAAGCAAATATGGACCTACTGTATGTGTTATGCAAAATTGGGTGTCTCTCCACAGCTCATAAATATATCTATGAATTAGGTGGCATCCCTTTTTTCACTTGCTTGAGTATATCACAATTTTTTTGCTCAGCTTTTGAAAAGCAACTTGATGAACAAGTTGTGATCAAATTATTTTTGTCAAACCGGAATAAACCCCTGAAATGGAACTTGCCCTGTCTCTATCACCAGCAACTGGTTTATCTTATTCTGGACAACTTCTTGGCTCATGTCAATGAGATGAGACAAGAAAAAACCCTCTATCTGTTGGCACTGAAACCATTGCCCAGGGTGTAAGCTTTTCGCAGAGATCCCTGGCATATCATCTAGGTTCTGAATGATGCAAAAGATGTTTGACCAGAAATAGGCTATTCTGCCTTTATTCCACAAATAATTTATTCTAACTCCCCTGAGGAAATTCTGGGTGATTCCACAGAGGCAGGTATTTAGAGATTCAAAAAGGCAATTGAAGTTTTTATGGACCATGTTAGTATCTCTTAACACAATTGATTTTCTTAGAGAAACTCGGATGGCTGCTATAAAAATGGCTTGAACCTTTTACCCAATCTTCAACATGAGCTCATAAACTATGTCAAATTGTAAACTGGAATGTTATGAAGATTTAAACCTCCCTTCTCCCTAGAAGCCATCAATTTCTGATAAGATATACCCAGACACTTTCCTGCCCTCAAAAACTGTAAAAACATGATACTACAAGAATGGATGGCGGTATTTAACACCATTGGAATTGTTTGAAGCTGATAAAGTTGTTTTAAAATGCACATCATTTTCAGTAGATGGCATTTACCCATCAACATGAGGGGGAGATGTCGCCATCTATTTAGGTCCTGTAATATTTTGGTAATTATAGGGATAAAGACCTATATTAACACCCAAGTACTTTATATTAGTTTTTGCTATAGGTATTCCTAAATCTTTGATAGTTCCCCTTCCTTCCCATCCTATAGATTCCAGTAGAAGTATTTCACATTTTGCCTTATTCATTTTAAATCCTGAGAACTGAACAAATTCTATCACTTGTAAGGTAGGTTCCAAATCGTCAGTAACATCCAAGACAATTAGAAGTATTCTGTTAGCAAAGCAGTATATGTTTTTTTTTTTTAATTGTCAAAGTGAATGCCTCTAAAAACCCAGTTGTTCTTCTGATAACGAGCAAGAAGCTCAAGAGAAATATTAAAGAGCAGAGAAGATAGGGGACACCCCTGTTGGGTCCCTTTTTGGAGAGGGAAAGGGACAGACAAGAAACCTAGCTTGTATACCATTATAAAGCCCCTTTAAAAATAACCTAAATGGTCCAGAAAAACCCATAGCATCAAGCACCTACTCCAGCCACTGTTACCACACACACAATCATAGTAGTGTTGGTTGAGCACCAAAGTGCTCGTGTGCAATGTTTCCTGATGCTCAGGTGCTCTACAGAGCACCCGAGCACAATGGAAGTCAATGGGAAAACCTGAGCATTAAACCAGGCACCCCCTGGGGAGGGCATCGGGACTCTAGTTCGGCTTAGGCCTCTTTCACACTTGCGTTGTCCGGATCCGGCGTGTACTCCACTTGCCGGAATTACACGCCGGATCCGGAAAAACGCAAGTGTACTGAAACCATTTGAAGACGGATCCGTCTTCAAAATGCTTTCAGTGTTACTATGGCACCCAGGACGCTATTAAAGTCCTGGTTGCCATAGTAGGAGCGGGGGAGCGGTATACTTACCATCCGTGCGGCTCCCGGGGCGCTCCAGAATGACGTCAGAGCGCCCCATGCGCATGGATGACGTGCCATGCGATCACGTCATCCATGCGCCTGGGGCGCCCCGGGAGCCGCACGGATGGTAAGTATGCTGCTCCCCCTCTCCCCGCTACACTTTACCATGGCTGCCAGGACTTTAGCGTCCCGACAGCCATGGTAACCATCAGAAAAAGCTAAACGTCGTATCCGGCAATGCGCCGAAACGACGTTTAGCTTAAGGCCGGATCCGGATTCATTCCGGATCCGGCCTTGCGGCAAGTCTTCAGTTTTTTTGGCCGGATCAAAAAGCGCAGCATGCTGCGGTATTTTCTCCGGCCAAAAAACGTTCCGTTCCGGAACTGAAGACATCCTGATGCATCCTGAACGGATTTCACTCCATTCAGAATGCATTAGGATAAAACTGATCAGGATTCTTCCGGCATAGAGCCCCGACGACGGAACTCTATGCCGGAAGACAATAACGCAGGTGTGAAAGAGCCCTTAGGAGTCCCTGCTCTGACTCCATATATAGCCATGTCCATATATAGAGTCAGTGCTTGGGGACACCCAGTGTATTTAAATCTAATTTAGCCTCTATTTCTCCAAAGTTTCTGGTGGGATTTGAACTCACAACTTTCTACATTATGACAAAGAATCTTAACTACTCCACTGAGCTGCATGGCCAGTTACTTAAGTCTCACTTTTTTTTTTTTTTTTTTTTTTAAGGAACTGGTCATGCAGCTCTATAGTGTAGTTGTTAACATTCTGGGCTGTAATGTAGAAGGTTGTGAGTTCAAATCCTGTCAGAAACTTTTCAGAAATAGAGGCTAAATTTAATTTAAACATATATATACATTTTTAGCCATAATATATTTACATATATTGTTATATATTTAGAATATATAATATATTATAATATATGTAAATATATTATGGCTAAAAATCAGTAGTAGTTTCCCGCACATTATGCATTCATATATATCAGAAGTATGAATATATATATATATATATATATACAGTACAGACCAAAAGTTTGGACACACCTTCTCATTCAAAGAGTTGCATGAGAGCGTCTGACGTGGGACGCTAGGGCTCCACCCCCCCGCCCCCACCCCCCCCTGCACGCTGGCCGCCTGCATCGCCGTTCGGAATACCTGACCGCCGCGACCGCCGCGAGTCTGCTGTGCCGAGGCCGCCCTGGACTGCCCTAGATGCCGACGCTGGTGTCCGGACCCGGATCTCTGTCCCTCGATGTTATGAGTCGTCGGGCGGTGAGCTACCGCAGCATTTGTGTTGTGGGAGGGGACAGTGAACAAAAGTGTTGGTGCGGTGAAGGTTGGTGGAGTTGGAGCGCGGTGTACTAACTATCAGCGCTAAAGGGGAGCTCCGGTCGATCTTTGCCTGTTAATGGTGGAATCTCGGATCTCACAGAGATGGCGTCCGGGGGTGTTGCTGTCGGTTCCTGAGGTCCTGCCCCATTGATCCCTATTGATACCTGCTGACTCTTAGCGGTGAGGCTAACTCTGATTGTAGTATCTGAAGGGCGGCCCCCCCCAGTTATTTGGATTGGAGATTTGAAGAGGACCGTCCATAAGTTTAATATCGCTGTGATGTTGAATACCCCTGAGATTGCAGTTGACAGGTGGTCTGTCTGCCACCGTGGCTGCGATTATGGGGGTGCAGATTGAGGCCGCCGCAGATTAAAGGATAGCGGACACTGAACCTGCTCTGAGATACCCGGCTGGTATTAGAGGCAGTTATTGAGGGTGGACTGTACCATAGTGAACTGAATTGAATGTGGAGAAAAAAGAGCGGGGGGGGGGGTTTGGATTCTGGAGTATAACCCCTAATAACCCTAATAACCCCTAATAACCCCGATTGAGAAAGTCCTTACCCCCCTCAGGTCTCAAGTTAATCTAACTGTATCATACTTCTTCGAACTAACCAACTAGTTGACTGTACCCCCTATATGTCTGGATTCTAGGCCCTGAGCTTTAACTCTCTAAGGAACCTCTCTTTCTTTGGCTAAGGTTTTGATTAACATTATTGACTTTCTTTTTCTCCTTCTGAACTAACCTTTGTATCTAAATACGGATGTAATTTACTGATTGTATTTGGTCTTTGTGATTAATGAGATTAACTTGAGAAGGGGATTGTATTTGGTTTTGTTAAGTATTTTGGTAAGCAAGATTTTTTTTTTTTTTTTTTAGGTGTTGTCGCACTGAGAGAGGGGGGAGGGAAGAGGGAAGGAAAGAAAAGGGGAGAGAGGGAAGGAAGGAAGGGGGAAAAGAAAAAGAAAAAAAAGAAAGAAAAGAAAGAGGAACAAGAAAAGAGGGAAGAGATCTTAAAATGCCGTCAAAAAAGAGGGAAGAACAGCGTGGCCCCACGGGGAGTACTGCTAGGCGATCAGCAGTAGGGTTGGAAAGTGGGCCTAAACAACTGGGTCTAAATAAGTATCTGGTCCCGAACTCACCTGGGCCTAGATCCCCACAAAAAGAAAAAACGGTGGACGCCAGACTGCAGGATCCGACACATGAGACGTCAGCTGAAGGGGGAGAGGGGAACACCAGTGACATACACAGAAACAGATGTAAAAATTGTGCAGGACATACTTTGTCTCACGGATGGAAAATTTAATGGGTAATTTAGTAACCCAGCTTGGGGCAGTGCAAACGGATGTTATGGTTATACGAGCCGAGATGGAAAAAGTAAGGCAGCGTTTACAAGAGATGGAAAAAAGGATTCCCACCCTAGAGAAATCTGTGCAGAAATTAGAGAAGGAGGTGGCTCTCTTAAAACAAACAAACGTTAAGATGGAACAAAAACTGGTAGACCAGGAGGATAGATCAAGAAGGGCTAATATAAGATGTGTGGGGATCCCAGAGCGAGTGGAGGGAGGAAACTGTACTGAATTTATGGAAAAATGGTTGAGGGAAAATAGTAAAGCAGGTACTCTTTCCCCCTTATTCTCAATTGAAAGAGCACATAGGGTCCCCACAAAAAATAGGGTGCCAGGGGACTACCCCAGACCGATACTGGTGAAATGTTTACTATCTAAGGATCGAGATGGAATACTATCTGATGCCAGAACCTCAGAAAAATATTATATACAGGGGGTAAAGATTAAACTCTTTCCAGACTATTCATTTAGTACTAACGCACGAAGAAGATAATTTATATCGGTCAAAAAAAGATTAAGGGAGGCAGGTATAAAGTATAGCCTACTTTTTCCGGCAAAATTAAGGGTGGAACATAATGGCAAGATTTTTTTTTTTCAGACTCCGGAGGAAGTTAGCGAATGGGCTGATGGGGAGGGCCTCTGAGGCTGGGGGGGGGGGGGCATAGGAGGGGACTATATAGATGGGAGGGTATATATGGGAAGCGGGTGGGGGGGACGTGGAGAAATTTTATTTATTTTTTTCTCCCCCTCGGTTAGATGGTTAGGATCCTTTCATTGAATGTGAGAGGGCTCCATGAGAGGGTTAAAAGATATGCTATCCTTGAGTGGATGAAGAGGTTTCTGCCAGCCATCATCTGCCTTCAGGAGACACATTTGGATAATGAATCAGTAAGATGGTTGGAGAGGGGATGGATGGTGGCGGGATATCATTCTGTATATACCACTTACTCCAGAGGGGTCTCAATTCTGATACATAATAAGATTAAATTTGAATTTCTGGCATGTGAGACTGATGACTATGGTAGATACCTTTTTTTACATTGTTATGTAGAAGGGACTAAAACTGTAATGGCAAATACCAAATTCCACCACCATATAAACCAGATGTCTTGTATCAATTGTATAGATTTATGTTGAATAAACAGGAATGTATATTGATCGCGGTAGGTGATTATAACGCGGTTATGGATCCACTCAGGGATAGGACGTCTCGTAGAGGAGGAGGAGCACAAAATGTAGATTTATGTAAATTAGCCCATGAATTTAATTGGGTAGATGTTTGGAGCGTTCAGAACCCGGACGAAACTATGTATTCCTGTTATTCAAAAACACACCAAACTTGGTCGAGAATAGATATGATTTTTGGAAATAAAAATGTAATGTCCCAAAATAGGATTACGACAAAATATATACCTATGGCCTTGTCAGACCATAATGCAATGGCAATTGAGCTGGACTTGAATAAAAATAATACTCTGCCGTTGTTCAAGTTCAATTCCCATTGGCTATTATTGATCTCAGATAAAGAGAGTATAATTGAGGAGCTAAAATTCTTTTTTATGGAAAATAACGGTTCTGCCAATAGACTTGTGGTTTGGGACACTTTCAAGGCATTTTTGAGGGGAGTATTGTTTAAAAAGGTAAATCACTGGAAAAAAAGTACTAGAGAGAACGGGAAGGCATTGGAGAAAAAACTGCAAGAGGCAGGAATGACATGCATGAGATATCCTACTGCACTTGATAAGAGAGTTTGGGAGGAAGAACAGGAAAAGTTGAAGATTAGAGTTGAGCGGACACCTGGATGTTCGGGTTCGAGAAGTTCGGCCGAACTTCCCGAAAATGTTCGGGTTCGGGATCCGAACCCGATCCGAACTTCGTCCCGAACCCGAACCCCATTGAAGTCAATGGGGACCCAAACTTTTCGGCACTAAAAAGGCTGTAAAACAGCCCAGGAAAGGGCTAGAGGGCTGCAAAAGGCAGCAACATGTAGGTAAATCCCCTGCAAACAAATGTGGATAGGGAAATGAATTAAAATAAAAATTAAATAAATAAAAATTAACCAAAATCAATTGGAGAGAGGTCCCATAGCAGAGAATCTGGCTTCACGTCACCCACCACTGGAACAGTCCATTCTCAGATATTTAGGCCCCGGCACCCAGGCAGAGGAGAGAGGTCCCGTAACAGAGAATCTGGCTTCATGTCAGCAGAGAATCAGTCTTCATGTCATAGCAGAGAATCAGGCTTCACGTCAGCCACCAATGCAACAGTCCATTGTCAGATATTTAGGCCCAGCACCCAGGCAGAGGAGAGAGGTCCCGTAACAGACAATCTGGCTTCATGTCAGCAGAGAATCAGTCTTCATGTCATAGCAGAGAATCAGGCTTCACGTCAGCCACCAATGCAACAGTTCATTGTCAGATATTTAGGCCCAGCACCCAGGCAGAGGAGAGAGGTCCCATAACAGACAATCTGGCTTCATGTCAGCAGAGAATCAGTCTGCATGTCATAGCAGAGAATCAGGCTTCACGTCACCCACCACTGTAACAGTCCATTTTCATAAATTTAGGCCCAGCACCCAGGCAGAGGAGAGAGGTCCCGTAACAGACAATCTGGCTTCATGTCAGCAGAGAATCAGTCTTCATATCATAGCAGAGAATCAGGCTTCACGTCAGCCACCAATGCAACAGTCCATTTTCATAAATTTAGGCCCAGCACCCAGGCAGAGGAGAGAGGTCCCGTAACAGAGGATCTGGCTTCATGTCAGCAGAGAATTAGTCTGCATGTCATAGCAGAAAATCAGGCTTCACGTCAGCCACCACTGCAACAGTCCATTGTCAGATATTTAGGCCCAGCACCCAGGCAGAGGAGAGAGGTCCCGTAACAGAGGATCTGGCTTCATGTCAGCAGAGAATTAGTCTGCATGTCATAGCAGAGAATCAGGCTTCACGTCACCCAACATTGGAACAGTCCATTGGCATATATTTAGGCCCCGGCACCCAGACAGAGGAGAGGTTCAATCAACTTTGGGTAGCCTCGCAATATAATGGTAAAATGAAAATAAAAATAGGATTGAATGAGGAAGTGCCCTGGAGTACAAAAATATATGGTTAAGGGGAGGTAGTTAATGTCTAATCTGGACAAGGGACGGACAGGTCCTGTGGGATCCATGCCTGGTTCATTTTTATGAACATCAGCTTGTCCACATTGGCTGTAGACAGGCGGCTGCGTTTGTCTGTAATGACGCCCCCTGCCGTGCTGAATACACGTTCAGACAAAACGTTGGCCGCCGGGCAGGCCAGCACCTCCAAGGCATAAAAGGCTAGCTCTGGCCACGTGGACAATTTAGAGACCCAGAAGTTGAATGGGGCCGAACCATCAGTCAGTACGTGGAGGGGTGTGCACACGTACTGTTCCACCATGTTAGTGAAATGTTGCCTCCTGCTAATACGTTGCGTATCAGGTGGTGGTGCAGTTAGCTGTGGCGTGTTGACAAAACTTTTCCACATCTCTGCCATGCTAACCCTGCCCTCAGAGGAGCTGGCCGTGACACAGCTGCCTTGGCGACCTCTTGCTCCTCCTCTGCCTTGGCCTTGGGCTTCCACTTGTTCCCCTGTGACATTTGGGAATGCTCTAAGTAGCGCGTCTACCAACGAGCGCTTGTACTCGCGCATCTTCCTATCACGCTCCAGTGCAGGAAGTAAGGTGGGCACATTGTCTTTGTAGCGTGGATCCAGCAGGGTGGCAACCCAGTAGTCCGCACAGGTTAAAATGTGGGCAACTCTGCTGTCGTTGCGCAGGCACTGCAGCATGTAGTCGCTCATGTGTGCCAGGCTGCCCAGGGGTAAGGACAAGCTGTCCTCTGTGGGAGGCGTATTGTCATCGTCCTGCCTTTCCCCCCAGCCACGCACCAGTGATGGGCCCGAGCTGCGTTGGGTGCCACCCCGCTGCGACCATGCTTCATCCTCCTCCTCCTCCTCCTCCTCCTCGTCCTCCAGTAGTGGACCCTGGCTGGCCACATTTGTACCTGGCCTCTGCTGTTGCAAAAAACCTCCCTCTGAGTCACTTCGAAGAGACTGGCCTGAAAGTGCTAAAAATGACCCCTCTTCCTCCTCCTCCTCCTCCTGGGCCACCTCCTCTTCCATCATCGCCCTAAGTGTTTTCTCAAGGAGACATAGAAGTGGTATTGTAACGCTGATAACGGCGTCATCGCCACTGGCCATGTTGGTGGAGTACTCGAAACAGCGCAACAGGGCACACAGGTCTCGCATGGAGGCCCAGTCATTGGTGGTGAAGTGGTGCTGGTCCGCAGTGCAACTGACCCGTGCGTGCTGCAGCTGAAACTCCACTATGGCCTGCTGCTGCTCGCACAGTCTAGTAGTTGGTAGTTGTGAATGAACTTCTGCACCACCAAATTCAGCACATGCGCCAGGCAAGGGATGTGCGTCAAACCGGCTAGTCCCAGAGCTGCAACGAGATTTCGCCCATTATCGCACACCACCAGGCCGGGCTTGAGGCTCACCGGCAGCAACCACTCGTCGGTCTGTTGTTCTATACCCCGCCACAACTCCTGTGCGGTGTGGGGCCTGTCCCCCAAACATATGAGTTTCAGAATGGCCTGCTGACGTTTACCCCGGGCTGTGCTGAAGTTGGTGGTGAAGGTGTGTGGCTGACTCGATGAGCAGGTGGAAGAAGAGGAGGAGGAAGCTGAGAAGGAGGAGGTGGCAACAGGAGGCAAAGAATGCTGCCCTGCGATCCTTAGCGGCGGAAGGACGTGCGCCAAACAGCTCTCCGCCTGGGGCCCAGCTGCCACTACATTTACCCAGTGTGCAGTTAGGGAGATATAGCGTCCCTGGCCGTGCTTACTGGTCCACGTATCTGTGGTTAGGTAGACCTTGCTACAGATGGCGTTGCGCAGTGCACACTTGATTTTATCGGATACTTGGTTGTGCAGGGAAGGCACGGCTCTCTTGGAGAAGTAGTGGCGGCTGGGAACAACATACTGTGGGACAGCAAGCGACATGAGCTGTTTGAAGCTGTCTGTGTCCACCAGCCTAAATGACAGCATTTCATAGGCCAGTAGTTTAGAAATGCTGGCATTCAGGGCCAGGGATCGAGGGTGGCTAGGTGGGAATTTACGCTTTCTCTCAAATGTTTGTGAGATGGAGAGCTGAACGCTGCCGTGTGACATGGTTGAGACGCTTGGTGACGGAGGTGGTGGTGGTGTTGGTGGTACATCCCCTGTTTGCTGGGCGGCAGGTGCCAACGTTCCTCCAGAGGCGGAGGAAGAGGCCGAGGCGACAGCAGCAGAAGAGGCCAAGGCGGCAGCAGCAGAAGAGGTAGCAGGGGGAGCCTGAGCGACTTCCTTGTTTTTAAGGTGTTTACTCCACTGCAGTTCATGCTTTGCATGCAGGTGCCTGGTCATGCAGGTTGTGCTAAGGTTCAGAACGTTAATGCCTCGCTTCAGGCTCTGATGGCACAGCGTGCAAACCACTCGGGTCTTGTCGTCAGCACATTGTTTCAAGAAGTGCCATGCCAGGGAACTCCTTGAAGCTGCCTTTGCGGTGCTCGGTCCAAGATGGCGGCGGTCAGTAGCAGGCGGAGTCTCTTGGCGGCAGGTGTTCTGCTTTTGCCCACTGCTCCCTCTTTTGCTACGCTGTTGGCTCGGTCTCACCACTGCCTCTTCCTCCGAACTGTGAAAGTCAGTGGCACGACCTTCATTCCATGTGGGGTCTAGGACCTCATCGTCCCCTGCATCGTCTTCCACCCAGTCTTGATCCCTGACCTCCTGTTCAGTCTGCACACTGCAGAAAGACGCAGCAGTTGGCACCTGTGTTTCGTCATCATCAGAGACATGCTGAGGTGGTATTCCCATGTCCTCATCATCAGGAAACATAAGTGGTTGTGCGTCAGTGCAGTCTATGTCTTCCACCGCTGGGGAAGGGCTAGGTGGATGCCCTTGGGAAACCCTGCCAGCAGAGTCTTCAAACAGCATAAGAGACTGCTGCATAACTTGAGGCTCAGACAGTTTCCCTGATATGCATGGGGGTGATGTGACAAACTGATGGGGTTGGTTTTCAGGCGCCATCTGTGCGCTTTCTGCAGAAGACTGGGTGGGAGATAATGTGAACGTGCTGGATCCACTGTCGGCCACCCAATTGACTAATGCCTGTACCTGCTCAGGCCTTACCATCCTTAGAACGGCATTGGGCCCCACCATATATCACTGTAAATTCTGGCGGCTACTGGGACCTGAGGTAGTTGGTATACTAGGACGTGTGGATGTGGCAGAACGGCCACGTCCTCTCCCAGCACCAGAGGGTCCACTAACACCACCACGACCATGTCCACGTCCGCGTCCCTTACTAGATGTTTTCCTCATTGTTATCGTTCACCACAACAACAAAAATATTATTTGGCCCAATGTATTGTATTCAAATTCAGCTGAATATAAATTTGAGGCCTAGTATTTAGGCGCTGGGTGACAGGTATAGATTTACTGACAGAATTAGACTTGGAAATGCACAGTAGCGTGTGTGTGAAGTTATTCTGAATGACCCTATGTGCACCTTGAATATTATATACCCTTTTAGGGATGTATTTAAAGTAGGCCTAATACAGCAGAAACCACTAAATTAGGAAATTGCTAAATTGGGAATTGTATTTCAACCCAGAACAAAAAATGTGCTTTGACGGACACTAAATAACTTGCCCAGCCAGAACAGTACAGCAGTAATGACAGATTTAGCGGGATATAAATTTGAGGCCTAGTATTTAGGCGCTGGGTGACAGGTATAGATTTACTGACGGAATTAGACTTGGAAATGCACAGTAGCGTGTGTGTGAAGTTATTCTGAATGACCCTATGTGCACCTTGAATATTATATACCCTTTTAGGGATAGATTTCAAATAGCTCTGATACAGCAGAAACCACTAAATTAGGAAATTGCTAAATTGGGAATTGTATTTCAACCCAGAACAAAAAATGTGCTTTGACGGACACTAAATAACTTGCCCAGCCAGAACAGTACAGCAGTAACGACAGATTTAGCGGGATATAAATTTGAGGCCTTGTATTTAGGCGCTGGGTGACAGGTATAGATTTACTGACAGAATTAGACTTGGAAATGCACAGTAGCGTGTGTGTGAAGTTATTCTGAATGACCCTATGTGCACCTTGAATATTATATACCCTTTTAGGGATAGATTTAAAATAGCTCTGATACAGCAGAAACCACTAAATTAGGAAATGGCTAAATTGGCAATTGTATTTCAACCCAGAACAAAAAATGTGCTTTGACGGACACTAAATAACTTGCCCAGCCAGAACAGTACAGCAGTAACGACAGATTTAGCGGGATATAAATTTGAGGCCTAGTATTTAGGCGCTGGGTGACAGGTATAGATTTACTGACAGAATTAGACTGGGATATGGCCCAAAAATAACCACACTATTGCTGGTTAAATGCACTTGGTGTGACAGCTTGACCAACCACACTACTGAGGGTTAAATGCACTTGGTGACAGGCGCAGCTTGCCCCTGATGTAGTATATGGCCAAAAAATGAACAGACTATTGCTGGTTAAATGCACTTGGTGTGACAGCTTGACCAACCACACTACTGAGGGTTAAATGCACTTGGTGACAGGCGCAGCTTGCCCCTGATGTAGTATATGGCCAAAAAATAAACAGACTATTGCTGGTTAAATGCACTTGGTGTGACAGCTTCACCCTGATGTAGGCTTTAGCCAAAAAACAACCACACCATTGAGCGTTAAATGCACTTGGTCGCAGCTTGCGCTGGCGCACCACAAGAAACAAAATGGCCGCCGATCACCCCAGAAAAAAGTGACTGACAAACGGTCTGGGCAGCCTAAAAACAGTGAGCAATTGAATATCAGCATCTCAATGACCCACAGCTGCAGATCGATCAATAATCAAGTCCTTTGGAGGAGTTAATCTGCCTAATCTCGCCCTACTGTCGCAGCCGCAACCTCTCCCTATGCTAATCAGAGCAGAGTGACGGGCGGCGCTATGTGACTCCAGCTTAAATAGAGGCTGGGTCACATGGTGCTCTGGCCAATCACAGCCATGCCAATAGTAGGCATGGCTGTGATGGCCTCTTGGGGCAAGTAGTATGACGCTTGTTGATTGGCTGCTTTGCAGCCTTTCAAAAAGCGCCAAGAAAGCGTCACAAAAGCGCCAAGAAAGCGACGAACACCGAACCCGAACCCGGACTTTTACGAAAATGTCCGGGTTCGGGTCCGTGTCACGGACACCCCAAAATTCGGTACGAACCCGAACTATACAGTTCGAGTTCGCTCATCCCTATTGAAGATATATCAATTAGAGAAAAGTAGGAAAGAATTGCTTTTTCAAGGGATCCGGCTAGCCTCGGAGGGTGAAAAGGTCGGTAAAATATTAGCAAATATAGTGAGAAATCAAAAAGGGAAATCATGGATTGGTGCAATTAAAGATAAAATGGGTAAATTAATCACCACACCCGAAGGTATTAAAAAAGTGTTCTGGGAGTACTTCCTAGAGCTATATAAGTCCAGGGTACAATACTCAAAACAAGAGTTAGATTCATAACTAGACAAGATCGCTCTTAGTAGGATATCTAAGTTCCAAAAAGAATTTCTGGAAAAAGAAATAACGGTGGCAGAAATAAATCTAGCTCTGGGGAAGGTTAAACCTGAGAAAACACCAGTTGGAGATGGGCTTCCTTTTGAAATATATAAAACCTTCTCCCAGGTTTTAGTACCAGAATTAAAGATAACACTGGACGAGGCTCGAAAATTAGGCGACCTACCGAACTCTATGAAGGAAGCAATTATTACACTAATTCCAAAAAAGGGAAAACAACAAACAGATCCCGGTTCATATAGGCCAATATCCCTGTTGAATACGGATGTTAAAATTCTGGCAAAAGTCCTAGCTGATAGGCTTTCAAGGGTTATCAAAGTAATAATAAATAAAGATCAGACAGGTTTTATACCAGGTAGAACAATATACTCTAATATAAGAAGGTTATTCCTTAACATCGAAGCCAATAGATTAGATGCAGGGGAGAAAGCGATACTCTCATTGGATGCCCAAAAGGCATTTGACTGTATTGAATGGGAGTATCTATGGGCAGTATTAAGGAGACTTGGTATAGGGGAGGGATTTATAGGGTGGATCCAGTTAATATATCTAAACCCTAGGGCTAGAGTGGTTGTGGATGGGAGCTTGTCCCTGCCGTTTGCCCTATCTCGTGGCACAAGGCAGGGATGCCCTCTCTCCCCACTGCTATTTGCTATTGCAATTGAACCTTTGGCAAATATAATAAGAAACGATAGGGAGATCAAATGTTTTCAATATGCGGGCGGAGAAGAAAAACTGAAATAGTAATAAAAAATAGAGGGGCACTCCGTATAAGGGAACAGAAGACGGTACTGTGAATATCACTATTTAATATAGCATCAAATATTCTAAAAAACATCCATAAAGTACATCCATAAAATGAATAAAACAATCAAAGTATGAGAAGGGTCTTAGAAATGGCCTGCAATGGTGGAGGTTCAATCAAGTTCCAAACAGTTCATAAGGAATGAACACTCCCCACAATGATAGTCAATCAAGGCAGATCTCCATGCTTTCAAGGGAAATCCAAGCAATACAATCTTGCAACTTCAATACAATGTTACTGATGTGGTGAGGTATCCAGATCCGGAGCTCAAATACAGAGAGACGAATACTTGTGTCCAAATTGGGGAGGACTATCTATTGAAATGGATAGAAGATGACAACAAAAGTCTCTTACCCCACTCTGTTATTGGACTCAGCGTGATGTTTCAGAGAACAGCCGATCACCTACTGCAAACGCGGCGTCCCACGTGGTATGGAGTCTGAGCGTGACGTCTCACGTGACTCCTCGGCTGTGGCGGTGATGATGTAATCCGTCTTTCTCAAAGGTATACTCTCAATACGAGATAGAAGGTATAGAAGGAATCAACCGCCGTTGTTTCTTCCTGATCACTTGTATTTCCTTGAGGGGAACGGCTCACTGTCCCAATTGGCCCAAACGCGTTTCAGGGTATACACCCCTTCCTCAGTGGTGAGCACCCTTATCCATTTAGTCTAGAGGTGAGCCGCTGATCTTCACTACTGGAGAAGAAAAACTGTTAATGTATGCGGACGATATTTTACTTTTTCTGCAAAACACTGGGGATCAGTTTAACAGAGTGATAGAGATAATAGATAAGTTTGGGTTCTTCTCTGGCCTAAATATTAATTGGGGGAAATCACATATGTTATTACTAGGAGATAGACAATTACAGGGAGACACACGGGTGCATGTTCTTAAAAAACCCGAAAATTTTAAATATCTCGGTATACAAATCTCCAGAAATATAGAAGAATATATAAAATTAAACGTCCTTCCCCTAATAAAAGAATTAAGATTACTAAAATACATATATGGAAAAGACTACCAATGTCAATACAAGGTAGGGTAAATCTAATAAAAATGGTCCTTCTCCCAAAGATACTTTATGTATTGCAAAATGCTCCAGCGAGAATACCGCAGAATACTTTTAAATTATTTGATAGACTAATGGGGGACTTTATTTGGAAGGGTGCGATCCCTCGGATAAAGAAGGAAGTCCTTCAGCTTCCAGTGCAGGAGGGAGAATTAGCGGTCCCCAATTTGTTTCTTTATTATTTAATAACTCAATACGGGAATATAAAGGGTAGTTTAGATAGTCAAGTGGGTAGGCAAGAATTAAATAGATGGGGATGGAAAGAGGAATGTAATCACTTAGAGGTGTTGGAGTCAGGTTTTTTGGGGAAAAAAAATTCTGATAATAGGATATTAAACTCAGTAGAATACGTATGGGGGGAAATTAAGAAGATATTGGAGATTAAAGGGTTTTTGAATTACACACCGATATGGAAAAATCTTAATTTAAAAGAATTAGAAACAATAAGGGACTATATAGATTGGGAAAAAAAAGGAATGAAATATCTAGACCAGATCTTTGAGGAAGATAAGCTGAAGGACTTTAACATAATGGTGTTGGAATTTGGGATCCCCCATACTGATATGTATAAATATTTCCAACTTAGGAATGCACTGCGGACAGTGGTACAGGAGGACAGGTATAGAAGGGAAAAATCAGACAGGCTGGATAAGTTCACTACAGTAGGGGAAGGAGGAGGAATAACCGCAAGGAGATATAGGCTTTTGATGGAGGGAAAGAGAAAAAGGATTACAATGCTTGCTGTGAAAAAATGGGAGAAAGATCTAGACTCCTTTACAGAAGAAAATTGGAGAGATGCCCTTAGAAATTATGCGACAATCTCGGATAGGGGCTCACATAAGATCTCACAATTCTTCATAGTGCACAGATCACATCGATCTCCATAGATGTTGAAAAGAATAGGAGTGAGAGTAACAGACAAGTGTCCAAATGCTGGGAGGAGAGAGCAGATGTAATACATTGTTTCTGGAGATGCCCTCAAGCTCCATAGATATTGGACAGAAATAATGGAAACCGTATTTTTGCTCCTGAAAGTTCGGTTGCCCAATGATCCAGTAATCTGTATTCTAGGGGCAACTGAACATTTGAAGCTAAATAAAAAAATACGACTGGTTCTGAATAAAGTATTATTTCAGGCCAGACTGCTTATACTCAGGAAATGGATAAAGGCAGATTCACCGACGGTGGGACAGTGGAGAAAAATAATAGATCATTTAATTAAAGAAGAACGTGTGATGAAGAATCACACTAAAAAATCACCAAATCTCGACCAAGTATGGAAAAACTGGTTACTTTAGTGTCGGAGGATGTTGTGTTTTTTTTTTTTTCTCACGTCCCCCCCTCCCCTCCCTTTAGGGGTGGGAGGGTATTGTGGAGGGGGAAGGGGAGAAAGAAAAAAAGGAACTGTAATCATTAACTGTTAATGGTTGATTTTTGCTTAGTGTTAGAGTAATGTGTTTTTTTATGGATGTGTTCTTTTTGTGAAATTCAAATAAAGACTAATTAAAAAAAAAAGAGTTTTCTTTATTTTCATGACTATAAAAATTGTAGATTCACACTGAAGGCATCAAAACTATGAATTAACACATGTGGAATTATATACATAAAAAAGTGTGAAACAACTGAAAATATGTCATATTCTAGGTTCTTCAAAGTAGCCACCTTTAGCTTTGATTACTGCTTTGCACACTCTTGGCATTCTCTTGATGAGCTTCAAGAGGTAGTCACCTGAAATGGTTTTCACTTCACAGGTGTGCCCTGTCAGGTTTAATAAGTGGGATTTCTTGCCTTATAAATGGGGTTGGGACCATCAGTTGCGTTGTGGAGAAGTCAGGTGGATACACAGCTGATAGTCCTACTGAATAGACTGTTAGAATTTGTATTATGGCAAGAAAAAAGCAGCTAAGTAAAGAAAAATGAGTGGCCATTATTACTTTAAGAAATGAAGGTCAGTCAGTCCAAAAAATTGGGAAAACTTTGAAAGTATCCCCCAAGTGCAGTCACAAAAACCATCAAGCGCTACAAAGAAACTAGCTCACATGCGGAACGCCCCAGGAAAGGAAGACCAAGAGTCACCTCTGCTGTGGAGGATAAGTTCATCCGAGTCACCAGCCTCAGAAATCGCAGGTTAACAACAGCTCAGATTAGAGACCAGGTCAATGCCACACAGAGTTCTAGCAGCAGACACATCTCTAGAACAATTGTTAAGAGGAGACTGTGTGAATCAGGCCTTCATGGTAGAATATCTGCTAGGAAACCACTGCTAAGGACAGGCAACAAGCAGAAGAGACTTGTTTGGGCTAAAGAACACAAGGAGTGGACATTAGACCAGTGGAAATCTGTGCTTTGGTCTGATGAGTCCAAATTTGAGATCTTTGGTTCCAACCACCGTGTCTTTGTGCGACGCAGAAAAGGTGAACGGATGGACTCTACATGCCTGGTTCCCACCGTGAAGCATGGAGGAGGAGGTGTGATGGTGTGAGGGTGCTTTGCTGGGGACACTGTTGGATATTTATTCAAAATTGAAGGCATACTGAACCAGCATGGCTACCACAGCATCTTACAGCGGCATGCTATTCCATCCGGTTTGCGTTTAGTTGGACCATCATTTATTTTTCAACAGGACAATGACCCCAAACACACCTCCAGGCTGTGTAAGGGCTATTTGACCATGAAGGAGAATGATGGGGTGCTTCGCCAGATGACCTGGCCTCCACAGTCACCGGACCTGAACCCAATCAAGATGGTTTGGGGTGAGCTGGACCGCAGAGTGAAGGTAAAAGGGCCAACAAGTGCTAAGCATCTCTGGGAACTCCTTCAAGACTGTTGGAAGACCATTTCAGGTGACTACTTCTTGAAGCTCATCAAGAGAATGCCAAGAGTGTGCAAAGCAGTAATCAAAGCAAAAGGTGGCTACTTTGAAGAACCTAGAATATGACATATTTTCAGTTGTTTCACACTTTTTTGTTATGTATATAATTCCACATGTGTTAATTCATAGTTTTGATTCCTTCAGTGTGAATCTACAATTTTCATAGTCATGAAAATAAAGAAAACTCTTTGAATGAGGTGTGTCCAAACTTTTGGTCTGTACTATAAATATATATATATATATATGAAAGAAAATAGTTGGAGAGCAGCACACAAACAAAGAATGGTGCAATACTTTAAAAAAGACCAAGGACCAAGGTCTTATTGCATATGTACAAAAGAAGGCCAAGGCAGCACTCAAATATCCGTGTCCAACAGTGGTTGATTTATTAACCCATGTGATAGCAGCAACGTTTCAGCTCACTCCATGGAGCCTTTGTCAAGCCATAATACATAATGCAAAATCAAGTGCTTATATAGCATACATGATCAACAAAGTGATTACACAATTACAGATCAATATTCATAAAAGCAGTATAAAATCCATGAAAAACATTAATATAGAAAAAAGTGTACATGATTTCATATTAAAGCAATCAATCATAAAGTGCAAAGTGCAAAGTGCCAGTGGTGTGTACATAAATTCATGTGTTACAGTACATATCATAAAGGACCCTTCATTAGCCAATATCGGATCTCAGGTGTACATGATTGTGTATATTACCTAGTCGGCGTCCGAGACATCATAATGCGCAGGCGTAGAGTACTTCTCATCCCGCGAGAATAATCTATCACATAGAGAATATGGGAGCCCACAACCAAGATGGCGACCTAGCACTAAATGCCAACTGAGCATGCTCCGACAGAGGTGGATACAGTCTGTCGATCATATGGTCATATCACATGACCGTCATTTGCACACAAACTATCCATTCTACGGTATTTCCTTTGTGTTTACTTAAGGAGGGGAGTCAGACTATAGTATAAATCGGGTTAGTGGCATCCCGCCATTGTCACCCACTAAAGCTAACTCCCTTAACCTTATATATCAATAATTCAGGTGATACACTCACCATGCATAATACATTGTAGCCCACTCATCTTGGATAGTCACATACTCATTCAGGGGGCACGAAGTCCCCCCCCCCCAGGGATCATTTACTTAAAAAAAATATATATATATAAATTTATTTTAGCCTCTATTTCTGACGGTTACACACGTCCGTATACCATCCTCAAACCGATGGACTGGTGGAGCTCTTTAACAAAACCTTAAAAACTATGCTCAAAAGAACCGTAGCCAAGGACGGAAAGGATTGGGACCTGTTGCTGCCATATACGTATTGTTCGCAGTGCGAGAAGGGCCCCAGGCATCTACAGGATTCTCGCCGTTCGAGCCATTATACGGTCAACGTCCAAGAGGGTTGCTGGACATCGCTAAAGAGGCGTGGGAGCAACAGCCCACCCCACACAAGAGTATTATAGAGTATATAGAAAAGATGCAGGACCGTATAGAGACAGTCCTACCAATCGTCCGGGAACACATGGAGGCCACCCAACTGGCACAGAGCCGGGTATACAACCAGAGTCCCCATGTCTGGACATTTAACCCGGGTGACGGGTACTGGTGCTAGTCCCCACCATTGAAAGTAAGTTTTTGGCACAGTGGCAAGGTACATACGAGGTGAAAGAGAAGGTAGGGTCAGTGAATTACAGGATATCCCAGCCAGGTCGGCGGAAGCCAGAACAGGTATATCACGTAAATTTACTGAAATCGTGGAGAGATAGGGAGTGTCTCGTTTTTTTTGTCTGCGGGGAAGATCCTGACCCCACCCGTACCAAACAAGCTCAGGAAGCCAAAGAGTTGGTGAGTCTAAATAGGGACATGTTCTCTGAGCTTCCTGGTCGAACTTCGGTAGTCCGACATGACATCGTCACCGAGCCCCACGTCAGGGTACAGTTAAAGCCGTATCGTGTACCAAGGCCCGGTGACAGGCCATTTCAGAAGAAGTAAGGTCCATGTTGAGGTTAGGGGTCATTGAGGAGTCCCAAGGTACAGGCTGTAGTCCATTCACTTAGAAAAGCCAGACTGACGGCCAACCTAAAAATGTGTTTGATCGGGTTCAAGGAAGTCCAGTACCTGGGATACGTGATTGGGCAGGGAGTTGTCAAACCCCAGGTAGACAAGGTTGAGGCGATCAAGATCTGGCCCAGACCTCTTACCACCAAGCAAGTACGTTCGTTCCTAGGGATGATAGGATATTACATGCGCTTTATCCCCAACTATGCCACATTTGCGGCCCCGTTGGCAAAACTTTTAAAGGGGAGGAAGACGGTGATGGTCCGCTGGGATGAGCAGGCGGAAGAGGCGTTCTCTCGTTTGAAGTCGGCTCTGTGTGGGTCCCCGATTTTTGTGACACCCGACTTCACACAGGAATTTGTCGTTCAGACGGACGCCTCTGGAGTAGGCCTACAGGCAGTACTCTCTCAGGAAATCAGTGGGGAGAAACACCCCATTGTCTTCCTGAGTCGCAAACTCACCCCAGCGGAAACCAGGTACAGCATAGTAGAGAGAGAATGTCTGGCCATTAAGTGGGCCCTCAAGTCCCTTAGGTACTGTTAGGGAGAAGGTTCCTTCTGGTGACCGATCATCCACCTCTCCAGTGGATGAGCCAGGCCAAGGAGGGGAGTGCCCGGGTCACCAGATGGTTCTTGTCCCTCCAGAATTTAAAGTTCAGTGTCGAACACAGGGCAGGCCGCTTACAGGGGAATGCCGATGCCCTGTCCCGAGTACACTGTTGTACATATGTCCAACCTCTCATGATTGAACAGGGTGTGCAACCCTTCAGGGTTGAACAAAAGGGGGATATGTAGGAGAGTACCTGGGATGGTGGTAGACGGGAGGTACGTGCCACCGGGGGTCCTGGCCCCAGTGGAGTAAGAGCCGGAAAAGTGCATTTTGCAGCGGTTATGCTGTTAACAAAGCGGATCCGGGCCGGCTCTTACTGGGAGCAGGCAGATATGCGGGTGGGTGCCTGTCTCCCCACGGTCCAGGCCAGGTTTTGCAGGGAAGGGTTAAAAACCGACCAGCAACAAGGGTGTGGTGTGCAATGTGGAGGTTTTTGGTCTCTGGCTGTGAGAGGTGGAGGTGAGCTGTGCTGTGTGCTGAGGCCTGTAAAGGACTGTGCGGGAACCCGCAGCCGAAGCCAGGAGGGATCCGTGTTCCATGGCTAGAAGCCGGACCCAGGGACTTACTTCACCAAGGAGAAAAAGGTGACATTACTCCTGGCATTAAATAGACTTTGCTTTATGTGACTGAAACAGGCCTCAAATAGCCTGCAGCAGGTTTGAGGCCCATTCAGGGACTTGCTGTGATTAAACTATTATTTTGCTGTTGTGTGTGACCACCCTCCCTATGAACTGCACCGCCTTTCACTTGTTTGCACCGTGTGAATAAACAAGGCATCGTGTTTTACATTAAGACCGGTCTGTGTTGGCTCTGTACTGCACTCGCTACCACTGCCTACCAGAGTGGATCCCCACAATATATATATACAGATGTAGTAGGGTTAGCACTCCAACTCTTAACTCAAATTTCTTAACTCATCGCGTTATCTTGAGACAAAAGCCATTGAAAAGCAATTGAAGGTGTTTGCTTAGATTAGATAACACAACTTAGAAAATTCAGAAAACAGGAGTGTTAACTCTACTCCCTCCGTATATACAGTATATATATATATATCACCAGCAAAGCACTCCCACACCATCACACCTCCTCCTCCATGCTTCACGGTGGGAACCAGGTATGTAGAGTCCATCCGTTCACCTTTTCTGCATCGCACAAAGACACAGTGGTTGGAACCAAAGATCTCAAATTTGGACTCATCAGACCAAAGCACAGATTTCCACTGGTCTAATGTCCATTACTTAGCCCAAACAAGTCTCTTCTGCTTGTTGCCTGTCCTTAGCAGTGGTTTCCTAGCAGATATTCTACCATGAAGGTCTGATTCACACAGTCTCCTCTTAACAGTTGTTCTAGAGATGTGTCTGCTGCTAGAACTCTGTGTGGCATTAACCTGGTCTCTAATCTGAGCTGCTGTTAACCTGCGATTTCTGAGGCTGGTGACACGGATGAACTTATCCTCCGCAGCAGAGGTGACTCTTGGTCTTCCTTTCCTGGGGTGGTCTGCATGTGAGCCAGTTTCTTTGTAGCGCTTGATGGTTTTTGTGACTGCACTTGGGGACACTTTCAAAGTTTTCCCAATTTTTCGGACTGACTGACCTTCATTTCTTAAAGTAATGATGGCCACTCATTTTTCTTTACTTAGCTGCTTTTTTCTTGCCATAATACAAATTCTAACAGTCTATTCAGTAGGACTATCAGCTGTGTATCCACCTGACTTCTCCTCAACGCAACTAATGGTCCCAACCCCATTTATAAGGCAAGAAATCCCACTTATTAAACCTGACAGGGCACACCTGTGAAGTGAAAACCATTTCAGGTGACTACCTCTTGAAGCTCATCAAGAGAATGCCAAGAGTGTGCAAAGCAGTAATCAAAGCAAAAGGTGGCTACTTTGAAGAACCTAGAATATGACATATTTTCTGTTGTTTCACACTTTTTTGTTATGTATATAATTCCACATGTGTTAATTCATAGTTTTGATGCCTTCAGTGTGAATCTACAATTTTCATAGTCATGAAAATAAAGAAAACTCTTTGAATGAGAAGGTGTGTCCAAACTTTTGGTCTGTACTGTATATATATATATATATATATATATATATATTTATTTATTTATTTATTATTATTTTAGTATTTACACATTTTTTACAATTACTTAAAAAAATATAAAATATATAAATTTATTTTAGCCTCTATATCTGAAAAGTTTCTGATGGGATTCAAACACACAACCTTCTACATTACACCCCAGAACGATAATCACTACACTAAAGACCTGCATGGCTAGTCATCTTAAAAAAAGAAAAAAAAAGATGAGACTTCTGCTGTATAGGAATAATAATAATAATAATGATAATAATAAAATGTATTTATAGCACCACCATATTCCACAGCGCTTTACAAATTCATAGGGTTCATGCACGAAACAAAACTAACTGGCTAATATGCAACTGAAACACTAGGAGTCAGGGCATTGCTCGCAAGAGCTTACAATCTATGAGGAATTGGGGGTGACACATAAGGTAGTTGATTGTAATAAGTAGGATTTGAGGATTTGAGCTATTATTGAACTGACAGGAGTGGTGTCGACCGATCTGCTTCGGGTTTGGGACTACTAGAGGATCGAGTTCAGGCCAGAGGAGTTGGTGGGGGAGACATTTAGTCAGGGAATAGTCAGTTTAGGTAGCTTGATAAGCCTGCCTGAAAAGATGTGCTTTTAAGGCATGTTTGAAGGTGTAGAAGTTATGAATTGACCTAGTATTCCAGTGCAGAGTATTCCAGAGAGTAGGTGCAGCCCGAGAAAGGTCTTGAAGACGTGAGTGAGAGGTACAAATTATGGAGGTTATTAATCTTGGGTCACTAACAGAACGGAGAGCACGAATAGGGTGGTAGATGGAGATGAGGGAGGAGATATATGGAGGTTCAGCACTGTGGAGAGCTTTGTGGGTGAGCGTGAGAAGTTTGAACTGTATTCTGTGGTTGATGGGCAACCAGTGAAGTGACTAGTAGCATCAGTGTAGCAGTTGGATAGATAGATGAGCCTGGCTGAAGCATTTAGGACAGACTTAAGGGGGGAGAGTTTAGTGAGAGGGAGACCGATTAGTAATGCGATGTAGTAGTCAAGACGAGAATGAATCAAGGCAACAACAAGAGTTTTTGCCGTTTCCACCATAAGAAAAGGTCAGATTCTGGAGATATTCTTGAGGTGCAGACGACAAGAGCATGTAAGTGATTGAATATGGGGAACAAAGGAAAGATCAGAGTCAAATGTGGCCCCAAGACAGCGGGCATGTTGCACAGTAGTTATGAGAGTGCTGCAGACCGAAATTGAAATATCAAGTTTAGCTGAGTTAGTAGATGGGGGAAAGACAAGAAGTTCAGTTTTTCAGAGGTTCAGTTTTAAATACAGAGAGGACATAATAGGATTACTGCTACAGGTTGTGGGTCAAGAAAAAGAGAGAAGCCTGGACACTTCTTCTTCTGTTATAGGGTCAAAAGAGGAGAGAGAGCATGTGGAGGAATTGGAGGGAGGAGGATTGAAATTATTTGGGGACTGGGAGATTATTTCCTGCCATGATGGATTGATATTGGAGCAACTCATCTAGGGTAGTTTTGAGGGTCTGGTTGTAATGATTGGCAGCCAAGTTTGGACAGGGGAGGGAAGTGATTGGGGTAAGAGTTAATTGTAGGGTGTTAGTAAGTTGCTGGCAGTTAATGGTGTGTAGGTTTCTGTAAGTGTGAACAGTAGTATTGCCATGAGAAAAATGAGAGGTCTTTATGGTAAATGAAAGAAGATTGTGGCCAGAAAATGGGAAGAATAAGTTACTAAAGTTTGAGACTGAGCAATGACGCAAGAAGACTAGATCAAATATATTGCATAGGCCAAGAGTGGCGGTTAAAGAAAGAAAGTGAGCGGCTGATAGGGAGATAGGATCATCAATGGGGATATTAAAATCACCCATAATAAGAGTTGGTGATTCAAAAGATAGGATGTGAGGAAGCCAAGCTGCAAAGTAATGCAGAAATTGGTGGGGGAGCCTGGGGGACGATAGACAACTGCAACTCTCAGGGGGAATGGATGGAAGAGTCTAATGGTGTGAACCTCAAAAGAGGGGAATGTGAGAGAGAGAACAGGGGGAATGACCTGAAATGTGCACTGTGGAGAAAGTAGTATGCCTACTCCTCCACCGTGCCTGTCATAAGGTCTGGGGGTATGGGAGAAGTGAAGTCCACCATAGGATAGGGCAGCAGGGGAAGCAGTGTCAGAGGGTTGAAGCCAGGTTTCTGTAAGGGATAGCAAGGTCAGAGAGCGTGAGAGGAAGAAATCGTAGACTGTGGGTAGTTTGTTACAGACCGACCGTGCATTCCAGAGTGCGCAGTTAAAAGAGACTGGAGAGGATGTGCAGTGAACATTAATCAGATTTTTGGGAGTTTCTGTGTGTGGCAGAGGAGAAGTTAGCAACAGAGGGAGAGCCAGGATTTGGTGAAATATCCCCTGCAGCTAGTAGCAGGAGAACAGAAAGAGACAGCAAGTGGTTGAAAGGTTTATATTGGTGTTTTTTATGCAGCACCGTGGAGGAAGATGGGTCAGTGTAATGTATGAGGGTATAAAGTGTATGGGAACTGAACAAAGGTGAGGTAAGGAGGGAGGGACTGATGTGGAGAGAAGGGACAGAGGATGGAAGGTGTGGTTGAATTTGCAATTAGACAGTCATAGCGATGAAAAGAGCAGCCAGAGCCTGAGTGAGACATTATCGTAGCATACCTGTGCTGTGTGTAACTTTGCTTGAGTAGTACACATAGCACCTCCATCTCCTGCCCTGCCTAACTACCATGGTTAGCTGCCAAGCGCTTAAGCAATATGGCGCTTTGGCAAAGATGGTGCTTTTGGCTCGTGCTGACCCCTGCAAGTGCTTCCCCTTAGACTGGGTCTATATTTATAGGAAGTGTGATCAGAGAACTATGGGTAATTTAGCTCATTAATCAATTAATCACTGAAGTGGGGCACATGAGAAGAGATGTTATATGTAAGTAAACAAACAAAGCTAAGGATCTGGATGGTACATAAAATCACTACAGATCACAAGCATTACGACAGTCACATAAATTACAGGTCAATTGGAAGAACATCTCTAGGACTAATCACAAGGATATCACACTTGCAGAAAATAGTATACATTGTTGAATATGCTAAGTTCTATACCAGGGGAGATGAAAGCTGCACTATTAGGTTTGTGGACAGCTGGGTGAAGCAATATTGTCCAAATACTACTAGTAAGTATTCCTATACAGAAGAAGTCTCTTTATTTGTTTATTTATTATTTATTAATTAATTAATTAATTATTTATGTATTTATTTATTTTTTAAGTAACTGGCCATGCAGCTCTATAGTGTAGTGGTTAAAATGATTGGCTGTAATGTAGAAGGTTGTGGGTTCGAATACTGCCAGAAACTTTTCAGAAATATAGGCTAAATTAGATTTAAATACATTGGCTCGAGCAGACGCAATATTCAGCCGAGCAACACTAAATCAAAGACTTTTCAGCGTCAAAGGTGACCAGAGCATGTGATTTCCCAGGAGACACAGGAAGTAAGACCCTGTCCAATGCCAATAAGACCTTCCAAATGTAGGAAACTACTGATCTGCCCTTGACAAAGCCTACCTGAGCTGGATTAATTAAGCACGGTAGGATATGACCAATTCTGTCCACCATCAATTTGGATAGGATCTTTAAGTCCTGATTTATCAACAAGATCGGACGTGATAAAGGCTACAAGTTATTATTTTACTGAGGTTTATCATTAAACACATTTCTTTTATCTGTGCCTATGGAGCAGGTGCTGCATCAAATATGACTAGCATCAAAGGAAATCCTGGATCGTCTTTGTTTAAAAGTATAATATAGTCCTTCATTAGAAAAAATGTCATGCAGAGGTGTCGGGAAACATGGCTGCACAACACACAGAGAAAGCACCTAAGTCCACTCATTTCCAATTTTTCCTGAGGTCATTCTTTGATTTTCTTCCATCTCTCTTCACATCTCCATTTATAACTCATTTTATCACTCCGAACTAAAAACGTTTCTTGCACAGATCTATTCTTTAAAAATCCATTTTCACTCCAGCAGACAATCCCTAGCATCTCACTGTTCACATTCTCACTGAACAGCAGCCTCTTTCAGAAGGGCTACATACCAATTTGGTTGTGCAGTCAAACAATGAAATAGCTCACTGTAACTTCTCTGCTTCTCAGTATGATGCTTTCATAGTCCTACAGAGCTCATACTTTGCCCAAATTTTTTTACGTGACCAGAAAGAAATCCAACCATCAAAGGCAACCTATGCATGTAAAATAAACTGTCAACTTAATGACACCATCTCTTTTCTTCCATAAAATTATTGCAATCATATTTTCAGGTAATAAGAGACTCCATAATATACAGAAAAACACATGTAAAAGAAAACAAATATTATATGTAGCAGCACACTTCTCCATGCACAAAGATTCATCCAAACACTTGACACATGGTTTAATCTGAATTGCATTACTGTTATACTTACTATACATAAAAATTAGAAGCTCTTTGAGCACAATTTTTATTAAAATTGTGTTAGGCCCTGCTACCAACAGCACGGTGGCTTCTGTAAACGGTAACCTACACTATCAAATTTGCTTCTCCTGAGTCTAGGTCTACAAAATTCAGGATCCATGTTATATTATGTGCTAAAAGCCTTAGATGAGCACAAGTGCATGATCCAAATGGAAGCTGCCAATTTCCCAACTGTACAATGCTAAAATCTAAGTTAGGCCAGCACCTCCAAATATCAAATAAAATACAGGAGCATGCTACCATGACTGACATGCACATGCAAACACTATACAGGTGAAACTCGAAAAATTTGAATATCGTGCAAAGTTCATTTATTTCAGTAATGCAACTTAAAAGATGAAACTAACATATGAGATAGACTCTTTACATGCAAAGCGAGATATTTCAAGCCTTTATTTGTTATCATTTGGATGATTATGGCCTATAGCTTATGAAACTCCAAAGTTACAATTTTGAGGTACCCTTTGCTCAGGGGATATGGATTATATAGCTGACTAGAGTGCGACACTTTGAACCTAGAATATTGAACCTTTTCACAAAATTCTAATTTTAAGCTATATTAATGCAATTTCTTTTAATTTGCATTACTGAAATAAATAAATAACTTTTGCACGATATTCTAATTTTTTGAGTTTCACCTGTATGTAGCAGCACCCTGCTCCAACCACTGGAAACATTGCATTACTGCTATACTTATAATACATGTAAGAAGAAGCTCTTTGTGCATTTTTGATCAAGATTATGTTGGGCTTATCTACCAACATCAAGGTGGCTTCTACAGAGGGGAACCTACACTATCTGATACACCATACACTTATCACAAATGATATTTTCTGTTCAAGTGCCTACATGCACAATATAAAGAAAAATACATGTATTTATTGATGTTTTTTGCAGGGCACTCTAGTACATTTAAGAAAAAAATGTGGTACAGCTTTGGCTTCTGATCAAACTTCTAATTTACTAATATATAGCAACTGTTCATTTTAAGTTGGGTTGTATGAAATTAGAGAGAGTCTTTTTTATTGGAGAAGGTAGAATCTTCTATCTTCATTCAGCAGGACCTGCGTTGACGTCATCGCAGGTCCTGAAGAAAGAAGACCTGCGCAATCAAGGCTGCGCGATCAAGTGGATGAGGTGAGTTATCTAAATTATTTTTAACCCCTCCATGGCCATTTTATTTAGCATTCTGTCTTAAGAATGCTATTATTTTACGTTATAACCATGTTATAACGGAAAATAATAAAGTAAAGTTCGGGTCCCCATTGACTTTAACCCCTTAGGGACCGGGCTGATTTTCAGCTTAAGGACCAGGCCATTTATTGCAAATCTGACCAGTGTCACTTTATGTGGTGATAACTTTAAAACACTTTGATTTATCCAGGCCATTCTGAGATAGTTTTTTTGTCACATATTGTACTTCATGACACTGGTAAATGGAGTAAAAAAATAAATCATTTTTATTTATTAAAACATACCAAAATTTGGCAATTATTTAGAAAAATTTGCAAATTTCCAAGTTTCAATTTCTCTACTTCTATAATACATACAAAAATTGTTATTACTTTACATTCCCCATATGTCTACTTCATGTTTAGATCATTTTAGGAATGACATTTTATTTTTTGGGGATGATATAAGGCTTAGAAGTTTAGAAGCAAATCTTGAAATTTTTCTGACATTTTCTAAAACCCACTTTTTAAGGACAAGTTCAGGTCTGAAGTCACTTTCTGAGGCTTATATAATAGAAACCACCCAAATATGACCCCATTCTAGAAACTACACCCCTCAAGGTATTCAAAACTGATTTTACAAACGTCGTTAACCCTTTAGGTGTTCCACAAGAATTAATGGAAAATAGAGATACAATTTCAAAATTTCACTTTTTTGGGCAGATTTCCCATTTAAAAATTTTTTTTTCCAGTTATAAAGCAACGGTTAACAGCCAAAAAAAACTCTGGCTCTGATTCTGTAGTTTACAGAAACACCCCATATGTGGTTGTAAACTGCTGTACGGGCACACGGCAGGGCGCAGAAGCAAAGGAATGCCATACGGTTTTTGGAAGGCAGATTTTGCTGGACTGTTTTTTTGACACCATGTCCCATTTGAAGCCCCCCTGATGCACCCCTAGAGTGGAAACTCCAAAAAAGTGACCCTTTTTTTATAAATTACACTCCTCAAGGTATTCAAAACTGATTTTACTAACTTTGTTAACCCTTTTGGTGTTCCACAAGAATTAATGGAAAATAGAGATACAATTTCAAAATTTTACTTTTTTGGCAGATTTTCCATTTTAATATTTTTTTTCCAGTTACAAAGCAAGGGTTAACAGCTAAACAAAACTCAATATTTATGGCCCTGATTCTGTAGTTTAGAGAAACACCCCATATGTATTCGTAAACTGCTGTACGAGCACAAGGCAGGGCATAGAAGGAAAGGAATGCCATACGGTTTTTGGAAGGCAGATTTTGCTGGACTGTTTTTTTTTACACCATGTCCCATTTGAAGCCCCCCTGATGCACCCCTAGAGTAGAAACTCCAAAAAAGTGACCCCATTTAAAAAAAACTAAGGGATACGGTGGCAGTTTTCTTGGTACTAGTTTAGGGTACATATGATTTTTAGTTGCTCTATATTACACTTTTTGTAAGGCAAGGTAACAAGAAATAGCTGTTTTGGCACCGTTTTCATTCATCTGACAGGTTAGATCATGTGGTATTTCTATATACCAGGTTGTCACGGATACGGCGATACCTAATATGTAGTGATGTCCCGAACTATTCGCCGGCGAATAGTTCCCGGCGAACATAGCTTGTTCGCGTTTGCCGCTGAGGGCGAACATATGCGATGTTCGGTCCGCCCCCTATACATCATCATTGAGTAAACTTTGACCGTCTACCTCACAGTCAGCAGACACATTCCAGCCAATCAGCAGCAGACCCTCCCTCCCAGACCCTCCCACCTCCAGGACAGCATCCATTTTAGATTCATTCGGAATCTGCATTCACAGAGAGAGGAGGGAGAGTGTAGCTGCTGCTGATTCAATAGGGAAATCGTTAGCTAGGGCATTGTTCTGTGTCCACAGACTCATCTGCTGTAAGGACAGCATCCAGACAGCACCCCAAAAAGCCCTTTTCAGGGCTGGTACATCAGTCAGATTTTTTTTTTTCATATATATATATTGCAGTTGCCTGGCTGCCCGTGTGTGAGAGGCTGCAGGCTCAGTCACAGTGCACACCATTCATACAGGGTGTGACAGAAAAAACCTTGTAGATAAAAATAAATTCTATTTAATATTATTCTGTGATCTAATCGCATTTGCAAGCCCATGTGTGTCAGGCGCCCACACATACTGTATTGTGGCCACTGGCTAGTGGCTGGCTAGGCCTGCACTCATACCGTTACAGGGTGTCATTCAGTCAAATACCTTGCAGAAAAAAAATTCTATTTAAAATTTAACTGTGATCTAATCACATTAGCAAGCCCGTGTGTGTCAGGCGCCCACACATACTCTATTGTGTCCACTGGCTAGTGGCTGATTAGGCCTGCACTCATACCATTACAGGGTGTCATTTGCCCAAATACCTTTCAGAAAAAAAAATTATATTTAAAAATTAACTGTGATCTAATCACATTAGCAAGCCCGTGTGTGTCAGGCGCCCACACATCCTGTATTGTGGCCACTGGCTAGTGGCTGGCTAGGCCTGCACTCATACCGTTACAGGGTGTCATTCAGTCAAATACCTTGCAGAAAAAAAATTCTATTTAAAATTTAACTGTGATCTAATCACATTAGCAAGCCCGTGTGTGTCAGGCGCCCACACATACTCTATTGTGTCCACTGGCTAGTGGCTGATTAGGCCTGCACTCATACCATTACAGGGTGTCATTTGCCCAAATACCTTTCAGAAAAAAAAATTATATTAAAAAATTAACTGTGATCTAATCACATTAGCAAGCCCGTGTGTGTCAGGCGCCCACACATCCTGTATTGTGGCCACTGGCTAGTGGCTGGCTAGGCCTGCACTCATACCGTTACAGGGTGTCATTCAGTCAAATACCTTGCAGAAAAAAAATTATATTTAAAATTTAACTGTGATCTAATCACATTAGCAAGCCCGTGTGTGTCAGGCGCCCACACATACTCTATTGTGTCCACTGGCTAGTGGCTGATTAGGCCTGCACTCATACCATTACAGGGTGTCATTTGCCCAAATACCTTTCAGAAAAAAAAAATTATTAAAAAATTAACTGTGATCTAATCACATTAGCAAGCCCGTGTGTGTCAGGCGCCCACACATCCTGTATTGTGGCCACTGGCTAGTGGCTGGCTAGGCCTGCACTCATACCGTTACAGGGTGTCATTCACCAAAATACCTTTCAGAAAAAAAAATTCAATTAAAGTTTTTACTGTGATCTAATCACATTAGCAAGCCTGTGTGTGTCAGGTGCCCACACATACTCTATTGTGTCCACTGGCTAGTGGCTGGTTAGGCCTGCACTCATACCATTACAGGGTGTCATTCGCCCAAATACCTTTCAGAAAAAAAAATTATATTTAAAATGTAACTGTGATCTAATGACATTAGCAAGCCCGTGTGTGTCAGGCGCCCACACATACTCTATTGTGTCCACTGGCTAGTGGCTGGTTAGGCCTGCACTCATACCGTTACAGGGTGTCATTCACCTAAATACCTTTCAGAAAAAAATATATATATTTAAAATTTAACTGTGATCTAATCACATTTGCAAGCCCGTGTGTCTCAGCCAGGCCCACACAGACTGTACTGTGCCCACTGCCCACTTATATAGAGTGGCACAGTACCTTGCACGCATAGTAACACTTATCTAATAAAAAATGACAGGCAGAGGCAGGCCACACCGCAGGGGCCGTCGTGTTCGTGGTGCTGTGATTTCCACTGGCCCTGGAATAATGCCCAGTGTTCAGAGGCCACGTACCCTGAACCCAAAAAATTCTGAGAAAATAGTTGACCGGCTTACACAGGACACCCAATCTTCAACAGCTTTGGTCACCACTCTCCCGCCCGCCACCACCACCACCACTACACCACAGCCACCACAGCCGCTTCACTTGATCCCTTTACACATCAGTTGGATGAAATTAGTGATGCGCAACCATTATTGCCAGGGGATGTAGATAACAGGGATATGTCTCAGTCAGGCAGCATTACACACATGGATGTACAGTGTGGTGATGATGATGATGATGTTTGCTTTGCTGAGGTGTCAGATACAAGTGAAGCGGTTGATGATGACGATGTGTCCGTGGATGCCACGTGGGTGCCTGCTCGAAGAGAAGAAGAGGGGGAAAGTTCAGAAGGGGAGACAGAGAGAAGGAGGAGACGAGTTGGAAGCAGGGGGAGGTTGTCGCAAGGAGCTAGTGGCACAGTCAGACAGCATGTATCGGCATCCGGGGTCAGCCAGACAGCACACCAATCAACACATGCTGTTGCCACCATCAGAATGCCGTCATTGCAAAGCTCAGCAGTTTGGCATTTTTTTTTTTGTGTGTCTGCCTCTGACAACAGCGATGCCATTTGCAACCTGTGCCAAAAGAAACTGAGTCGTGGGAAATCCAACACCCACCTAGGTACAACTTCTTTGCGAAGGTACATGATCGCACATCACAAACGCCTATGGGATCAACACATGATGACGAGTAGAAGCAGCACACAAGCTCAAAGCCACCATCCTCCTCCTGGTCCAGCATCTTCAGCCACATCAACCACTGCTGTCCTCCTTGCCCCCTCTCAACCACCCGCCACTCCGCCTCTCACCTTGAGCAGTTCCATCTTATCTGCCCACAGTCAGGTGTCTGTTAAGGAAATGTTTGAGCGTAAGAAGCCAATGTCACAGAGTCACCCCCTTGCCCGGCGTCTGACAGCTGGCTTGACGGAACTCTTAGCCCGCCAGCTTTTACTATACCAGCTGGTGGAGTCTGAGGCCTTCAAAAAATTTGTCGCTATTGGGACACCACATTGGAAGGTACCCGGACAATTTTTTGTTTTCTAATAAGACAATCCCAAGCCTCTACTCAGTGATTGAAAAGCAAGTCATGGTATCTCTGGAATACAGTGTTGGGGCAAGTGTCCATCTGACCACTGATACCTGGTCTGCAAAGCACGGTCAGGGCAGGTATATCACCTACACTGCACATTGGGTCAACCTGCTGACGGCTGCCAAGCCTACTGCCACCTCCTCTACTCCTCCTACTCCGTCCTCTTCCATAACCTCCTCGGCTGAGTCCTCTTCTGCTGCGGCGTCTGGCTGCACATCAACTGAACCCCCCCAGCTCCCCAGGGGCTATTCCACATCCCGGATACGACAGTGTCACGCTGTCTTGGGGTTGACTTGCCTGAAAGCAGAGAGCCACACCGGACCAGCACTCCTGTCCGCCCTGAACACACAGTTGGATCAGTGGCTAACCCCGCACCAACTGGAGATCGGCAAAGTGATGTATGACAATGGAAGCAATTTGTTGGCCGCATTGAATTTGGGCAAGTTGTCAAATGTGCCGTGCATGGCACAAGTGTTGAATCTCATCGTACAACGCTTTGTGTCTAAGTACCCAGGCTTACAGGACGTCCTCAAGCAGGCCAGGAAGGTGTGTGGCCATTTCAGGCGTTCCTATACGGCCATGGCGCACTTTGCAGACATTCAGCGCCGAAACAACATGCCAGTGAGGCGCTTGATTTGCGACAGCCCGACAAGTTGGAATTCAACACTCCTAATGTTCGACCGCCTGCTCCAACAAGAAAAAGCCGTCAACAAGTATTTGTATGACCGGGGTGCTAGGACAGCCTCTGCGGAGCTGGGAATTTCTTTGCCACGTTACTGGACGCTCATGCGCAATGCCTGTAGGCTCATGCGTCCTTTTGAGGAGGTGACAAACCTAGTCAGTCGCACCAAAGGCACCATCGGCGACCTCATCCCATTTGTTTTCTTCCTGGAGCGTGCCCTGCGAAGAGTGCTGGATCAGGCTGTAGATTAGCGTGAAGAGGAAGAGGAAGAGTTGTGGTCACCATCACCACCAGAAACAGCCTTGTCATCATCGCTTGCCGGACCTGCGGCAACGCTGCAAGAGGAGTATGAGGAAGAGGAGTCAGAGGAGGAATGTGGCTTTGAGGAGGAGGAAGACCAACCACAGCAGGCCTCCCAGGGTGCTCGTTGTTGTCACCTATCTGGGACCCGTGGTATTGTACGTGGCTGGGGGGAAGAACAGACCGTCAATGACTTCAGTGAGGAGGAGGAACGGGAAATGAGTAGCTCGGCATCCAACCTTGTGCAAATGGGGTCTTTCATGCTGTCATGTTTGTTGAGGGACCCCCATATAAAAAGGATGAAGGAGAATGACCTCTACTGGGTGGCCACGCTACTAGACCCCCGGTATAAGCAGAAAGTGGCAGAAATTTTACCAAGTTACCGACAGAAAGGATGCAGCAGTTCAAAACCAAACAAAAAAATATTCTTTACACAGCTTATAAGGGGGATGTCACAGCGCAACGGGAATCTAACTGGGGAAGAAGTGAAAGTAATCCTCCTACTACCACGACCACGGCGGCAAGGACAGGACGCTTTACAGATGTGTTGTTGATGGAGAACATGCAGAGCTTTTTCAGTCCTACACATCGCCACAGCCCTTCGGAATCCAGCCTTAGAGAACGACTCAACCGACAGGGGGCAGACTACCTCGCCTTAACTGCAGATATCGACACTCTGAGGAGCGATGAACCCCTTGACTGCTGGGTGTGCAGGCTTGACCTGTGGCCTGAGCTATCCCAGTTTGCGATAGAACTTCTGGCCTGCCCCGCTTCAAGTGTCAAGTGTCCTGTCAGAAAGGACCTTCAGTGCAGCAGGACGCATTGTCACTGACAAAAGAAGTCGCCTCGGTCAAAAAAGTCTTGATTACCTCACCTTCATTAAGATGAATGAGGCATGGATCCCGAAGGGACTGACAGTAGGGGATACGGTTAACTAACAAAAGGCCTGACATGCCTTGGCCTCAAAATGGTCCCCACGCTGCTGTATTTAATGTCTGCATACTGGATGACTTTCGTGAATTCTCCGCCACCAACTAGGGTTCAATGTTTTAGTCACCTTTCTGCCTTGAAAACATAAATTTTTCCAGCCGCTGCTATAACAGCTTTTCTGGCCTCGGGTGCTGCACTGTGGCTGCAAAAACAAAACAAAAAAAAGGCACATACAAGTGTCAATTCCCCTTTCGTGATCGTTACCTTGTTGTGGTGAAGGGGCTTGTGTATCACAATGAAGCGATCATCACCTCTATGAGTGTGTTGGCAATGTTGCCACACCCCAGATGATAAGGCCGTTGCTTCATTATGATCAGACCAAAAGCGATCGGGACGGCTGGATGTTTTTTCATAGAAAAAACTTACATTTTTTTATTTATCTTTTTTTAAGTTGTATGGGTGGGTTTTAAATACATAAAATAAAAAAAAAATCATAATAAAGTCTCTTAATAGTTTATTAGAAATAATGGAGACAATTAAAAAAAATCCCCAACAATTCCAATACAAATGAAGTACAAAGCTCAGAACTAAATTATTCCAGGATGCCATAATGGTTCGTTAATTCGACAATGGTTAATCAATTCGACACACGTCCCCGGATAGGGGACATAACAGGGATTAAACTGATAGGAATAGGACTAGTTAAGACACCACTCATATAGGGTGTCACAGCACATTGCTTCGTGCACGTGCAGTGCCCCAACTTGGGAGTAAGAGGACCGACCAAGCTGCTTTTTCCATCTCTTGGTTCCTAAAATCAATTCAGTTTGGTGTATCAGAGTTTGGTCTGTCACTGTAAAGGCAGTCGAAGATACCCGGCCTAAATTTTTTTCCCAAAAGGCAATCCCACCCTGATATGGGACATAACAGAGATTAAACTGATGAGAATAGTACTACAGAAAATAGCACTCATATCGGGTGGGACAGTAAATTGCACGGCGCAGACGCAGTGACCGTGGCGTGGATTTAAACAAAGGGGAGGGAGCCAGCAATTTTTTAACCATCTCCCCGTTCAAAAAATCATGTTTTAGTGTTTTCATAGTTTGAGAGCCATAGTTTTTTCAGTTTTTGGGCGATTATCTTTGGTAGGGTATGATTTTTGCGGGATGAGATGACGGTTTGATTGGCACTATTTTGGGGTGCGTATGACTTTTTAATCACTTGCTATTAAACTTTTTGTGATGTAAGGTGACAAAAAATGGGTTTTTTTACACTGTTTTTTAAGTTTTTGGGTGATTATCTTAGGTAGGGTGTGATTTTTGCGGGATGAGATGACGGTTTGATTGGCACTGTGACCAATGTGTACCGGTACGTCATGTGTCCTTAAGTACCGGGACATCATGCCATACCAGTATGTCATGTGTCCCAAACAGGTTAATGGGGTCTGAGTTCGGGGTAAAGTTCAGGTCCCAAACCCGAACTTTGACATGAAGTCCGTCCGAACCCGGTGAACCCGAACTTACATGGGTTCACTTATCCCTACTTATGTCCATGGATGTATCTAGAGCAGCAATAGAACACCTTTTGGGAACATGTCTGGTAAAATGCCTTTGAAACAATATTGAGTTCTGGAAAAATAGGGGTAAAAAAACAAAGCAAAGAAAGTCTATCAGATAGTTTGACTAAAGAGAAATAAAGTCTTGATTCAAAGTCGTAGATATACACAATTGAGATCCAGAGGCAGAGCCAGTAACAACCATTTCATGCATGAAAACCTTCCAGTGCTCAGAGGTCTGTTTCCCTCATGTACTGTATCAAATTCTGACGTACAATTAAATGATAAAATTCTGCAGCCACTAGTGGAAAGATTAGGAGCTTACTGGATAGTTTTCATACTATGAGCTCAATATTACTATACGCGGTGAGCTCCTCAGCTTCCCTTAATGGTTGCTTAAGGGAACCAAAATATTTAGATTTAATCCACCAAGTCCTCATGCATATGACCATATCCGTTTTGCGGTCTCCAAATCGAAGATCCGCAGAATGCGATTGCAGTCTGGGTGCCGTCCACATTTATGTCCACATTTATTTGTTTTTCCATGGTCTGCATTTTGTGGACATATTCTATATTTTTGCAGAACGGACATACAAATGCGTAAAGCACACAGATTATCCTTGTGCTTACCTCATACATCTGCAAAAAGATATATGCCCTATACATATCTGCAAAATGCAGACCATGGACCCATTTAAGTCAATGAGTCTGCAAAAAATGAACCTACAACACAGACAGCATTCATATTTTGTGGATCTGGTCATGTGCATGAGGTCCTAACAAGACACCCAGAGCTCTATATAAAAAAACAGAGCTCCATGAGGCTATACAATATACTTAGGAACAGAAATGTTGCCCTATTGTGGTTAATTCACTGTGGGGATAGCTCCTGCCACCATTGACCTTCTACAGATGATTGACACCTTCCTCCCTATTATGAGGGTGGGTGAAACAATCCCATCAGCTCATGAGTATGAGGACTCTTTTTTCATAGCAGTATTCCTGCACTGCAGTGCATTTCTTAAAAACTACTTTATGTACACACACAGGAGAGGCAAGGATAAATCAGTGTGCCTGTTACTACCTAATGCTGCCCTCAGCATAAAGGAGGTGATGAATTCCATCTAATGTTGAGGTTGTGTTTTATGCTAATAATGTAGCCTATGGTGGAATTTATCATGATAGTAATATTTGCAGTCATTTTTACTGCGTCGGCGTACTTTGCACCAAATTTAACAAATTGTTTACATTCTTTGATAAATGTGGCATCTTTAAACCTAATACTTTTGTCTAGAAATGCTACTCCAGTTCTTTACATCACCCTCCCCAGTTAGAAATCTAGAATTAAACTCATTAACATAGCTAACCACGCCTTTACTTCCTTAGTTTTCAAAACTGGAGTGAGTGGTGTAAAAATGCAAAAAAGTTGGCAATTGTTTCACAAGTAACCCCAAAAAGTTGCAAAAGCTCTATTTTGTGACTTTTTGAAGACAGAGTGCAGGGCTTGATACATTTTCATCCCTGTAGACATTATTTCTATGCTGTGGTGTCGTTAATGATTTTGTCCTCACAACCTGTGTTCTAGTATGATGATATCACAATGGCATTTGTTTTCTTTGTACACAGTGTTTTAGTTTAATGATGTCACAATAAAGTTTGTGATCAACCATAAACTGTGTTGTATTGTGATGATGTCACAACGGACTCTGTCTATTAATGTTCTATTTTGATTATGTTACAATAAACATTTCATTTGTGAGCTATATTCTATTATAATGATGTCACAATAGTACGTAGCTTTCTCTTCTGTTTCCATAATATACAATAGCATCTGTCTTTATTCCTATGCTGTTTGTTATTGTGATGTTGTCAGGGTTGTTTGTGGTAACTTAATAATAGCCTAAAGTCAAATATTATGAAAAATACTGTGATCAGAAGGCTACAACTCATTTTGTTCCATTTGTAATAAAAAAAAGCCCCTTTTTCTTTCTATATTTACTTTAAGAAAGCACACTTGACTAACTAAAAAAGATTTGGGAGTTTCACAGGGTAAATGTATCTTTTGCGTTTATTGCGCACTTGCTCATTTGTGGATTGCAGGCTAAAATGATGGACGTAAGTTCAGTTAAAGAAAACAGGAGTTTAACAAGCCAGATTGTAATAAGTAATTATTTCCTCAAAATTTAAAGTATTCAAAGTTTTTAGTTTTTTTTTATTTTGAAAAATTTACCCAAGGGGGAAATGTTATAGAGTAATAAAATAATACATACTCACCAGTTAAATTCCCCCGCTGGTTCCGCTTTGGTCCTCACCTCCAATCTGTTTTATATGAATGCAGCAGTGACGGGAGACATATACCCCATGTGACTACTGCAGCCAATCATATACAGTAATCATATGTTCATTTATTATTCTATAGCATCCCTACCACCCTTGAGAGCATTTTTCATACAGCTAAAAAGAACCCTTTAAATTAAATACGTTTTTTTACTGCAGGGAATGCTTTAGTTTAAACTAGAACTCACTAATTTAATCCTCCGCTGCTTCAGCACCACCACCCAGTGGTCCAAGGTGGTCTGTGTGTGCTTCTATGCAGCTCATCACGTGCATCTACCCACGAGACCGCAGCACCAAATCAATGGCCTCAGACAAGGCTGCTGAGGAAGTACTCAGGGAACATCAAGAACCACTGGAGCAGCAGAAGAACTGGATTGGCAGATGGTTAAACATTTTTTTTCATGTTAAAGCGTTAAGGAAAGCCTTTTGGAAAAAATGTGATTGTCATGCTGTCTTGCTGTTCCGGGTAGGCGCAGACGTCGCCCTACTCTCCTTGTGTGAATTGGGACGAGAATTCCTTCAGCAGTGTAAGATTTAATAATTTCCTCCTGCTCCTGTCCAGGCGCTGATTAAGTTGCTAGTCAGTCTCATTATTTAGCTGGGCTGTGATTCCACCTCCTCGACTGAGCTTTGAGTTTGAATAGTCTTGAGTAACCAGCGATGGTTATCTCTTGTCTGAATACCCGTGTATGTACCTTGCCTGTTTAGCGATTTTGCTCCTTGCCGCCTGCTCTGACCTTGGAACTGTGACCTGAACTATGCATATATTCTGCTTGCTTCAATCTTGGAATTGCTAATTGGAATTCGCAAGATCTTAGCCTGCCCTGACTTTGGACTGTGTTCAGACTATGTTTTTAGCCTGAGTCCTTGGCGCTTCACTCTGGTGTCTATGATCTCCATGGGTCATCAGCCAACTACACCAGTACTACTCCAGGAGGTAGCGGCCTGGCAGGTTCTCTGCGGGGAAGTCCAGATCTCTGTATAGGGGTTAAAAGGTGAATACCAGGAAACCGCCATGACAACACCTTTAGGCTTAACCTAAAGTCAAACTGGTTAGTTGGTACAGTGAGTCCACCCCCACTAGTCCACGCAAGAGCTCCAAGTTTTATATCTCTGTGTCAAATGTCAGCATCCAGTAAGTGCATTTGATATTTTAGGTGGAGAAATAGTCTGGAATACACAAGTAGAAAGCTGAGTCAATGTAGTTAGAGGGAGTTTGCCCATGTTGGACCTAGTGGCAGAATTATCTATAGGGTCATGAAAAGTCAGTTCAGGTAATTAGTTAAGAAATTAAAGCGGAGATTCTCACAGGATTTGTTCTCTGGATTTTCAGTGCCCTACACAACACAACTAAGGCAAATAGAGCTTAGGTAGCTAAGTTAATGGCTGCAATCTTGATCTAAGAAACAGAATTTAGGATATAGGGCTGACTTTGCATTAAGAGTAGAGTTGAGCGGACACCTGGATGTTCGGGTTCGAGAAGTTTGGCCGAACTTCCCGAAAATGTTCGGGTTCGGGATCCGAACCAGATACGAACTTCGTCCCGAACCCGAACCCCATTGAAGTCAATGGGGACCCGAACTTTTCGGCACTAAAAAGGCTGTAAAACAGCCCAGGAAAGGGCTGGAGGGCTGCAAAAGGCAGCAACATGTAAGTAAATCCCCTGCAAACAAAAGTGGATAGGGAAATGAATTAAAATTAAAATTAAATAAATAAAAATTAACCAAAATCAATTGGAGATAGGTCCCATAGCAGAGAATCTGGCTTCACGTCACCCACCACTGGAGCAGTCCATTCTCAGATATTTAGGCCCCGGCACCCAAGCAGAGGAGAGAGGTCCCGTAACAGAGAATCTGTCTTCATGTCAGCAGAGAATCAGTCTGCATGTCATAGCAGAGAATCAGGCTTCACGTCAGCCACCACTGCAACAGTCCATTTTCATAAATTTAGGCCAAGCACCCAGGCAGAGGAGAGAGGTTCCGTAACACAGAATCTGGCTTCATGTCAGCAGAGAATCAGTCTTCATATCATAGCAGAGAATCAGGCTTCACGTCAGCCACCAATGCAACAGTCCATTGTCAGATATTTAGGCCCAGCACCCAGGCAGAGGAGAGAGGTCCCGTAACAGAGAATCTGGCTTCATGTCAGCAGATAATCAGTCTTCATGTCATAGCAGAGAATCAGGCTTCACGTCACCCACCACTGTAACAGTCCATTTTCATAAATTTAGGCCCAGCACCCAGGCAGAGGAGAGAGGTCCCGTAACAGATAATCTGGCTTCATGTCAGCAGAGAATCAGTCTTCATGTCATAGCAGAGAATCAGGCTTCACGTCACCCACCACTGCAACAGTCCATTTTCATAAATTTAGGCCCAGCACCCAGGCAGAGGAGAGAGGTCCCGTAACAGACAATCTGGCTTCATGTCAGCAGAGAATCAGTCTTCATATCATAGCAGAGAATCAGGCTTCACGTCACCCACCACTGCAACAGTCCATTGTCAGATATTTAGGCCCAGCACCCAGGCAGAGGAGAGAGGTCCCGTAACAGACAATCTGGCTTCATGTCAGCAGAGAATCAGTCTTCATATCAGAGCAGAGAATCAGGCTTCACGTCAGCCACCAATGCAACAGTCCATTGTCAGATATTTAGGCCCAGCACCCAGGCAGAGGAGAGAGGTCCCGTAACAGACAATCTGGCTTCATGTCAGCAGAGAATCAGTCTTCATATCATAGCAGAGAATCAGGCTTCACGTCACCCACCACTGCAACAGTCCATTTTCATAAATTTAGGCCCAGCACCCAGGCAGAGGAGAGAGGTCCCGTAACAGACAATCTGGCTTCATGTCAGCAGAGAATCAGTCTTCATATCATAGCAGAGAATCAGGCTTCACGTCAGCCACCAATGCAACAGTCCATTGTCAGATATTTAGGCCCAGCACCCAGGCAGAGGAGAGAGGTCCCGTAACAGACAATCTGGCTTCATGTCAGCAGAGAATCAGTCTTCATGTCATAGCAGAGAATCAGGCTTCACGTCACCCACCACTGCAACAGTCCATTGTCAGATATTTAGGCCCCGGCACCCAGGCAGAAGAGAGAGGTCCCGTAACAGACAATCTGGCTTCATGTCAGCAGAGAATCAGTCTTCATATCATAGCAGAGAATCAGGCTTCACGTCAGCCACCAATGCAACAGTCCATTGTCAGATATTTAGGCCCAGCACCCAGGCAGAGGAGAGAGGTCCCGTAACAGACAATCTGGCTTCATGTCAGCAGAGAATCAGTCTTCATATCATAGCAGAGAATCAGGCTTCACGTCACCCACCACTGCAACAGTCCATTTTCATAAATTTAGGCCCAGCACCCAGGCAGAGGAGAGAGGTCCCGTAACAGACAATCTGGCTTCATGTCAGCAGAGAATCAGTCTTCATATCATAGCAGAGAATCAGGCTTCACGTCAGCCACCAATGCAACAGTCCATTGTCAGATATTTAGGCCCAGCACCCAGGCAGAGGAGAGAGGTCCCGTAACAGACAATCTGGCTTCATGTCAGCAGAGAATCAGTCTTCATGTCATAGCAGAGAATCAGGCTTCACGTCACCCACCACTGTAACAGTCCATTTTCATACATTTAGGCCCAGCACCCAGGCAGAGGAGAGAGGTCCCGTAACAGACAATCTGGCTTCATGTCGGCAGAGAATCAGTCTGCATGTCCTAGCAGAGAATCAGGCTTCACGTCAGCCACCACTGCAACAGTCCATTGTCAGATATTTAGGCCCAGCAACCAGGCAGAGGAGAGAGGTCCCGTAACAGACAATCTGGCTTCATGTCAGCAGAGAATTAGTCTGCATGTCATAGCAGAGATCCAAACTTCACGTCAGCTACCAGTGCAACAGTCCATTGGCATATATTTAGGCCCAGCACCCAGGCAGAGGAGAGAGGTCCCGTAACAGAGGATCTGGCTTCATGTCAGCAGAGAATTAGTCTGCATGTCATAGCAGAGAATCAGGCTTCACGTCAGCTACCAGTGCAACAGTCCATTGGCATATATTTAGGCCCAGCACCCAGGCAGAGGAGAGAGGTCCCGTAACAGACAATCTGGCTTCATGTCGGCAGAGAATCAGTCTGCATGTCCTAGCAGAGAATCAGGTTTCACGTCAGCCACCACTGCAACAGTCCATTGTCAGATATTTAGGCCCAGCACCCAGGCAGAGGAGAGAGGTCCCGTAACAGACAATCTGGCTTCATGTCAGCAGAGAATTAGTCTGCATGTCATAGCAGAGAATCAGGCTTCACGTCACCCAACATTGGAACAGTCCATTGGCATATATTTAGGCCCCGGCACCCAGACAGAGGAGAGGTTCATTCAACTTTGGGTAGCCTCGCAATATAATGGTAAAATGAAAATAAAAATAGGATTGAATGAGGAAGTGCCCTGGAGTACAATAATATATGGTTAAGGGGGGTTGTTAATGTCTAATCTGGACAAGGGACGGACAGGTCCTGTGGGATCCATGCCTGGTTCATTTTTATGAACGTCAGCTTGTCCACATTGGCTGTAGACAGGCGACTGCGTTTGTCTGTAATGACGCCCCCTGCCGTGCTGAATACACGTTCAGACAAAACGCTGGCCGCCGGGCAGGCCAGCACCTCCAAGGCATAAAAGGCTAGCTCTGGCCACGTGGACAATTTAGAGACCCAGAAGTTGAATGGGGCCGAACCATCAGTCAGTACGTGGAGGGGTGTGCACACGTACTGTTCCACCATGTTAGTGAAATGTTGCCTCCTGCTAACACGTTGCGTATCAGGTGGTGGTGCAGTTAGCTGTGGCGTGTTGACAAAACTTTTCCACATCTCTGCCATGCTAACCCTGCCCTCAGAGGAGCTGGCCGTGACACAGCTGCCTTGGCGACCTCTTGCTCCTCCTCTGCCTTGGCCTTGGGCTTCCACTTATTCCCCTGTGATATTTGGGAATGCTCTAAGTAGCGCGTCTACCAACGTGCGCTTGTACTCGCGCATCTTCCTATCACGCTCCAGTGCAGGAAGTAAGGTGGGCACATTGTCTTTGTAGCGTGGATCCAGCAGGGTGGCAACCCAGTAGTCCACACACGTTAAAATGTGGGCAACTCTGCTGTCGTTGCGCAGGCACTGCAGCATGTAGTCACTCATGTGTGCCAGGCTGCCCAGGGGTAAGGACAAGCTGTCCTCTGTGGGAGGCGTATCGTCATCGTCCTGCCTTTCCCCCCAGCCACGCACCAGTGATGGGCCCGAGCTGCGTTGGGTGCCACCCCGCTGTGAACATGCTTCATCCTCATCCTCCTCCACCTCCTCCTCATCCTCGTCCTCCTCGTCCTCCAGTAGTGGGCCCTGGCTGGCCACATTTGTACCTGGCCTCTGCTGTTGCAAAAAACCTCCCTCTGAGTCACTTCGAAGAGACTGGCCTGAAAGTGCTAAAAATGACCCCTCTTCCTCCTCCTCCTCCTTCTGGGCCACCTCCTCTTCCATCATCGCCCTAAGTGTTTTCTCAAGGAGACATAGAAGTGGTATTGTAACGCTGATAACGGCGTCATCGCCACTGGCCATGTTGGTGGAATACTCGAAACAGCGCAACAGGGCACACAGGTCTCGCATGGAGGCCCAGTCATTGGTGGTGAAGTGGTGCTGTTCCGCAGTGCGACTGACCCGTGCGTGCTGCAGCTGAAACTCCACTATGGCCTGCTGCTGCTCGCACCGTCTGTCCAGCATGTGCAAGGTGGAGTTCCACCTGGTGGGCACGTCGCATATGAGGCGGTGAGCAGGAAGGCCGAAGTTACGCTGTAGCGCAGATAGGCGAGCAGCGGCAGGATGTGAACGCCGGAAGCGCATGCGCCAGGCAAGGGATGTGCGTCAAACCGGCTAGTCCCAGAGCTGCAACGAGATTTCGCCCATTATCGCCCACCACCAAGCCGGGCTTGAGGCTCACCGGCAGCAACCACTCGTCGGTCTGTTGTTCTATACCCCGCCACAACTCCTGTGCGGTGTGGGGCCTGTCCCCCAAACATATGAGTTTCAGAATGGCCTGCTGACGTTTACCCCAGGCTGTGCTGAAGTTGGTGGTGAAGGTGTGTGGCTGACTGGATGAGCAGGTGGAAGAAGAGGAGGAGGAAGCCGAGAAGGAGGAGGTGGCAACAGGAGGCAAAGAATGTTGCCCTGCGATCCTTGGCGGCGGAAGGACGTGCGCCAAACAGCTCTCCGCCTGGGGCCCAGCTGCCACTACATTTACCCAGTGTGCAGTTAGGGAGATATAGCGTCCCTGGCCGTGCTTACTGGTCCACGTATCTGTGGTTAGGTGGACCTTGCTACAGATGGCGTTGCGCAGCGCACACTTGATTTTATCGGATACTTGGTTGTGCAGGGAAGGCACGGCTCTCTTGGAGAAGTAGTGGCGGCTGGGAACAACATACTGTGGGACAGCAAGCGACATGAGCTGTTTGAAGCTGTCTGTGTCCACCAGCCTAAATGACAGCATTTCATAGGCCAGTAGTTTAGAAATGCTGGCATTCAGGGCCAGGGATCGAGGGTGGCTAGGTGGGAATTTACGCTTTCTCTCAAATGTTTGTGAGATGGAGAGCTGAACGCTGCCGTGTGACATGGTTGAGACGCTTGGTGACGGAGGTGGTGGTGGTGTTGGTGGTGCATCCCCTGTTTGCTGGGCGGCAGGTGCCAAAGTTTCTCCAGAGGCGGAGGAAGAGGCCGAGGCGGCAGCAGCAGAAGAGGCCGAGGCGGCAGCAGCAGAAGAGGTAGCAGGGGGAGCCTGGGCGACTTCCTTGTTTTTAAGGTGTTTACTCCACTGCAGTTCATGCTTTGCATGCAGGTGCCTGGTCATGCAGGTTGTGCTAAGGTTCAGAACGTTAATGCCTCGCTTCAGGCTCTGATGGCACAGCGTGCAAACCACTCGGGTCTTGTCGTCAGCACATTGTTTGAAGAAGTGCCATGCCAGGTAACTCCTTGAAGCTGCCTTTGGGGTGCTCGGTCCAAGATGGCGGCGGTCAGTAGCAGGCGGAGTCTCTTGGCGGCGGGTGTTCTGCTTTTGCCCACTGCTCCCTCTTTTGCTACGCTGTTGGCTCGGTCTCACCACTGCCTCTTCCTCCGAACTGTGAAAGTCAGTGGCACGACCTTCATTCCATGTGGGGTCTAGGACCTCATCGTCCCCTGCATCGTCTTCCACCCAGTCTTGATCCCTGACCTCCTGTTCAGTCTGCACACTGCAGAAAGACGCAGCAGTTGGCACCTGTGTTTCGTCATCATCAGAGACATGCTGAGGTGGTATTCCCATGTCCTCATCATCAGGAAACATAAGTGGTTGTGCGTCAGTGCAGTCTATGTCTTCCACCGCTGGGGAAGGGCTAAGTGGATGCCCTTGGGAAACCCTGCCAGCAGAGTCTTCAAACAGCATAAGAGACTGCTGCATAACTTGAGGCTCAGACAGTTTCCCTGATATGCATGGGGGTGATGTGACAGACTGATGGGGTTGGATTTCAGGCGCCATCTGTGCGCTTTCTGCAGAAGACTGGGTGGGAGATAATGTGAACGTGCTGGATCCACTGTCGGCCACCCAATTGACTAATGCCTGTACCTGCTCAGGCCTTACCATCCTTAGAACGGCATTGGGCCCCACCATATATCGCTGTAAATTCTGGCAGCTACTGGGACCTGAGGTAGTTGGTACACTAGGACGTGTGGATGTGGCAGAACGGCCACGTCCTCTCCCAGCACCAGAGGGTCCACTAACACCACCACGACCATGTCCACGTCCGCGTCCCTTACTAGATGTTTTCCTCATTGTTATCGTTCACCACAACAACAAAAATATTATTTGGCCCAATGTATTGTATTCAAATTCAGCTGAATATAAATTTGAGGCCTAGTATTTAGGCGCTGGGTGACAGGTATAGATTTACTGACAGAATTAGACTTGGAAATGCACAGTAGCGTGTGTGTGAAGTTATTCTGAATGACCCTATGTGCACCTTGAATATTATATACCCTTTTAGGGATAGATTTCAAATAGCTCTGATACAGCAGAAACCACTAAATTAGGAAATTGCTAAATTGGGAATTGTATTTCAACCCAGAACAAAAAATGTGCTTTGACGGACACTAAATAACTTGCCCAGCCAGAACAGTACAGCAGTAATGACAGATTTAGCGGGATATAAATTTGAGGCCTAGTATTTAGGCGCTGGGTGACAGGTATAGATTTACTGACGGAATTAGACTTGGAAATGCACAGTAGCGTGTGTGTGAAGTTATTCTGAATGACCCTATGTGCACCTTGAATATTATATACCCTTTTAGGGATAGATTTCAAATAGCTCTGATACAGCAGAAACCACTAAATTAGGAAATTGCTAAATTGGGAATTGTATTTCAACCCAGAACAAAAAATGTGCTTTGACGGACACTAAATAACTTGCCCAGCCAGAACAGTACAGCAGTAACGACAGATTTAGCGGGATATAAATTTGAGGCCTAGTATTTAGGCGCTGGGTGACAGGTATAGATTTACTGACAGAATTAGACTGGGATATGGCCAAAAAACAACCACACCATTGAGGGTTAAATGCACTTGGTGACAGGCGCAGCTTGCCCCTGATGTAGTATATGGCCAAAAAATGAACAGACTATTGCTGGTTAAATGCACTTGGTGTGACAGCTTGACCAACCACACTACTGAGGGTTAAATGCACTTGGTGACGGGCGCAGCTTGCCCCTGATGTAGTATATGGCCAAAAAATAAACAGACTATTGCTGGTTAAATGCACTTGGTGTGACAGCTTCACCCTGATGTAGGCTTTAGCCAAAAAACAACCACACCATTGAGGGTTAAATGCACTTGGTGACAGGTGCAGCTTGCCCCTGATGTAGTATATGGCCAAAAAATAAACAGACTATTGCTGGTTAAATGCACTTGGTGTGACAGCTTCACCCTGATGTAGGCTTTAGCCAAAAAAAAAACACACCATTGAGGGTTAAATGCACTTGGTCGCAGCTTGTGCTGGCACACCACAAGACACAAAATGGCCACCGATCACCCCAGAAAAAAGTGACTGACAAACGGTCTGGGCAGCCTAAAAACAGTGAGCAATTGAGTATCAGCAGCTCAATGACCCACAGCTACAGATCGATCAATAATCAAGTCCTTTGGAGGAGTTAATCTGCCTAATCTCGCCCTACTGTCGCAGCCGCAACCTCTCCCTACGCTAATCAGAGCAGAGTGACGGGCGGCGCTATGTGACTCCAGCTTAAATAGAGGCTGGGTCACATGGTGCTCTGGCCAATCACAGCCATGCCAATAGTAGGCATGGCTGTGATGGCCTCTTGGGGCAAGTAGTATGACGCTTGTTGATTGGCTGCTTTGCAGCCTTTCAAAAAGCGCCAAGAAAGCGTCACAAAAGCGCCAAGAAAGCGACGAACACCGAACCCGAACCCGGACTTTTACGAAAATGTCCGGGTTCGGGTCCGTGTCACGGACACCCCAAAATTCAGTACGAACCCGAACTATACAGTTCGAGTTCGCTCATCCCTAGTCTTGTTCATTTTTATAAGAGTCAACCTGTCAGCATTTTCAGTTGACAGGCCCCCAGAAGCACTAAATACCCGCTTTGACAAAATGCTGGCGACAGGGCAGGCCAGCACCTCCAAGGTGTAGCGCACTAGTTTGTGCCACGTGTCCAGCTTGGACACCCAGTAGTTGTAAGGCACAGAGGGATCATTGAGGACGCTGACACGGTCTGCTACGTACTCCTTCACCATCTTCTAAAATGTTTCCCTCCTTGTAACACTAGGCCGCGCATCAGGGTGAGTGTGCTGGTGGGGTGTATAGAGATTTGCTCTGGTAGGCAGGGTAAGCGGACGCAATACAGAGGCAAGACCACGGTTGAAAAAACAAAAGTCCAGTGTTTATTCACACAGAGAAGGCAGAAAAGGAAAACAATGCTTTACAGGGTCCTGATGTTAGTTCACACAGCAAGAGTTCCCAAAATAACATAAATCACCTGGCAGACCACAGCAGGCTTTAGGGTGCCTGACTCCCAGCAGACGGCTCTCATGCAGCTCTCAGCCTTGCAGTATGGTGGATCTCCTCAGCTCCCAAAAACACAGAGCTTTCACATTTCCACTCTCACTTGGAGGATCATACGACACTCAGCTGAGCTGTTGGCTGGGTTTTTAAACCCCAGCCCAAAACCTGGCCTGGATGTGGGGAACAGCCACCCACCCTGCTGTTTGGCTGCTCCCAATAAGAATCGGCCCGGATTGGCTTTACAGCCACAATAAGTAAAACAGTGTCCGCGAGCACTAGCTGCCGCTGACACACAAAATTACTGGTTCTTATCTCACTGAGGCCAGGAACCTCTGTGACACGTACCTTCCGTCAATGATGGACCCTTGCGCCTTCCCACAGGTGTCATGAAACTGTCCCAGGCTTTTAAAAGTGTTACCCTGCCTCTGTTGGAACTGCTGTGTGTTCCCCTCGTCTCCCCTCCTCGGTTGCCCAAGGAACTACGTACTCTGCTTCCAGCGTTGTCAGCTGGAAATTTTTGGAGCAATTTTTCCACAAGGACCTTCTGGTATTGCACCATTTTGCTCGTCCTCTCCACCACAGGAATGAGAGATGAGAAGTTCTTTTTGTAGCGGGGGCCGAGAAGGGTGCACAACCGGTAATCGGTGTGGTTAAAAATGCGTAAAACGCATGGGTTAACAAAAAGGCAGCCTAACATAAAGTCAGCCATGTGTGCCAGAGTGCCAACAGGTAAGACTTCGCTGTCATCATCAGGAGGATTACTCTCAATCTCCTCATCCTCTTCCTCCTCTTCTGCCCATCCACGCTGAACAGATGGAATTAAACTTCAATGGGTATTACCCCCTGTAGCGCAGGCAACCATCTCCTGCTCCTGCTGCTCCTCCTCATCATCCAATTTGCGCTGAAAAGATGAACTGAGGCTGGTCTGGCTATCACCCTGTGTAATGTCTTCCCCCATTTCCACCTCTTCCACATGCAAAGCGTCAGCCTTAATTGTGAGCAGCGAGCGTTTGATTAGACACAGAAGTGGGATGATGACACTGATAATAGCGTTATCGCCGCTCACCATCTGTGTTAATTCCTCAAAGTTTCTTAAAACCTCACAGAGGTCAGACATCCATGCCCACTCCTCGCCTGTGAAGAACGGAAGCTGACTGGAACATAGAGTTCCAGCGGGTGCTCAACTCGCACAACAGTCGGTGAGCTGGCAATTGCAAGCGCTGCTGCAGCGTTGACAGACCAGCAGAAGCTGTCGATGACTTGCAGAAATAGGCACACACACAGTGCACCTTTACCAGTAGCTCAGGCAAATTGGGGTAGGTTTTGAGAAACCGCTGAACCACTAAGTTTAAGACGTGGGCTACGCATGGGATGTGTGTAAGCTTGCCGAGTTCAAAAGCCGCCACCAAGTTACGGCCATTATCAGACACAACCATGCCTGGTTCTAGGTTGAGTGGCAGGAGCCACGGCTCAGTCTGGTCTCTTATCCCCTGCCACAGCTCTACTGCAGTGTGCTGTTTGTCACCTAAGCAAATCAGCTTAAGCACGGCCTGTTGACGCTTCCCCGCTGCAGTGCTACACTGCTTCCAGCTACCGACTGATGGCTGACTGGTGCTGCAAGAGGATAATTCTGAGGTGGAAGTGGAGGAGGAGGCAGAGGAGGAGAATTGGGGGTTGGAGCCACTAACATAAGTGGTGGCGGGAAGCCTGATGGAATTAGGGCCCGCAATCCTTGGCATCGGTAGCACCTGTGCTATCCCAGGGTACGACTCGCTCCCGACCTCCACAAGGTTCACCTAGTGTGCCGTCAGGGAAATGTAGTGTCCCATGCCAAAAGCACTTGTCCAGTAACTGCGTTGGTCAGGGCACAGGTAATGTTACGGGACACATGCTGGTGTAAGGCGGGCACGTCACACCATGAAAAATAGCGGCGGCTGGGGACTGCGTTAGGAGGGACAGCCACTGTGATCCGGCTGCGGAAGGCCTCATTGTCCACAAGCCTAAATGGCAACATTTCCAGGGCCAGTAATTTTGAAAGGTGCGCATTTATTGTTATGGCCTGTTCGTGGGTGGCTGGGTATTTGCGCTTGTGTTCAAATGCCTGGGTTAAGGACATTTGTATGCTGCGCTGGGACACGGAATTGGATGTGGTCACTTATACTGCTTGCGAAGGTCCAGGGAGTCATCCGGGCCTGCGTCTTCGACAGGGGATTGGCCAGCACTTAACACAGGGGAAGAAGAGGCAGTGGTGTGATCCACAGACACTGATTGTGGACCCAGGCATTCGGCCCACCTTTTACAGTGCTTTGATGCCATGTGGCGGATCATGCTGGTGGTGGTGAGGTTGCTACTTGCTAGTGTTCACGCCCCTGCTAATTTTTGCATGGCACAGGTTGAAAATTACAATATTCTTTTGTTGTCCGCACTTTCCTAAAAAAAGTGCCAGACTGCGGAACAACTACCCCTTGGCAAGGGAGATTTCTGCAAGGGTGTGCTCTGGGGAACAGTTACGGGCCTGTTTGGTGTGGCCTGCCTTCTCCCATTTGCCATCCCACTATATCTTCCAGCCTGTTGCGGTGCTGCGGATCCCTCCCCCTCTGTGCTGCTGACTTGCCACCTTTCCAAGTTGGGTGAGTGACCTCATCATCCACCACCTCCTCTTCCACTTCCTTACTCTGCTCATCCTTTCTGACTTGTTGACCTAACAACAATCTCAGTTATTGACAACTGTGTCTCATCCTCATCATCAACCTCATGAGACACTAATTGCTGTTCACTTATTGTGAACTGTGTCTTATCATCATCATTCACATCGTGAAACACTAATTGCCGTTCCCCACCGTCATCTTCTTGTGACTGTGGATGCTCAAGAGTTTGGGAATCAGGGCACAAGATCTCATGTGCCTCTTCAAGCGGGCTTGTCGAGAGGCCCAAATCAAGGAATGGCACTGAAAAGAGCTCCTTGGAATATCCGAGTGTGGGATTACTTATTTGCCAAGACTCTCCATGGTGGGAGGAAGGATGATCAGGGTGAGGATTGTGTTGACTGAGACTGAACTTAGTGGAAGACAAGGTGGTGCTTAACCGACTGGAAGCATTATATGCTCCAATCCAACCGACCACTAGTCTGACTTCAAGAATGTTGTCCTGCGCCGCCCTCCAAATTGGGACATGAAGCTAGGTATCCTGGTGATTGTTTTTCTTGTGCTCTGGCAGCAGGCACAGTTTGAACGCGCCCAGAGCCTTGGCCTCTGCGTGCACCATAAGCATCACGGCCACTTCCCTGTCCCTTACTGCTCGCCTTCTTTATATTAAATGTTATATATGCTTGAAAGTTTGTCACTCGTACAGTAGAGTAGGATTTGTAAATGTATGCGCAAAAAATTTAAAACAGCTATTTGGGATGTGGAAATGTAACACAGGAGATATACTGCAGATAATATCGCTGATGTCAGCAGCGGCTAATAAAAAATTACAGGGAATGTCACAGGTATTTTGGATGCAGAAACGTTACACAGGAGATTTACCCCAGGTAATGTCACTGTCCGCAGAGGACACCGTCGACGGAAAAAGTACACTGGATGTCACTTATATTTTTGGGATGTGCACACGTTACACAGGATATGTAGCGCAGCTAATGTGACTGTCCACAGCGGACACCGTCTATGGAAAAAGTACACTGGATGTCACAGATATTTTTGGGTTGCGTACATGTTTCACAGGAGAAATACCACAGATAATGTCGCTGATGTCAGCAGCAGCTAATATAAAATTACAGGAAATGTCACAGGTATTTTGGATGTGGAAACGTTACACAGGAGATGTAGCGCAGCTAATGTCACTGTCGCAGCGGACACTGTCTATGGAAAAAGTACACTGGATGTCAGAAATTTTTGGGATGTGCACACGTTACACAGGAGATGTAGCGCAGATAATGTCACTGTCTGCAGCGGCCTAACTATCGCACTCTATTTAGCGCAGGAGGCACTAAAAAAGATATTGCTGCCAAATAACAACAGTCCTTAAAAGGACTTTTGGGTCTGTAAAGTTTTAGCATTTTAGCGCAGGTTGCGCTAAAAATATATATTGCTGCTGCCACACACAACAATAGTCTTTAAAAGGACCTTTGGGTCTCTGACAAGTTTTTCTACTTAAAAAAATTTCACTCCCTACACTATCTTTCCCTTCTTCAGCACAGCTCTCCCTGACTAACACTGAGCCGAACACGTGTCATCATGTGCTATATAGAACAACCAATTTTGTGGTCACCTTGCCCCATAAAGTGTTATAATGAACGATCAAAAAATCATATGTACCCAAAAATAGTACTAATAAAACTGGCACCTTATCCCCTAATTTCCAAAATGGGGTCACTTCTTGGGAGTTTCTACTGTAAGGGTGCATCAGGGGGCTTCAAATGGGACATGGCATCTAAAAACCATGTGGAGTTCCTTTTCTTCTGCGCCCTGCCGTGTGCCCATACAGCAGTTTATGACCACATGTGGGGTGTTTCTGTAAACCGCAGAATCTGGGTAATAAATATTGAGTTTTGTTTGGCTGTTAACCATCGATGTGTTAAAGAAAAAATTGGATTAAAATGGAAAATCTGCCAAAAAAGTGAAATTTAAAAATTTGATCTCCATTTTCCTTTAATTCTTGTGGAACGCATAAAGGGTTAACAAAGTTTGTAAAATCAGTTTTGAGTAACTTGAGGGGTGTAGTTTCTACAATGGGGTCATTTATGGGGGTATCCACTATGTAGGCCCCACAAAGTGACTTCAGACCTGAACTGGTCCTTATAAAGTGGGTTTTGGCAATTTTCTTAAAAATTTGAAGAATTTCTTCTAAACTTCTAAGCCTTCTAACGTCCTAAAAAAATAAAATGACATTTCCAAAATGATGCCAACATAAAGTAGACATATGGGGAATGTTAAATAATAAATATTTTATTAGGTATCACTTTCTGTTTTAAAAGCAGAGAAATTGAAATTTAGAAAATTGCGAATTTTTCAAATTTTTGGGTAAATTTGGGATGTTTTCATAAATAAAGGTGAAATATTTTGACTCAAATTTATGACTATCATGAAGTACAATGTGTCACGAGAAAACAATCTCTGAATGACTTGGATAAATAAAGGCGTTCCAAAGTTATTACCACATGAAGTATGTCAGTTTTGCAAAATTAGGCCTGGTCAGGAAGGGGGCAAATGGCCCAGATGGGAAGTGGTTAAAAAAGGCTGGACAACCTCTTTTTTTATGTATTTTACTTTAATTTTTTTTTATCTATAAGTTATCTATTTTTTTTATATATCTAAAAAATTCTTGAAGTTTTCATACTGGTCACAGAGGGTTATAGGAGATTGGGACTTCCTGTTATGTATTGATCAATTTCCAATAGGTATCTCATTATTATCACAGATAACATAAAATCAAAGAAAACAGCCCTGTATTGATAACACAGGATCCACCATGGATGATAGGACCTGGTCACAGCTTTCCTCTTCCTCCTCCCTTCACAACAACCTCTGCACAGGTCACCAATCAAAATTAGAACACTCTGAACATCTCCTGACTACAGGTGTCCTATGGCCCATATGGCTGCTTTAAAGCATACTGTATATCTGAATATGGGAAACAACAGCTCTGGAAAAAATGGTTGGTGTATAGTTTTGTGCAGAAAATTTACAGTTTAAAAAAAAAAGATTGGAAAAAAAATGTTTCCGTATATGGTTTTAATTAGTAATAAAATGACTTCCATTTAAAAGTCGATCACTCATAAACAAGCATTTTGTAAAGATATTTAGGCTGCTTTCACACTAGCGTTCGGGTTTCCGTTCGTGAGCTCCGTTTGAAGGAGCTCACGAGCGGACCCGAACGCAGCCGTCCAGCCCTGATGCAGTCTGAATGGAGGCGGATCCGCTCAGACTGCATCAGTCTGGCGGCGTTCAGCCTCCGCTCCGCTCGCCTCCGCACGGACAGGCGGACAGCTGAACGCTGCTTGCAGCGTTCGGGTGTCCGCCTGGCCGTGCGGAGGCGTGCGGATCCGTCCAGACTTACAATGTAAGTCAATGGGGACGGATCCGTTTGAAGATGCCACAATGTGGCTCAATCTTCAAGCGGATCCGTCCCCCATTGACTTTACATTGAAAGTCTGGACGGATCCGTCCCAGGCTATTTTCACACTTAGCTTTTTTTAGCTAATATAATGCAGACGGATCCGTTCTGAACGGAGCCTCCGTCTGCATTATTATGGGCGGATCCGTTCAGAACGGATCCGCCCGAACGCTAGTGTGAAAGTAGCCTTAGTCTGCATTATTTTTTCAGGAGATAGTTATAAATGTTGCCAATACTGGCCTTTAAAGCACACTTAAACTTTCAGATAACTTTTTAGAATAAGCTACCATGTATACTGTATATAAGTGCTCGCACTATATCTCACTATTATATAACATGTATCTGGCAAACTTTGTGGTCTTTCATGCTGCATTTCTAATTCTCATTTGTTCCTGAACTGGTGGAAAAGACAAGCTGTTCTCCATAGAACACATACAGAGAGACGGAGACAGCACATGCTGTTCCCTAACTCTCTGTCACTTACTCAGAGGCAATAATGGGCATTATAAAGAAGTATTAATCAGTATAGATGTGAATAAAGTGCTTAAGACGAGATATAACACTTACTACTAGTTGCTGAATCATTCCTGTGTTGTATCTGTCCCTCCCCTTTCCATAGGCTTCTATGGGATGATGTAATCAGATTTTTCAGTGAGCAGACAGCCCCTTTCCATCTCTCAAGATAGATTTCCCACACATTTCAAAGAAACATTAAGTTTAGTAAAGGGGGTGAAGAAATAACAACAAAAGAACAAGGCATTTTCTCTAAGGTATATTACAAGGTTTCTTGTATTCACTTGTATTTTTGATTTATGCAAAGTTGCGTGAAAGTAAAATTACCATTTATATTCCTTAAAATCAAAGGTGCGGGAGCCGCGCTCTAAAAAAAGATTAACAATGAATGCCAGTGAATAACTCCTGCAAATACAAAACAGTTGGGAAACTCGTCCAGTTATCAAAGATGGAAACCAATAAACCAGGCTGTTCACATGTAAAGTTTCTCCTGCTACTAATCCATACGTAGCATGCTAAAACTCGCACAATTATGACCAGGTCCGAACTCAGATGAAAAAACCCAATGCTGCTGGGTCGTGTTGGTTATACGACGGACCGATCACAAGCACCTCCTGCTGGTCCACAAATCTCGTACTGAGTATCCGACCTCTCGATCCAAACACCGGACCTTCAAAAGGAATGAGACAAATGGTGCAATACCCTCGGTATTTTCAAAGGTAGGAATTTATTGTACTTACAATTAGTAAGTTGTAAACTTGCGCATAAAAAAGCCCGACCCGGGTTTCGCTGTTCGCTTCTTCAGGGGCTGCAGTATATGCGCCACTACAAACCGCGAGTAGAAGTACCCTTCCACCCCGGAACTAGAACGGACTTCCGTAATCAATTACATGTCAATCACAATATCAAATGTCAAAAGTATAAACTATACATTAAAAGTCATATAAACAATCAATATAAATATAAATACACCTATATAAAATATTTAAGAACATATATATATAAAAGTAATATATGAAATTCCCATTAAAACATATATGTATAAAAACGGAAAACAGGTATCATATGAATCAAGCCATACAGACTGCTTTAATGTCCCACTCAATGTTTAAACCTTGTGGCTGTAAGGTGCCCATCTCGTAAATCCATTTAGCTTCTATCTTATTAATTTGTGTTACAGGATTGCCCCCTCGCCAATATTGTTTAACCAATTCTATGCCGCAAAATTTCAAACCACTAGGGTCTTTCTGATGCACTATCTTAAAATGGGCAGAGACACTATGCGTCTCCAAACCCTTTTTAATATTTCTAATGTGCTCTGCCACCCTAACTTTAAGCTTCCTTAGAGTCCTACCTACATATTGGAGCCCACAAGGGCACTCCAACATGTAGATGACTCCCATAGTTTCACAAGAAATGTTTCCCTTAATCTTTAAAACAGTTGCTTTGGAGGTAGACACAATCTCTTTTATTTTTGATTTTTTCTTCTCATCCCTGGAGCGATTTCTGCAACAAGTGCAAAAGCCGCACCATGTGAACACGCTGCAAGGTTTAGTTATGCTAGGGACGTCCTTCACAAAGCTGTGCACAATGCGATTCCTAATAGTGGGGGCTCTTTTAAAAATAAATGGGGGTTTTTTGGGGATGAGATCTCCAATAATGCGGTCATTCTTCAGGACATTCCAGTTCTGATATATGATCTTTTTAATCTGGGGACAAATGACAGAATAAGAAGTGGAAAAGGCAAATTGATATTTATCCCTCATATTTTCTTCCTTTGGATCATTCTTTTTCTTTTTATTTATTAGTTCATCATTATTTAATTTTATTTCTTCAGTTTGCTCATACAATATTTCTTTTTCATATCCCTTTTCAATAAACCGATCTACGATAATACTACTTTGATTCTCATAGTCTTTAATATTGGTACAGTTTCTTCTAATGCGTTTTAGTTGGCCTTTCGGTACATTACATAACCAAGGCTTATAATGACAGCTGCTGCTTTCTATGTACCCATTGCGGTCAGTTGGTTTGAAAAATGTTCTGGTTACGATTTTGTTTTGCTCCAGTCTAATTTCAAGATCAAGAAAATGGATAACGGTTTTACTAATATCTTCCGTGAATTTTATATTCCATTCATTAGAGTTTAAACTTGAAATAAAATTCAATAATCCTTCTTCAGTACCATACCAAATGCCAATGCAGTCATCAATATATCTCTTCCAAAATCGAAGACTGCCACCCTCTATATCTCTTCTAAGGGCAGGGGAGATGGTGAAATGCTCCCAATATGACATAAAAAGGTTGGCGAAACTGGGTGCGAATTTCGCACCCATCGCCACACCAGAGATTTGTAGGAAATAATAATCGTCATACCAAAAGTAGTTATGTCCTAAGCAAAACCGTATACAATCCAAAATGAATAATTTATGATCCTCACTCATTCGTTCATCGCTATCTAAATAGAACCTAACCGCATCTATACCAATATTATTCGGTATTATAGTGTATAATGATGTGACATCAAGTGTCATTAAATGGATATTTTCTGGGACATTCTCAAATGCCTTCAACAATTCCAGTATATGCCCTGTATCTCTCAAATAATAGGGAGTGGTGGTGACATATCGCTGCAAAAAAATATCTATATATTCAGATACGCGGCTGGTGATTGAATCAATGCCAGAGACTATCGGTCTACCTGGGGGGGGCGCTCTGCATCCTTGTGCACCTTTGGTAGGTAATAAATAGTTGGAGTTTTAGGATATAGGTTGTTCAAATATTGATATTCTTTTTGATTAAGGACACCTTGAGCTAACCCTCTTAATCAAAAAGAATATCAATATTTGAACAACCTATATCCTAAAACTCCAACTATTTATTACCTACCAAAGGTGCACAAGGATGCAGAGCGCCCCCCCCCCCCCCCCCCCCAGGTAGACCGATAGTCTCTGGCATTGATTCAATCACCAGCCGCGTATCTGAATATATAGATATTTTTTTGCAGCGATATGTCACCACCACTCCCTATTATTTGAGAGATACAGGGCATATACTGGAATTGTTGAAGGCATTTGAGAATGTCCCAGAAAATATCCATTTAATGACACTTGATGTCACATCATTATACACTATAATACCGAATAATATTGGTATAGATGCGGTTAGGTTCTATTTAGATAGCGATGAACGAATGAGTGAGGATCATAAATTATTCATTTTGGATTGTATACGGTTTTGCTTAGGACATAACTACTTTTGGTATGACGATTATTATTTCCTACAAATCTCTGGTGTGGCGATGGGTGCGAAATTCGCACCCAGTTTCGCCAACCTTTTTATGTCATATTGGGAGCATTTCACCATCTCCCCTGCCCTTAGAAGAGATATAGAGGGTGGCAGTCTTCGATTTTGGAAGAGATATATTGATGACTGCATTGGCATTTGGTATGGTACTGAAGAAGGATTATTGAATTTTATTTCAAGTTTAAACTCTAATGAATGGAATATAAAATTCACGGAAGATATTAGTAAAACCGTTATCCATTTTCTTGATCTTGAAATTAGACTGGAGCAAAATAAAATCGTAACCAGAACATTTTTCAAACCAACTGACCGCAATGGGTACATAGAAAGCAGCAGCTGTCATTATAAGCCTTGGTTATGTAATGTACCGAAAGGCCAACTAAAACGCATTAGAAGAAACTGTACCAATATTAAAGACTATGAGAATCAAAGTAGTATTATCGTAGATTGGTTTATTGAAAAGGGATATGAAAAAGAAATATTGTATGAGCAAAGGGAAGAAATAAAATTAAATAATGATGAACTAATAAATAAAAAGAAAAAGAATGAGGGATAAATATCAATTTGCCTTTTCCACTTCTTATTCTGTCATTTGTCCCCAGATTAAAAAGATCATATATCAGAACTGGAATGTCCTGAAGAATGACCGCATTATTGGAGATCTCATCCCCAAAAAACCCCCATTTATTTTTAAAAGAGCCTCCACTATTAGGAATCGCATTGTGCATAGCTTTGTGAAGGACGTCCCTAGTACAACTAAACCTTGCAGTGTGTTCACATGGTGCGGCTTTTGCACTTGTTGCAGAAATCGCTCCAGGGATGAGAAGAAAAAATCAAAAATAAAAGAGATTGTGTCTACCTCCAAAGCAACTGTTTTAAAGATTAAGGGAAACATTTCTTGTGAAACTATGGGAGTCATCTACATGTTGGAGTGCCCTTGTGGGCTCCAATATGTAGGTAGGACTCTAAGGAAGCTTAAAGTTAGGGTGGCAGAGCACATTAGAAATATTAAAAAGGGTTTAGAGACGCATAGTGTCTCTGCCCATTTTAAGAAAGTGCATCAGAAAGACCCTAGTGGTTTGAAATTTTGCGGCATAGAATTGGTTAAACAATATTGGCGAGGGGGCAATCCTGTAACACAAATTAATAAGATAGAAGCTAAATGGATTTACGAGATGGGCACCTTACAGCCACAAGGTTTAAACATTGAGTGGGACATTAAAGCAGTCTGTATGGCTTGATTCATATGATACCTGTTTTCCGTTTTTATACATATATGTTTTAATGGGAATTTCATATATTACTTTTATATATATATGTTCTTAAATATTTTATATAGGTGTATTTATATTTATATTGATTGTTTATATGACTTTTAATGTATAGTTTATACTTTTGACATTTGATATTGTGATTGACATGTAATTGATTACGGAAGTCCGTTCTAGTTCCGGGGTGGAAGGGTACTTCTACTCGCGGTTTGTAGTGGCGCATATACTGCAGCCCCTGAAGAAGCGAACAGCGAAACCCGGGTCGGGCTTTTTTATGCGCAAGTTTACAACTTACTAATTGTAAGTACAATAAATTCCTACCTTTGAAAATACCGAGGGTATTGCACCATTTGTCTCATTCCTTTTGAAGGTCCGGTGTTTGGATCGAGAGGTCGGATACTCAGTACGAGATTTGTGGACCAGCAGGAGGTGCTTGTGATCGGTCCGTCGTATAACCAACACGTCCCAGCAGCATTGGGTTTTTTCATCTGAGTTCGGACCTGGTCATAATTGTGCGAGTTTTAGCATGCTACGTATGGATTAGTAGCAGGAGAAACTTTACATGTGAACAGCCTGGTTTATTGGTTTCCATCTTTGATAACTGGACGAGTTTCCCAACTGTTTTGTATTTGCAGGAGTTATTCACTGGCATTCATTGTTAATCTTTTTTTAGAGCGCGGCTCCCGCACCTTTGATTTTATATACATAGGAGATTGAACCTACTCTTTTAAGGGCGCCGCTGCTGTTGTCCAGTATTTCCACACCAAATAATACTATATATCTTTTATCCTATTTAATTCCTTAAACCTGATATCTTTATGAATAATTTTGATTAGGAAGTGCAATAACTGGTTTAACAAACATTTCCAAACATTGCGGGTGGGTAAACATGCTGCAGTCTTAAAAACTGCAACAAACACGCAAAAGAACATTAATTAGTATCATGATTACATTTGTATAGCTGAAACATGTTAAATCGATGTGTTTCACCTGAAAAAAACTGTGAAGGCAATTACCATATTGCGAAACTGTGACACGGGCAGAAAACATTTTTTTTAAATATGTTTTCGTTACCTTTTTACCACTACAAAATGCAACGTGGAAACCCAGCCTTAATGACAATACTGGTTTTAAAATTGCAATTAAAATTACAATCCAATTACACTATAGTCTATTCAAAATTGAGAACTCTAATTTACAACGTCTCACTCATGTGATAGACTGCATTTAGTTTGTAACATCAGTGCATTTTAATTAGTGAAGAATTATGGTACATATTATTCAGAGAAAAAGAAAATTGTATTGTTTTACAGAATCAGCAGAGCAGACTTGATTAGCAATTTACATTTACATTTTTTGTACATACAGGTGCATTGTGTAATATTTATATCTAGTGACAGTCTGGAAAAATCATGATAGACGCAAATAAAAAATCTAGGCTATACGGCACCACATTTTCTATTGTGGCTGTTCCTAAATTCTGTTTTAAATTGCATAAATATTTTATGCATTTTTGGCCCAATTTGACAAATCTCATGTTAGTCATATTTATGAAGTATGTAAAACAACTACAATTATCCACTGTGCCTCGTCATCTGGGGGTGTGCCTTACTGGCTTGGACAAGGGGTCTGGCTTAAAATGCATAATTTTACACCAAAGTTCGGGCACAAAAATTCAACTCTAACAACTCTACTATAATGATGCCTGCCATTTTACTTATCGAACTCAGTACACTAGTGAAGAAAATGGCAGGGAAAATGAAGATGAAGGATCACATGACCCCGGGTAGAGCCCTGGCTGGCAGGATTGCCCATACTGGCTACAGAGACAGTGTTATGGATTGAGAAGATATAGGTAGATTAAGTAGATTAGGTACATTGAATAACTTGATAGAAGAACAGGTTTTAGTATTGATGATATTTAAAGCATCATAGCCACAATGGACACTGGGCAATTGCACCTTTTTTCCCAAAAACCTGTTGCTGATTTTCTACAATTAATAAATCATAAATAAGTGCATTATACTGCATCAACAGCAGGGTATATATTGGCTACAGAGGTTGTCCAATTGTGCTTTTTCTCCCCAACAACCTTTTGCAAATTTTCTCAGTTAAGTAAATTTCCCCACATCACTGTCAGCATATACTTTGGCTGCTGACAATTTTTTGTTTTCAAAAACCTTGTTAATAAGTATACAAATAAGCATATTTTAAAAATGTATTTATACAATTTTTCAAAATGTTGATTAATTTACAAGCAAACTTAAATTAACCGCTGATTGTGGATTATTAATAAAATATTTTCTTAATTGCAGCCAGTCTCTCAGAGTGCCATGGGTTTACTATGTCTCTACATATATTATTGACCTCTCCTGGGGATTAATATCAGAACTGTGGGTCTAAGATCTGACAGCCATGGCGCCGAAAACTGTCCAGTGTGGGAACAGAAGGCTACATACACTGTGTATTTAATGGGAGTTGAGCTGCAGTAAACTGGCACAGCCAAAACACTGTATAGTGCTCAGCACCACAGCTGCCCCAAACAGCTAATCGGTGGGGGTGCCAAGTGTCGGACCCATACTGATCTGATATTAATGACCTATCCTGAGGATAGGTCATCAAAGCTGTAGGCCATACATCCCCTTTAAGACTAGCACTTTGGTGGGATGGAAGGTCCATCTTGTATCACTGAGTTATTAAGTCACCCATATCAACTTACATCTGTATTCACGTATGCAGTTTTCAAAAACCTGACAGCCACATAATTAGATACGGTCATTTCCTCCCAGTCACGTGAATTTTAGAGGACAGATTAGCCCTGCAGCTTGCCAAATTTAAGAGGTTTTCCCAATTTAGTCAATTAAAAACAATCCACTTGGCATTGTGTGCTTTAATGAGCTGGAATGTATATTGAATACCATTCCAGAACTGTGTTCTAGAGCTCAAATATATATTGAAATACCATTACAGAATTGTGTTCTAGAGCTGGAATGTACAGCCAGGTCCATAAATATTGGGACATCGACAATAGTTTTTGGGCATTTTTGGCTCTATACACCACCACAATGGATTTGAAATAAAACTAACAAGATGTGCTTTAACTGCAGACCGTCAGCTTTAATTTGAGGGTATTTACATCCAAATCAAGTGAACGGTGTAGGAATTACAACAGTTTGCATATGTGCCTCCCACTTGTAAAGGAACCAAAAATAATTGGACAATTGGCTTCTCAGCTGTTCCGTGGCCAGGTGTATGTTATTCCCTCATTATCCCAATTGCAATGAGAAGATAAAAGGTCCAGGGTTTATTTCAAGTGTGCTATTTGCATTTGGAATCTGTTGTTGTCAACTCTCAAGATGAGATCCAAAGATCTGTCACTATCAGTGAAGCAAGCCATCATTAGGCTGAAAAAAAACAAAACAAACCCATCAGAGAGATAGCAAAAACATTAGGTGTGGCCAAAACAACTGTTTGGAACATTCTTAAAAAGAAGGAACACACCGGTGAGCTCAGCAACACCAGAAGACCCGAAAGACCACGGAAAACAACTGTGGTGGATTCTTTCCCTGGTGAAGAAAACACCCTTAACAACAGTTGGCCAGATCAAGAACACTCTCCAGGAGGTAGGTGTATGTGTGTCAAAGTCAACAATCAAGAGAAGACTTCACCAGAGTGAATGCAGAGGGTTCACCACAAGATGTAAACCATAGATGAGCCTCAAAAACAGGAAGGCCAGATTAGAGTTTGCCAAACGACATCTAAAAAAAGCCTTCACAGTTCTGGAACAACATCCTATGGACAGATGAGACCAAGATCAGCTTGTACCATAGTGATGGGAAAAGAAGAGTATGGAGAAGGAAAGGAACTGCTCATGATCCTAAGCATACCACCTCATCAGTGAAGCATGGTGGTGGTAGTGTCATGGCGTGGGCATGTATGGCTGCCAATGGAACTGGTTATCTAGTATTTATTGATGATGTGACTGCTGACTAAAGCAGCAGGATGATTTATGAAGTGTTTCGGGCAATATTATCTGCTCATATTCAGCCAAATACTTCAGAACTCATTGGACGGTGCTTCACAGTGCAGATGGACAATGACCCAAAGCATACTGCAAAAGCAACTAAATAGTTTTTTAAGGGAAAGAAGTTGAATGTTATGCAATGCTCAAGTCAATCACCTGACCTGAATCCGATTGAGCATGCATTTCACTTGCTGAAGACAAAACTGAAGGGAAAATGCCCCAACAACAAGCAGGAACGGAAGACAGTTGCAGTAAAGGCCTGGCAGAGCATCACCAGGGGAGAAACCTTGCGTCTGGTGATGTCTATGCATTCCAGACTTCAGGCTATAATTAACTATTAAAATGTGAAAGTTTGATTTATGATTAGTATTATCTCCCATTACTTTTGGTCCCTTAACAAGAGGTAAGCACATATGCAAACTGTTGTAATTCCTACACCATTCATCTGATTTGGATTTAAATACCCTCAGATTAAAGCTGACAGTCTGCAGTTAAAGCATATCTTGTTTGTTTCATTTAAAATCCATTGTGGTCATGTATAGAGCCAAAAATGTTAGCATTGTGTCAATGTCCCAATATGTATGGACCTGACTGTATATTGAAATACCAGTCCAGAACTGTGTTCTAGAGCTGGAATATATATTGAAATACCATTCCAGAACTGTGTTCTAGAGCTGGAATGTATATTGAAATACTATTCCAGAACTGTGTACTACAGCTGGAATGTATATTGAAATAACATTCCAGAACTCTGTTGCAGCTATGCTTTGCAAATCTAAAATACCCAAGGCATAGTTTAGTTGTACTATAGATAAGCAGCAGATCTGTTGTATTTTTTTTTTTAAAGGAGTAATATAAAATAAGCCGGTTGATTTAGCTTCCTTTTCTTTTTAGACCAACAGAGAAAATCTATGAGTAGCTGTTAGCTTAGTTAGCAGCTACTGGACAGCTCTCTGACCAATTTAACCACAATGCTCTGCATGTCTCTTTGGCAGCAAATTCTTATTATTTACAGATCCTGGAGTCCCCGCAGAGTCGTATGACAGTTCCACACTACATGCACAGTTTGCAGCCAGAATTTCATTGTGAAAAGACCAACAAATAAAATGAGTAAAATAGTAGAAAAACTGAGCTGTTGCCCATTGCTGCTTTCAACCTTAATGACTTTCATGGTGAACTCTGTAGTCTACCATACTTATCACTGAGGTCATACACTATATTATTCCTTTCACAGAGTCAATAACTCATTAAATTGCTTGCAGAGATACAGCTACCACTATAACTGGAACAAATACAATTTTACTTACTATATATTGTTCTTTAACTTCTCTGATATGAATATTACTAATATATAACTGTTTCTATAAACAGTGGGGAAAATAAGTATTTGATACATTGGCGATTTTGCAAGTTTTCCCACCTACAAAGAATGGAGAGCTCTGTAATTTTTATTGTAGGTACACTTCAACTGTGAGAGATGGAATCTAAACAAAAATCCTGAAAATCTTATTGTATGATTTTTAAATAATTAATTTGCGTTTTAGAAAAACATAACTTAATGTTTGGTACAGAAACCTTTGTTTGCAATTACCGAGGTCAGACATTTCCTGTAGTTATTGACCAAATTTGCACACACTGCAGCAGGGATTTTGGCCCACTCCTCCATACAGATCTTCTCCAGATCTTTCAGGTTTTGGGGCTGTCGCTGGGCTACATTGAGTTTCAGCTCCCTCCAAAGATTTTCGATTGGGTTCAGGTCTGGAGATTGGCTAGGCCATTCCAGGACCTTAAAATGCTTCTTATGGAGCCACTCCTTAGTTGACCTAGCTGTGTGTTTTGGGTCATTGTCATGCTGGAACACCCAGCCACGACCCATCTTCAATGCTCTTACTGAAGGAAGGAGGTTGTTGGCCAAAATCTCGTGATACATTGCCTCATCCAGCCTCCCTTCAAAATGGTGCAGTCGTCCTGTACCCTTTACAGAGAAGCACGGTTGGGATGGTGTTCGTGGGGTTGTACTCGCCTTTTTCTTCCTTCAAACATGGCGAGTGGAGTTGATATCAAAAAGTTATATTTTGGTCTCATCTGACCACATGACCTCCTCCCATGTCTCCTCAGGATCATCAGGGTGATCATTGGCAAACCTCAAATGGTCCTGGACATGTGCTGGCATTAGCATGGGGTCCTTGCGTGCCCTGCAAGATTTTAATCCACAATGGTGTAGTGTGTTACTAACATTAATCTTTGAGACTGTGGTCCCAGCTCTCTTCAGGTCAGTGACCAGGTCCTCCTGAGTAGTTCTGGGCTGATTCCTGACCTTTCTTAGAATGATCCTTACCCCACGAGACAAGATCTTGCATGGAGCCCTAGACCAAGGAAGATTAACAGTCATCTTGCGTTTCGTCCATTTTTCAATAATTGTGCCAACCCTTTCTAGACCAAGCTATTTTTTGCCTTTGCAAAAAAAGCTATCTGATGTGTCACTTTATGTGCTAATAATCTTGGAATGCTTTTTTTTTTTATCCGAGACATTCTGAGATTGTTTTCTCATGACATCTCGTACTTTATGTTAGGGGTAAATTTGGGTCGATAAGTTTTACCTTTATATTATAACAAATCCAAAATTCACAAAAAATTTGGGGGAAAATCTAATTTTCTAAAATTGAATTTCTACGCATTAAAGGCAGATAATGATACCTCATTAGATAGTTATTACTCGAGATACCCTATATATCTACTTTATGTTGGCATAATTTTGAAAATTGCATTTTATTTTGTAGGATGATAGAAGGCTTAGAATTTAAGAAGCAATTTTTAAAATTTTCTATTGTTTTCAAAACCAATTTTTTTTTAAAGGACCTGTTCAGTTCTGAAGTCACTTTAAGGTCCTTACATAAAAGAAACCACCCATAACTGACTACATTTTACACCCCTCAAATTACTCAAAACTGGTTTTACAAACTATGGTAACCCTTTAGGTGTTCCACAAGAATTAAAGGAAAATGGAGGTGAAATTTTCCATTTTAATTTTTTTGCATATTTTTTATTTTAATCAAAATTTTGCTATAACACAGCAATGGTTAACAGAAAAACAAACCTCAATATTTATTACCCTGATTCTGCAGTTTACAAAAACACCCCATTTATGTTTGTAAACAGTTGTATGGGCACACGGCAGAGTTCAGACCATCACTTTTACCTCGGGTCTGAAAATGCTAAATTATATTTTTTACAAGAAACAGTAACTTAAGCCAAATTTTTCACTTTAACAAGAATTAGCAGGAGAAAATCCACCCCATAATTTGTTATCCATTTTCTCCTGAATACAGAAACACCCCATTTGTGGTCGTAAACTGCTGTATGAGCAGACGGCAGAATTCAAAAAGAAAGGAGCCGTATTTTCTAACATGGAATTTGCTGAAATAGATTTTAGGATCCATAGCGTATTTATTTTTTTGTTGACTGAGCTGTATGGGGCTCATTTTTTGCAGGATGGGCTGTAGCTTTAATGGTACAATTTTTGGTTACATATGGGCTAATATTGCAATTCTGCCAGTGTTTTTTTTATTTTGATTTATTGTGGGGTTTTCCATGTGGTATTTGATAAGATAATTTTATTTTGTGGGTTGATATGGTTATGGTGATACCAAATTTATATTTATTTTATTCATGTTCTACCACTTTTATATCATAAAATCACTTTATACTTTTTCCGTCATTGTAGCTGTGTGAGAGTTTGTTTGGTTTGTTTTTACAGGACGGGCTGTAATTTTTACTGGTACAATTTTGGGGTCTATATGACTTTTTGAACGCTTTTTATAAAACATTTTAGGAGGTGAAGCAAGCAAAAATTGCATTTAAAAAAAAAAAAATTATGGGGGTTCTCCATGTGGAATATTTGATATGATAATTTTATTCTGTGGGTTGATATGGTTGCGGCGACACCAAATTTGTATTGTTTTTTTCATATTCTACCACTTTTATATCATAAAATCACTTTTTATTAAACCTTTTTTTTTTGCATCACCAAAATCTAAGACCCATAAACTTTAAAATTTTTGTGTCAACATAGTTGTATAAGGGTTTATTTTTTGCGGGATGGTCTGTAGTTTTTATCGGTATCATTTTCTAGATGCATATGACTGTTTGATAACTTTTTATAAAAATTTTTTGAGAGGTGAGGCAAAAAACAGCAATTCAGCCATTGTTTTTTATTTTTATTTTGTACAGTGTTCATGATCATTTTATAGACCAGGTTATTACGGATGTGGTGATACCAATTATGTGTAGTTTGTTTAATTTTTTGTAATTTTTTTATCTCTTATAAATGAACAGATATGGGAAAAGGAAATTTATTTTATTTTTAATTTACATTTTTATTTTTTACATGTATTTTTTTACTTTTTTTTTTTACTTTTTTTTTAATCAAGTCCCACTTGGATCTTGAAGATCCAGTGGGCCTTATGGCTGTACTATACTTTGCAATGCTCTTGCATTGCAGAGTATAATAGTATCAGTTTAAGGCCCCTTGCACACGACCATATGTATTTTGCGGTTCGCAAAAAACGAATCCGCAAAAAATACGGATGACGTCCGTGTGCATTACATATTTTGAGGAGATTCTATGATACAGATTATTTTAGATTATTTCTATTAGAGAGCATGAAAGAGTTATTGTGTTTTATAATCTCTATTAAATGTGTGTTTTTATTGTGACCCCAGACGTCTGAGTGAATATCTATTTGTCCAGTAATTTTTAGTGATTAGGAGCATTGTCCCGATTAGGGCACCATATCCTTCTCAATAGGGCGGAGCCACCTTTTTCCTTGTATATCTATAATAGTTTTCTCAACTTTACATATAAAAATAAATAAAAATGAAACATAATTGGTGTTGCTGCATCAGAAAATTTCCAACCTATTAAAATATTTGTTATGCACAGTGAATGCTATAACAGAAAAGAAAAATAGCATACTTTATTTGGTCACCTTGCTCCCCCAAAAATTGAGTATAAAGTAATCATAGTCATATGTACCCCAAATGTTACAAATAAAATATACAGCTCGAAAAAAAAAAAAGCCCTCACACAGCCCAGTGGCTGAAAAAAAAAAAAAATATAGGTGTCAGAACATGGTGATGTAAAGAAAACTAAGATTTAGTCTTACCGGTAAATGGTTTTCCAGGAGTCCGACATGACAGCACCCACTGGAGGATGTCCTATTGGATCTCTGTAGGTACAGGAAGCGTGAGAGGTTAAAAGCCCCCCCACCCCCCCACCCCTTCTACCAGTGTTTTTCCAAATTACTACACCAGATAGGATCCAAAACCTTTATTTAAACTTCCATGTTATCATCACATTGGAAATTATATACGGATCCAAAGAAACAACAGCCAAAAAGAAAAAAGGGGGGGGATGTCGGACTCCTGGAAAACCATTTACAGGTAAGACTAAATCTTAGTTTCCAGGACGTCCCTCCATGACAGCACCCACTGGAGAACTACCAGCTTACTACTTAGGGGGGGCACCACTGCCTGGAGGACCTTACGACCAAACCCTAGGTCCTGTTGGCAAGAGAATCTAGTCTGTAATGTCTAACAAAGGTAGAAAAACTGGACCATGTAGCGGCCCTGCATATTTGTTCAATTGAGGCCTCCGCTTTTTCTGCCCATGAAGTCGCCACGGCCCTGGTGGAATGGGCTTTTATGGATAAAGGGCAAGTCAGTCCCTTCAGCACATAAGACTGCCGAACAGTGTCCTTGATCCATCGAGCTAAAGTCTGTTTTAAGGCCTTGTTGCCTCTGTTCTTTCCTCCAAACAAAATAAAGAGGTTTGATGATCTTCTCCAGGAAGCTGTTCTTGGCTAAAACCGATCTTCTTACATCCAAACAGTGAAATTTTTCTTCCTGTACATTTTTGGGGGAGGCACAAAAGGAAGGAAGAATTATTTTTTTATTTTTATGGAATGGAGAGACAACTTTAGGTAAAAAGGATGGATCCAACTTTAATATAACCCGATCATCCAAAATGTTTAGATATGGTTCCCTCATGGAAAGGGCCTGAATTTCTCCTATTCTGCTTGCTGTGGTTATCGCTAGAAGAAAAATTGTCTTAAGAGAAAGCATCTTATCTGATAACTGTTCAATCGGTTCAAATGGGGGGTTACATAGACCCTCTAAAACTATATTTAGGTCCCATGGTGGTACTGTCTGCCTGATAGTGGATCTCATTCTGGAAACAGATTTTATAAATCTCCTAACCCATCTGTGGTCTGCTAAGGAAGTGTCCAAAAAGCAACTTAAAGGGAACCTGTCACCTGGATTTTGGGTATTGAGCTGAGGACATGGGTTGCTAGATGGCCGCTAGCACATTTGCAATACCCAGTCCCCATAGCTCTGTGTGCTTTTATTGTGGAAAAGAAACGATTTGATACATATGCTAATTAACCTCAGAGCTTAAAAATATGACTCTTCTCTGGTCACACAAGTAAGATATGACTCTTTTATGTTAATTTGCATATGTATCAAATCGTTTTTTTCTACAGAATAAAAGCACACAGAGCTATGGGGACTGGGTAATGCGGATGTGTTAGCGGTGATCTAGCAACCCATGTCCTCAGCTCTATACCCAAAATCCTGGTGACAGGTTCCCTTTAAAGCTGAAATTTGGACCTTAAGGGTACTGGGTTTTAGGCCCAAATCGAACCCCATCTGTAAAAAATCCAGAATGCAGCCTATAGATAGGTCTGAGACCCCTGGATGTGAGTGTGACAGCCATGAAGTACATTTTTTCCATATTTTCAAGTATATGGCCGAGGTTATGGGCTTGCGGCTTTGTTGTAAGGTTGATATTACCGTCAGCTTCTCGAGGTTTGGATGTTCTAGGGGTCCCTTCCAGGAAGGTCCCTCCTTCCTGGAAGGGTTATTGGATCCCTTATAATCATTTCCTTCAACAGAGGAAACCATGCTCTCTTAGGCCAGGCAGGAGCTATGAGAATTAGGGTCATTGTGCATGTTCTCAGCTTCTTTAGGACCGATGGAATCAGGGGAAATTGAGGAAAGGCGTACCCCAGTTCCATGTCCCAATCCTGGGACAAGGCGTCCACTCTTTCTTATTTTTTCCCGTTTTATCTGTGGAAGAAAGGAATGTTGCTTCTCTGAATCTAAGAGGACTCCCAGGAACTGTTTCCTGGTACTTGGTTCTAGGTCTGATTTGGCGTAGTTTATTATCCAGCCCAAATCCTTCAAAACGGCGAGGGTCTGTTGGACATTGCTCTCTATACTCTGTTTTGTCTCTGCAATAAGAAGGAAATCGTCCAGGTACGGAATAATTTTTATCTGTTGTTGTCTTAGGTATGCCACCACTTCCGTGATTACCTTCATGAAAATGCGAGGTGCCGAGGATATTCCAAAGGGTAGACACTGGAACTGGTAGTGAAGAATGGTTCCACCCTCATTGATCGCAAACCTGAAATACTGTTGGTATTGTGGATGTATTGGGATGTGATAATAGGCATCCTTTAAGTCCATGGTACATAAAAGATCCCCTACCGATATTAGTGGGATTGATGATTTTATGGATTCCATCTTGAATTTGTGGTATACTAAACGATCTGTTCAGGGATTTCAGGTTGATAATCGTCCTGAAGGTTCCGTCTGTTTTTTTAAATTAGAAATAGCCTTGAATAATGGCCCAAGCATTTCTGATTGTGTGGAACCTGGACTATTGCGTTTAGCCTTATCAGCTTCTGTAAATCCAGACTTAGTTGATTCTGTTGACCTGTTGATTGAAACTCTGTAATCAGGAATCTTTGAGGGGGGGGGGGGACCGCAAAATTCTATTTTTACTCCATCCCGTATGGTGTTGAGAATCCACTGATTCTGAGTGACCCAGGTCCAGGATTCCCAGAATAAACGAAGTCTGCCCCCGACCGGCCTGATGTCATTGCTTGTTTGTGCTAGTATTTGGGTTCAAGCTCCATCTTCCCGTCTTACCCTTGCCCCTCTGTGAGGTTGGGAACTGTTTTGAGGGCTTACGAAAGGGCTGTGACTTTTTTACTTTTTCCTCTGGGAAACCTTTCTTTTTGTCTGCTGCACTTTCTAGAATGGAGTCAAGGACCGGTCCAAAAAGATAAGCCCCAGTAAAGGGGATTGCACAGAGTTTATTCTTGGAAGCAATGTCCCCCATCCAACAGTTGAGCCAGAGTGCTTGTCTTGCCTTGTTCGTGAGTGCATCAGTCCTTGCTGCGAACCGTATGGATTCTGCAGAGGCATCTGCCATAAAGGAAGCCGCCATCTTCAATAATGGTAAGGATTCCAAAATTTCTTCTCTGGATGTCTTCATCCTAAGATGATTTTCTAATTGATCCAGCCATAAACACATGGCTCGGGATACCGAGGTAGCTGCAATATTCGTATTTATGGTGACCGCAGATTATTCCCAGGCCTTTTTTAGAAGCCCATCCATTTTTCGATCCGTGGGATCCTTTAATTGTGAGGAATCCTCAAATGGTATGGAAGTTTTCTTCACCACCTTGGCCACCTGAATGTCCACCTTCAGTATCTCGTCCCAAACTTTGTTTTTTCTGGGTTAAAGATTAGCCTGCTCTTAAATTCCCGTGGCACATAAAGCTTCTTGTCACCCTCTTCCCATTCATCTTTAATTAGATCTCTCAGGTTAGAATTGACGGGAAAGAGTTTCTTCTTTCTAGCTCTTAGACCGCCGAACATCTCGTCCTGTACAGTGCGCGTCTGTTCTTCTTCTTCTACCGCCATTGTCTGTCTAACCGCTGTTAGAAGCGGATCCAAATTTTCTGCTGAAAACAGATATCTTCTTGGTTCCTCCACTAAAGAGGGGGGACGGTCTTCCTCCAACTCGTCCGAATAGTATGCTGGTTCTTCTTCTGAATCTGAGTCCAACTGTACTCTGGGTCGTTTGGAAGGTGGGGAAGAGGGGACCGGAATGGAAGGGGGCTGACTCATTCCTGCCGCCTATACTTCTTCCCTCACTATGGCTCTGAGCTCTGCCAGAAAGGAAGGTTGCTCCTCTTTTAGGATTTTCGCTAAACAATCCGTGTACAGAGGTTTATTGTATGACTCTGCAAGTTTCTTAGTGCAGGTTCCGCACTTTATAGTTTTTTCCTGGAGTCTCCATGTGGTTTGTGTCCAGCCTCCTTCTCCACCTTAAAGGAGACAAGGGGGAGATATAGAACAGGGCACCCAGGTGCTAATCATAAGTATATGGACATTACTTACATTACCCTGGACGAGTGGGTCTGCAGTAGCATCCTGCTTTACAGATATCTGGGCCTCCATGATGTTTCCTGCATGCAGCTAACATCACACTTTTTAAATGGACTTACCATCCTGGCCCTGCCCTCGTCGCCGCTCGGTTCCACCTCCTCTACCGGGGGACTCATTCAGAGAAGAGTCGACCCCTCATGCAAGGCCTCAGGATCCTGAGGCCTCCAGCATGCGATGCGCGCCGCCATTAACTTCCTCCTTCTCCGCGTCAGCGTTCCGATACCGCAGCTCTACACGGATAAGGTACCGAGGTATGCTAGGGGACCCCTTACCAGAGGGGTCTTAGCTTAGGCCGCATCTGAGGCTGAAGAGGAGAGGCATAACCCCCCCGACCAGCCTCAGCCTTAGTGTTCCTCCCCACTTTTCATAGCAGGGATACATCTCTGCTCCTATCTCCGTAGGGACAGGAAGAACACTGGTAGGAGGGGTGGGGAGGGGCCTTTTAACCTCTCACGCTTCCTGTCCCTACAGAGATCCAATAGGACATCCTCCAGTGGGTGCTGTCATGGAGGGACGGTCTGGAAAAAAACATTTTCAAAGCTTTTTTAAAGTAGTAAAACATGATAAAAAAAACTGCATACATTTATCATTGTAATCATACTAACCCTCAGAATATTTTTTTTTTAGTAAACAGTGAACACTGTAAAAACATCAAACTATGGCAGAATTGCTGTTTTTTCCAATTTCACCCTACAAAAAATTTTCTTCCTGTTTTTCAATGCAAGATATGGTAATTTACATTGTCGCACAAAAAGTAGGTCGGACAGCTAAAGTCATGGCTCTTGGAAGCTGAGGAAGAAAAAATAGTTAAAAAGTGCAAAAAAAACATTTTTATATATTTAATATACTTTCATTCCGTATGGCTCTTTCTATACTATGCATTTTTAACACAGTTTGGCTCTCTGCCATCCACCCTTTTTAATAGGCAAGGTTATGTATTTATGTAAGTGTTGTCACACTGGACACGGGAGTGGATATTGATATAGGGGGTCATTTATCAAACTGGTGTAAATTAGACTGGCTTAGCTGCCCATAGCAACCAAACAGATTGCTCCTTTTATTTTCCACAGGAGCTGTCCAAAGTAATCATAGATCCGAGGTTGATTCATTAAAAAAACTTTGTAATCTGCTGTTTCTGTACAGCATTAAAATGTATGTGCTATGTGTAGGAAAACTTCGTCTCGGCCAAAGTTGCGTGAGACTTCGGTAAATGACTTTGATTCGATCAACCCCAGTAATAACTAGTGTTAGGTGTGAATATTCGAATCGCGAATATTAATTGCGAATATCGGCACAATATATTTAGAATACTTAGAATATAGTGATATATATATTCATATTTTCGAATATTCTAGATTTTTTTTTCATCTGAACCCATGATCCCTCCCTGCGTCTTACTTGTGGGCCAATGAGAAGGCTGCAATGTCTTTGAGCTAAGCAACATCCCTAGCAACCAATAGGAAAGTTGCCTACCCCTTACTATATAAGAACCTCCCCAGCAGCCATTTTCTGTAGTTTTATGGAGTTCTGAGATAGACAGCAGTGTCATTGCTGTGCTGTGTGTTTTGCTGTGTCATTACATTAGATATATAGTTAGATAGCTTATATATATAATACAGATAGTTAGTGGGAGATAGTCAGTGTAGGTTATATCCTGATATAGTGTAGCTGTTCCAGTGTAGGTTCTCTGTCCATACATACATGCTACAGACGTAGTGCTGTGATGTCACAAGTTACAATACTTAGTCCACCAATCAGTAATATGTGGTCAGACCTGCTAAAATGTGAAGTTTCACGTATTTCACCAAAATATTCGCATCATTAGTGCCGTTTAGCGCAATTGCGAATATATTGGAGCACTCTATTTGCATATTAAGCCATTTTTAATGTTCTGCCGTGCCAACCATTTTCTCCAGTCTCAGGAAACTTCTACCAGCTTGGAAAATGTAGCAAACGTGACCCACGCCTGTATTGAGTGCGCATTAGGCGAATATTACATTGCTGATTTTCTCAATCAAGAAAATAATCGTGAATTCTTGAATTCTCAAATATATGATGAATATTCTACAAAATATTCACGAAATATCACAAATTCAAATATTGCCCCTGCTGCTCATCACTAGTAATAACCAATGAGTACCTTCCTGCATTTAAGTAAATCCCTTTTATGAATAGGAGGCAGGATGGAACGAAATGTTACCACTTATGCCCGTATTACACTGGATGGTTTTCAGGCCAATTATTGGAGATAAGTGTTTATAGGAATGTTCATTCCGAATAATTGGCTCACATAATTATGTCACCAATCAGTCGGTAAATGAGCATCAGGATGAAAGGTACCCGGTTATTGGCAGCACATCTCCACCAATAATAAGTAGAACTCAATTGGAGAAGAACGAATGCAGTATCAATCATTCCTCCCCCATTCACTTTGCATCGGCCTGTGTAATGTATGAATACAAAATACAAAAAAAAAAAAACAGGGAGCACAGCAAGCACTGTTGACACTTTTCAGCGTCTCGCCTATTAGTCATAATAACATAACAAATGTTGAGTAAGGCTATATGCCAAAACCTGTAAACTGCGCTTGCTGTGTTCCCTGCTGGACTTTTTCATTGTTTGGATTAATAAAGGGAGATGTTTTATCTATTGACAACAGTGCTGGATTTTTTTTTCTATTTGTGTATGACTTTTTAAGGATACTTGGTATAGCTGAATTTAGACTGAACCACCCTCACATTGTGAATTAGAAGCAGTCTTTAAAGGGGTTCTCCAGGAAAAAAAATTAATAATGAAAAACATTTTATTATAAATAAACTCCTAAATGCCTTTGTTTATAATGGCTCATTTTATCTAGGGGAACAAACAGTGGAGGAGTTAAAATGGCTTCTGTCAGATTCCTGGACCTGGAATCCATCCTCCTAATGACACTGCAGGGCGACCACTATGAGAATGCAGAGCACAGAGCAGGAGCACTTTGCAGGTTCTGTTCCCTCTGCCTGTATGAGCATTGTGAAGCACAAAATGATGTGCAGATCACAGCCGAGATAAGGGTTTATCTGTCTGCCTCAGAATAGTCACCTCACTTCAAACACACATGCTGAAGTGTTTTCTACAGTAATGACACTTCTTCCTCACAGCAATATGCTTCTGGTCCTCATTCCTACACTTCAGTCTGCAAGCAGGAATGAGGACCAGAAGCATAGAAAAAGTTAGCCATTATAAATAAAAGTATTCAGGAGGTTGTTTATTATAAGATGATTTTCAGTATTTTCACTATTATACTTATAATGGAGCCAGCAAAGTCCCGGAGGGTGCAGCGTGGATGCGCGGCCGACCTCTATTCATTTCTATGGAAGTTCTGAAAATAGCCAAGCACTGGCATGGCTATTTCTGTCATCCCCATAGAAGTGAATAGAGTGGTGATCGTGCTTGTGCGGTGCGCTTCCCATGGGACTACCGAAAATTTTCAGCACTCCCATGGAACTGAATGGAGGGCGGCAACGCATGCACGGTGCGTCCTCCAGGACTTTGCCGACTTCCTTCTATGTATAGGTGGGACCTGCACGTATCAGACATTGGGGGCATATTCTAGCGATATGCCCCCAATGTCTGACATTGTTCTCCATAAATCTACAACACCAAGACCATTAAAGGAGTTTTCTGAGATTTTGATGCTGATGACCTATCTTCAGGGAAAAAAAAGTAGAAAAGATGCTCAGTTTAAAAAGAAGGGGTGTACCTAACATTGAGGCAGGCCATATGGCTACTTTGGCTTTTCTGGAGAGAGTGGACAGAAGTAGTGCAAATAATTACTCTCCATGGATGCTACACTGCTACAACATAAGCAAGCAAGGGTGTAGGGAACTAACCTAATCATCTGGTCAAGCTGATAGGGAAACACCAAATCCTTCTGCTTGAGATGGATAGTGGTGAGGTAGTGTTAACCAGCATTAGAAGGGGGACCCCTTGCAATATTTAGCATCAGGCCCCCTCGCTTCTATGTGCCCTATTGCTTGCAATATTTACCATCAGGCCACCGTGCCTCCATGTGAACTTCTGTAAAGAAGCTACTGAGCTCACATGAAATGCAATTATATAATTCAACTTTTAAACTTTAGTTTCTAAATCCAACCTTATGCCATAAATAGGAAGATATAAGTTGTGACCAATCACAACAGGAGAAAAATCATTTTTGTCTTGACTAAAAAAGTGTAAAACCACAAAATGCTCCGCAATAACGGAACTTTGTTCTCATAAAACATAAGTGTCTGATTCATCATTATCTATTATACATGATCAGATGTGCATTGTGCTCAAAATAGACTGGTGGTAATAAATGAATAAATAATGACTTCTTAATGATGCTTTATTGACACCTCAGAATTTTAGTATTTGCTTAGAGGATGCAGTTTATCAAAGACACATTTAAACAATGTTAATTACTTAGAAAATACTGTACATTTTAGTGTTAAAGTCCAATGGAGGAACAATGAGCAGTGCCTGCACTATTAGCTTTTATTTTTTTATGAAAATGTGTTAAAACTAAGCAGATGTACAAGAAATATTCTGGGAAGTTTGCATAATTTCAGTGACTTGAATCATAACATTATTAAAGGGACACAACTATCAAAAAGTTTTTGTCACAAAATTAACAGCCTGTATGTGAATATTACAAATATTACAAAACAAACAGGTGGTTTTCTGGATATCATTATTTTAAGTTACTCCATGTAGTCTGCTGTCTTGTCTTTTAGCATGGCAAACAGCCTTGCTTGACTTTTTCAGTCATATGATTCACTGTGGCCAAAGAGGGAACAGGGATGAGTGGCTGAATTAGAGCACCACATATTACACTGATAGATGCAGTGCTCTTCTGTGGACATTTTTATCAAGAATTATCAAAAGAGCAATACAGCTATCACATTGTTATCCTAAATTCTACATCTACTGTTATACTAGCAGATAACATTTTCCCCTTGCCTATCTATATAGGATTTTTATCTGTCTACAGAATTATAATATCTTGTACTTAATTTTCATGGCATAGTACTGTAAATTCTTTAAACACTATTTCTAGGAGTAAAAAAAAAAAAATCACCCCTTTCTGATGGAAGTGTACCTTTAAGGGTCCATCCACACAACTGTAGGCCATGTTTTCCTGTATTGCAGACCACAAACGGTGGTTCCGCAATATACTGGCTGTTTGAATTCTGTATCACAGAACCCATTCAAGTCAACCCTCCCACTGCAAAAGATAGGACATACCAATGCATCAGTCAAGTCAATGGGTCCGTCAATGCGTCGGTCATAAGCCAGTCATAGACTGCTTATGTTCATGTGAAGGTATCCTAAGACTGTCATTATTTACTTGAAGCAAGCAGATGAGACATCAGACAACTGCTGGGAAGGATGCAGAAAAATAAAGGCCCTTCTGCAAGAATAGTCCTTATGGATTTAGCTGTATGCGGGCATGTTATAATGTGGGACAAGTTGTAACAGTATTTGATCAGCACCTGAATTCTTCTGTTTTTGCTTGTCCAATTTAAGTGTTTCTGTTCATCCAACTAAATTTAAAGAAAGTCTGTCACCAAGAAGCAGACTGATAAACACGACAATACATATTTTTGACTAATTTTTATAATTTTTATTTTTTTGGGCAGGTGACAAAAAACTAAATCTATAATTTTTTTTCACCATGCTACGTGCAGTATAAACAATATGTAATATGTACTTTTTTGTATTATGCATTTTAAAAAAAACTATATATATATAGCAGGGTTAACACACAAACTCAACTCAAATTTCTTAACTCATCGCGTTATCTTAATACAAAAGCCATTGAAAAGCAATTATTAACATATTAACATAGTTTACAAGACCGAAAAAAGACATCTGTCCATCCAGTTCGGCTTGTTATCCTGCAAGTTGATCCAGGGGAAGGAAAAAAAACCCTGTGAGGTAGAAGCCAATTTTCCCCACTTTAGGGGGAAAAATAATTCTTTCCCAACTCAAATCAGGCAATCAAAATAAATCCCTGGATCAACGATCTCTCTCTAGTAGCTATAGCCTGTAATATTATTACGCTCCAGAAATACATCCAGGCCCCTCTTGAACTCTTTTAGTGAACTCACCATCACCACCTCCTCAGGCAGAGAGTTCCATAGTCTCACTGCTCTTACCGTAAAGAATCCTTTTCGATGTTTGTGTACAAACCTTCTTTCCTCTATACGCAGAGGATGTCCCCTCGTCACAGTCCTGGGGATAAATAGATGATGGGAAAGATTTCTGTACTGACCCCTGATATATTTATACATAGTAATTAGATCTCTCCTTAGTCTGCTTTTTTCTAAAGTGAATAACCCTAATGTTGATAATCTTTCAGAGTACTGTAGTCCCCCCATTCCAGTTATTACTTTAGTTGCCCTTCTATGAACTCTCTCCAGCTCTGCTATGTCTGCCTTGATCACAGGAGCCCAGAACAGTACACAGTGCTCCATGTGTGGTCTGACTAGAGATTTGTAAAGTGGCAGGACTATGTTCTCATCACGGGCATCTATGCCCCTTTTGATGAAACCCATTATCTTATTGGCCTTGGCCACAGCTGTCTGACACTGGTATCTACACTAAGTTTGCTGTTCACCAAAATTTGTAGGTCATTTTCCATGTCAGGGTTACCCAGTGTTTTATCATTTAGTATGTACCGGTGACTTTCATTATTCCTTCCCATGTGCATAACCTTACATATGTCAGTGTTAAACCTCATCTGCCACTTATCTGCCCAAGCCTTTAATCTATCCAAAACCCTCTAGCTGTATACTGTCCTCTTCAGTGTTAATTACTTTACACAGTTTAGTGTCATCTGCAAAAAAATATATTTTACTATGCAAGCCTTCTACAAGACTATTAATAAATATATTAAAGAGAATAGGGCCCCATACTGACCCCTGAGGTACCCCACTACCGACATTTTCTCCCAGTCCAAGCATTCTCATTTTATATACTAACCTTTCGTCCGGTACAGTGTCAAATGCTCTGGAGAAGTCCAGATATACGACATCCATTGATTCGCCGCTGTCAAGTCTAGAACTTAATTCCTTAGAAACAGATTAAATTAGTTTGACATGGCCGATCCTTCATGAAGCCATGCTGATATGGCGTTATTTGCTTATTTTCATCGAGGTACCTTCAAACAGTTTACACATGACAGATGTTAACCACGTCCCATCTGAGCCATTTGCCCCCTTCCTGACCAGGCCTAATTTTGCAAATCTGACATATCTTATTATGTGGCAATAACTTTGGAACGCCTTTACTTATCCAAGTCATTCAGAAATTGTTTTCTCGTGACACATTGTACTTCATAAAACTAGAATAATGGGCGAGCACACTTCATTTGTATCATAAGATGCATAAAATTAAATTAAATCCAATAAGTAAACACGTGTATAAACATAAAATCAAGTCAATCAATAAAATACCATAAAACCTAGATGTGCTTGAAATAATACACTCAGAATATTACCATAGATTATCAATAGATGGGATGATTTTGCTCAATGTGTTAAAGTCCAATTGAGGGCATTTGAACTAGAATATTATATACCAATTTTATCATATATTGAAAGTCCGCTTATTTGATGAGGTGTCTTGGGTCCTCCTGTCCAGGAGAACTCTAGTCACAGTTTTGTTTCCGGATCGCACACCTGTAATTAAAGCACCTCCACATCTACAAGCATGGCCATGCAGTAAAATTGGATTGAAGGACTTTTTCAATAATCAGAAATATATCGGAGATTCACTGTGTCCTCTCGATCGTGTCGGACGAAATCCCGCTTGGAAATCTCGTGAGATCTTGGGTAAGTCAGCTGCGGCTGAACGAAGTCAGACGCCGGCATTGTCCCGCGCCGCCTGACTCACGCTTGTAACAGATCGTCCACAACGAGGGAGGTAAGAAGCCTTTTACATAAGCCTAAATATCTACAGTGATTACGGGACTGTGCAATACTATCCAGCAAGCTGGTGCAGAAAACCGGCACTCAAGGTTTGAGGAATATACAGGAGCCCAATGTATTCAGTTGACCAGAGACTGAAATAGGATATTTATATTGAGGTCATAATACCAGCATACACTACTTGTGCAATATCTGTGAAACAAAACTGTGACTAGAGTTCTCCTGGACAGGAGGACCCAAGACACCTCATCAAATAAGCGGACTTTCAATATATGATAAAATTGGTATATAATATTCTAGTTCAAATACCCTCAATTGGACTTTAACACATTGAGCAAAATCATCCCATCTATTGATAATCTGTGGTAATATTCTGAGTGTATTATTTTAAGCACATCTAGGTTTTATGGTATTTTATTGATAGACTTGATTTTATGTTTATACACGTGTTTACTTATTGGATTTAATTAAATTTTATGCACCTTATGATACAAATGAAGTGTGCTCGTCCATTATTCTAGTTTTACAAATCCACTTCTTTGAGGGTGGGTGTCCCTCCAATTTGGGCTAGCAGCACCTGTTCCACAGTTCCGTCCAGAGTGAGCCACCACCCCACTGTTTGCATACTACATTGTACTTCATGCTAGTCATAAATTTGAGTCCATATATTTCACCTTTATTTATGAAAAAAATCACAAATTTATAAAAAATATTAATAAATTAGCAATTTTCTACATTTCAATTGCTTTTAAAACAGAAAGTGATACCTCATAAAATATGAATTACTTAACATTCCCCTTATGTCTACTTTATGTTGGCATCATTTTGGAAATGTAATTTAATTTTTTTAGGACGTTAGAAGGCTTAGAAGTTTAGAAGCAATTCTTAAAATTTTTAAGAAAATTGCCAAAACCCACTTTTTAAGGACCAGTTCAGGTCTGAAGTCACTTTGTGGGGCCTACATAGTGGATACCCCCATAAATGAGCTCATTGTAGAAACTACACCCCTCAATTTACTTAAAACCGATTTTACAAACTTTGTTAACCCTTTAGGTGTTCCACAAGAATTAAAGGAAAATGGAGATCAAATTTTTAAATTTCACTTTTTTGGCAGATTTTCCATTTTAATCAAATTTTTTCTTTAACACATCGATGGTTAACAGCCAAACAAAACTCAATATTCATTACCCAGATTCTGCGGTTTACAGAAACAGCCCATATGTGGTCATAAACTGCTGTATGGGCACACGGCAGGGCGCAGAAGAAAAGGAACTCCACATGGTTTTTAGATGCCTTGTCCCATTTGAAGCCCCCCTAATGCACTCTTACTGTAGAAACTCCCAAGAAGTGACCCCATTTTGGAAACTAGGGATTAGGTGCCAGTTTTATTGGTACTATTTTTGGGCACATATGATTTTTTGATCATTCATTATACACTTAATGGGGCAAGGTGACCAAAAAATTGGTTGTTTTAGCACAGTTTTTATTTATTTATTTTTACAGCGTTCACCTGAGGGGTTCGGTCAAGTGACATTTTTATAGAGCAGATTGTTACGGACGTTTTACATAATAATAGCATTTTTTAAACAAAAAAATTATGTTTTAATGTGTCCATGTTCTGAGAGCTATAGTTTTCTTATGTAGGGGCTCATTTTTGGCGGGATGAGGTGACGGTTTTATTGGTACCATTTTGTGGACCATACGCCTTTTTGATCACTTGATTTTGCACTTTTTGTGATGCTTTTTTTGACACTTTTATTTTTTTTTACGGTGTTCACCCGAGGGGTTAGGTCATGTGATATTTTTATAGAGCTGGTTGTTATGGACGCGGCAATATCTAACATGTATACATTTTATTTTTTATTTCCCTTTAACACAATAATAGCATTTTTGAAACAAAAAAAAATATGTTTTAGTGTCTCCATGTTCTGAGAGCTATATATTTTTTAATTTCTTTAGAGATTTTCTTATGTAAGGGCTCATTTTTTGCAGGATGAGGTGACGGTTTTATTGGTACCATTTTGTGGGACATACGCCTTTTTGATCACTTGGTGTTGCACTTTTTGTGATGTAAGGTGACAAAAATAGCTTTTTTTGACACCTTTTTTTTATGGTGTTTATCGGACTGGGTCGATCATGTAATATATTTATAGAGCCGACCGTCACGGACGCGGCAATACCAAATATGTCTATTTTATTTTTTTCTATTTTTAACTTTTTTTTTTATTCCTTACACTGGGAATTTTTTTTTTAAATGTGAAACCTTTTTTTTATTAAATTTTTTTAACACTTTATTTTTTTATTTTTTATTTTACACTTTTCGTCCCCCATAAGGTCATAAGTAGCCCCAGTTACAGGAGAAATGCACCTCCCAGAGAGCTTGTACAGAGCAATACAGCGCTGTACAGCCTCAGTGCAGGGCTGATCGAGGTCTCTGAAAGACCTCACACAGCTCCTGCACTCTCCGGTCCCGGCGGTCACATGACCGCCGGGCCGGAACAGGAAGCACATAGCGCTTCCTGCTCTGTATACACAGAGCTCGGTGAGCGCTGTGTATACAGCGATCTAGAAGGCAGGGACACCTGGGCACTGTCCCTGCCTTCTCTAAGGGTTGCCCTGCTGTCACTGACAGCGGGCAACTCGATCAGCAGCTGCATGATTAGTGTGCAGCTGCGAGGTCTGAATGGATGCTTTAAAATGTGCATTCAGACATAGAGATCCACCTCCCGGACGTTTATATGCAATGGGTGGACGGGAGGTGGTTAAGGTTAAACTTACCGGCCTATAGTTTCTGGGCTTTGTTTTTGGACCCTTTTTGAATATTGGCACCACATTGGCTATGCGCCAATCCTGTGGAACATTCCCTCAGTATAAAGTCCTTAAATATCATAAATAAGGTGTTTGCTTAACGCATATAGTTTAGATAAAACGTCTCATAAAGCATAAACGGATGGACAGCTGAACAGCTGCACTTTGCAATGCAGTGTACGGTCGTCTCCTCACATGTAAGAGAAATCATTACCATAGTGCTGACAGGACCTTCCATAATGTCAGATGCAGGAGGCGGAGCTCAGCAGAGAAGAGGGGATGAAGGACCTGCGATGACCTCACCATCATGTGACCAGAACAGAAGGCGGAGCTCAGCAGTGCAGTAATGTAATTAAGAAGAAGACCAGCCTTGCATGTGAGGAAGTATGGATTCAATGTAAGTGCCAGGGAAATGCTGGGAGTTGTAGTCCTCTCCTCTTATATCTCCTGTTATGTAATATTAGAGTACATTACAAGAGGAGGTATGAAGAGAGGACTACAACTCCCAGCATGTCCAGGCCATTATTATATAATAATATCAGGGTACATTACAAAACCCTGGATATGCTGGGAGTTGTATACCTCCTCTTAAAATGTACTCTGAAATTACATAATAACTGCTTGGACATGCTGGGAGTTGTAGTCTTCTCTAATATCTCCTCTTATAATGTACTCTGATATTACATAATAACGGCTTGGACATGCTGGGAGTTGTAGTCCCATCCTCTTATATATCCCCCTGTAATGTGCTCTGATATTAAATAATAGACATGCTGGGAGTTATAGTCCTCTCCTGTTATACCTCCTGCAGTAATGTGCACTGAATTAGGGCCTGGACAATCCATAGGGGAGGGTAGTCACCGCCTAGGGTGCCACTTCGCTACCCATAAAGGGGGCGCACTGATGGCGGTCCAACTCAGCCTCAGGCCGCTAAGCCTCAAGCCTGTGAGGCATTAGAACAGCGCAAGAAGCCGAAATGACATCACTGCAACCTCCTGCTCTGGGTCTCTCATAATGACATCATGTTTGTGGACATGGGTAGGAGCAGAAGAGGCACAGTATTGGGGTAGCAGCTTCAAGAGGTTCTCCGGGTTTGTTCATATTGATGACCTATCCTTAGGATAGGTCATCAATATTAGATCACAAGAAAACAAAATATGTCCCACGGCGCAAAATACCGTCAACCAGTCACCAGGATCAAGAAGGAATCTTTTATTGCAGCGATACAATGTGTTTCGGGGAATCACTCCCCTTCATCAGGTACAAAGAAGCTGCACTACATCAATATTAGATCAGCAGAGGTCTGACACCCGGCACTCCCGACCAGGGCCATCTTTACCAAGGGGCAAAAGGGGCAGCTGCCCCAGGCCCAGTTGCTTCTGGGGGGCCCAAGGCAGCTGCCTCTTGAGCCCTGATAGCCACTGCCCCGGGTGTCAGGCTGTCAGCTACACAGGGGGTGCTGCCATGCCATGCCTGCCGGCACAGAGTCCAGGCATTGTACTGTTAGAGCTGTGAATGTGATCTAGGACCTTAGATGATATCATCACCATGTGACCAGTAACATAGCAATATTACTGGTCACATGGCTATGAGGTCATCACAGGTACTACCACTAGTGTTGCAGGAGAAGTTTGCCTTAACTGTGGAGCTTTTTTTGTGAAGATTACATCAGAAAAAGGTGACAGGGGCTGTTATGCTAATATACTGTAAACTACTGTATAGTGGGGTGCTGTATACTGTGGGGGTCTGTATACTGTGGGGGGCCTGTATACTGTGGGGGGCCTGTATACTGTGGGGGGGCTGTATATTGTGGGGGGCCTGTATACTGTGGGGGGGACTGTATAGTGTGGGGGGCCTGTATAGTGTGGGGGTCTGTATACTGTGTGGGGGGCTGTATACTATGGGGGCCTGTATACTGTGGGGGGGACCTGTATACTGTGGGGGGGACCTGTATAGTGTGGGGGGCTGTATAGTGTGGAGCTGTATACTGTGTGGGGGGTTGTATACTGTGGGGGCCTGTTTACTGTGGGGGGGGCTGTATACTGTGGGGGGGCTGTATACTGTGGGGGTGGCCTGTATACTGTGTGGGGGGGCCTGTATACTGTTTGGGGGCCTGTATACTGTGTGGGGGGGCCTGTTTACTGTGGGGGGAGCTTGTATACTGTGGGGGGGCCTGTATAGTGTGGGGGGCCTGTATACTGTATACTGTGGGTGCTGTATATTGTGGAGTGCTATACTGCTGTACTGTATACTGTGGGGGTGCCCTGTATACTGTGTGGGGGGGCCTGTATACTGTGTGGGGGGCCTGTATACTGTGTGGGGGGGCCTTTATACTGTGTGGGGGGTTGTATACTGTGGGGGGGGCCTGTATAGTGTGGGGGGCCTGTATACTGTATACTGTGGGTGCTGTATATTGTGGAGTGCTATACTGCTGTACTGTATATTGTGGGGGGTTGTATACTGTATACTGTGGGTACTGTATAGTGTGGAGTTCTATACTGCTGTACTGTATAGTGTGGGGGGCTGTATCGTGCATAGTTTGGGATTCTATACTGCTCTACTGTATACTGTGAGGTGTTGTATACTGTGGGGTGCTATACTGCTCTACTATATATTGTGGGGTACTGTATAGTGTGGGGTGCTATAATGCATACTGTGTGGTGCTGTATACTATAGGGTGCTATACTGCATACTGTGGGGTGCTGGGGTGCATTGTAACACTAGGGTGAGCCGAGCCCTGGTCTCCTTCCTGCAGAGCGGTGCCCACTTCCAGCCTGAACCCAGAGCACTGATCCTGAGCCGCTGGAGTCTTCAGAACTGGAAGTATTTACAGTCATTCACTGTTGTGTGGATTTTTTGTGTGTGTGTTGTGGTGGAGGGCGTGATTGCCTGCTAAGGTGTGGGAAGGCGGGATCCAGGGGGCCCAAGTAAATTTTTGCCCAGGGTCCAATCAATATTAAAGACGGCCCTGCTCCCGACAATGAGCTGCTTGAGGAGACAACGTGCTCTGCGAACACGTGCCGTCTCCCTTCTCTCTTCCTGCTCTGCTTCTGTATGTCTATGGGACAGCAGCAGTAAACAGCACGCACCGTCTCTTCAAACAGCTGATCTATGGGGGTGTCGGACTGTGATTTTAGCACATTATTGCAAGATGTGGGCCCCCTCTTGATTTTGCTCAGGGCCACATTTTGTCTAAAACCGGCCCTGACTCTACTACATCTGTATGCAATAATCTAACTATCACATTAATTTCATTTATGGTTACATTTTAAATTCTTAATGATTTGACCTGCGAAAACAGTGCTGCATGACACAGAGATTATTGGCATTTTCAAATGTCCAGGTCACCTGGCCAACTAACTTTGATTGAGACTCTGTGACCCTCATATTCTCCATATTCTCCTCTGGAGTCTCTGGAGACTAGGTGACCCTCATATTCTCCATATTCTCCTCTGGAGTCTCTTTTTTTTAAATTCTGTTTAGTTCAATTTATGTACAACATAATTGGATACCTAACAGATATGGTTCACAAGTGTATGGAGGCTAGCTACTGTAGTTTTATATACTGTATTGTCTACTCAATTTGTAATAAATATATAATAATCCATAAAATGTCATTTAATTACAATAGTTGCAGCTGCAATGGTTGGTTAAAGAATTAAATGAGTATACAAGGGGTTAGCTGAGCCCATGTGCCTCCAGCTCACTTTGCTTTCCTCTGTAACAGGCTGAGAGTGGAAGAGCTTTAGATCTAGGATATGGCTCATCTTAAGCAAAACAGGTACTCACTCTCTCGATATGGTAGACCCACAGACTCAGATTTATTAACATGTCTACTCCAAAATTTGTCTAAAAAAAAGTGCCGCAATTTGGCCCAGTTTGGCGCATCTGGTATTTGTACAATTTTTTCTGACATGCTCGGCAATGGGTTGGGGCTCCGGTTGGATCCTAGACTACCTGACAAACTGGCCTCAGTATGTGACAGCAAGGCGCTGTGTGTCAAACACTGTGATCTGTAATACAGGGACACCTGAGACTATAGTTCTTGCTTCTTTTCTCTTCACACTGTACACTGACTTGAGGTACAACTCATCTAGCTGCTACTTACAGAATTTCTATGATGACTCGGCAATAGTAGGCCTTATCACAGACAAGGATGACATGGAGTACAGAGAACTGACCTAGGCATTTAAGGATTGGTACAAGCGGAACTACCTTAGGATCAGTGCTGGGAAGACTAAGGAGATGATGGTGGACCGAAAGCACAGACATCTTCCTAAACCAGTGGACTGGCAGGCGACAGACATTGAGATAGTCAACACTTATAAGTACCTGGGTGTGCACTTTAGGAGTACAGTGGGCACTTCTTAGGGCCTTTTTTAATTCTGTAGTGACATCAGCCATCTTCTTCGGAGTAGCCTGCTGGGGTAGCAGCATCTCAACCAGGAAAAGGAAGAGATTGACAAACTTGAGAGCCTCCTAGACACAGTGCAGGTGATAGATGAGAGAAGGATATTATCCAAGTTGATCTCCATTGTGGAGAATAACTTCCATCCCATGCATGAGACTGTGATAGCATTGTGCAGTACTGTCAGTGACCGACTGCTTCACCCTAAGTGTGAGAAGGAGGGCTATCGGAACTCATTCCTCCCTGCTGCTGTTAGGTTGTACAACCAACACCAACCCAAGAGGAGATAGACTGCACTCATTGCCTACTGTGTTCCTGTGGATATCATCCCGTCAGAGACTGACTTTTTTTAAGCTGTGATATCTATATCCCTTAATAACTTTTTATCTGTAACCTACTGTCACTGTAATGCTTTATTTGGAGTTTTTGTACTCTGTGCTGCTGTAACACTGAATTTTCCCACAGTGGGACTATTAAAGGATTACTGTATCTTATCATATCTGGTTCAGTTCTTTCCCTCAGAGGACACCACCTGGTATATTCCCCTTTAGCTGCCTGTTCCCTGGTTGCAGAGCTTCTTAAAGGGGTTTGTACAGTATTGGGGACATTGGTGTAATAGTACTAGAGTGGCATACATATTACATACATGCATGGCCTACTGTTGCCACATATTTCTGAAGCCCCGTTTTCATATAGGAAATTCTTAGCTAAAAGTGACTGTTTTCTTATACTCGTCTTTGCAGGCGAGCTGAAGCCTCTTCTTCCAGCTGCTCAGGGAGCCCGGTGATGTCACCGGCACTGATGGGCGGGATTTAGCGCTGCTCTAGTAAAACGGCTAGGGCAGCGCTAAAGCCCGCCCATCAGAGCTGGTGACGTCACCGAACACACTGCTGGGCGTTTGCCCGGCAGTGTGTCATTGTAAACAAAAGAGCCTTTGCCCTGCACGATTTAGCGCAGGGCAAAGGAGAGCATCGGAGTATGAACTGCTCTGATGCTCAAGTCAGGGGGGCTGCCTGGATGAAAATGGAGGTTTGCCTGGGTTCAGCTCTGAACCCGGACAACCCTTTAAAGCAGCTTGTTTCAGCTAACTGACCTCACTACTGGTGATGAGCGGCAGGGGCAATATTCGAATTTGCGATATTTCACAAATATTTTGTAGAATATTTGTCATATATTCGCAAATTTGAGATTATATTCTTGATTGCGAAAATCGGCAATGTATTATTCACGTAATGCCTGCTAAATACTGGTGTGGGTCACTTATGCTACATTTTTCAAGCTGGTATAAGTTTCCTGAGACTGGAGAAAATGGTTGACATGGGAGAACATTAGAACAGCTTTATATGCAGATAGAGTGCTCCAATATATTTGCACTTGCCAATTTTCAGCAATTACTGATGCGCATATTTTTTTGCAATACGTGGAACTTGTATAGTAAGGGGCAGGCAACTTTTCTATTGGTTTCCAGGGATGTTGCTAAGCTGTGACAAAGCCTTCTCACAAGCTAGAAGAAGGGAGGGATGATCACCTGATGTGTACTGTGTTTAAAAAAAATATAATAATATTCGTCATTACAAATATATAGCACTATATTCTAAATATTCGCAAATTCTCGAAGTGCATATTCACGATAAAAATTCACTTTTCGAATATTCACGCTCAACACTACTCACTACACACAACTACTATGACTAAAGGAACCCAACCCAAAGATTAGGCTGGCCCCTCTCTGGTTACTGTTGCTAAGCAGTAGATATTAACTCTGAACAGTCTACAGAAAATAGAAGAATAACAGTTCGAAATAGCACAAAGACAGGAAATAACATAATATTTTCACCTAATACCCCTAACACTATATTTTTTATCCTTTTGCAGTGATCCACAGGGTCACAGTACCTTCACCCAGACCATAATGGCAAAACACAAAAGTAGTATATGCAAATTAGCTGTCCATTACAAGGTGGAAAATTGTGAGTAGTGTATGTTAAGTCATTTTATAACATTTATGATTATTTTTTTTCAAGAACTGGACAGCCCTATTACTAATGATATGTTTCAGAAACAAGAATGCTTCCACAGATCATTATGCTATAGACAAACCAGATAGTGTGTGTAAGTCGGCACTCTAGTACAGATAGGATGTGGTGCTCACATATACTGTAGGAGAGGCACTTCGCTTGTATATGAAGAAAAGACCGGCACTCACTTGTTGGTAGTATTATGTATTTTTTATTGTCACGTTTCTTTTATGTGACACATTTCGACTAAATCGGCCTTCTTCTTCATGTACAATGAAGGCTGATTTAGCCAAAATGCGTCACATAAAAGAAATATGACAATAAAAAATACATAATACTATTGACAAGTGAGTGCCGGTCTGTTCTTCATATGCTGTAGACAAACCAGTGACTAAAGAGATGATCAGACACAGAGAAAGAAAAAAACATTGCATTCAGGGACTCACAGGTGGTATATTTTAGGTAAATTTCTTTCCTTTTTTCTCCCTCTGGTCTAGACCATTTTGATGGCTTCTCCAAGCCATTACTCCCCCCCCCCCCCCCCCCCCCCCCCCCCCAGATTTTGTTGCCCAGATGTCAGCTGCTCTTTAAAATGGCAGTACATCTTCACACTGTGACCCATAAATACATACATACAATAGCTCTGTATACTGTGCTCCTGAATGAAAATATGCCTCACAATGTGCTCCATGATAAAAATAAGCACCACATTGCGCCCCAGAATAAAATAAACTGTATAATCCTAAGTAACACCCTGCCCTGCACTGTACTAATTGATTAAAATATGCCCAATGCTGTGCCCCCAAATAAAGAAATATCAAATACTGTGTGCCCACTGATTAAAATATGTCCCACCCTATATCCCTATGGTGATGCAAATAATTATGTTTTCAAAGGTTTTAGACAGTAAAACATATAAATATATAACAGGTATTTTCCTCCCAGCGTGTGCTGCTAGGCTGATTTGCAGCCAGGTGGGGTCAAATACCGGACTGGATTTTAATTGATGGTCCGGGTTTTTGGCAGCACCTGGCTGTCCTTAAATTGGCAGCTGGGCTCAGCAGCAGGATCTCTGTGTTGGGATCTGAGGCTTGGTGCCAGGTTGGAGGGCTTAGACCCATGGGTCGTGGAAACAGGCCCCCTAAAGCCTGCCGTGGACTGCTGGAGGCAGAACTGACATCAAGATGACTTGTCTTATATGAACTTTCCATTGTGTGGGAAGAAAAACACCAAGACTGCAAAGTAACACATTGTTTTGTGCATTGCCGCTGAGGAAGGGGCTTGATCCCCGAAACGCGTACGGTTCATGACAGCACAGGACTCCACTATGGAATATTGAGGTGCCAACAGCATCGGGCATCCTACCCCTCGGACCCCCTGTGAAACGACATCTGATATAAAGATCAACATACGGTCCGGACTCTAGGACCCAGCGCATCACCAGCCTTTCACAGAGCAGTGTGTAATACGTGAGACATAGCTGGGTCACGTGGGACGCCACGTTTGAGACCTGCTAACCGCTGAGTTTAAGCAGCTGCTGCTGGATGAGCCCACAGGAACAGAAGAGGGGTAAAGTACTCTGCCCTATGGGGCTTATTTGAAAATATTATACTAGTGATTCCTATTGCATGCAGACGCCTGAACGGGTGATCTAGTGCGGACAATCATAAGTGACTCAAGCGCCACCAGGCGATTATATTCAGCGTGGACATTTACGATTGACGCCGACCTGGCGATGATGCATGGTCACAGGGCTGACTTAATATTATTACCTGGACATATGTACACATTTATGTTTTATATTATATGTATGTAGATTTTATGAGTTTTATGCCAACATATTAGTTTTATGTGAATAAATTAGGATTATTGATATCCTGCCTTGAATGTAGTCAGATATTTGAGTGCCCTCCAATTACTTTATTTATTTGCATTTTTCTTAACGGATTTGGGTGAATCCGCGGAGTGAGCACCGGGTCCTTGGAAGAGGTGGGGTGAGCCGCTGTACACAGGTATATTTGTAACTTGTTTTGTGCATTTGCCTCAAGTGTTAATAAACACTGAAGTTTTGCGTTAAGAACTTTTGCCTCTGTACTGCGTCCGCTCACCCTATCTACCAGAGCGAAACCTCACTATATATATATATATATATATATATATATATATATTCCAAAAAATAAAGACGCCATAATGAATGTGTTTCCCATTTTCAAATATAAGATATGGTAAATTAAAAGATGCTATTAAAACTTGCCAAAAAATAAGCCTTCATAAAGCTATGTGAACAAAAAAGGTAGACAGAAGGTAGACAGAACAAAAATAAACTACAAAGACAAAAAAAAAAAAATGCCCTGGTCCTTACAGGGGTAAAGTCAATGCACAACTAAATTCTCACTTCCATTAGGTTCATCTATGTGGTTATTCCCTACATTGTGCATTGAAGATTTCTAATATTTTACACCTTTTATTCACTCTTTTCTGAACTATTCTCCATCTCTCTCCTGCCTATCTTCTGCTGGGCAGTAAAGAAACCACTAAAATTTGATTTCATTGTGACTGTTCTATCCTATGGCATACATTTCTATCACTAGTAAAGGGAGATAGGCAATAGACTAGGAAATTGCTCATTATAGAGACTCCAAAGAGAGATTCAGTTTTATAAATGAAGTAACAGAAATTAGTGGTTAAGAAAGAAAAGGAAAAATAAATTTTATTTGTGAACTTCACTTAGGAAATTTGCGCAATTATGATAATTAAAACTTGATTTGCAAATTACATTAGCAAAGTGTAGCAAGAAGCAATCAATCCTTATGAAGTGTGTGATTCCTCTTTCTCTGTCACGACTATGGGAGGATGCAGACATACATATTTATTATTGTAATCAGTGAGAAGTATCAAGCTCATGGGGGATAGAAGAGATTAATTTTCATTATAACAAATTTCTAAGACCATAATTAGGCTAAAGGAAGGGTGCACACATAAATTACCATTTAGACTCTTTGCCTTTAAGAATGGTATAGTTTTGCTCAGGTTTTTACATCAAGGTTACCTAAGTGTTTGTGTCAATATACTATATTTATGTATTTTTATATATATAATATTGTTGATGTTTCAGCATATTTAGTTTGCTTTACTTGTGGGAACATTAAACTGATTACACATGAAGATGAATCTAATGATGTATGAAATGAGTATGGTTGTAACAGCTATAAGAGCAGAGGCGTCTCATCTTTACACCTAGCATTAAATTCTAACATGTCCTCAGAAATCAATTTTGCATTGAATGTGTAGCTTGTAGAGTCAGTGTGTAACGCTACCTGTGTTTTTCTATGAAAATGTAAGCACAGAAATATCTGTACAAGTACAGAAAAGCAAGTGGGACGTGTGTACATCATTGGTGGATCCAGGGGGGGGGCAATGGGCTAATTGCCCCCCTTCCCCCTGAGAATGTAGTGAGAGCCAGAGATGGACAGTGGACTGAACATTCCGGGCCCCGCGGCGGTAGCAGCAGCAGGGAGAGATGAGTGCTTCCATTGTGGAGGCGCTCATCTCCATATTCATCTGTATCGCCGTCCTAAGGACAGCGATACAGATGAATAGTGCGGGGAAGGGGAGAGGCGTCTCCCTTTCCCAATCCTCTGATAGGCTGCAGGCCTAGTGCCTGTAGCCTATCAGAGGCCGGTGCAGGCGGTGACGTAATTGCGCCGCCTGAGCCGTACAGAGCGGGACACAGGCCGGAAGAGGCCTGCATCGCATTGCAGTGTCATGGAGGTAAGTATAAGTGTTTATTGTTTTCATTATTTTTAGTACAATATGGCAAGAAGGGGGTGGGGCCCTATGGCAAGAAGGGGGTGGGGCCCTATATACTGGCACATGGGGGGGAGCACTATGGACAGGGGGGGAAGGAGCTCTATGGGGGCATCTAATGGGGGTTAGACAGGAGGCGAGGCTAGGCTCAAGGACAGGGAGTACCCACCACCAGGGGACGTCCCTGGGCAGAGGTGTAGAGTAGGGTAGTAGTTTTAGGGACACCTTCCCCCACCCCTTACTTAGCTCACCCAGCCAAGTGTGGGCCCACCTGGGTAACTATATAGGTTAGTTTTTTCCTTCTCATTAAACTTTAGCTATCCTTTTGTACAATAGGGTATCATTGCTGGACTGGTTGTATTATGTTAGTATTACCCTACTAATATCTAGTGTTATAATTCCTGCTGGACTTATATATTTTTGAATCTTTCTTGCTATGGCTAGTTTTTTGTCGGGAACCATTTTTTGCTGATGATCTGGTCAACGAAGCGAGGGACATATTCTCGGATAGGGACGTCCCTGCTCTGGGCCAGGTGGCCACTAGTAAACAGGTATTCAGTGAGCTGTACAATTGTTACAAAGACAACATCAAGTCATGGTGGGAGATTAAGTCTCTGGAGAGTTATCTCGGACACAAAATTGTCCCGTGAGGTCTCCGCATCCGTATACGCCCAGCTGACAGAATCTCCTCACCAGCCCTATTGGTCAAGTGGGAAAACACTCTCACTCAGAGCTCACTAGCCCTTATGACACTGCTACTGGAGGAAGAAAAACAACTGTTTGATAGTTCCTCTAGGAAACTGCAGGATCAGATTGAAACCGCCTTAAAACTAAAAGACGATCCCGAATTTACAAGATGGGAAACGTCTCTACAATCATCTGTAGACAGATTTCAGGGGCTCATCAAAGAGCGTAAGCATAGACAATTTGTGAGAGACCTGGGCGACTTTAGGGAGAATCGGGCATACTCAGTTGGACAGGGACCGGTGACAGGGTCTGAACTCTCCTCCTCGGAGATCGATCTGATACAGACTCTTATCCCAAACTTTTAGCGGATCATCTAATCGAGGTCGACCCAATTATAGACGGCAAGGGGGACGAGGATGGCCAAGACAGGGTGGTTATCGAGGCAAGGGAAAAGGTACTTGGGGACCTGGGTACCAGAATCCACCCTCTTCTTCACCTCCGTTAGTCTCTGGCCCTTTTACCAACACCATGCCACAACAACCGCCCTTCTCCTCTTCTTCTGCCTCTTCTTTTTTAGAGAAAGGGGTGACCCCTTATCAGCTTCGGGATCGCAACCGTCAGGACAGGGGACAGTAGCGGACCTCCAGATTATTAATCTATCGACCCAGAGTCTCTGCTCGGAGGAGGTGGGGGTCCTTAAGAGGGGACTGTTGTTTGTACCAACCACGAACTTCAGTCTCTTCACCTGGACTAAGGACCTCCACCTCTTCTGTAGAAGACTGAAGTGGCACAAGTTCTTTAAGAACTCTAATAGGGATACATGTCACAGACTGGGCCTTGATGAAGGTGACTATGAGGACCTTCAGAATCTGACTGACCTTAGTAGGGAGCAGAGTAGAATCCCCGGAACAGGCCCATTCAGCACACTTCGGCCCAAAAGCATAAGAATGCCACCCCCATCCAGTTATGAGCACGTGGATATTTTCCTCCAAATGGTCACGTGCGACCTTGAACGGCTTGAGCAAGTGAGACCCAAAACATTCAACCTCTCGGTCAAAGAAATGCAGGCACTTAGGTCGCTTGGAAAAGATGATACCATTGTCATTAAGCCATCCGACAGAGGTGGTAATTTAGTCATCCTAGATTGCGACCTGTATAAACGCATGTGCCTTGACCTCTTGAAGGACAGAGGGGGCTACGAGATCTTATCCACCAACCCAACCCAATCCTATTTGGGAGAATTAAAGCAGATCCTAAGTAAAGGGGTAAGGAATAGGGTCTTAAGTTCAACCGAATATGATTTTTTACTACCGGCAAAACCTCTCACAGCTACTTTTTACGGGCTCCCTAAAATACACAAGGGGACATCTCCCCTGAGAGGTCGTCCGATAGTTTCAGGCGTCAATTGCCTAACCCAGAATTGCGGTATCTATCTGGATCAGATTCTGAGGGAGTTCGTCGTGTCCCTCCCGGCTTATACGAGGGACACGATGGACTTCCTCAACAAAATCAACACCTTGAATCTTGATCCAGACTGCTTGACGTTGAATCGCTGTACAGCTCTATACCACATGATTGCGGACTTAGAGCCGTTGACCATTTTCTCCGAACCAGGGGGATCCAGTGCGCTTTGCACAATGACTTTATTCTGGAACTGCTGGGGTTCACCCTTAGGCACAATTTCTTCTTGTTTGATGCACGGTTCTACCACCAGCTCAAGGGGACGGCAATGGGCAGCCCCTGTGCCCCATCTTATGCCAATCTCTTCCTGGGCTGGTGGGAGGATACCCACGTTTTTCCCGACCACGCCGTCTGGTGGGCGGATAACATCCAATTCTGGACAAGATACATAGACGACGTGTTCATGGTCTGGAAGGGTGAACCCTCAGGTTTCAAACATTTTGTCTCTGATCTTAATAAAAATGAAGTGGGCCTTAAGTTCACCTACGAGCTGGACCCTGTGTGCATTACCTTCCTGGATGTGAGAGTAACCAAAATAGGGGATTCTCTATCTACTAATATCTGCCACAAACTCCCTGCTTCACTGGAGCAGTCACCATCCTACTCCTCTAAAACGAGGTATACCCAGAGGTCAATACCTCCGGGTCAAGAGAAATTGCTCCAATGATTCATCATTCTTCAGTGAGGCTGGGAGTTTGCAGGAGAGATTACTGGCCAGGGGATACTCCAGTAGAGTGTTGCGGGAATCGTTTCAACACGCATCAACAAAAGCTCGGACTGAACTGCTGGTACCCAGACACAGAGAGTGAGTGGATCCATAGGTTTCGATCACAATCTCCCCATGGCCTGAACGAGCGACTTACGTTTTCATGTTTTCTATGAACACCACATTATATTCGCTCCTTCCACGCGTCTTCCCATGCTCCTCCACTCGTTTCACTCATTATTTTCACTGATTTCCATAAACACTGATTCTGTCTGCCTGTATATGGCCCTCTGGCCCAGCATCTGGATGTTCCCTGTCTGGGGGTCCCTTTAGTATGTCTGGCCATCATTTTAAAATTTTATGTCCCATTACTAAGCCTGGGTACGTAAAGTATCCGAATGTAGTATCATTGTTGCATGGACCCTGTATCTGTCCATGTTTATTATTATGCCACCCCGTTATTGGGAAGGGGCTACACACATTTGAGAACTTCATTTACTTTTTTATATAGCTTTTGCATCTACCAACCCCCCCCCCCCCCCTCCTTCATTCCTAATTCTATCCCTTCATCATTATGTTCACCCATGTCCCTATGCCTGTGGTGGGGCGGTCTCCGCCCCACAATGGGTTAATGCCGGATCCATTGCGTCTTAAGCATCGCCGCTGAGACACTCCTACCATATATCCAAGGCGCCTCCTCTCCCTTGTACTGAGCGCAGGATGTGTGGCTGATAGGTGAGAGTGATGCGTTCCATTGGCCGATATCCGCCCGGCTCCAACCCGGAAGTACCCGTCTCGGCGTGCGTTCCACGCTGGAAAGCATATGCATGGCAGCGGCCGGATAGCGGTGTGGGAGGCAGCCATCCATCAGGTGCTAATAATCTTTGACTAATTGCAAGGAGGGTTATTTAAATGGGGGGACCGTTAGCATTAAGTGTATCTGACCCTGATTCAGACTGACCCCAGCTGGATGTCGACCTTATGTGAGTATAGTCCTTGGCACTTTCTTACTATACACATTTTCTCAGTCCATAAGTTTCATAATTAAACTCTCACTATACGTTAGGTCCTATATGGTCAACAATCCTTTAATGTAGGAGCTACATCCTTTAAGGCCGCTACACGCTGGCAGTAACTGATCCTTCAGGTATGGTGGATAAATCTTCTGCTCTTTTCCTTCACTTGAGGCCACATTCCTTGGCTAAGTCATTCGTATGGCGACTGTTTTCCTTTTTTACATCTATATTTAAACCAAGAGGACCTGGGTGATGTGCGGGGCGACTATTCTTGATGCCCTGTGCGGTTAACTCGCACAGTCCATCGTACTGCGACTAGTTGCCCGTTTTGACCAAGGTATTTGATAAGAATTGGACACACCATTCACAGTGAGTGCACAACATGCACATAATTATGTCTCCTTTTTCTTTCGCAGAGGCCCGTATTTAGCGTGTGTCCATTGTATGATCCTCAACCACCCAGTTTATTACCAAGTGACCGTATGTACTCCGCCATTCGGCATTGATTTATCTATTTACCTTCATATCAAGGTTGGGTCTGATTCCATTACGTAATATTATTCAACACATTATTTTATTACGCATCACTATCTAACAGGGCTTGTTTCACGTATATGTGCTCCGTTTTTGAATATAATTTCATATCCACCCCTTATTACCCCCTGATGATCCCATTTTATGGGTGAAACGCGTCGGGGTTTAGTTCATTATCTTTAACTATCGTACCCGTATGCGTTTGTCTGTCTGTGTGTGAATTTTAATATACTTGGTGTACCCTGTACCTCCTGGTAAACTGTCACGAGGGTTGTATACAGTGGGCACCTTTTTCTATCTGTTTGTTCATTTGTGAGTTATCCATTGGTGGGCCACTCTGATGCTAGTGTTTCACCACCTGTCACCATTCCAGGGTTAGACAGGAGGCGAGGCGAGGCTCGAGGACAGGGAGTCCCTACCACCAGGGGACGTCCCTGGGCAGAGGTGTAGAGTAGGGTAGTAGTTTTAGGGACACCTTCCCCCACCCCTTACTTAGCTCACCCAGCCAAGTGTGGGCCCACCTGGGTAACTATATAGGTTAGTTTTTTCCTTCTCATTAAACTTTAGCTATCCTTTTGTACAATAGGGTATCATTGCTGGACTGGTGGCATCTAATGGGGGCCTTATATACTAGCACATTATGGGGGGGAGCACTATGGAGAGGGGGGAAGGAGCACTATGGGGGCATCTAATGGGGGCCCTATATAATGGCACATTATGGGGGGTACTATGGAGAAGGAGGGAAAAGAGCACTATGGGGGCATTATATAGAGGCATTTAATACTGGCACCCATTTTGGTGCCACTATGGGGAAGGGGGGAGAGAAGCATTATGGGGGCATCTATGTGGGGCAGTCTATAGGGGCATTTTATACTGCCAAGTTATGAAGGGCACTATGGGGACGGGGAGGAGCACTATGGGTGCATCTTCTGGGGGCACTATATAGTACGGGGAGGAGCACTATGGGGGCATCTTCTGGGGGGCACTATATAGAAGTATTTTTATACTGGCACAAATTATAGGGGCATTATGGGCACCTTAGCTCAACTGGGGGCACTAAGTGGTTTTTGTAGTGGCACACAGTACGGGTCATTGGATCACATAAGGGCACTCTGGGGACATTGACTCTACTGGGGGCACTAAGAGGATTTTTTTTTTTTTTTTTACTGCCACACAACGGAGCATTTTTTTGTACTGGCGAACATTATTACAATATGTGGCTTTATTACAACTGGGGGACTATGGGAGCATTACTACTTCTGGGACACAATTACTGTTGGGGGCACTGTAGGAACACTATTACTACTAAGTGCACTCTGGCACAGAATTAATACTATTGTTGGGATTTTGGGGAGGACTATTACTGTGAGGGCGCCCTGGCACAGTATCAGCTTAGCACAGTTATTTTTTGGGGACATTATGGTTACATTATTAGTGTCAGGGGCACTATTTGCTGGGTGCAGTTATTTTTTAGGGCATTGTGTTCCAATAATTATTGAAGGGGGCGCTATCTGTGTGTAACTAGTATTTTCAGGGGGTTCATCTGTTTCTACAGTATAGTTTTGGGGGGCACAGCGTCTCAGTATTGGGGGTGCATAATGGGATGTTGAATGTCTGTCAAACTCTGCAGAGATGAGAGATGGCTGAAAGAAATCATCATGGCGGTCTGGTCTGAATGGAGAAGATGAAGAAAGAGAACATCTACATCAAAGGAGAAGTCATTAGATGTAAGAGGTATGGGAGCGATATATGGGTGGGTGTGGATTGAGGGTGGGCCCCATAATCTCCTATTGCCTGGGGAAGTGCCCCTCCCGAGACCAGGATCTGGATCCGCCACTGGTGTACATAATGTATTACCCTTATGGGTATGTCCATGGGTGGTGGAAATGTCCACCACAAATCCATAGCCAATCTGAGGCATAATCTACATGTGTATTTGCAGCAGATTTCAGCACATGCATTGCAAAAGAAGAAATTAGTGATGGAAATCGGCAGAAAGAATTGATATACTGCAGATTTAAAATCCACACTGCATATCCATTTATGCAATTTTTTTTGCAGCACATGGAAGATATTTGTTAAAATTGTATCTGGTTTACTGCTACTGTAACACACCCACAAATCTAGACAGAAAAATCTCAACACTTTCACTATATGTGGACTAAGCAGATTTGCTGCACACTTCACAGAGGATTTCTATATACAGGGGCGGATTAAGTGCATGATTTTTTTTTTCTGTATGAAGAGGCTGCGGTGCTTCGTAAGCGCCAAAGTCTCTTCCTAGGCCATGTGACATCGTTCACATGGTCTAGGTGCAGCTCTGTCCACTCTGAGTGATTGGGTCTAAGCTGTAATACCAAGCACAGTGCTCTTAAATGGACAGCGCTGTGCTTGGTAACTAGCAAAGAGGCTGCGGCGCTCATTTTAACATCGCGGTCTCCTCAAACAGCTGATTGGTGGGGGTGCCAGGTGTCGGACCCCCACCATCTCTTAACTCTCTGAATACAGATTTCATAGACATTTCCTGCAGTCCGATGTAACATCCCACATAACACAGTGAACTATTGTGTTATGTGGGGTGTTGCATAGGACTGCATGGAACATCTACTACATTATCTGTATACAGAAAGTTATCACTGTTATCTGGGCTGTTACATAGGACTCCAGGTAACAAAATAACAAAATAGCAAAAACAGGTGCACTCTGCGGTATTACTAAACCCTCAAACTGATTTTAAAATTGAGAGATTAGTCAACATATCCTACGGTGTAGGACATGTCTAAGCCCGGGCACCACGCCAAGGTTTCTCAAGTAGCCCGGGACCTAACACTCTCCTACCTGAGCCATATGGCTAGAGGGACATTTATATCTGCAGTTATATATTTAAGCCATTTTCTATGCCAAAAACCTGTATGGAACCTACTTCCACACACATTCCCACTTTTCTTGCCACTGGAAAAGTGGCACGAGCTGGGAAAAGTCACAAGTTTTGCATAATCTGTGCTACAAGACTTGTGACACTTTTACACCACTTTTAGCATGATAAATGTCCCCCATAATGTATATAAAATGTTGAGAAACTGATAAAAGCCTAGAAAGCAATTGCAAGGATACAGAGTCCCAATTTACCTCCCTTTGGCAAAGTTTACATAGGTTTCACACATTTTGGTCATGGCTGCTTCCCTGCTAATATTCAAACTGCATCCATAACATCATATATCTGCTCCATTGACAATGACACAGAGTCAATAAAGATTGGGGGGGGGGGGGGGGGCAATGGAAAGCTCACATAAACATATAGAATATAAAATTCCAGAGAGATATTGACCCTGACCCTGCAAGTCTGTAGTACCACTGTGCCACCATCATCAGATTAAGAACTGAAATATTCACAGCATTTGGACACTCTCTTGGTTATTTGGGTAAGACTATGTCCACATACGGTAAGTGATTTAAAATCTGGCAGTACCAGGAAACACTGCTATACAGCCTCCTGGAGTTCACCTTATCTGGCACACCGGATAATGCCAAGAACCGTCAGGAACCCATAAATGGCAGATTTCTCCTGGACAAAAAGTCCTGTGTGCACAACTTTTTTTCTGGTTGAAAGCCAGCATTATGCCGGAAAATGGCTGGATCCCTGTTGGATCCCATTGTAGTCAATGGGCATCTGGCGGTATATTGATGTAAATGCTGATGTGTACTAACCAATGTCGATTCTGATACTTGATTCTGGACTTGTACTGTAATTAAAACCTTACCAGTTTATGAATGCATACAGATAAATAACACCATTTTTACAATATCACATAGGCATATTTCGTATGAAACATTTACTTTCAAAAATACTTGTAAGACAAGTCTATTTTTCTTATAACAACATTGTCAACCACAAATTGTACTTTAACCAATTTATTTATTTTGTCACGGTAATGTTGAGGATTCAATTTTCCTAGTATTTGATACTAGAAAGACTCTTGACAACATTAATTTGAATTTATGCCCCTGGGCAATTTGGATTCAAGTAACATCAAATTAAATCACCACCTCCCCTTCAATTTCACAAGAACGTTCCTGTGAAATGAAATGTAGGAGATAAGATTGCCAGCTTATATATTTTTTTAATTTTGTTTAGAAGTTGACAAAAGTAAGACCAAACCTCTTCTGGTGTTATTTACACAATTAGTTATTGCTACATTCACACACATTGTTTTGAGCTTTGAGTATACTTATTCTACTCAACATTTAAAGTGGTTTTCTAAAACTTTAAGGGCTCCTTCACACTTGCGTTGTCTGGATCCGGCGTGTACTCCATTTGCCGGAATTACACGCCGGATCCGGAAAAACGCAAGTGAACTGAAAGCATTTGAAGACGGATCCGTCTTCAAAATGCGTTCAGTGTTACTATGGCAGCCAGGACGCTATTCAAGTCCTGGTTGCCATAGTAGTAGTGGGTAGCGGGGGAGCAGTATACTTACAGTCCGTGCGGCTCCTGGGGCGCTCCAGAATGACGTCAGAGCACCCCATGCGCATGGATGATGTGCCATGCGATCACGTCATCAATGCGCGTGGGGCGCCCTGACGTCACTCTGAAGCGCCCCGGGAGCTGCACGGACGGTAAGTATACTGCTCCCCCGCTCCCCACTACACTTTACCATGGCTGCCAGGACTTTAGCGTCCCGGCAGCCATGGTAACCATTCAGAAAAAGCTAAACGTCGGATCCGGCAATGCGCCGAAACGACATTTAGCTTAAGGCCGGATCTGGATTAATGCCTTTCAATGGGCATTAATTCCGGATCCGGCCTTGCGGCAAGTGTTCAGGATTTTTGGGCGTTGCAAAAAGCGCAGCATGCTGCGGTATTTTCTCCGGCCAAAAGACGTTCCGGTCCTGAACTGAAGACATCCTGATGCATCCTGAACGGATTTCTCTCCATTCAGAATGCATTAGGATAAAACTGATCAGGATTCTTCCGGCATAGAGCCCCGACGACGGAACTCTATGCCGGAAGAAAAGAACGCAAGTGTGAAAGAGCCCTAACACTGATGACCTATCCTCTTGAAAGTGGTGTAATGGGAGGGCAGGGGGCCTGATTGCCAAACTGCACGAGACACCAGGCAGCAGAGCCCATTCTAGTAATGCAGTTCACTGCTGGACACAGGAGCCTATGGCTCCCGTCCCCGCTGTTCATCCTCCTAGGCCTCGGCCACCAGGCCTGAAAACTATGAGGCAGTTGAACGGCACAGGAGACCTCGCGTGACGGCTAGAGATGTCGCGAACATAAAATTTTCCGTTCGCGAACGGAGAACGCAAATTTCTGCAAATGTTCGCGAACGGGCGAACCGGGCGAACCGCCATTGACTTCAATAGGCAGGCGAATTTTAAAACCCACAGGGACTCTTTCTAGCCACAGTAGTGATGGAAAAGTTGTTTCAAGGGGACTAACACCTGGACTGTGGCATGCCGGAGGGGGATCCATGGCAAAACTCCCATGGAAAATTACATAGTTGACGCAGAGTTGGATTTTAATCCATAAAGGGCATAAATCACCTAACAATCCTAAATTTTTTGGAACAACGTGGTTTAAAACATCCAGTGTGTGTATACGATCAGGTATGATGTTGTATCGATCAGGTAGTGTAAGGCCTCTTTCACACTGGCGTCATATTTTTGGCCCGGATAAGAGGCAGGTGCATTGCAGGAACACGCGCGATTTTTCCGCGCGAGTGCAAAACATTGTAATGCGTTTTGTACTCGCGTGAGAAAAATCGCGCATGTTTGGTACCCAAACCCGAACTTCTTCACAGAAGTTCGGGCTTGGGATTGATGTTCTGAAGATTGTATTATTTTCCCTTATAACATGGTTATAAGGGAAAATAATAGCATTCTGAATACAGAATGCATACTATAATAGTGCTGGAGGAGTTAAACATTTTTTTACAAATTAACTCACCTTCTCCTCTTGATCGCGTAGTTCCCGATCTCTTCTTTACTAGCTGTGGGCTAAATGACCTGTGGTGACGTCAGATCACATGCTCCAATCACGTGGTCCATCACCGTGGTGATGGAGCATGTGATCTGACGTCACCAGGTCCTTTAGCCCACAGCTCATCATTAAAGAGGTAAAGAAGAGACCGGGAACCACGCGATCAAGAGGAGAAGGTGAGTTAATTATTATTATTTTTTTAACCCCTCCAGCACTATTATACTATGCATTCTGTATTCAGAATGCTATTATTTTCCCTTATAACCATGTTATAAGGTAAAATAATACAGTGAATAGACTGTCACCTAGAAACCATGCGTGAAAATCGATTTTCACGCAAAGCATAAGTGATGCGCGAAAATCACCGCTCATGTGAACAGCCCCATGGAAATGAATGGGTCCGGATTTAGTTGCGGGTGCAATGCGTTCAACTCACGCATCGCACCCCCGCGGAATACTCGCCCGTGTGAAAGGGGCCTAAGGGTTACGCCCGCTTCACAGACATTGACAGACCAAACTCCCCTTTTAATGCACCGCAAACAACCGCAAACAGTCCATTTGCCCAACAGCAAACTTCCCATTTGCACAAGGTGGGATACCAAGCTAGCCATGTCCCGTTGATGTCATTGAAGGTTTCTTCCTCCACCCAGCCAAGTACAACACCAAGGGTCCCACCAAAGGTGAATTGAATTGATTTTTCGAACGGGGAGATGGTTAAAAAAATGCTGGCTCCCTCCCCTTTGTTTGAATCCACCCCACGGTCACTGCATCTGCGCCGTGCAATTTACTGTCACACCCGATATGAGTGGTATTTTCTGTAGTACTATTCTCATCAGTTTAATCCCTGTTACGTGACGTCCCCAATCTGGGGTCCATTTATTAAATTGATTTTTTTGAACGGGGAGATGGTTAAAAAAACGCTGGCTCCCTCCACTTTGTTTGAATCCACGCCACGGTCACTGCGTCTGCGCCGTGCAATTTACTGTCACACCCGATATGAGTGATATTTTCTGTAGTACTATTCTCATCAGTTTAATCCCTGTTACGTTCCCTATCCGGGGACGTGTGTCGAATTGATTAATCATTGTCGAATTAACAACATCCTGAAATAATTTTGTTCTGAGCTCTGTACTTGCTTTGTATTGGAATTGATGGGGATTTTTTAAATTGTCTGCATTATTTCTAATAAACTATTAAGAGACTTTATTATGATTTTTTTATTTTATGTATTAAAAACCCATACAAGTAAAAAAAATAATAATAATAATAATGTTTTTTCTATGAAAAATTATCCAGCCGATCGCTTTTAGTCAGATCATAATGAAGCAACGGCCTTATCTGGGGTGTGGCAACATTGCCAACACACTCATAGAGGTGATGATTGCTTCATTGTGATACGCAAGCCCCTTCACCACAACAAGGTACCGATCACGAAGGGGAATTTACACATGTATGTGCCATTTTTTTGTTTTGTTTTTGCAGCCACAGTGCAGCACTAGAGGCCAGAAAAACTAGGTGACTTCTTTTGTCAGTGACAATGCCTCCTGCTGCACTGAAGGTCCTTTCTGACAGGACACTTGAAGCAGGGCAGACCAGAAGTTCTATCGCAAACTGGGATAGTTCAGGCCACAGGTCAAGCCTGCACACCCAGTAGTCAAGGGGTTCATCGCTCCTCAGAGTGTCGATATCTGCAGTTAAGGCGAGGTAGTCTGCTACCTGTCGGTCAAGTCATTCTCTAAGGCTGGATCCCAAAGGGCTGTGGCGATGTGTAGGACTGAAAAAGCTCTGCATGTCCTCCATCAACAACACATCTGTAAAGCGTCCTGTCCTTGCCGCCGTGGTCATGGTAGGAGGAGGATTACTTTCCCCTCTTCCCCTGTTAGATTCCCGTTGTGCTGTGACATCCCCCTTATAAGCTGTGTGAAGCATATTTTTTAGTTTGGTTTTGAACTGCTGCATCCTTTCTGACTTCCGGTAATTTGGCAACATTTCCGCCACTTTCTGCTTATACCGAGGATCTAGTAGCGTGGCCACCCAGTACAGGTTGTTCTCCTTCATCCTTTTTATACGAGGGTCCCTCAACAGACGTGACAGCATGAAAGACCCCATTTGCACAAGGTTGGATGCCGAGCTACTCATTTCCCGTTCCTCCTCCTCACTGATGTCATTGACGGTCTGTTCTTCCCCCCAGCCACGTACAACACCACGGGTCCCAGATAGGTGACAACAACGAGCACCCTGGGATGCCTGCTGTGGTTGGTCTTCCTCCTCCTCAAAGCCACATTCCTCCTCTGACTCCTCTCCCTCATACTCCTCTTGCAGCGTTGCCGCAGGTCCGGCAAGCGATGATGACAAGGCTGGTGGTGGTGGTGATGGTGACCACAACTCTTCCTCTTCACGCTCATCTACAGCCTGATCCAGCACTCTTCGTAGGGCGCGCTCCAGGAAAAAAACAAATGGGATGAGGTCGACTGACTAGGTTTGGCACCTCCTCAAAAGGACGCATGAGCCTACAGGCATTGCGCATGAGCGTCCAGTAACGCGGCAAAAAAATTCCCAGCTCCGCAGAGGCTGTTCTAGCACCCCGGTCATACAAATACCCGCTTTTTCTTGTTGGAGCAGGCGGTCGAACATTAGGAGTGTTGAATTCCAACGTGTCGGCTGTCGCAAATCAAGCGCCTCACTGGCATGTTGTTTCAGTGCTGAATGTCTGAAAAGTGCGCCATGGCCGTGTAGGAACACCTGAAATGGCCACACACCTTCCTGGCCTGCTTGAGGACGTCCTGTAAGCCTGGCTACTTAGACACAAAGCGTTGTACGATGAGATTCAACACATGTGCCATGCACGGCACATGTGACAACTTGCCCAAATTCAATGCCGCCAACAAATTGCTTCCATTGTCACACACCACTTTGCCGATCTCCAGTTGGTGCGGGGTCAGCCACTGATCCACCTGTGCGTTCAGGGCGGACAGGAGTGCTGGTCCGGTGTGGCTCTCTGCTTTCAGGCAAGTCAACCCCAAGACAGCGTAACACTGTCATATCCGGGATGTGGAATAGCCCCTGGGGAGCTGGGGGTATTCAGTTGATGTGCAGCCAGACGCCGCAGCAGAAGGAGAGGATGGAGTAGGAGGAGTAGAGGAGGTGGCAGTAGGCCTGCCTGCAAGTCATGGCGGTGTCACCAACTCCGCTGCAGAGCCACGGATTCCATGCTTGGCATCAGCAGGTAGACCCAATGCGCGGTGTAGGTGATATACCTGCCCTGACCGTGCTTTGCAGACCAGGTATCAGTGGTCAGATGGACCCTTGCCCCAACACTGTACGCCAGAGATGCCATGACTTCCTTTTCAATCACTGAGTAGAGGTTTGGGATTGCCTTATTAGAAAAAAAAAATAATTTGTCCGGGTACCTTCCACTGTGGTGTCCCAATGGCGACAAATTTTTGAAGGTCGCAGACTCCACCAGCTGGTAGAGTAAGAGCTGGCGGGCTAAGAGTTCCATCAAGCAAGCTGTCAGATGCCAGGCAAGGGGGTGACTCTGTGACATTGGCTTCTTACGCTCACACATTTCCTTTACAGACACCTGACTTTGGGCAGATGAGATGGAACTGCTGAAGGTGAGAGACGGAGTGGCGGGTGGTTGAGAGGGGGCAAGGAGGACAGCAGTGGTTGACTAGGCTGAAGATGCTGGACCAGGAGGAGGATGGTGGCTTTGAGCTTCTGTGCGGCTTCTACTCGTCATCATGTGTTGATCCCATAGGCGTTTGTGATGTGCGATCATTTGCCTTCGCAAAGAAGTTGTACCTAGGTGGGTGTTGGATTTCCCACGACTCAGTTTCTTTTGGCACAGGTTGCAAATGGCATCGCTGTTGTCAGAGGCAGACACACAAAAAAAATGCCACACTGCTGAGCTTTGCAATGACGGCATTCTGGTGGTGGCAACAGCATGCATTGATTGGCGTGCTGTCTGGCTGACCCCGGGTGCCGATACATGCTGTCTGACTGTGCCACTAGCTCCTTGCGACGACCTCCCCCTGCTTCCAACTCGTCTCCTCCTTCTCTCTGTCTCCCCTTCTGAACTTTCCCCCTCTTCTTCTTCTCTTCGAGCAGGCACCCACGTGGCATCCACGGACACATCGTCATCATCAACCGCTTCACTTGTATCTGACACCTCAGCAAAGGAAGCAGCAGCGGGTACAACATCATCATCATCATCACACTGTACGTCCATGTGTGTAATGCTGCCTGACTGAGACATATCCCTGTTATCTACATCCCCTGGCAATAATGGTTGCGCATCACTAATTTCATCCAACTGATGTGTAAATAACTCCTCTGAGGGATCAAGTGAAGCGGTTGTGGTGGCTGTGGTGGTAGTGGTGGTGGTGGCGGCGGGCGGGAGAGTGGTAACTTGAGAGCAGGTGACCAAAGCTGAGCTGGAGGAGGATGGTGCGTCAAGGTTCTTAGCGGAAGCTGTTGAAGATTGGGTGTCCTGTGTAAGCCAGTCAACTATTTTCTCCAAATTTTTTGGGTTCAGGGTACGTGGCCTCTGAACATTGGGCATTATTCCAGAACCAGTAGAAATCACAGCACCACAAGCACGACGGCCCCTGCGGTGTGGCCTGCCTCTGCCTGTCATACATTTTTTTTAAGTGAAGTGGTACTATGCGTGCAAAGTACTGTGCCAACCTATATAAGTGGTGGGCGGTGGGCAGTGGGCACAGTACAGTCTGTGTGGGCCTGACACACACGAGCTTGCAAATGTGATTATATCACAGAAAAATGTTAAATAGATTTTTTTTTATCTGCAAGGTATTTGAATGAATGACATACTGTAACGGTATGAGTGGAGGCCTAGCCACTAGCCAGTGGCCACAATATAGTATGTGTGGGCCTGACACACACGGGCTTGCAAATGTGATTATATCACAGAAAAAATTTAAATATAATTTTTTTTATCTGCAAGGTATTTGAGTGAATGACACCCTGTAACGGTATGAGTGGAGGCCTAGCCACTAGCCAGTGTACAGTATGTGTGGGCCTGACACACATGGGCTTGCAAATGTGATTATATCACTGAAAAATTTAAAATATATATTTTTTTATCTGCAAGGTATTTGAGTGAATGACACCCTGTAACGGTATGAGTGCAGGCCTAGCCATTAGCCAGTGGGCACAATACAGTATGTGTGGGCCTGACGCACACGGGCTTGCAAATGTGATTAGATCACAGAAATTTTTTAAATAGATTTTTTTTTCTGCAAGGTATTTGAGTTAAAGACACCCTGTAACGGTATGAGTGCAGGCCTAGCCACTAGCCAGTGGGCACAATACAGTATGTGTGGGCCTGACACACACAGACTTGCAAATGTGATTAGATCACAGAAAAATCTTCAATAGATTTTTTTTATCTGCAAGGTATTTGAGTGAATGACACCCTGTAACGGTATGAGTGCAGGCCTAGCCACTAGCCGGTGGGCACAATACAGTATGTGTGGGCCTGACACACACAGACTTGCAAATGTGATTAGATCACAGAAAAATCTTCAATAGATTTTTTTTTTCTGTAAGGTATTTGAGTGAATGACACCTTGTAACGGTATGAGTGCAGGCCTAGCCACTAGCCAGTGGGCACAATACAGTATGTGTGGGCCTGACGCACACGGGCTTGCAAATGTGATTAGATCACAGAATTTTTTTTAATAGAATTTTTTTTTTCTGCAAGGTATTTGAGTGAATGACACCCTGTAACGGTATGAGTGCAGGCCTAGTCAGTGGGCACAATACAGTATTTGTGGGCCTGACACACACTGGCTTGCAAATGTGATTAAATCACAGAAACATTTTAAATAGAATTTTCTTTTTCTGCAAGGTATTTGAGTGAATGACACCCTGTAACGGTATGAGTGCAGGCCTAGCCAGTGGGCACAATACAGTATGTGTGGGCCTGACACACACGGGCTTGCAAATGTGATTATATCACAGTTACATTTTCAATACAATTTTTTTGTTCTGCAAGGTATTTGAGTGAATGACACCCTGTAACGGTATGAGTGCAGGCCTAGCCACTAGCAGTATACGGTATGTGTGGGCCTGTCACACACGGGCTTGCAAATGTGATTATGTCACAGAAAAATATTAAATAGAATTTTTTTTTATCTGCAAGGTATTTTCTGTCACACTCTGTATGAATGGTGTGCACTGTGCACACAGTGCTGTCTATGACTGAGGCTGCAGCCTCTCACACACAGGCAGCCAGGCAACTGCAATATATATATACAGTACAGACCAAAAGTTTGGACACACCTTCTCATTCAAAGAGTTTTCTTTATTTTCATGACTATGAAAATTGTAGATTCACACTGAAGGCATCAAAACTATGAATTAACACATGTGGAATTATATACATAACAAAAAAGTGTGAAACAACTGAAAATATGTCATATTCTAGGTTCTTCAAAGTAGCCACCTTTTGCTTTGATTACTGCTTTGCACACTCTATGAGTGCAGGCCTAGCCACTAGCCGGTGGGCACAATACAGTATGTGTGGGCCTGACACACACAGACTTGCAAATGTGATTAGATCACAGAAAAATCTTCAATAGATTTTTTTTTTCTGTAAGGTATTTGAGTGAATGACACCTTGTAACGGTATGAGTGCAGGCCTAGCCACTAGCCAGTGGGCACAATACAGTATGTGTGGGCCTGACGCACACGGGCTTGCAAATGTGATTAGATCACAGAATTTTTTTTAATAGAATTTTTTTTTTCTGCAAAGTATTTGAGTGAATGACACCCTGTAACGGTATGAGTGCAGGCCTAGCCAGTGGGCACAATACAGTATTTGTGGGCCTGACACACACTGGCTTGCAAATGTGATTAAATCACAGAAACATTTTAAATAGAATTTTCTTTTTCTGCAAGGTATTTGAGTGAATGACACCCTGTAACGGTATGAGTGCAGGCCTAGCCACTAGCCAGTGGGCACAATACAGTATGTGTGGGCCTGACACACACGGGCTTGCAAATGTGATTATATCACAGTTACATTTTCAATACAATTTTTTTGTTCTGCAAGGTATTTGAGTGAATGACACCCTGTAACGGTATGAGTGCAGGCCTAGCCACTAGCAGTATACAGTATGTGTGGGCCTGTCACACACAGGCTTGCAAATGTGATTATGTCACAGAAAAATATTAAATAGAAAAAAAAATTATCTGCAAGGTATTTTCTGTCACACTCTGTATGAATGGTGTGCACTGTGCACACAGTGCTGTCTATGACTGAGCCTGCAGCCTCTCACACACAGGCAGCCAGGCAACTGCAATATATATATACAGTACAGACCAAAAGTTTGGACACACCTTCTCATTCAAAGAGTTTTCTTTATTTTCATGACTATGAAAATTGTAGATTCACACTGAAGGCATCAAAACTATGAATTAACACATGTGGAATTATATACATAACAAAAAAGTGTGAAACAACTGAAAATATGTCATATTCTAGGTTCTTCAAAGTAGCCACCTTTTGCTTTGATTACTGCTTTGCACACTCTTGGCATTCTCTTGATGAGCTTCAAGAGGTAGTCACCTGAAATGGTCTTCCAACAGTCTTGAAGGAGTTCCCAGAGATGCTTAGTACTTGTTGGCCCTTTTGCCTTCACTCTGCGGTCCAGCTCACCCCAAACCATCCCGATTGGGTTCAGGTCCAGTGACTGTGGAGGCCAGGTCATCTGGCGCAGCACCCCATCACTCTCCTTCATGGTCAAATAGCCCTTACACAGCCTGGAGGTGTGTTTGGGGTCATTGTCCTGTTGAAAAATAAATGATGGTCCAACTAAACGCAACCAGATGGAATAGCATGCTGCTGCAAGATGCTGTGGTAGCCATGCTGGTTCAGTATGCCTTCAGTTTTTAATAAATTCCCAACAGTGTCACCAGCAAAGCACCTTCACACCATCACACCTCCTCCTCCATGCTTCACGGTGGGAACCAGGCATGTAGAGTCCACCTTTTCTGCGTCGCACAAAGACACGGTGGTTGGAACCAAAGATCTCAAATTTGGACTCATCAGACCAAATCACAGATTTCCACTGGTCTAATGTCCATTCCTTGTGTTCTTTAGCCCAAACAAGTCTCTTCTGCTTGTTGCCTGTCCTTAGCAGTGGTTTCCTAGCAGATATTCTACCATGAAGGCCTGATTCACACAGTCTCCTCTTAACAGTTGTTCTAGAGATGTGTCTGCTGCTAGAACTCTGTGTGGCATTGACCTGGTCTCTATTCTGAGCTGCTGTTAACCTGCGATTTCTGAGTCTGGTGACTCGGATGAACTTATCCTCCGCAGCAGAGGTGACTCTTGGTCTTCCTTTCCTGGGGTGGTCCGCATGTGAGCCAGCTTCTTTGTAGCGCTTGATGGTTTTTGTGACTGCACTTGGGGACACTTTCAAAGTTTTCCCAATTTTTCGGACTGATTGACCTTCATTTCTTAAAGTAATGATGGCCACTCGTTCTTCTTTACTTAGCTGCTTTTTTCTTGCCATAATACAAATTCTAACAGTCTATTCAGTAGGACTATCAGCTGTGTATCCACCTGACTTCTCCACAACGCAACTGATGGTCCCAACCCCATTTATAAGGCAAGAAATCCCACTTATTAAACCTGACAGGGCACACCTGCGAAGTGAAGACCATTTTAGGTGACTACCTCTTGAAGCTCATCAAGAGAATGCCAATAGTGTGCAAAGCAGTAATCAAAGCAAAAGGTGGTGTCACGAGGGTGTCAAGAGCCACGTCTGACTCCGTTATACCCGGGGTCAGAAAGTCGCAGCGGGTGGCTGCGCGCTCTATGTCTAAAGATCACGGTGTTTCTTAGTGTTTGTTTTCTGTGTTTGCCTTGCTATCCTTTTTGTCTCACTCAGGGATCCGTAGCTTCTCCTCCTCAGCTGTTTCTTGTCTGCCACTCCCAAACTCCTTATATTCTCCTCTCACACTTCTCTTGTTGCCAGTTATAGAGCTTCCTGCCTGGACATCTATGCTGACCCACTGGAGCTGAGAATCTGGTTGTTGTTCCAGAGTGCTACCCTCCGGATCCCTGTTGGGCTTTTGTTGTCTCCTGTTGTTGCCCTCCTGGGATTATATGTTTAGTTTGTATTGTCTGTCCTCCCCTTGGTGTTTTCCTTTAGAGCTAGTGGTGCGGACTAGTGTTCCCACCGCCCTGTTCACTATCTAGGGCTCATCCTAGGGAAAGCCAGGGTTTTAGGCACGTGATCGGCGTACGGGTGAGGAACCCGTCTAGGGACGACAGGGCAGCCAGGCGCCAGTCGCAAGGTGAGTCAGGGGTCACCACCTTCCCTCTCACTAGGGCAGGGCCTCCCTCTTTTCCTCCCTCCGTGTCACGTATGTGACAGTTACGCCGATCGTGATAGGTGGCTACTTTGAAGAACCTAGAATATGACAGATTTTCAGTTGTTTCACACTTTTTTGTTATGTATATAATTCCACATGTGTTAATTCATAGTTTTGATGCCTTCAGTGTGAATCTACAATTTTCATAGTCATGAAAATAAAGAAAACTCTTTGAATGAGAAGGTGTGTCCAAACTTTTGGTCTGTACTGTATATATAAAAAAAAAAGCACACTGATGTACCAGCCCTGAAAAGGGCTTTTTGGGGTGCTGTCAGGACGCTGTCCTTACAGCAGATGAGTCTGTGGACACAGAACAATGCCCTAGCTAACGCTTTCCCTATTGAATCAGCAGCAGCTACACTCTCCCTCCTCTCACTGTGAATGCAGTTTCCGAATGAATCTAAAATGGATGCTGTCCAGGAGGTGGGAGGGTCTGGGAGGGAGGGTCTGCTGCTGATTGGCTGGAATGTGTCTGCTGACTGTGAGGTACAGGGTCAAAGTTTACTCAATGATGATGTATAGGGGGAGGACAGAACATCGCATATGTTCGCCCGCAGCGGCGAACGCGAACAAGCTATGTTCGCCAGGAACTATTCGCCGGCGAATAGTTCTGGACATCACTAATTCTCAATTGGATTCAAGTCTGGGCTCTGGCTGGGCCACTCCAAAACGTTAATGTTGTTGTCTGCTAACCATTTTTTCACCATTTTTGCTGTGTGTTTTGGGTCATTATCATGCTGAAATGTCCACTGGTGCCCAAGGCCAAGTTTCTCTGCCCACTGCCTGATGTTGTTGTTGAGAATCCTCATGTATTGCTCTATTTTCATGGTGCCGTTTACTGTGATTAGGTTCCCTGGTTCATTGGCTGAAAAACACCCCCAAAGCATTAGGTTCCCACCAACATGTTTGACAGTGGGGATGGTGTTCTTTGGGTTGAAGGCTTCTCCTTTTTTTACGCCAAATGAAGGAAACATCATTGTGACCAAACAATTCAATTTTTGTTTCATCTGACCATAACACAGAAGACCAGAAGTCTTCTTCTTTGTCCAGATGAGCTTTTGCAAAGGCCAAGCAAGCTTTTGTGTGCCTTATCTGGAGAAGTGGAACCCAGCAGTGTGCAGTGTCCGTTGGATTGTTTGCCTTGAGACATTGCCACCAGCAGAGCCCAGATTCACCAGGATGGTCTTGGTGGTGATCCTTGGATTCTTTTTCATCTCTCTAACTATCCTCCTGGCCAGCTCAGGTGTCACTTTTGGCTTCCGACCACGTCCTCTGAGATTTTACACAGTGCGGAACATCTTGTATTTTTTGCTCAAATGTAGATAAAAGCTAAGAAATTGTTTTTTTTCCACAATAATGCCTCTTGTACATCGTCTTATTAGCTTTTGGGAGACACCTACAGTATGTCATTTTCCATCAAAAGAATTACTTGCTGGTTGAATAAAAGTAACTTAAGTCAAAATTTCCAGGGGTATGAATAATTATGGGCAGCACTGTACTTCTAATATCCAGCGACACCCCCTGTCATGTAGACCTTCTCTTTCCTTTTCTCCTCCATTTGACCCAGATAGCCATGAAAAATTCTTTCAGCCGCATCCCGTCTCTACAGAGTTTGTTACATAGACACGTTAGATTTCTCAATTTTTCCATCAACCTCCCCATCCTGGTGTCCCAACAATATCATCCTGCTGCCACTCCCAATACTGTGCCCGTTGTGCTCCCCAATGCCCCAGGTACTATACTACTGAAAAATTGTGACCCCCAGTAGACATAATTGGGGTCATTTATCAAACTGGTGTAAAGTAGAACTGGATTTCCAAAGGAGCTGTCAAAAATGAAAGGTGGAATCTGATTGGTTGCTATGGGCAACTAAGCCAGTTGTACTTTACACCAGTTTGATAAATTACCCCAAATGTCCCTATAGTGTCCACAACAATTATATTGCCCCCTAGAGTGCCCCCAGTAATAATAATAACACCCTATATTGTGCTCCAGGTAGTAATCCCTGTATAGTGTTCCCAAAATTAATGTCCCCTAATATGTCCCTGTAATAGAATTTCCCCTACAGTGCCTCTCCAATAGCAACACCCCACATAGTAATTTGCACCCACATAGTAATTACTCCCACACTGCCCCCACATAGTAATCCCCCATAGTAATTTGCCCCAACACAGTAATTTCCATCACACTGTCCCATATAGTAATTTGCCCCCACACAGTAATTACCCCCACACTGCCCCCACATAGTATTTCCCCATAGTAATTTTCCACACACACAGTAATTTCCATCACACTGCCCCATATAGTAATTTGTCCCCACACAGTAATTTCTCCCACACTGCCCCAACATAATAATTTTTCCCAAAATAATTTGCCCTACATAATAATCGACCCCATAGTAATTTGCCCACACACAGTAATTTCCCCCACACTGCTCCCACATAGTAATCCCTCCCATAACAATTTGCCCTTACACAGTAATTTGCCCCCACACAACCGTCACATAGTAATTTACCCCATAATAATTTGCCCCAACATAATAAGCCACCCACAGTAATTTTCCCCCACACAGTAATTTCCCCCATATTGCTCCATATAGTAATTTGCCTCCACACAGTAATTTCCCCCGCACTGCCCCACATAGTAATCCCCCCATAGTAATTTGCCCCCACACAGTAAATTCCCCCTCACTGCCCCCACACTTCCCCTACATAGTAATCCCCATAGTAATTTGCCCCCACACAGTAAATTCCCCCACACTGCCCCCACAAAGTAATTTCCCCACACTGCCTCCACATAGTAATTTCTACCACACTGCCCCCACACAGTAATTTCTCCCACACTGCCCCGCATAGTAATCCCCCCATAGTAATTTGCCTCCACACAGTAATTTCCCCCACACTGACCCCACACAGTAATTTCTCCCACACTGTCCCCACATAGTAATCCCTCCCATAATAATTTGCCCCCACACAGCCCTCACATAGTAATTTCCCCTTACACTGCCCCACATAATAATTTATCCCATAATAATTTGCCCCCACATAATAATCCACCCCATAGTAATTTGCCCACACACATTAAATTCACCCATACTGCCCCCACAAAGTAATTTCCCCACACTGCCTCCACATCGTAATTTCTATCACACTGCCCCCACATAGTAATTTGCCTCCACACAGTAATTTCCCCCACACTGCCCCCACATATTAAATTCCCCCACACTGTCCCCACATAGTAATCCCTCCCATAATAATTTGCCCCCACACAGCCCTCACATAGTAATTTCCCCATAATAGTAATTTGCCCCACATAGTAATCCCTCCCATAATAATTTGCCCCCACACAGCCCTCACATAGTAATTTCCCCCACACTCCCCCACATAATAATTTCTCCCATAATAATTTGCCCCCAGATAATAATCCACCCTATAGTAATTGGCCCACACACAGTAAATTCACCCACACTGCCCCCACAAAGTAATTTCCCCACACTGCCTCCACATAGTAATTTCTATCACACTGCCCCCACATAGTAATTTGTCTCCACACAGTAATTTCCCCCACACTGCCCCCACATATTAAATTCCCCCACACTGTTCCCACATAGTAATCCCTCCCATAATAATTTGCCCCCACACAGCCCTCACATAGTAATTTCCCCATAATAGTAATTTGCCCCACATAGCAATCCCTCCCATAATAATTTGCCCCCACACAGCCCTCACATAGTAATTTCCCCCACACTCCCCCACATAATAATTTCTCCCATAATAATTTGCCCCCACATAATAATCCACCCTATAGTAATTTGCCCACACACAGTAAATTCACCCACACTGCCCCCACAAAGTAATTTCCCCACACTGCCTCCACATAGTAATTTCTATCACACTGCCCCCACATAGTAATTTGCCTCCACACAGTAATTTCCCCCACACTGCCCCCACATATTAAATTCCCCTACACTGTCCCCACATAGTAATCCCTCCCATAATAATTTCCCCTCACACTTCCCACACATAGTAATTTCCCCTCATGCTGCCCTCACATAGTAATTTCCCCCCACATTGCCTCTAGTGCACCTTCACTAATATGTCCTGTCCCCCCAGTAATGTCCCCCAAAGTTGGCACATAAAATAAAAAAAATAAAAGCTAAATACTCACCTATGTCCAGGCGCTCAGTCGCTGCTAGTACGGGCCGGCAAGTGCGCACATGTCACTGTTCTGCATCCTGGCACAGACACCCGATGACGTCATCATGCCCGCCTGACCCAGGATTTTACTACCGCATAGGCCTCAGGCCTACTAGGCCTGAAGCCTATGGTGGTGACCGGCGATGGGGCAGGGAACTCTGCGCTCCCGTGCCCCATCGCCGCAGTATATGGGCGTTTGGGTCAGCTTTGGGCCCCCCAGCAATCCTGACCCAAACACCCTTATTATAGTCTGCCATTGGTTCCAGTAGAGAATAACTTGCTGGAATTCACCGGATCCAGCACTGCTGGATTCAGACGGAATTCCTGCCGGCCCCATTACCTATAATGGGGTCTGGCAGAGATCTGGCTACAATCTGGCAAAAATGTAGAGATGTAGAGATTCCTTTCATTCTCTGCTGGATCAGTTGGCTGGATCATAGTGTCACAGGTGTTAATGTAGCGGAGAGTTTGTGGTAGGGCATCCCCTACATTAACACCTCTGTGTTATCTGGAAACCAGTACAGTTACGTCATTTTGTCTGCAAACAAATTTAATTACATCTGTCCAGGAATGTTTCTTGATATAGTCATAAATCATAACAGTCTGTTTACCCAAATTGACTGCATTTCATGTACTTATTATTTGCAATTTCTAAGTAACAGACTCATTGAAACCCACAGGATTTCATATTTTCATGCTCAAGAAAGTACAGAGTAAAAAAAATTGTAATACAATATAATATTTATGTTCCAAAAAAAAAACTCAGTTTGTGTTCTTCTACTTTTTTCCAACGTCCCACACAAAGTATGTTCATGTGTTATGGTATTCTGTTTGGCTATTAGTACTTCTCTAATGGCTTTGATTTTTACAGACAAGTTAAAAAATCGCTCAGTACTAGTTTTATCATAGTTTTATCATATCTGAACCTCAGTTTAAATGGGTTGGTCACTTTTTGGCTACTTGTGCATGTAAGACAACTATATGGCACTTAGTAATATAGCCTTTGTTAATATTCTGTGACATTTGTTATATTTCATATGTCATGTCTCCTTGGGCAAATCTCCTGTGCTGTTAACAATGAGGGCCTGTCCATAAGATGGCAACTGATAGAGCGTCATTTGACCCAACACATCACTCAGTCTCCTCCATTCAAACACATTGCCCCTGTACTAAACTCACAACAGTGCAAATGCAGATGGCAGGGGCAGTGTATTTGAATGGAGGAGACATTACATGGAGGTGATTTGCCTGGTCACATGACCCTCCATCAGTAGCCATTTTATAGACAAGACCTGTGTGTGGACAGCACAAAAGACTATGGGGACATACCTTATGAAATATAAAAATGGCACTGGATTTAAACAAAGGCTATATTAGTGAGTGACAACCCTTTCAAGTACTGTTAGGGTACAGCCATACAGTCAGGTTTCCTGATGCAGTTTTGGAAGCCAAAATCAGTAGTGGAGTGTAAAAGGAAGTATAAACAACAGATACAATGTCTCTTTTTTTTAACTAATTCCTGGTTTTTGCTTCCAAATGTTCATCAGGAAATCTGACCATGTAGCCCTACTCTTAGGAACCAAAAATCTATTAGCGGAAGGCATGCAAGTGTCCAGGGGTAGACTTGGCATTTTTATGGCCCCAAGGAAAGTTATGTTTGGGTGCTCTAATCTGGGCAGTCAGCCAGGAATTTCTATTCCAGGTAGCAGTTCCCTGTATGTCGCATCTGTATATGAGTCCATGGGACGCAGACACAGTTGAAAGTTGTGGCCAGTGACATTTCCACCTTTGGTACCTGCTACCTGAGGTGAAATTTAAAATGGAAACCCGCCCACCTTCCCCAAGCCAAATTCTTAAATCAACTCCTTCCCCCAAGCCCTACTTCTAAAGGCATACAGTTGCAAGAAAAAGTATGTGAACCCTTTGGAATGATATGGATTTCTGCACAAATCGGTCATAAAATGTGATCTGATCTTTATCTAAGTCACAACAATAGACAATCACTGTCTGCTTAAACTAATAACACACACAAAAAGTACAGTACAGACCAAAAGTTTGAACACACCTTCTCATTCAAAGAGTTTTCTTTATTTTCATGACTATGAAAATTGTAGATTTACACTGAAGGCATCAAAACTATGAATTAACACATGTGGAATTATATACATAACAAAAAAGTGTGAAACAACTGAAAATATGTCATATTCTAGGTTCTTCAAAGTAGCCAGCTTTTGCTTTGATTACGTCTTTTGCACACTATTGGCATTCTCTTGATGAGCTTCAAGAGGTAGTCACCTGAAAAGATCTTCCAACAGTCTTGAAGGAGTTCCCAGAGATGCTTAGCACTTGTTGGCCCTTTTGCCTTCACTCTGCGGTCCAGCTCACCCCAAACCATCTTGATTGGGTTCAGGTCCGGTGACTGTGGAGGCCAGGTCATCTGGCGCAGCACCCCATCACTCTCCTTCATGTTAAACTAGCCCTTACACAGCCTGGAGGTGTGTTTGGGGGTCATTGTCCTGTTGAAAAATGAATGATGGTCCAACTAAACGCAAACCGGATGTAATAGCATGCCGCTGCAAGATGCTGTGGTAGCCATGCTGGTTTAGTATGCCTTCAATTTTGAATAAATCCCCAACAGTGTCGCCAGCAAAGCACCCCCACACCATCACACCTCCTCCTCCATGCTTCACGGTGGGAACCAGGAATGTAGAGTCCATCCGTTCACCCTTTCTGCATCGCACAAAGACACAGTGGTTGGAACCAAAGATCTCAAATTTGGACTCATCAGACCAAAGTTCAGATTTCCACTGGTCTAATGTCCATTCCTTGTGTTCTTTAGCCCAAACAAGTCTCTTCTGCTTGTTGCCTGTCCCTGTCCTTAGCAGTGGTTTCCTAGCAGATATTCTACCATGAAGGCCTGATTCACACAGTCTCCTCTTAACAGTTGTTCTAGAGATGTGTCTGCTGCTAGAACTCTGTGTGGCATTGACCTGGTCTCTAATCTGAGCTGCTGTTAACCTGCGATTTCTGAGTCTGGTGACTCGGATGAACTTATCCTCCTCCGCAGAGGTGACTCATGGTCTTCCTTTCCTGGGGCGGTCCGCATGTGAGCCAGTTTCTTTCTAGCGCTCGATGGTTTTTGTGACTGCACTTGGGGGCACTTTCAAAGTTTTCCCTATTTTTCGGACTGACTGACCTTCATTTCTTAAAGTAATGATGGCCACTCGTTTTTCTTTACTTAGCTGCTTTTTTCTTGCCATAATACAAATTCTAACAGTCTATTCAGTAGGACTATCAGCTGTGTATCCACCTGACTTCACAACGCAACTGATGGTCCCAACCCCATTTATAAGGCAAGAAATCCCACTTATTAAACCTGACAGGGCACACCTGTGAAGTGAAAACCATTTCAGGTGACTACCTCTTGAAGCTCATCAAGAGAATGCCAAGAGTGTGCAAAGCAGTAATCAAAGCAAAAGGTAGCTACTTTGAAGAACCTAGAATATGACATATTTTCAGTTGTTTCACACTTTTATGTTATGTATATAATTCCACATGTGTTAATTCATAGTTTTGATGCCTTCAGTGTGAATCTACAATTTTCATAGTCATGAAAATAAAGAAAACTCTTTGAATGAGAAGGTGTGTCCAAACTTTTGGTCTGTACTGTATATGAACCCCTAGACTAATGACATCTTCCAGAGCTAATCGGAGTGAGGTGTCAGCCAACTGGAGTCCAATCAATGAGATGAGATTGGAGGTGTTGGTTACAGCTGCCCTGCCCTATAAAAAACACACACCGGTTCTGGGTTTGCTTTTCACAAGAAGCATTGCCTGATGTGAATGATGCCTCACACAAAAGAGCTCTCAGAAGACCTACGATTAAGAATTGTTGACTTGCATAAAGCTGGAAAGGGTTATAAAAGTATCTCCAAAAACCTTGCTGTTCATCAGTCCACGGTAAGACAAATTGTCTATAAATGGAGAAAGTTCAGCAATGCTGCTACTCTCCCTAGGAGTGGCCATCCTGTAAAGATGACTGCAAGAGCACAGCGCAGACTGCTCAATGATGTGAAGAAGAATCCTAGGGTGTCAGCAAAAGACTTACAAAAGTCTCTGGCATATGCTAACATACCTGTTAGCGAATCTATGATATGTAAAACACTAAACAAGAATGGATTTCATGGGAGGATACCACAGAGGAAGCCACTGCTGTCCAAAAAAAACATTGCTGCACGTTTACAGTTTGCACAAGAGCACTTGGATGTTCCCAAGCAGTACTGGCAAAATATTCTGTGGACAGATGAAACCAAAGTTGAGTTGTTTGGAAGAAACATACAACACTATGTGCGGAGAAAAAGAGGCGCAGCACACCAACATCAAAATCTCATCCCAACTGTGAAGATTGGTGGTGGGGGCATCATGGTTTGGGGCTGCTTTGCTGCGTCAGGGCCTGGACGGATTGCCATCATCGAAGGAAAAATTAATTCCCAAGTTTATCAAGACATTTAGCAGGAGAACTTAAGGCCATCTGTCCACCAGCTGAAGCTCAACAGAAGATGGGTGTTGCAACAGGTGTCACGACCATGGTTATGGTCATGGTCGTGACTCCTGTACCGCATGCTGTTGCCTGCGGTCTGATTTTGTTGTTCAACCACAGGTGAGTGCCGCTAGTATGTTGCCTCACTTGTGGTTGCCGCTGGCAACATGTTGTTATTGTCAGTATAGCAGCCTGAGCTGTGCAAGGCTGCTTGCTGCTATGTGCATGCGGTTGCACCTGGCAACCTCTCTTTATAGGTGTGCCTTTTATCCGTTTGGTGTGCAAGGGGTGTTATATGTGTGTGTGCACTGTATTGTTCCGTCACTTGCGGTTGTCTGCGGCAACACGTTCTTTGTGTACATGTGGTGGCAGTGTTTCGGCCTTCTGGCTGGCTCCCAGGACATAGTTGCCACGCATGTCGTTGCCCGCGGTAACAGCTGCTGTGTGATAGGTGTTTGTTCACTTCCCCTTTATGTGGCTGTTTTCTCATGCCTGGTGTAGAAAGGGTTAAATCACTTCTGTGTGTGTGAACACTGGGTGTGTCTGTGTGGGTGTGGCTACTTGGGCCTATATAGCCTCTGCTGAGAGCAGTAGTCAGGGGGGTACTTCAGCCATGGTCTGCTGGAGTCGTCCTCCTATTTTATACCATCTGCCAGTGAGGGCCACCCTTGTGGTCATAGATGTTTATACGTTAAGTTGATGTTGTATTCCTTTTGTTATTTAATGCAGCTATGGATCTGGGTTCTTGTGTGTGTATGTGTGTTGGCTGTGTCCATTTAAGTATGGTGTGGACATCAGCGTGTCAGCACAGGGATCCAGTCAGCAAGGCTGTGGCAGGTAGGTGGAACTAGTGCAGTTCACCTGCCATATCCATAGGTCTGTTTTTGTACCCCTTTTCCTTGCAGCTTGGCCAGTGAGACTCCTGTTCCTCCGTGCCTAGGAGGAACAGGTCGTCTTACCCTGCTCCTAGTTCAGGGCCACCCTGAGTGCTAGCAGGGACTATTAGGTTCCGGTGTATGAGCCCTCCTACCATCAGGGTTGGCTCATACGGCTCAGGGTCAGTGTTAGGGACACGTTAGGAGGTAACCTGCTCCCTAATTCTGTTGTCCTGGCCGAGCAGCGACCAACATCATCTAGCATCGCACGGCTGAGGGTTTTCCCCATCCTCAGCCGTGACAACAGGACAACGACCCAAAGCATAGAAGTAAATCAACAACAGAATGGCTTATATAGAAGAAAATACGCCTTCTAAAGTGGCCCGGTAAGAGTCCTGACCTCAACCCAATTGAGATGCTGTGGCATGACCTCAAAAAAGCAATTCACACCAGACATCCCAAGAATATTGCTGAACTGAAACCATTCTGTAAAGAGGAATGGTCAAGACTTATTCATGACCGTTGTGCACGTCTGATCTGCAACTACAGGAAACGTTTGGTTGAAGTTATTGCTGCCAAAGAAGGTTCAAGCAGTTATTAAATCCAAGGGTTCACATACATTTTCCATCTGCACTGTGAATGTTTACATGGTGTGTTCAATAAAAACATGGTAACATTTAATTCTTTGTGTGTTATTAGTTTAAGCAGACTGTGATTGTCTATTGTTGTGACTTAGTTGAAGATCAGATCACATTTTATGACCAATTTGTGCAGAAATTCATATCATTCCAAAGGGTTCACATACTTTTTCTTGCAACTGTATTCAAATTTGACATTGCATATAGCACTACATAACTCTTGGATGAAGTAAAATCTCCCCTGATGTAGACTAGTGATGAGTAGTGTTGGGTGCGAATATTCGAATTACGAATATTAATCGCGAATATTGGCACTTTGAGAATTCGCAAATATTTAGAATATAGTGATATATATATTTGGAATTTCGAATACTCTAGATTTTTTTTATCAGTAACCTCCCTTCTTGCTTGTGGGCCAATGAGAAGGCTGCAATGTCTTTGTCTGAGCTTAGCAACATCCCTAGCAACCAAAGGGAAAGTTGCCTACCCCTTTACTACAGTATATAAGAATCTCCCCAGCAGATCTGAGAGAGACAGCAGTGTCATTGCTGTGCTCTGTGCTTACCTGTGTCATTACATTAGATAGTTAGTTAGTTTTTATATTTATATAATACAGATAGTTAGTGGGAGATAGTCAGTGTAGGTTTGATAGTGATATAGCGTAGCTGATAGGTTCTGCTGTCCATACATACATAGTGCTGTGATGTCACAAGTTCACCACAATACATAGTGCACCAATAAGTAGTCAGACCTGTTAAAATGTGAAGTTTTACGTATTGCTCCAAAATATTTGCATCATTAGTGCCGATTTCGCAATTGCAAATATATTGGAGCACTCTATCTGCATATGAAGCTATTGTAATGTTCTGCCGTGCCAACCATTTTCTTCAGTCTCAGGAAACTTCTAGCAGCTTGAAAAATGTAGCTATAGTGACCCACGCCTGTATTTTACGTGCATTACGCAAATATTACATTGCCGATTTTTCGCGATCAAGAAAATAGTCTCGAATTCTCAAATTTGCAAATATATGATGAATATTCTACCAAATATTCGCAAAATATTGCTAATTCGAATATTGCCCCTGCCGCTCATCACTAGTGTCTCCCTTTCCCGTTCCTCTAATAGGCTGCAGGCCTAGTGCATCAGAGGCCAGTGCATGTGGCGCATTGACGTCATCTCGCCACCTGAGCCGTACAGCGCAGGACACAGGCTGGAAGAGGCCTGCATCACATTGCTGCCAGCCTATTGGCAGAAGAGGAGCGCTGTGGGGGCACTTGTTACTGGAACATGATTGGGGAGGCACTTGTTACTGACACATAATTGTGGGGGCATCTATGGCAGGCAGGGGCGTAGCGTGGGGGGGGCCGGAGGGGCCGTTGCCCCGGGCGCCAAATTGCAGGGGGCGCCAGGCATCCGAAATTTCAATGAGGGCTACGGGAGCCTATGGCTCCCGTCCCCTCCGTTATGCCCCATAGGCTTCAGGCCACTAGGCCTGAAGCCTATAAGGCAGTAGAGGCGAGCGACGCAGGACTCGGTCACGATAACCTCACTGTGACCTCCTGCGTCGGGTCTCGCGAGATGACGCGATGACGCGGCGCAGGAAGGCACAGTGAGGCGTTCGTGACCGCCTGCGGCGGGAACAAGCGGGGATGGAGATAGGTAAGTATTTTTTTTTAATGTTAACTTACCTAATTGCAGAGGCTCTGGCGGCAGTATGGGGGGTGGGAGAGGAGAGGAGAGGACTGGAGCAGAAAGGCTTCAATGGCATTGGCACAGCAATAAGAGGGGCGATTATATTAGCAAAGAGGGGGGCCATTACATTAATAACAAAGAGGGGGACATTATATTAGCAAAGAGGGGGCCAGTACATTAATAGCAAAGAGGGGGACATTACATTAGCAAAGAGGGGGCCAGTACATTAATAGCAAAGAGGGGGACATTACATTAGCAAAGAGGGGGCCAGTACATTAATAATAAAAAGGGGGCCATTATATTAATAATAAAGAGGGGGCCAGTACATTATTAATAAAAAGGGGGCCATTATATTAATAATAAAGAGGGGGCCAGTACATTATTATTATTAATGTAATGACCCCCTCTTCATTATTAATGTAATGACCCCCTCTTTATTATTAATATAATGGCCCCCTCTTTATTATTAATGTAATGGCCCCTCTTTATTATTAATGTAATGCCCCCTCTTTATTATTAATGTAATGACCCCCTCTTTATTATTAATGTAATGACCCCCTCTTTATTATTAATATAATGGCCCCCTCTTTATTATTAATATAATGACCCCCTCTTCATTATTAATGTAATGGCCCCTCTTTATTATTAATGTATTGGCCCCCTCTTTATTATTAATATAATGGCCCCTCTTTATTATTAATGTAATGACCCCCTCTTTATTATTAATGTAATGGCCCCTCTTTATTATTAATATAATGACCCCCTCTTCATTATTAATGTAATGGCCCCTCTTTATTATTAATGTATTGGCCCCCTCTTTATTATTAATATAATGGCCCCTCTTTATTATTAATGTAATGACCCCCTCTTTATTATTAATATAATGGCCCCTCTTTATTATTAATGTAATGACCCCCTCTTTATTATTAATATAATGGCCCCTCTTTATTATTAATATAATGACCCCATCTTTGTTATGAATGTAATGACCCCCTCTTTGTTATGAATGTAATGACCCCCTCTTTATTATTAATGTAATGACCCCCTCTTTGCTAATATAATGGCCCCCTCTTTGTTATTAAAGAGAGGGCCAGTACATTAATAATAAAGAGGGGGCCATTATAATATACAGGGGGAATGAAAGCTATCTGTCTGGCTCTAGCTCAGTATTGGGGGGCAGCAGGATGACAGTGTTGAAGGAAGGAGAGCATGATAGTAAAGTGAGGAACCTAAATTTTTTTCGGTGAAACTCTGCAGAGACGAGAAGCGGCTGAAAGAAGTTATCATGGCGGTCTTATCTCTGAATGAAGACGTCGAGGAGAGTCTACATCACAGGAGACGTCACTGGATGTAACAGGTATGGTGCGGTATTCTACTGTAATAATAATGTCCATCCACATATCTGTTTCATGGTAGGGTTGGGGGAGAAGATTGAGAATTTGGCCCATACTGCCGCATTCTGGCCCCAGACTTCAGGTCACACTGTACGTGTTCAGAATTCTGGGGCCTCACACCCATCTACTACATTATCTGTACTCAGAGAGTTATCTCTGTGTTATCTGAGGTGTAACATAGGACTGCTAGTGATCTACTACAGTATCTGTTAAAAGTGGCGTGCCTGGGGTAGGCGCGGGGGGGGGGGGGGCGCAATTTTTGGCTTGCCCCGGGTGCTGGCAACCCACGCTACGCCACTGATGGCAGGTACACTTTTTACTGGCACATGATTGGGGGTGCATCTATAGGGGAACTTATTACTGGCACATTATTTGGGGCATCTATGGAGGCACTTCTTACTGGCACATTATTGGGGGGCACTGTGGGGGCATCCATAGGGGCACTTCTTACTGGCATATTATTGGGGGCACTATGGGGGAACTTTTTACTGGCACATTATTGGGTGGCACTATAGGGGCATCTATGGGTGCACTTCTTACTGGCACATTATTGGGGGCACTATGGGGGCATCTACCGAGGCCACAAAGAAGGGGTATTTATATGGGGGGCTCTGTATAGGGGCATTTTATACTGGGACACATTATGGTGGGTACTATAGGGAAGGGGGGAAAGGAGTACTATGGGGTCATCTACGGGGGGCACTAAGAAGGGGTATTTTATACTTGCAAATTATGGGGGACAATGAGGGCATCTACTGGGTCACTATACATGGGGCATTTTATACTGGTACATTATAGGGGTAACTGAGAGGAAGAGGGAGAGGAGCGCTATGGGGGCATTTACTGGGGCACTATATAGGGGTATTTTATACTGGCACATTATGGGAGCACTATGGGGACATTAGCTCAACTAGGGGCATTAAAAGGGGGTATATTTGCACTGTCAGATTATAATGAGAATTATTACTAGTGGGGGGCATTATGGTGGGCTTTATTACTACTGGGAGTCTATAGGGAACATGATTACTAGTATGGGCACTATGGGAGCATTATTACTTCTATGGCACAGTGGGGATATGTTGGGGGCACTGTAGGAGCACTATTACTACCATGTGTGCTCTAGCAGAGAATTATTACTATTGGTGGGACTTTTGGGAGCACTATTACTGTGGGGGCACCTTGGCACAGTATCAGCTTACCACAATTTGGGGACGTTAAGTTTACACTGTTAGTGTCAGGGGCACTATTTGCTGGGCACAGTTATTTTAGGGCCAATAATTATTGAAGGGGGCATTATCTGTGTGGTACTAGTATTATCAGGGGGTTTATCTGTTTCTGAAGTATGATATTGGGGAGCACAGCGGCACAGTATTGGTGGTGGTAGGATGTTTTGTCCAGAAGATGGGAGGATGATGTAAAAATAGTAAACTAAGATTTTTTTTTTTTGTAAACTGCAGAGACCAGAAATGGCAGAAAAATGGTGGTCTGGTCTGAAAGGAGAACATGAGGAAAGAGAACATCTACATCACAGGAGACGTCACTGGATGTAAGAGGTTTGTGGCGCTGTATTACCCTGTATGTTCTATAGTGATATACGTAATTTTCATTCATTTAATGTCCCCCAGCAGTGCATCCTGTATTTATATGGTAATTCCCTGCTTGTACTACCCCAGTAGTACCCTCTATGTTATTATAATGTCCTCCAGCATTGCCTCCTGTAATTATGTCCCCTTCTGTACTGCCCCCAGTAGTCCTTCCTGTATTATAATAATGTCCCCCATCAGTGCCCCCTGTAGTTATAATCTACTGCTCTGTACTCACTGTTACTAACTGATGCAGAAGGAGAGAGGACCCTGCCCGCAAGGGCTTACAATCTACAAGACTGACCCAAGTAGTGCCCCTCTATTATTATTATGTCCTTTAGCAGTTCCCCCTGCATTTATAATGCCCCCCGCTCTGTACTGCCAAGCAATGCCCCCCATATTTATAATGACCCCCTATTCTGTACTGACCCTAGTAGTGCCCGCTGTATTATTATAATGTCCCCCAACAGTGCCCCCAGTATTTATAATGTCTCCCACTCTATACTGACCCCAGTAGTACCCCTCTATTATTACAATTTTCCCCAGCAGTGCCCCCTGTATTATTATAATGTCCTGTCCCCCAGCAAGGCCCCCTGTATTATTGGCCCCACTAGTAACCGGTAAGGGGGGAAAAAAGTATTTATCTTACGTTCCATGCCACATAATTCCTGCAGGCCTGAGTTTCCTCAGATGTGTCGAGACACAGGTGGATGTGACGACTAGTGAAGGACGAACATCTGCCAGGACGGTTCGCAAACGAGATCAAATGTTCGCAAACTGCAAGTTCGCGGCGGGTCCCATTAATTTTAATGGCAGGCGAGCCTGAAAAACCTTCAGCTCACATTTGCATCCAAGAAATAATTACTAGAAGTGCACAAATAGTCCCACAACATGGACAATGACATACCAGATGTATTATTCGAATTTGCGATCTCCATTCATTATTTTCTTCAATGTGAAATATCAGCAATATAATTTTTGCGTACGCGCATGCGCAAATGCACTATACAGTACCCAAATGCACTATAAACAAAGTATATTGGTATATAACACCCCGCTTCAATCAGTTTTTTCGGAGGGCGAATGGAATATCACGCCAGTTATAATTATTTTTTCTAATTGCGTTTGTCACTCTGTGTAGCTGCAGTATCGCTGCAGAACCGCTCAGCACTGCTGCACAATACAAATCCACTATATTATGCTTTCTATGTTAAAAAGTATATTATGTGTATTACACCCCTCTCTACTGCACACCTATCAATAGTACGCCTATACCTGTCCATAAAAGGACTTTTGTGGACCTATTTGATAGAGTTTTTGTCCCTAACAGTCTGTCCCTGCTCCACACAGCAATCTTTCCCTACACTGGCAAAAGACTGCATGTAAAATGGCAGCCAGATCAGGTCTATTTATAATGTAGGGGGTATGTCCATGGGCGGAAACGTCTCAATTGGCTGTCCTGTACCACCTGATGGATGTGTCTTGGGTCAAAGTTCTTCACAATGTCAAAAAATATGGCGGACGCGAATATCTCCATATGTTCACATGCTCGGCGAATCGCGAACGCGCAAAGTTTGCCGCGTACCAACCGCCGGGCGAACCGCAAGGCCATCTCTAGTGACGACATAATCGTGCTGCCTAAGACTTGGACATAGGAGGTCCTGACACATGACCGCTTGCGCTGTTATATGCCTTAATTTGCTTCAGGTCTATGGGGTCTCGTGTCTGGTCGTCGTTCGGGAAGTCCTTGGTGTTGGATAGTGTTGGGGGTACAAGACAGGGTCTCCGAGTGGAGCGTAATACAAGACAATGCTTCTAGTATTTGTTCTTTCTCTCTCTGATTCAGCCACAAGGATGCAGTATCTCTTTTCTCTTTCACTCTTTCTGTCTCTCTCATCAGAATGCGCAGTGAGGCACTACAATGCCCAGCAAAGTCCTTTAGCAGATGGTCAATCTACCTCTCAAAGTATGCTGGGGCTCCTGAAGGCTCATATCTCTCATTACACTCACATTATCTCTAGTGTTGATAGCGGATATTCTAATTGCTAATTTTTATCGCGAATATCTAGATTATATCTAGATTCGTAATCGAATATTTTAGATTTTTTTTCATCAGTACCCATGATCCCTCACTGCTTCTTGCTTGTGGGCCAATGAGAAGGCTGCAATATCTTTGACTTTAGGAGTATTGTTGATTGTGAATTTTCGTATAGCAAATTTTCCAATTGCCGATTTTCGCAATCAAGAAAATAATGACTGGAGATCATGAATTCTTGAATATATGATCAATATTCGCCAAAATATTAGCGAAATATCGTGAATTCAAATATTGCCCCTGCCGCTCATCACCGATTATCTGCTTATTTTAAGATAATTAGACTCCAGTGACATAAGTAGGTGTTCTTGATTAGTGAATATTATTAGTTATGCGGCTAAGACATGACGTTTCGGCCTACAAACAGAAAAATATATACGGTTAATGACAGTATTCCACATCATGACAAACATGGTGTTATTCAGCTCAGTATGGAGTGAGAAATATTATTTAGATCCGTAGTATGGTCCGCGGAAATCAATGTATTTCTATTCAATGCGATAGTATGTACATAAAACAATAAGTAAATTTAACATGGCAGAAATCAATTTCAAATAAAGCGTGTAGTCACATGAGGGCCAAGGTCCACAATAACACCGATCGTGTATAGTCTTGCGATAAAAAGGACGTGGTTAGTTCTGTACCAAAGCAAATCCTGTGCAACCTTGGTTAAGGCAACCCAGTTATAAGACTACAGCGGAACAGAAGGACTATGGAATACTTGAAGGGGAGAACAGACAATGAATAGCTAGCAAGGATTCATAGAGTTAATATGAAGACATTTAGGATATGGGCTACTGGCCTACCTGGTGCCGCTCTGCAGGAAGGTTAGAAGGCGTAGAGTAAGCGATGGCTAGATCTGTAAGGTGTGCTGCCGGGCCTCTTATAAAGCGTGCGCTCCTATCTGGGGACCTCAAGTGCACATGCGCCGGGTGCTTGCGTTCCAAAATGCGTGCCAGTTTGAGGTCTATGGTGCGGAAGACATCTAGCCGGAACGGTAGTTTCGCGAGACTACGCTTTCGTCATGTGCTGTTTGAATGTGCCGCTAACTATTCAGAATAAGCGTGGTGGCTAAAATATAGAAGAGATGAATGTAGACAATAAAAAATAATAAAATAAAGCGAGAGAAAGAAAGAAATAACGTGAGCATATAAATAAGGGGGAACATATGGAAAAAAAAATGGAAAAATGAAAAAAATAGAAAAAAATAGAGAGAGAATGATAACATTTGAGTAGATACGAATGAAAGGAAAAAAAGGGAAAAAGAGGGGGTAGCTACAAGGGAAAAGGGGGAAAGGTAAAGAATGAAAGGGGGGAAGGGGGATACAAATGTGGATACAAGTGAATGAAGGGGATAGTGGTAAACACAGATGAAATGGAATAGAATAATACCAAAAGGATACAGAGTCTACGGTGGCACCAGGGTTGAACAATTCTATGTAATCTGAAATAAATTAAATCCAAAATTAGTATTGAGTGAGAAAACCAGATTGCAACAGTAACTCGGGTAGAACAGAACCACCAATGTGTTAGGTGAGACTCTGAATCTCGTACTCTCTATTCATTCCCTTAGGTTCCAGGCTATCTAATCTGTGTATCCAGAATGCCTCTCTGGTCTTAAGTATTTTTACGCGATTGCCCCCTCTCCTTGGTATAGGTATGTGTTCAAGTACCGTATTTTTCCCCCTATAAGACGCACCTTTCCCCCCCCAAAAGTGGAGGGGAAATAGCAGTGCGTCTTATGGGGCAAATGTTGCATTTTGCTGAATTTTCAATGATATATATGGGTGTATCAGCTGAGAGGGAGGTGGTGCTGGGGGCCGACATCTGGTTTTATAATGACAGTGGGGCCCGTGCAGTTACTGTATTCTACTACACGGGCCCCGCTCACTGTATATAATCGTATCTGCAATTGTAGGCATTGTTAATGTAGAAAAATTCTGGGTAATCAGCGCCTGTATTAATTACAAGCGCTCGGTAGCAGAGAGAAGGGAGGAGGCAGGCCAGGAGGACGGGCGCTGGCAAAGTGAGTCACTACGTCATGCGCCTGCGCCGCCCACTTTATGATTAAAGCAGGCGGCGTTGGCGCATGACGTAGTGACTCACAGTGCCAGCGCCTGCCCTCCCGGACAGGTGCAGTGCATGAGTTGAACGCATTGCACCCGCACAGAATCCGGACCCATTCATTTCTATGGGGCTGTGCACATGAGCTGTGATTTTCACGCATCACTTGTGCGTTGCGTGAAAATCGCAGCAAGCTCTATTTTGTGCGTTTTTCACGCAACGCAGGCCCCATAGAAGTGAATGGGGCTGTGTGAAAATCGCAAGCATCCGCAAGCAAGTGCGCATGCGGTGTGATTTTCAGGCACGGTTGCTAGGAGTTGATCGGGACGGGACCCGATCTTTATTATTTTCCTTTATAACATGGTTATAAGGGAAAATAATACAATCTACACAACCTTGAACCCAAACCTGAACTTCTGTGAAGAAGTTTGGGTCTGGGTACCACATTCAGTTTTTTATCACGCGCGTGCAAAACGCATTGCTCCTGCGCGATAAAAACTGAACAACGGAACGCAATCGCAGTCAAAACTGACTGCAATTGCGTACCTACTTGCGCGGTTTTGCCAGCAACGCATCCGGACACGCTTGTGTGAAAGAGGCCTTACTGTTGCAACCTGGTTTTCTCACTCAGTACTAATTTTGGTTTTCAGTTATTTCAGATTACATAGAATGGCTTCCACCCTGGTGCTACCGTAGACTCTGTATCCTTTTGGTATTATTCTATTCCATTTCATCTGTATTTACCACTATCCCCTTCATTCACTTTTATCCACATTTGTATCCCCCTTCCCCCCTTTCATTCTTTACCTTTCCCTTGTAGCCAACCCCTATTTTTCCATTTTTTTCCCTTTCATTTGTATCTACTCAAATGTTATCATTCTCTCTCAATTTTTTTCTATTCTTTTCATTTTTTCCATTGTTTCATTTTTTTCTATGTTCTCCCTTATTTATATGCTCACGTTATTTCTTTCTTTCTCTCGCTTTATTTTATTATTTTTTATTGTCTACATTCATCTCTTCCATATTTTAGCCACCACGCTTATTCTGAATACTTCCTTATACGTATAGTTAGCAGCACATTCAAACAGCGCATCACGAAAGCGTGGTCTCTCGAAACTACCGTTCCTGCTAGATGTCTTCCGCACTTCAGACCTCAAACAGAGGACTGACACGCATTTTGGAACGCAAACACCCGCCGCATTCGCACTTGGGGTCCCCAGATAGGAGCGCACGCTTTATAAGACGCCGGCCGTGCCGGCACAACATGGCATCCTCCTGTCGTGCGGCAGCACACCTTACGGATCTAGCCATCGCTTACTCTACGCCTTCTAACCTTCCTGCAGAGCGGCACCAGGTAGGCCAGTAGCCCATATCCTAAATGTCTTCATATTAACTCTATGAATCCTTGCTAGCTATTCATTGTCTGTTCTCCCCTTCAAGTATTCCATAGTCCTTCTGTTCCGCTGTAGTCTTATAACTGGGTTGCCTTAACCAAGGTTGCACAGGATTTGCTTTGGTACAGCACTAACCACGTCCTTTTTATCGCAAGACTATACACGATCGGTGTTATTGTGGACCTCAGCCCTCATGTGACTACACGCTTTATTTGAAATTGATTTCTGCCATGTTACATTTACTTATTGTTTTATGTACATACTATCTATTGTATTGAATAGAAATACATTGATTTCCGCGGACCATACTACGGATCTAAATAATATTTCTCGCCCCATATTGAGCTGAATAACACCATGTTTGTCATGATGTGGAATACTGTCATTCACTGTATATATTATTCTGTTTGTACTTCAGTTTGAAAAAGGCCTTTTAAGCCGAAACGTCACGTCTTAGCCGCATAACTAATAAAATTCACTAATCAAGAACACCTACTTATGTCACTGGAGTTTTTGTATCTACATTTAACAGTGTAGGAACCCTACTTCCAGGGACGAGGATCAATAAGTGCAGCTTGCACCCAAGCCACTGTTTACATTGCTATCTCCTTATTTTTGGATTTTATTTTCAATAAATTTGGATCATCTTTAGAGGAAGCGCTGGATGAAGGTCTTTTTTTTATTTCCTGTATTCCATTTATTTTCCTTCTTTTTGACTTTGATCAGATCCGTCCTGATGTGGGTGACCATGTCCAGCTGGCAAGCATCCCGCCTTATGCTAATGAGTATATATGCTTTCTGGTTGTTGTGACTACTCACATCACTAACATGTCCAATTATTCTCCTTGTTGGGTATCACCCTATGTCTGTGCTCTTTATTTCTCTCTAGTTCAATCCTAGTTTAGAAATTAATAACTCATCTATAAAACTAACTAAAAGGTGCATATGATGTCCATGTCAATAGCCTTGACCATAGCATATTTTTAGGTATTTTTCACTCTACTGGTGAAATCAAGTATAGTATCTAATTGTCTATATTGTCTAATAGTCTAATGCCGTTTTCCATTTGTAAGGTTGCAAAGTATTCTGTCTGGCCCAACATACTCCAAACTGTATGCAAAATTATACTAATATTTTAGCAATCATCTTGTTTGCAAACCCAATATCTCTGGAACACTGTATTAATAAAACATGAACCATATTCCTGAATTTTTCTAGTAACCTGATATACTTTACAATAAGAAATGCAGAATTATAAAGTCTTTACTAATAAAGAATAAAGCACAAAACATCTAAAAGGCATGAGGATAAAATATCTAATGCAAAGACAAGACTGCAGTGCAGTGGCGTAAAGACTGCAGATGGAAGATGAATTATAATATTATCATTCCCATTGATTGAATTAGGTTAAGCGACTGTAAGAATCATCAGCGTCTAATTAATTTTTGTCAGAGAACTTAGAATGAGTACATTACTCAGCAGTTTATTCGATTACATTTTATTATTGCTCAGTGCCTAGCAGACGAATGAATTTATTTAGTTTAGATCATCATAGTACATACATACTAATAACTTCATTGTGCTTTCCATTGATTAAAGTTCTATTAATTAAACTGCAGTACTTTTTCTGAAATGCAGTCTAGACTATAAAGGAAAGAGGAAAAGTTTGGCAGGGCACAAAGCACAGACAAGTCATTTAGATAAGTAATATTATAGCATCAAACGCATGACAGAGCCCGATCCACATTTCCACCGCATGAAAACTGCTGCAGTGTTTAATTTTAACGCTGTTCCTTCAAATTCCTGCTATAAATCAGAGAACTAACATTTAATCATCCCAGACACTTTCTCATTAATTCTCCAAAACGGGACAGGGTTCCATTAACAGCACAAAATAAATAAAATGTCACTTTATAGCACATAAACAAGATGGAAAGAAGACTAATGAACTGGCCTTCTATTATTCACATTTGCATCAAGGCTTGAATAAAATATTGAAACCGGAGCTCAGTTGATCCCACTGAATTCGCTCTTCTGGTCGCCAAAAGCAACATAAACCTGACTGAAGGAAGGCTCACTGAAGCCAACTGTAAAAAATGCCAAATAGTATCCATTTAAAGTGTTCACACTGTGCCTCACTGTACCAAAAAGTTCCCATTAATGCCATACATTGTGCCATACAGATTTATTACCATACAATGCCTCGTTAATGCCACACAGTGTCCCATAGTTCCCATTAATACAGCAGTGGAGAGGATAGGAGTTATAGTAGCAATAATGGTGGTTGATTTTCCCTTGGGGCGTGCAGTGATGGGAAGGGTTCACCTTTCTCTCCATCGAGCACACCATGGTTCTGAGTTTCTCCTGCGTGATGGTGGTTCAGGGTGCCCTTGGTGGTGATGAATTGTGAGGTGCAAGGCAGGGTCCCATGCAGTGTGAGAGGCAATGATGAGGCAGTTTTGGCAGTAGAACAGTTCTTTACTGGCCATTTTGACCCTTTTTTCCGTTAAGCCATTCCCCTCATTGGAAATATTTTTTATATTTTAATAAAAATGTAATAAAGTGTGATCAAAAAGTCACACACACTCAAAAATGGTATGAATAAAAAGTACAGATTGTCCCTCAAAAAATGAGCCTCCATACAGCTCATTAGACATAACTATAAAAAAGTTATGGGGGTCAGAATATGGTGATGCAAAAAAAAAATTGTTTTTCAAAGTTTAAATACATTTTTACACTATTTAGACATAAAAACCTATACATATAGGGTATTGTTGTACTCATACTGACCCAGAGAAGAAAGGGCATGGGTCAGTTTTGCCACAAACGAAATGCTGTGTGAACAAAACCCATAAAACTGTGGAGAAATTGAGTTTTTTTTCCAATTCCACCCCATATGGAATTTTTTCATCGCTTCCCACTACATTGTATGCTATAATTAATGGTGGCATTAGAAAGTACAACTTGCTCCTTTGGACACAAGTTGAGTGGCGACGTCATTTTATTTCTCTGGGACATCCATACACTATGCAAGACCCTGAAGAAACTCCGGCACACACCATAGAAAGGAATTTACAGCTTCAGCATCTATTCCCGTCTGTGTTACCCAAGGACTTGCCTTATCTATCTTGGTTATCTACTTATTTTTCTTAAAACTTTACTTTGTCTTATTCTGGGATGACATTTTGGACTTAAAAATTACTGGTTTTCCATAGAGTTATAGACTCAAGTTACAATGGTTTCAACTTACAATGGTTGTCCCAGAACCAATTAATATTCCCAAGCCGGCAGCAGTACCTGAGAGTAGCCAGCAGCGTGTTTGTAACCATCATTTTCTTCCTGCAGCAGATGAAGCAAAAGCTGTAAAAACGATCTTCCCTGCCCCTTCGTTGTGATTGACAGCACTTATGCCCAACAGTTCGGCTGGCTTTGCTGAACTGCCGGCTGTCAGTCATAGCAAAGGGGCAGGGAAGGGGGTGTGGTTACCGTGACTTTAAGCAAGGAGGCCGCTGCCCCCGTGACTTCAAGCCTGACTAGAGAAGCACTCCGGCAGGGATTAAAGAACGTTTTTACAGCTTTTGCTTCATCTGCTGCAGGAAGAAAATGATTGTTACAAACATGCTGCTGGCTACTCTCAGGTACTGCTGCCGGCTTGGGATGTTTGTTGGACGTGACGAGTTCCCTTTAAGGGAGCACTGTACATACGGTCATGTGCATGAGGCCTTAACAATACTGTATGTAGTACACTGGGCATATCCAGATTCTGCCTTTTTTAATTCTGTCCATGCACCAGAAGACTAGAATCTCATAAACTGTTTTGTTGTGGAGTCTATAAGCTTCCCTTTAAGCAGTTTATCCCCGCAGACCTTCTGCACACAGTTCCTACACTGGAATGCTTTTCAATATTTTCTTTTTCTCTTTTCTACACTTTTCTGTACATGTTTGATTTTCTTTCTCTCTTCTCTCTATCCAGGGCATAAAGTATTACTCTACTGTCTTTCTTAGGGGTCATGCACATGAACATACCGTATTCTCTTTCCATGTCTGTTCCATTGTTTTACGGAAACCATTAATTCAATGGGTCCACAAAAAAAACAGAAGGCACTCTGTGTGCATTCCGTTTCCATATGTCCATATTTGCATTCCGCAAAAAAAAGAACATGTCCTATTATTGTCCACATTATGGACAAGGATAGTACTGTTCTATTAGGGGTCAGCTGTTCTGTTCCGCAGAATGTACACAGACATCATCCGTATTTTTTGTGGATCCATTTTTTACGGACCACAAAATACAAACGGTCGTGTGCATGAGCCCTTAGTGTCATACTGTCCCTTTGTGCTATAAAGTACCATTGTAAGTGTCACATAGTGCTAAATATAATGTCTCACACTGCTATAAAGTACCCCTGTACTGCAGCACATTGTTAAAGGGGTATGGACGTTTTTGGCACACCCACGAGATATGCCATCAATATCTTATAGATGTGGGTCCTACCTCTGGTACATATGCTTTTGCAGAGAATGGAAACAGTGAAGCCCTTTAACCATTTGTGGACATGGCAACTTTCCGTATTTGCATTTCCAATTTTTGCGGGACAAGTTGCACTTTCTAATAGTACCATTTACTGTTACATACAATGTAATGGGAAGCTGGAAAAAATTCCAAATAATAATTATTATTTATTATTGAAGAGCCTTTCATTCCATGGCGCTGTACATATAAAAAAGGGGTGTACATACATAATAAAGACAATTGCAATGCAAATGAGCTCTTAACAAGCTCTGACTCTAATGCCACCAGTTGTAAGGCAGTTATCCTATAAGTCAATGTTCAACCCTTTAAATAGGCCTTGAGATGTGACTTGGATAATAAATAAGCCAGCACCTCATCTGCAGACAGCTGTTTTGGGGTGATGGCCTGTCCACACCAACATGGACAATTACCATATTTTTCGGCCCCATAAGACGCATTTTTTCCCCCAAAAGGGGGGAAAGGGAAATGGGGGAAAGATGGAAAATGTCCCTGCATCTTATGGGGCGAATACTAATCAAGCGCTTCCATTATGGAAGCACTGATTAGTACCGGTTGTTGTGGAAATTTTATTAGGATGTGTTTTTAATATATTGTCTATTGTCATCATGTCTCTCAGTGAACCATTGGAGTGGATATCTTCCTGTGTATGTGGAGACACAGTTCACAGTTGCCGGGCACAGAGGTCTCCGTCAGCGAATGGTCCAATATGCTATGCACTTTGCTGTGGGAAGATTGATGTGTTCGGCGGAGCAGTGCTTTCTTGGCGAATGCATAGATGTCGGCTAGGGCCCCCGCGCAAGACGCGGATTTATTGGATTGCCGTGGATGCATTTGTTAAGAGAACAATATATGAAAGGAATATGCGTTTGTTGTCTCTAGTGCGCCTGATCAACCACTGGAGATAATTACGTTGTCCTGTAAATAAACATGCATGAGGATCATAGTAACTTTATTTTGCATTGATCACTGAGCAAGGCTGGATAAAGTTCACTCCAGTGGTAATGGAAGATTATTGTATACATGTGTTTGTTAGCTGGCTATGTTATTTTAAATCATGGTGGTTTCTCATCTTCCTGTATCATCACTTCCTGTATGTCATCACTTCCTGTATCCTTGTTACATAAAGGAAGTGGTCGGGTGGCGGGCCGGACCCTTTTCGATTGTTAGACCCTTTTATGACTAAGAATCAAAAGTTAAGAGACTGGGCAGGAAGGGGGGCAGTGCTCAGGAGAATTCACCGTGAAAACACCTTTGTCCGAGTCTTGATGAAGAGATTTACCTTTCCTTAGACAAAGTCTGATGCAAGCAAATTTCTACTACGGATATTTCTATTACACGGTGGACCGGGAAGCGGTAAAAGCAATATACTCACCTCTTCCTGGTCCTCGGCACTCTGCTGTGAAGGCTGCGCACATGTGAGGGTGCGTTGTTACCTCACACTGTGCACGCCACACACAGGAGACTGAAGAGGAGGATTATCGAGCGTGGACGGTGAGGAGCGGCGGCATCTGGAGCAGGAAAGGTACCGGTAAGTGTTTTTTTTATTTTATTTTATTTTATTTCGGGGCTTATGGAGGCATATGGGGGCTGAAGAGAGGCATATGGGGGCTAAAGAGAGGAATATGGGGGGCTAAAGAGAGGCATATGGGGCGCTAAAGAGAGGCATATGGGGCGCTAAAGAGAGGCATATGAGGGCTGAAGAGAGGCATATGGGGCTGATGAGATGCATGGGGCTCTTATCTGGGGTCTTATTGCGGGTCATTTACATTGGGGTCTGAGCTGAAGTCTTATTGGGGTCTTATTAACATTGGGGGTCTGATTGGTGGACTGACCTGAGGTGTAATGAAAAATATTTTTTTCTTATTGTCCCCTTCTAAAACCTAGGTGCATCTTATGGTCAGGAGTGTCTTATAGGGTGAAAAATATGGTACACATTAAAAGATTATTCCCATTTTATAAATTGATGGTATGACTAGGATATTCCATCACTTTATAATCACGGGGGGGTCCAACCTATGGTACCTCAATGATCCTGACAATGAATTGGCAGCACAGGCTGCACAGTAAACTGCAGCCAGCCCCATTCAGATGACCCCTACCAATCATAAAGGGATGGCATATCCTAGCAAACAATAGAAATATCCCTTTAACTGAGACACAATTTACCAGTGGTGGAGAATCCCTAGCAGGTATTGTACATTAAATGCAAACAACCGGTAAAACAAAGAAGTCATACTCATAAATTTGTGTTGTGTTTTTTTTTTTTTTTTATCCATGCACCCAGCTCACACCATTTGTTTTTTTCTTAACATGCTGTTTGTGGGTGATTCTCACAATACTTTGTTCCCACTCTTCCCCACTGTTAGGTACCTTGCCATTCCACTTCTTTGGTCTCTGCATTGCCTGCCTACTACAAGTACATAAGATGATAAACTTTAGGTGTCCCAATTGCGAATGTAGTCCCAATTTTTCAGCGCATGCGCAGTCCAGTTGCAATATTAGGCCCGACCAATGTACATGACATCATTAGCGATGACACTTGCATTGGAGGTGGAAACAGGCTGAGGTACATCATGTGTTTGATGTATAACACGTGATTTGCAATGAAAATGGAAACAAAGCATATGAGACCTACCAGTAACACCAATACGGTATTGTTTTTTAATGGGGTTATGTTATCAAGCACTAATACTTTTGTCAATATTAGCACAAAAAAAACTGGAAAATGCCCTTTAAATCCATTTTCAAGTGCATCATGAAACTATTAGATTTGTAACATCTCATTGTGTTGCATAGTAGTGAATAACACTTTTGCAACTGCAAGTGGTGTATAGTATAATACATCAAATTAAATATTGCAGGACTTTATATGTCCCACCAGATATATAAAATATAATTGAATATAAAGACAAATTATGGCTTACTCAGTGCTCCTGAAAGGGCAATTTATTTTATACATGAATTAAAGGACAGAACAAGGGTAATTTTGATTTTTCAAACATTGCAAATTCTATCTAAAAGAGTGATAAAATTAATTTGCAAACATCTGGTAGTTGCATCTGCCTATATCAGCTGCAATTTACATAGCACAAAGTGATTTTCTCCTCTTGTCCCATATGCACTGCACTTTATTGCCTAACGAATCTCATTCATATTCAATAGAAATTAATTTCTTATGGTTATTTTTGCTTGCATTTTTTATTTAATGTGGAAGTCACTATAAGTTTACTTTTAAAACCATACTTTGACTTTATCTTTAGAAATGTTCTGAATTGTTTCTTGTCCCTGTTAAACACTATTGTAAACAGTGAAGCCCCACCAGATTGTAGCAGGCCCTTTGCAATCATGAGATGCAAGATTTCTGTGTGTAAACGGCCATCTGACTAATGTTTGGTCAGAAAATCAGATAATCTGTTGGTGTAATACAGCTATTATTACCCTAGACTAGAACTAATCCTAAAGCCACTATATATAACATAGTGGTATATAGAATTTGCATTCAATAGGGGTACAGCATGGCCATGCAGGTTGCAGCTGTGTGAAATTGTTAAAAATGGATGAGAAGTAACTTGCTTATCATTTCTGCAAAACTTTCAGCTATTAACAATAAGCAGGCAACAGATATTCAAGTTTTAACAATTAACATGCGTATGGCTCGGCAGTTTTTGGATCCATCGCAGTCGGCTCCCCACCACGCACCCAACATTGCATGCTGCAGATTTGGAATTTGCCCTCATTCTTTTTGCAGTAAATTAATAGTGTTTGATTAACCCCAATTCTTATGCATTTCACTGTTTTGTTTTTTATAGATTTTTGTTACAGAATCCACAATGTAAATGTGCAACTTATATATCACATGTGAGGGCGCACAGTACCTGCAAACCCATGCGGCCAATAATGATAACCAAGCAACTACCAATCAATGTTAATGATAATACCAAACAGCTGCAGGTCGCATGGCTGCATGGTTTTCAGCCACATCATGGCCGCATCTTAACCTTACAAATATCTTCACTTTAGGATTCGATTCTAAGAAAAAATCCTGCATCAAAACCACTGTGTGAACAAGGGATATACATTTATTACACTTCAGAAGCCATCTCCTTCTTAAGAAAACATATTCCTCAGCACACCAATGTTTTCCAGCTATTGAGCAACATATGAATACTTTTCTAAATGCAGGTGTATATCAAAATGAAAGGAAGTTAATGTACTGTTTTTTGGGAGAAGATAAAATATCACTGAATGTCAATGCCCAGTGGTGAAATTATAGCGGTAATCTCTTTTAGCAAAAACAGATGTGTATTGCCGTGATTTAATCAGAATGTCAAATAATGAGGTGTCTTAAGGTACCTATAATTGCTGACATTTTCATAATCAAGTAATCTCCGTCATACCAACCTGGACACAGATTCCAGTATTTAAATGTGAAGGGTTGGAGTACTCAAGAAACGTCAGTTATCTAATTGAGTTAAATCTTCCAAATTGAAGACTAAGTGTAAAGCCAAAATGCAAGAAACAATGGGGGTCATTTATTAAGACGTCGTGCGCTGTTGGTGGATCCACCAAAGTTATGTAGAGGCGCCAGCCTCTACATAACTTCGGCACATCCACCACCGGTCTAAATGTAGGACAGCTTTCTTGCTGGCTTAAATATAGACCTAAAACAGGCCTAAAAAATGATAAATTAGGATTGGCCCTCAATGTCCCTTTCGCATGAATGGAGCTTGCTGAAATCCAGGGACCTAGCACAGAATTAATCCTATTCAGGTTTACCAAACGTTCTGCAACAATCTGCTTACCCTTAGACTAGAGCCACACAATGCTAAAGATCGTAGTCACATTGTAACCTGTAAGTTATCACAAATAGTAGATTTCAATTTCTGGCAACCTGTGTTTCACAGTCATGGCAACTTTCTCAATGCGATTAGTGATGAGCAGCAGGGGCACTATTCGAATTTGCGATATTTCAGGAATATTTTGTAGAATATTCGTCATATATTCGTGAATTCGAGATTATATTCTTGATTGCAAAAATTGACAATGTAATATTTGCGTAATGCACATATAGGGTCACTTATGCTACATTTTTGAAGCTGGTATAAGTTTCCTAAAACCGGAGAAAATGGTTGGCACGGCAGAACATTAGAATAGCTTTATATGCAGATAGAGTGCTCCAATATATTTGTGCTTGCAAATTTTCGGCAATAGTAAGGGGTAGGCAACTTTTCTATTGGTGGCTGGGGATGTTGCTAAGCTGTGACAAAGCGTTCTCATGGGCCCACAAGCTAGAAGAAGGGAGGGATGATCACCTGAAGTGTACTGTGTTAAAAAAAAAAAATGAATATTCGACTTTACGAATATATAGCACTATATTCTAAATATTCGCAAATTCTCAAAGTGGCGATATTCGCGATTAAAATTCGCTATTTGAATATTCGCGCTCAACACTAAATGCAACCACATTCAGTTTTATTACCCATACTGCAACCTTTGACCACACAACAAAGTCATTGTTTAGCCTTAGGAATCAGGAGGGCGTGTGTGTAATATTTATGATTAACCCCTCACTCCATACACGGTGGGTTTATAATATAGCAGACACCTTGCAGAAATGCCAGGGGTTGTAGACAACACCAATCTCAGTTGTTTAACCCCTCAGATGCCGCAGTCAATAATGACCGTAGCATCTTCTCAGTTAGACAAAGGAAGGAGGCTCTGTCTGTCATCCAATCAAAGCCCCTGCTGTAAAATTGCCAGGCTCCCAAAGTTTGCTATGACAGCCTGGGTCCTTGGCACGGCTTGACAGGGAACCTGTAACAATATGATAGACTGCAATAGTATTCTACTTAATTTTTTTTTTTAAACATAATTTAAAAAAAACTTTGGTATCACTAGAATTGTACTGATCCACAGAATAAGGTTGTCATGTCATGTTTAGCCCATAGTGAACACCATAATAACAAAACCAAAAAAAACTTTGGCAGAATTGTGTTTGTCTTTTCAATTTCACCCAACAAATAATTATTTTCTAATCTCTAATATAAGATATGGTAAATAAATGGTGCAATTAAAAATACAACTTGTCCCACAAAAAAAAAACATACTTTTTTAACCCAAAAGTATTTAGCATCATGGCAGTAGTAAATATAAGTGTTGTTAATTACCAGTCCCTTACCTCCCAATGATGCGCAGTGATGTTCTTACCTTGAATTAGGTACACCGCCACAGCAGGGGAGAAGGAGTATTAGATGCCAGCTACTAAAGGCATAGCTATCAAATTCGTCATTGTCACCAACCAGCGGGTGTGAACCCACTGTACCACATGTCATATCTCCTCTAAGGGCGTTGTCTAAGTTAACCCCTCGATTCTTCACAATACCCCTGATGGTGGGGATAGACTTTCCTGAGGGGAACACCAGGTCGCTACCCCTTGACGAAGATAGGTAGATGAGGCATCCAGGCGGACAAGGAGATACCTTAGGCGTCGACATTACCAGGAGCAACAGTGCAGGACTGAAGGATGAGGCAGAGGTGTAGTCAGACAGGCAAAAGGTCAGGGCAGGCGGCACAGGTACAGGTCAGGCAATTCGGATCGGCAACAGGAGAGTCAAGGCAAGAAAATGAGTAGCAGAATCCAGGAACGAAGTATAAGTCAGGAGCACACGTGAGTATTAGTAACTTAGCGAACACAAGGACCTTGACACTGAGGCATCTGGAAAGGGGGCTGAGCCACTTTAGTACCTGCAGGAGAGCCTGGGTTGGTCAGCGAGGTCACATCACCCAACCCATGCAGCCCAGGAAGTGATGCGTGCCGCCCCTAGGGCAGTGTAACCAGAAACCAGCAGCAAGCATGCTGTGGCCAGAGCTGAGGGAAACCTGTGGAGCGGAATCCTCAGCACCACAGCACGTACACCGACAGAGCCCAGAACTGCAACGGTGGACAGAATGATCACCGCTGAGCACGGTGCCCAGGTCCACGGCTGTAAGAGGGGGAACAGCACTGTACAGCAGCCGCTGTTACAGGGACTCTACTATAGTACATCCATATTGCAGACTGTTTTCCTTAAAATTTCCTGGATGGGCTTAATGGATCCAGAGAACTTGTGCCAAACTGTAAACAACCTTAGTCTGAAAAGCAACAATGTCCATTTACATTGCAGAAAAACTAATCCCAAATTGGTGACCTCTTATGAAATATTTCCCAGAGACTGTAGCATATAAATGTTTCAAAATTCTCCGTCCAAATGTTTTGCCAGGAAAAATATTAGCTTTTGCTAATACGCCTGACCTACATTTACCCTTTACATTGATTCCATCTGCAGAGAAATATAGTACATTGTTTTGTTTTTATATAAAACAAGAATATTATTTAAAAAAATTCATATTGCAAAGCATAAAATCACAATGCAACTGCTTTGTATTTATTTTATTATTAATTGCTACCTTCATAAGGATATATAGCAAAAATAGCCTGGTACTTTGTAAGGCTGAGCTCACATAACCATTTTTGAATAATTATTTTGAGCATCAGTTATAATTAGGCTTAAGTGAATTGAGCTTCGGATCATAGATCCGAAGTCCATTTGTTAAAAAAACTTTGGTGTTAATACTGTTACATAGGACAGTACAATGTATTGGCTCCATGGAGCCAAACTTTGCGTTTCCCGAAGTCACCTGAGACTCCATTGAATTACCACTGCATTTATATCTGTATATTTAAAAACATTTTAAAATAGAAATCTGAAGTGGGCATTGTTACAAGCCAGTGCCAAGGCCAACTTCGGATTCTTACTTTAAAATGTTTTTAAAAATGCAGATAAGAAATTAAGAATACAGAAGTAATTCACCAAAATCTCTTGCGACTTCAGGCAAGACGAAGTTTGCTTTCACTGAGCCAATACATTTTAATGCTGTACGGAAACGGCATGAACTACAACGTTTTTGAACGTATTGACTTCGGATCTATGATTCGAAGCTCGATTTTGCTCAAGCCTAGTTATGATCAGTCTGTGTCACTTCCATCAGAGAAAAAGCCCTGCATGCAAAATAACTGATCTCTGACAGAACTGACACAAACTGATCATAAAAGGTACAGAAAAAAAGAAAGGAGGTTAGGAAGACCTTAAAACAAGGAAAATCCCACTCGCAAGGCGCCAACGGTGATAGGACTAAGGAATATTGGAATATGGAATATTATTTCTAAATGGACAAAAAAAAAAGTTTGGTGATAAGGAAAACAGTGATAGGGGAGGCTGCACGAAAAAATTGTGGTGTTAACACCAGGTTAAACACTTAGGTAAGATGTATTTATGTGTAAGATTTGGTCTATAGCAGTGATGGTAAGTTATCATTTACGGCTATTGCTGATTATTCGTCCTTTAGGGATCTCGCTATATCTCATTGCGCTTCTGTACGTAGTTTTATGTTTGTGGGGATTAGGCGCTATCTATGTGTACTTAGAAGTTCTGAAGGTCATCAACACTATAGACCAAATCTTACACATAAATACATCTTCCACAAACTGATCATGACACATGCAAACTCTAACTAACCAAGTATAACTGATGCTCAAAATAAAGGATCAGTTTTTTGTTTTTTTTTCCTGTTCTTCTGGTGGATCAGAAGAATGGAAAGCTAAATAGTGAGTGAACCTGGCCTTAGACAGAACAATTTAGGTGATGTTAAATAGTTTTGGATTTAAAAAAAGACAAAAGACAAAAGTATTATAGCAGGGATACCTTTATTAGTGAGATCGAGAGAGGTGAGAGATGTGTTGTCTGCATTGTTTTTCTCATTATGGAGAGCGGAGTACGTGTGCACAGTGTTGTAGGCCAGGCAATGAGGTTTTAGGGAAAGATATTCAAATTAGCTTTCCTAAGCCTATCCGATGCCAGAAGATGTTTGACATGACAATTTTAAGTATATATTTTCCCAGAAACCAAGAGGAGCATTGCCTAGCCTACAATAGTCATCACTGGTCTCCACAATAGAAATAGTACAAACCCAGAGGTCCCTCAAGGCCTTTTTTTTTTTTTTTTTTTTTTTTTTTTACTATTAAAGCTTTGATCTGGTAAAGAGATTTTGTTCTGAAAGAGATGGTTGCAGATGTGAGGCTTGCTTAGCTATTTTCCTAGTTTTGCTACATAAGTGTATTTAAAAAGCTGAACAATGACTGGAAGGACAGGTTGTAGCTGTAAAACCCTCACTTTTTTTTTTTACTTCTTTCAGAAAGAAAGACAAATTAAACATGTATCACTGCTCAAAACGGTAGAAAAAAAAAACAGCAGCAGGCTCGGTATAAAATACAATGTCTTTATCACTGCATTAAAAAATCCATAGGCTGACCAGACAGGTAAGATCTACGTGTTTCGAATGCATGTCTTAATCATGACCACATTGTGTTATCATATACTCTGATTTAAAAATCCTCTCTTGCCATGAGGTACGCCCCCAGCCAGGTTCCGAAAAAGAATCAGCTCCAAGCTAGAGTTGCCTCCAATGGCTTTTTTTTAAAATGCATGCAAAATGCTACTCAATAAGGGGGGCGTGACCGGAAGCTGAGCCGAGAAGACGGACTCTCTCATAGCTCTGCAGAAGGGAGCCCAATCCATCGGCATCTACCTTGCCTTTTTGTTCATATTGCCACCATTCCCCTCCAATACTGCTGGATATAACCCCAGCTATGTTTTTAGCCATCCAGGTAGCTCCCAGCCCTTATAGGGGCAAAGATATCATCAGGGCCTACCGACCACGCCAATACCACGGCCTAAAGTGAGGAAGCGCACATGGTGGTTCGAATTATCTGGAAAGCCACCTCACCTTCACAACAAGCTGACAGAGGAACAAGTCATTGCTCGGCTTACCATCAAGATCAGCAGGAGTGTTGGGCAGAAGGATCGCACTGGCAGGTCACCAGGTTCATCACCCAGGCGCACTGCTAACTCAACTACGGGCTTGCAGCAGGACTGAGCCAATCCACCAGCTCCAAGATGGGGCCGCAGTCCGGGTTGAACACTGCGCGGTTCCGTAGGCAGCGCTCTTCAGGACAGTGAGTAGTGCACTATTGCTCGTCCAGTACCAGAGTGGCAGAGATCTGTGAAATCTGCCAGGTGACTACCATTCCAAAATAAATCACAGTAGTATTAATGCATATTATGTAGGTATATAAACTGTAAATCACTGAAAAATCAACCTACTTCAAACTTAACTTTTATATAAGATATTGGTTAAAATAAGTCCCAAAAAATTTGATGTATGTTGTAGATGACTGCAAATAACTATCTAACTGAATTTTTTAGGGTACATAACACCTTAAACATATGATGATATTTTTTGTTACACTGAGTTCTTTGTAACCACTCACGGTTTGATGTATAGTTTCTTCAGGTATCTGTAGTGAGTCCAGGGTCTCAGGTCAAATAGATTGACGGGAGATGCGGGAGAATCACCCCCTAGGAGAGCGACCCCACTTATCGGTGGCTGACCCTAGATACAGCTTGCCTTAAATAGATAGCTCCCAGTAGATAAATTCCAGATAATAAATCTGTTCAAGTCCCAGCGCGTTTCCTCTGTCAAAAATATTATGGCAGATTCATCAGGGGCTAGAAAGATGAAAATGTAGCCTAATAGCTATAAGCTGGATAACTTGCTGGTGCCTAAAGTGATGATATGCAGTCCACAACAGTGTCTGGAATCTGCTACCTAATATACCCCTAGTAATTAAGCAGAAGTTCACACAGATGTGTAACTTACTGTCATCCATTAGCGTGCGTTCCACCTTCATGCCGCCAACCCGGAAATGTACATCCGCCGGAAAACCATTGTGGACCACACTGACATCAGCAAACTGCGTACGGAAGTGCATCCACCGGAAGTGCGTCGATGGTGTAGGTGGAACGCAATTGGAGCGCATGCGAGGGCGCAGGCGCTAAAGTGACATACTCCCCGCCTGCGCCGCTAGTTCAAATAAGGTAAAGCTATTGCTCCCCTGCGCATGCGTATATAGGTTTTTTATCTATCCATATTATTATTAGGTTATCCTCGATGATAAAGAGGCCAGAAAGATTATGTGACATTGGATTATGGTTTATACTCAGTAGTAATTTATACTTCACCATCCAGATACTACTAATAGCTCAAGAGCCAGAATTATTAAGATAGATTAAATATTAGGGTATATTTAAAATGGGGTTTCAGCGGTCTTCATACATATATATGGGGAAGAGGTGCTTCCAGGGATAGGGATATTGGATTCTCAAAATCACGACATAACCTATCTAGATACCCTTATTCACCAAAAATTGATTACACTTGTTCGACCTTTCTCGGTCTGATACTTATTATTTTTCTGACAGGTCTAGGTACACTTAATACACTATGTCTTTGATTCAAGAAAATATTGATGCAGTGAGGGATCAAATGAAACACCCGAAGGATAGCATCTCATTGAGGCCCAGTGGGCTCACAGTTTTTAGTCTGTGAGTACACTCTGCCTCTTTCTGTAATATCTTCCTGTTTAAATCTCCACCTCTTGGGGAGGGACGCACGACTTCAACAATGCAAAACCTCAGTGCCTTTTCATTTCCATCATGGAAAAGTTGTATATGTCTAGAGATAGCTGTGTCTCTTTTATTCCTTATGTCTCCCAAGTGGTCCCCAATCCTTCTTCTAAATCCACCTGACTGGGCTACATCACCCCCCATCCCAGGCATACATTAAGTAAGAAGCAGGGAGGCTACAGACCTTCTGTAAAAAGCAGATTTAAGCACAGGAGATCTAATACTAGAGACATTATCTGTAGAATCCTCCTCTCGTAGCATAGGGACACAATCCTGAGATCAGCCAGGGAGGCAAAAGAGATTATGTTTGAAGGCACCAGAATCTCCTTCTTTCAAGACCTGTCTCTGGGCAGAGGAGACAGTTGAAACCTGTCACTGATGCTTTACGTGTAAAATGAATAAAGTACAGCTGTTTCCCTTTGGCATCTCCTTCGCCATACAGGGATCAATTAAATTCATCAGAAGACCATATGACCTAATTCCTTTATACAAAGCTATTGACCTACCACCCGCTGAGATTCCATCTTGGCTACAAATCACAGATATGACAGACGTTCAGAAATTTCCAGAGGCAATACCGTGGAAACGTACTAAGGGATGACACCCATGAAAAAGGCGTCCTACTGCTGAGGACTGAGTTGACCCACAATGCACTTGCTTTAAAGTTCATTATGCAATGATGGACAAATTAATATTGACCCCTCCTTAGATAGTAAGATTACTAATGCGGTTTAACTGCATATAGGCGAGAGGTCATCACTATCTGACTCAGACGTTCAGATGAAGCTCTAACCACAAGTTTCTGGTTTGGCATGCTTTATTCATCTCAAGTTCTAATACAGGAGTGTCTGGTGATCTTTCTCTCATCTTGTTATCTCCAGTATATAATAGCTCCAGCTAGTATTGTCTACAATGCTAGGACAAAGGGGTTTCACTTCCTCTTGCCATAGCATTATAGTTAAAATGGAAAATCACTCTAGATATAACTACTATCATTTGAATCAATATTTCTATTGTTCTTATTCAATTGTATTCTTGTTCCTATGTTGCTGTTAAAATTATGACGTGGAATGTGCGAGGTTTGAATTCACCACAGAAGAGATCCTGGGTCTTTCAGTACCTACGTTAACTCCATGTGGAAGTGGTGATTATACAAGAAACTCATTTAAAATTAGGTAAGACCCCTACCTTGCCTAAGAAATACTTTTCGCAATGGTTCCACTCCTGCTATAGTGAATCATGGTCCAGAGGTGTAACCATTGCAATCAAGAAAAATATCCCATTCACACTTCAATCTAGTTTGATCCACCCAGAGGGAAGGTTCCTCTTCCTAAAAGGCATGATCGCGCACACACCAGTTACTATTGTGGGCTTATACGCTCCAAATTCAGATCAGGTTGCTTGGCTCTCCAATAGGTTAGAGAAGCTGAAATCCTTCGGGGCTGATATGTATATTGTAGGAGGGGTCCTTAATCTAGTCTTACAACCCACAATAGACTCCACCTCGAAAAGAGTAAATGTATCACAAAGAAAACTCACAGTCTTAAGGAAATCCTTGGCCTCAATGCAATTGCAGGACACATGGCGGGTAGCACATCCACATGACAAAGATTATGTTTTCTTTTCCGAAGCACATAAATCTTACCAGAGATATAAGATTATCTGTTTATTCCCTCAACACACCTCCCTAACATGGCATAATCCTCCATAGGCAATATAGGCATTTCTGATCACACTCCAGTCTGCATCTCTCTCCACATTGAATCTCTCCCCAACAGATCATTCACCTGGCGTCTGAATGATGCTCTAATAAAATCAACCCCACATAGAGAAAGGATAATAAAAACAATATCGAACTACTTTACGGAAAATACCACACCTCAGATATCTCCCTCCGTGATATGAGAAGCTCATAAGACAGTTGTACGTGGGGACTTAATAGCGCTTGGGACCTTTGTCAAGAAACAAAGGCAAAAATAAATAGATGACACATTACCGTACTTTCCATCACCAAACTAGAGCAGAAGCACAAATACTCTTTGGCCCTGAGAGACTTAGCCGAACTCATGACTTAAAGAGAAAAGTTGAACCAGTTGCTGAACCATAAGGCATCTAAAGCTTACTTGTATACTCGGCAGAGTCTACACACACGGTAACAGAGGTGCTAGACTACTGGCATTAATGGCTAAACACAGACAGGATCAAATGTTTATTAAGGAGATTCGTAAAACATCAGGGGAGACAACTGAAACAAAAGACAAGTTTGAAAAAAGTTCTATGCCTCTATTTACAACTTGAGAGCTAATGGCACACTTCAAACTCATACCACTAGACGGGAACATATGGAGAAATTTTTAAACTCCCTACAACTACCATCTTTATCAACCTCACAAAGAAACCAGCTATCGACTCCTTTTACTTTACAGGAACTACAAATATCCTTAAAAGAAGCTTGTTCTGGAAAACCCCCGGTTCAGACAGGTTCTCAATAAACTATTATAAAACATTCTCTGAGATGCTTTTCCCCCTTTCAATTCGGCAGCCAGGGAGAGTAATGTCCCCACACAATCTCTGACTGCCCACATCACTGTATTACCCAAGGAGGGAAAAGACGACAAACTATGTATCAGCTATAGACCTATTTCCCTACTAAACGTGGACATCAAACTGTATGCCAAAATGATTGCTAACAGGTTGCAACGTCTACTCCCCTCCCTGATTAATCAGGAACAGGTCAGTTTTATTAAAGGTATAGAGGAGAAGGATAACACCCTTAGGGTACTGCAGTTGATACAATATGCAAAAACTAAGTGTGTCCCTATGGCACTTTTATCTACAGATGCAGAAAAAGCCTTTGGAGGTATATGAGGAAAGCATTAGAAAAATGTAATTTCCCGGACCCCTTTATGAACGCTGTAATTGCACTATACACTAACTCTTCTGCCTCAATCAGGATTAATGGTACCCTGTCCTCCACTGTCTTCAAGCTTCCAGATCACTAACAGAACGAGGCAGGGTTGCCCACTTTTACCACTCTTATTTGTCCTCACTATGGAAACACTCATACAATGTATTAGACAGCACCCAGAAATCAAAGGAGTCACAATTAGGGGACAGTGTCACAAAACGGCGGCATACGTAGACAATTTGCTAGTAATAACCTCTAACCCAGAAACCTCTTTCCCTGTTCTATCGCAGATATTTGAAGACTTCCACTTGATTTCACACTTTAAAATAAATCTGTCAAAATCAACAGCAATAAATATATCCTGCCCACAGAGTATGATAAGTCGGGCTAATGCAGCAACTGACTTACCGTGGTCAAATAGTCACATAAAATATCTAGGCTTACATTTATCTCCAAACCAGGATAACTGGTATGCATTAAACTACACTACATTACTTTGCCAGATAGGGAACATAAATTCTTGGAAAATTCCATATATTTCATGGATGGGTAGAGTGAATCTACTAAAAATGATGATAATGCCAAAGGTGTTGTACTTGTTTCAAACACTCCCCATATTTCTATCTAGATCTTTCTTTACTCAACTCAGGAGTGTCTTTCTAAAATATACATGGGCACATGGGATTTGTAGAGTTGCGCACTCACAATGTTCAAGCCTAAATACCTTGGGGGCATCAGATTTCCTGACATGGAAAATGTATACAAAGCAGTTCAACTTGCCAGAGTATTAGATTGGTTTAGGAGCCCTTCCTCCAAACTCTATGTTCAGATCGAAGAAGAGATAGTAGGCTTCTCACTAACCCAGGCCCTGATAGGAGTTGAAATGGGTAATCGTCCCCCCACTAACATTCCTCTATTGACAAAGGCCCCGCTAGGGGTTTGGGCAACCACCCATGACACACATAAATTATGGGCCCACCCTTCTCCCTTATTAACGATAGCAGATATGTTAGGACTTAAGGACCCATTCACTGCATACTGGCTTGATAAACAAAGAGCGTTGAACTGCTGCTGACTGTGATTGGCTGCAGTGGTCATGCGAACTCCATCAGCAGGATGTTGATTCCGAGAGACCCGGGACATGCGGGAGGCAGCCATGGAGCGATGAAGCCAGAACCCAACAGCGGGGCCAGGAAAGTATGATCACCACCGCGGGTACAGCCACTCTGTGAGGTCTGTTACAAAAAAGTTTAAAGTTGCGCAACACCTTTAAGGTGGAAGTAAGTAAAAGTATTACAGTTTCCACCCTTTTTCATGTGTCAGTTTCCCAGGGGTATATTTAAAAAACAATCTGAAGAGAGACGCATATAAACACGTATTGAAAGCCTATAGATTTTGCACAGCCTTTTAAATTGTGTCACAATGACTGAGAATACATAGCTACGAATCTGTTAGTAGAAAGCAGATGGTGCCGGAAATAGTCAGTTCCTGTATTCAGAATACAAAAGCCCAAAGTGCCAAGTACAGTGTGTCTTCATTTTATAATCAATATTCAATAAATATTTTAATCTTCAATATGCTATTTTAATCATATCTAGTTTACTTAATAAAATCAATACAATTCTGCATATAAAAGTGAAATATCTTTAAAATGTTCTAGAACAACGATTAAAGGGGTTGTCAAAAACCTAAAAAAAAGTCTACAAATGGTCTAAAAAATGACTCTGTACTTACCTCTGTCCCCAGAACCGTTCACTGCACCGCTGGTCCAGTTCTTTTGCCTCTGCTTGTTTGCAAATACCAGTCGTGATCTGCTGGCAACAGGCGCATGACCAACGCAGCCAATCACTGTCCTCAGTGGCAGACCAGTGATTGGTTGCAGTGGTGAGATGCTATAAACATTTTTAACCCCTTCCCAACCGCGTAACGTACATTGGCAGGCGGGGATTTAAAGATGGTGCCTGTTCGCGAGAGCAGCTGGCGCCATAGCCACCAGGTGCTTGCTATTTTAAACAGTAGCCACCCAGGGTTAATGTATGCAATCGACGATAATGTCAAACACACACATTTAACCCCTCAGATGCAGAGGTCAAACCCGACTACAGCATCTGTGAGTTAAAAAACTGGGAACGTGCACTCCTGGCCGGCTCCCCTAGTGAGGATCGGTGGAGCCAAATGGTGTGTGCGGCAGCTTTGATCCTCCTAAATGATCCAAGGCTGCCGAACATAGGTTCCCATGGAGAACCTGCCTGTGGCAGGGCTCCATATAAACATTGAAATTCTCATAAACTCCCATGCAAATGCATTGGCGTCTATGACAGAAGCAATCTAATGATTACTTCTTCAAGTTCCCTAAGGGAACTATGTAAAAAGGGGGAAAGTTTTTTAAAATTATAATAAAAATAATAAAAGTTCAAAATAAAAATACATACAATATTTTCTCCTTATAAGATGCACCTAGATTCTAGAGGAGAATAATAAGAAAAAATATTTTTATTAGACCTTAGATCAGACCCACAATCAGACCTCAGCTCAGAACCCAATGTGAATGACCCCCAATCAGACCTAAGATAAGAGCCCCAATATACTTTAAATAAGACCCCCCATTCAGACCTCAGATGTGAGCCCCATGCCTCAGATAAGCCCCTCATGCCTTAGATCAGAACCCCCTGCCTCAGAGCACATAAAATAAAATAAATGAACTTACCTCTTCTGCTCCAGACACCGCCGCTCCTCACCTCCAGCTTTCTTCTTCTTCCTGCTGTGGTTGTGTTGTGACCCGACACGCACAGTGTGAGGTCGCAGAGCACCCTCCACCTTGTGTGCAGTCACAGCACAGCCGACGGCAGAGGACCAGAAAGCGGTGAGTACAGAGCCCGGGGAGCAATGCATTCACCGCTTCCCGGTCCTCCGGTACTAATGAGTGCTTCCATAATGGAAGCACCCATTAGTATTCGCCCCATAGGATGCAGTTACATTTTTACCCAATTTTTTGGGGGATAAAAGTGCATCTTAGGGTCCATTCAGACGTCCATAGTGTTTTGCGATCCACATATTGCGGACCGCAAAACACTGATGCTGCCACTTAATAGAGGATTCCTTTTCTTGTCCATAGCTGCGGACAAGAATAGGACATGCTCTATTTTTTTCCGGAGCCGCGGACTGGAAATGCGGATGTGGACAGCACACAGTGTGCTGTCCGCATTTTTTCCGGCCCCATTGAAAATGAATGGGTCCGCACCCATTCCGCATAATTGCGGAACGGATAAGGACCTATTCTACAGACGCCTGAATAGACCCTTAGGGGGGCGGAAAAAAATTGTAAATAAAAAATTTAATATCATCGGTATCATACCTTGCGAAAATGCCATACTATTAAAATATAAATATACTTATCTCATATGGCAAATGGTGAAACAGGAAAAAACTCAAAATGGCTGATTCACTGTTTTTTATTCCAATAAAAAAAATCAAATAAAGTGATAGAAAAGTCATACACACCTCAAAATTGTATCAATTCAAAGTACAGATCACCCTGTGAAAAATTTGTCCACACACAGCTCCGTGCATATAAAATAAATACGTTATGGAGGTCAGAATATGGCAGTTTTTCTAACGTTTTAGTTTTTTCATTTTTATGAAAATGCATGAAAAAATACACATATATAATATCCTTGTAATCATACTGACCCACAGAACGTAACAGGTCAGTTTTACTGCACATGAAATGCTGGAAAAACAAAACCCATAAAACTGTGGTGGAATAGTTTTTTTTATTTTTTATAATTCAACCTCATTTCTAATTTTTCTTTCACCTCCCATTACATTGTTTGCAACTGTAAGTGGTACGATTAGAAAGTACAACTTCACCCACAAAAAATAGGCCCTCATACGGTTGAGTGAAGGGAAAAATAAAAAAGTTATGGCTTTAAGAAGGCTGGGAGTAAAAACCAAAACCGAAAAAAATGGAAAATCACCTGGTCCTGATCGGGTTAAAGAAGCAGCAGCAGGAGAACCGCACCAGCAATGCATGTGACCTGACATCAGATCATAGTGCGCCCCTACGTATGCTGTATGCTGATGACCACTTCCAGCTATCATTAGCATTTGGACTATAAGATGCACTGCCACTTTTCTCTCACTTTTGTGGGGAAAAAATGTGTCTTATACCATACCCCTAAACGTAACCATACATTTTTTTAGGGAAAGCCTGGTCCTCTAATCCTGAGAAATGCTTCTTTTTATTTTTATGTAAATAAGGTTTTCAGTGCTTGGCGGCTCCATTTGGTGCATTATCACTCCACTATAATGCCACCCAGCACCCCCCCCCCCCCCCCCCCATCTTGTTTAATTAACAGTCCCTGAGATTTCAGAGATGGTAGTGTTGATGCATGGAAAACTAGGTACATCAAACAGAGCAACTGTGCCCACAGTGCACTGAAAACCTTATTTGGATACAAATAAAAAGAAGCATTAAAGGATTGGATTTTCACACAAAAGGTATGGTTACGTTTCAGGACACCTACCCTACATAGAGGTATGCCTACTTTTGAAACGAATTTTGAAGGTGAAAGACTCTCTTTAAAGGGGTTTTCTCAACACGGCGTTTCATACTTACCTGCTCCCGGCGCGCCGTCCACTTCCTGGTTTCGGCAGGGGGCGGGCTCCATCTTCATTGATGTCTTCTCCCGGCCGGGCCACCCTGTACTGAACGCGCCACGCCGAGTCTGCGCATGCTCCCTGGTGACTTCTTCCTGGCCGGTATAGTATACTTGCCAGGAAGAAGTCACCAGGGCGCATGTGCGGACTTGGCGTGCGCGTTCAGTACAGCGCTGGGCCGGCCGGGAGAAGAAAAGAAGACGTCTGCGCACGCGTGGCCACCGCGATTCCTGAGAAGAGCAGTGGCCGTAACCAGGGGAGACGGAAGACAACAGTCAGGTAAGTATAGGTTTATTTTTTTCTAAGGGGTGGGGATTTGTTAATTAAATATATTTAGAAAAAGGATCACTGTTAAATCATTAACAGATTTAACAGTGATCATTAAGATGATAATACCCCTTTAAGTCCTCTTTCACACGACCGTTTTTTTTTTCCTCGTTTACGGCCCTTTTTTTGCGTTCCGTATACGGTCCGTATACGGAACCATTCATTTCAATGGTGCCGCAAAAAAAAGGAATGTACTCCATATGCATTCTGTTTCCGTAATTTGATTCCGTTGAAAAATAGAACATGCCCTATTATTGCCCACTAATCACGTTCCGTGGCTCAATTCAAGTCAATGGGTCCGCAAAAAAAAAATTGAACACATACAGAAATGCATCCGTATCTCTTCTGTATCCATTCCGTTTTTGCGGAGCCATCTATTGAAAATTTTATGCCCAGCCCAATTTTTGCTCTGTAATTACTGTACACTGTATATGCCATACGGAAAAACGGAACGGAAACACAACGGAAACAAAACACGGAACAATGGATCCATGAAAAACAAACCACACATCACTGAAAAAGCCATACGGTCGTGTGAAAGGGGCCTAAAAGGGTTGTTCAGTTTCATGATAGGTCATTCATATCAGATCGTTGAGCTGCTGGAAGGGGCTGCGGTGCTCAGAAGCTCTACAAGGCAAAAAAATATTTATCAACACTGGTTTCCAGATTCCACCTTTCATTTTTCAGAGCTGCTTTTGAAAATGAAAAGTGGAATCTGATTGGTTGCTATGGGCTTAAGCCAATTCTCCTTTACACCAGTTTTGATAAGTCTCCCTCATATTATTATTTTTCCTTGTACAGCTTCTATAGCATTAATCAAGGTCTGTTAACAGGTCAGACATTGACATATATGGCAACAACCTCCAATTCATGGCACAAGATAGTTTTCTTTCTTCTGCTGTCATGGTCTTACCTTCTTGCTGTTCTCCTTCGTTTGACATGTGCTGGCGGCCATCTTGGTTTCTGGGTTTCTTGTAGCCTCCCACCCTGCTGCTTCTCCTTCCCACTGGGAGGAGCTGGATGCCTAGCTCATATATAGGAGGTCTGTGGCTTCAGTTCCTTGCTTGGTCCTCCTGTGTTCACATGCTTCTAAGACTGCTGCTGCTTCTGGTTCCTGATCCTGGCTTCGTCTGACTACCCTGCTGGTTCCTGATCCAGGCTTCGTCTGACTACCCTGCTGGTTCCTGATCCAGGCTTCGTCTGACTACCCTGCTGGTTCCTGATCCAGGCTTCGTCTGACTACCCTTCTGGTTCCTGACCTCTGGCTTCGCAAGACCCTGCTTCGGTTTAGCCATCCGTTTGGACTTTTGCCTTACAGCTTGATTTTCAATAAAGCCTTCTTATTTCCACTTATCTCTTGTTGTACGTCTGGTTCATGGTTCCATGACATTAGGACCAAGCCCTGAATTCTGACGGTACAGGGCCATCCTCGCTACCTACGCTGGTTGCCAGACTTGATCAGCAGGATCACCTGTTGGGTCGGTTCGCTGTGGCGTTGCAAACCCTGCTTGAACGCACGGCTCATTTAGCTTCCGTTGCCGATGGGTCGGTTGTCGCTCCTGGGCCCGCTCCTACTGCCGCTCCGATTGTTGCGCCAGAGTCTACCCCGACACCTGTTGCTGCGCCTGCGGTGTTTCGGGGTATGACCGGTTCTGCCCCCCTTCCACAGCGCTTTGGGGGAGAGCCAACTCAGTGCCGAGGTTTCCTTAACCAGGTGGGCATTTATTTCGAGTTGCTGCCACATGCCTTTCCTACTGAGAGATCAAAGGTGGGCTTCTTGATCTCGCTGCTCTCGGACAAGGCCTTGGCCTGGGCCAGCCCTTTATGGGAGAACAACAATCCGGTGGTTGCCGAGTTTTCCGGTTTTGTTGCTTCTCTTCGGAAGGTATTCGATGTGCCGGCTCGTGCTGCCTCTGCTGCGAAGCTCCTTATGTCCATCAGACAGGGTTCACGATCCGTAGCTGAATACGCCATTGAGTTTCGTACCCTGGCAGCAGAGGTGGGCTGGAATAATGAGGCTCTGGTCGCTGCTTTCTCTCATGGTCTCTCGGATGCCTTGAAGGATAAGGTTGCAGCTAAGGACCTACCAGTGGAGCTCGAGTCTCTTATTTCTTTCCTGATTTTGATTGACACCAGACTCAGGGAGAGACCTTCCTTTAAGGAGAGCCTGCGGAGGTCTTCTAACAGATTGGCGCCTACGTTTGCTGTCCCACCCGTGCCTCCCTCTCCTCCCACGCCTCCTGGGGATGACTTGTCTGGGGGTGAACCCATGCAGCTGGGGTTTGCTCGCCTGTCCGAGGGGGAGAGGGTACTCCGGAGACGCGAGGGCTGATGCATGTACTGTGGTCTCGGTGGGCATTTTCGGTTGGCATGCCCGAACCGTCCGGGAAACGCTCGCACCTGAGATCCTGTCGGGGGCAGATCTTGGGTGGAGTCTCCTCGTCCCCGGTTTCCCGTGTTGACAAACCACTGATTACTGTTGTCCTCTCCTGGGTCGGGGGCTCGGTGACGACCCAGGCGTTGGTGGACTCTGGTGCTGGTGGTTTGTTCATTGATAGTGTGTTCGCTGCCGCCAATTCCATTCCTCTGCAGCCTCGAGGTTCCCCACTGGCTCTTGAGGCGATAGACGGCAGACCCCTTCTGCCGCCACACGTGACTCAGGAGACCCTTCCAGTGGGGATGGCCATTGGTGCCGTTCACAGAGAGTCGGTCTGTCTCCAGGTTATTTCGTCTCCACACTACTCGGTGGTCTTGGGGTACCCCTGGCTCCAGAAGCATAATCCGACTTTCGATTGGAGATCGGCCGAGATCCTCTCGTGGTCACCGCAGTGTGGGGCTAGTTGCATCCATGGGCCTGTCAAGTTGCTGTGTACTTCCTCGGACTCTCTGTTGCCTCCTGAATACGAGGAGTACCGGGATGTATTCGATAAGGTGCGTGCGGTTGCCCTACCTCCGCACCGCCCATACGATTGTGCCATAGAGTTACAATCTGGTGCCGTTCCTCCTCGTGGCAAAGTCTATCCACTGTCGGTAGCGGAGAATGAGGCCATGGAGGAGTACGTGAGGGAGGCGCTTTCACGCGGACACATTCGCAAATCCTCGTCCCCGGCAGGGGCTGGATTTTTCTTTGTGAAAAAGAAGGGCGGTGAGTTGAGGCCTTGCATCGATTACAGGGGTCTCAATCGCATCACGATCAAGAACGCTTACCCGATACCCTTGATTTCCGAGCTGTTCGATCGCCTCAAAGGGGCCACGGTCTTTACCAAACTCGACCTGAGGGCGGCATATAACCTGGTAAGGATCAAGGCGGGCGATGAGTGGAAGACCGCGTTTAACACCAGGACCGGTCATTATGAATCCTTGGTTATGCCCTTTGGGTTGTGCAATGCGCCCGCAGTCTTCCAGGAATTCATCAACGATGTTTTCCGTGACCTGTTGCAGCAGTGTGTGGTGGTCTATTTGGATGACATCTTGGTATATTCTGAATCCATGGAGGCCCACATTCTGGATGTCAGACGAGTGTTGCAACGGTTACGAGAGAACAAGCTGTTCGGTAAGCTTGAGAAATGCGAATTTCACCGATCCCAGGTAACCTTCTTAGGTTACATCATTTCCGCTGAGGGGTTCTCCATGGATCCTGAGAAGGTTTCGGCTGTCTTACAGTGGCCCCAGTGGTCTTCGTGCCCTGCAGCGCTTTTTGGGCTTCGCCAATTATTATCGGAAGTTCATCAGGGACTTTTCCATGCTAGCCAAGCCTCTCACGGATCTGACCAGGAAGGGCAGTAATCCCCAGGTCTGGCCGCTCGAGGCCATCCGAGCTTTTGAGGCTCTAAAGTCCGCCTTTGTGTCGGCTCCGATTCTGTCGCATCCCAACCCTGGGTTGCCTTTTGTCCTCGAGGTGGACGCGTCTGAGACGGGAGTAGGCGCCCTTCTGTCTCAGCGTAGAACACCAGAGGGTCCTCTGCTTCCTTGTGGGTTTTACTCCCGGAAACTGTCTTCCGCGGAGTGCAACTATCAGATTGGTGACAGGGAGTTATTGGCCATCGTGCAGGCCCTTAAAGAATGGAGGCACTTGCTCGAGGGCTCGGTGGTTCCGGTTCTCATCCTGACGGACCACAAGAATCTGACCTACCTCTCTGAGGCCAAGAGATTGACACCACGTCAGGCCAGATGGGCTCTGTTCTTGTCACGTTTTAATTACGTGGTCTCCTACCTACCCGGTTCCAAGAACATCAGAGCGGATGCCTTATCACGGCAGTACTCCGAGCTGTCCGGGGAGGAGTCGATTCCGACTTCGGTCATACCTCCGAATCAGATCCTGGCCGCTATTCGCACCAGCCTGACCTCTCCCCTGGGTGAGCAGATTTTGGCGGCTCAATCTGGTGCTCCCTCTGGGAGACCCAACGGCAGATGTTTTGTGCCTGAGGAGTTGCGCACTCGGTTGTTGCGAACCTACCATAACTCCAAGGCCGCGGGGCATCCTGGAAAGAATCAGCTGTCCTGGGCTGTTTCACGTCTGTTCTGGTGGCCTTCTCTACGTTCCGACATCGCCGCATATGTAGCGGCATGCTCCGTTTGTGCCCAGAGTAAGTCCCCTCGGCACCTTCCGTTGGGCCTTTTGCAACCCATAGCCACTGGGGAGCGTCCATGGTCACACCTGGGATGGATTTCATTGTGGACCTCCCTGCATCCCGAGGCCATACGGTCATTCTCATGATTGTGGATCGGTTTTCCAAAATGTGCCACTGTGTTCCTCTCAAGAAGTTACCCTCTGCACAAGAGTTGGCCTCGATTTTTGCCAGGAAGGTCTTCCGGTTGCACGGTTTGCCCAAGGAGATTGTGTCGGATCGGGGGAGTCAGTTTGTGTCCAGGTTCTGGCGCGCCTTTTGCTCCCAGTTGGGGATTCATCTCTCTTTCTCCTCGGCCTACCACCCTCAGTCCAATGGGGCCGCAGAACGATCCAATCAGGCCTTGGAGCAATTCCTTCGTTGCTATGTCTCCGATCACCAAGACAATTGGGTTGACCTCCTGCCTTGGGCTGAGTTTGCCAGGAACACGGCGGTGAACTCTTCCTCTGGGACGTCTCCCTTCATGGCCAATTATGGGTTCCAACCTGCCGTGTTACCGGAGGTATTCTCTCCCCAGGATATTCCGGCTGTGGAGGATCACCTTTCCGTCCTACGTGCTTCTTGGGTACAGATCCAGAGGTCCCTTGAGGTCTCTGCGCAGCGCCAGAGACTCCAGGCTGATCGCAGACGAGCGCCCGCTCCTTCCTACCAGGTCGGAGACCGCGTATGGTTGTCCACCCGCAACCTCAACCTTCGAGTGCCCACTCCCAAGCTGGCGCCTCGCTTTGTTGGTCCCTTCCGAGTGCTTCGCAGGGTAAACCCGGTAGCCTATGCCCTTGCGCTTCCTCCTGGCATGCGGATCTCCAACGTGTTTCATGTCTCCCTGTTGAAGCCACTGGTGTGTAATCGTTTCACTTCCTCGGTTCCTCGGCCTCATCCGGTCCAAGTGGGCAATCGTGAGGAGTATGAGGTGAGCAATATCCTGGACTCACGCCTGGTCCGCGGTCGGGTGCAGTTTTTGGTCCATTGGCGTGGTTATGGTCCAGAGGAGCGTTCCTGGGTTCCCTCCGCAGATGTCCATGCTCCTGCCTTGCTCCGAGCCTTCCACGCACGCTTCCCTCAGAAACCGTTCTTTACTCCGCGGAGGAGGGGCCCTTGAGGGGGAGGTACTGTCATGGTCTTACCTTCTTGCTGTTCTCCTTCATTTGACATGTGCTGGTGGCCATCTTGGTTTCTGGGTTTCTTGTAGCCTCCCACCCTGCGGCTTCTCCTTCCCACTGGGAGGAGCTGGATGCCTAGCTCATATATAGGAGGTCTGTGGCTTCAGTTCCTTGCTTGGTCCTCCTGTGTTCACATGCTTCTAAGACTGCTGCTGGTTCCTGATCCTGGCTTCGTCTGACTACCCTGCTGGTTCCTGATCCAGGCTTCGTCTGACTACCCTGCTGGTTCCTGATCCAGGCTTCGTCTGACTACCCTGCTGGTTCCTGATCCAGGCTTCGTCTGACTACCCTTCTGGTTCCTGACCTCTGGCTTCGCAAGACCCTGCTTCGGTTTAGCCATCCGTTTGGACTTTTGCCTTACAGCTTGATTTTCAATAAAGCCTTCTTATTTCCACTTATCTCTTGTTGTACGTCTGGTTCATGGTTCCATGACATCTGCCTGGCCTATAAGACTCTCTATGCCAACTTGGCAATCTGAACAATGAGAAACGTTATTCCCCCAGACCATCAAGGAAAGAACCAGAGTGTTTTTTCGATATCACAGGGACACCTAAAGCAATTTTGCACTGTGAACACCTCATGAAAAACAACTAACCTATCCTATATCTAAATGGATGTGCTCTAGCTATTGGGGTTAATGGCAATCACAGCTGCATTTTATTCCTTTAGTTGAGTTAAAGGGGTTGTCCCACAAAAAATATTCTATTTATATTATAATATACAGTTTTCAAACCAGCACCTGGATCTGAATACTTTTGTAATTGCATGTAATTAGAAATTCTCCATAGCCACCACTGAGTTATTCAATAAAATGTATCTGTATAGCACCACCTGCGTTTTTTTACCTATTTCTTTGTCCTGCTCACTAAGATGGCCGCACATGCTCAGTTTCATCCTTCATCTGCCTCCTGAGTGGTGATAGGGAGAGCATGATCACGCCCCCCTGAGCTGCGGTAGAGAAGAGACTCCCCTTGAGCTGTCAGCTTGATAGAAATCTAGCAGAGCAATGAATGGGGAGATCTCTGGATCAATGTGAGGTACAGGGCTGGTTCTAGCTTTATCAGAAAGAGATTGTCATGTCTGATTTAGATTTTTTACATTAGTGATGGGATATCCCCTTTAAGCTTCGTTCAGACCTGCAGCCGGGTGTTCTGGGCGTGTTTCTCCAGCCAATTCCTGGCATATTTGCTAGGTAACAGCCAGGTCTCCGCAGAACCCCATTATAGTTAATGGAACCAGCGGGCATTCCAGCACCATCTGGCAATACCGGATCCAGAGAGCTTGGGCAGGCTGTTCTATGGATTGCAACTACTGGATCAGCAGTGAACAGTTGTCAACAGGTCCTCATTTAGAGGAATGATCATTCAGATGGGAGATCTTTAAGTTTCCTCCTACTTTATAAAAATGTATTTTAGATAAGGAATACAGTAATGGCATGAACCAAAAAATTCCCAGAACTATTGTTATTTCAGCACAAGTCAACTAATACATTTAATATTTCAATTTACTGGTTTATTATTTTCATGTGACAATTAACTATATTTTAGCTGTAATAAGGAATATTAGTACAAATAGTATACTGCCTAGTAGAGTTATGTATGTCAGCTTTACGGTCAGCAACATGTTCAGAGATCTTCTAGTGAAGCCCTCAGTTAACTTATGCGCTGCCAAATTATGAGAAGGGGGTTAAATCGACAATTTTACCTTGCTTATAAATTTGGTGGTTTACTAGGGAGATATGCTGCTGGGAAAATGAATAGAACAGGAAGGTGATCAAGAATAGACATTATATGTAGCTTCCAGTCACTGAGCTATCAAAATGACTTGCTATTTTTTATTGTGGGTACCAGTATAATGAAGGCAGAATAGTAATATTTCTTCAACTGCCAAATGTGACATTCAGGCAGTCTATACAATAAAATACATAAAATATAATAATAATAATAATGTATAATTAATATAATAAAATCTAAATACCATGAGATCCATATCAATATATACATTTTTTTTTAAAGTCAAACGATAATCATTAAAGAAGCACACCCACAATTTATTTTATTCTGTGGTCTATTAGAAAGGTATATAATGTAATTTGTAGTGAAGGTAATCTTACCGGTACTTGTATTGGTCAGTTATCCCCTCCCTTCTGGCCCTCAGCTGTGTCATGTGAACAACTCTGACTCCCCAACTGACACAGCATCTTATGTGTGGACAAGATGGTAGTTAATTGTTTTTGCATGGCATGACCACTTACTGTTATCTCACATATATATTTTCTTATTATTATAGCCAAATTTACCACTCTAACTCCTCCCACAGTTTTGACACTACATAGACAGTAATATACAGAAACGTGCAGATTGTTAACGATTGGTGTGCTATTACTTTGTGGAACGTTTTGCCGAATAGTTAACAAAATATCAGCGTTTTTGTGGCAAAATTGGTCCCATAGGAATGAATGGCGGAATGTTCAAAACTAGAGTGGGAGCTGACAAAAGCTAGAGTGTGAGCTGAAAAATCAGGACATGATTTCTAAACTGCCACCACTCCCTCATTTTCAAGCCCACCGCACACAAGTATGATATCAAAACGTTCAGCTATCCCTGCTGCCACTAAAACAGTCCACGGCTAAGCCATAGTCCTGATAGTTTTCACAATGTGACCATTTGTTTACAACTCACGCCGCCCATTGACATTCATTGAAAGTCCACTCTAGCCACCTCAAATTTGAAGGGCAATTTCTAAACTGCGACCGTGCCTTTATTTTTTATATTTCTGAGACATACTATGCATCAAAATGTAGGTCGGTCTGGGTCTTGTGATTCTCACAATATAAAGCTCTTCACTGTAGGATTTATAATTTTTAAACTACAACTGTTTGAACATGGCAACCGCCAGTGAAGTGACCTCTCTTTACTGCTGGGACTGGGGTGTGCTTTCTATTGCTGTGTCTGTACAGAAGTCTGAGGGGCTCTTGTCTCTTTAGGAACAGAGGTGGGCGGGGATGTCATGTGACTACTCCGCTGAAGATGCTTGCTGCAATGCATGCTGGGATATTTACTTTCACTTTACAGCTGCTCCGCCCACACAGTCTGTCTGAGGAAGCTCCTCAGGGGAACATGTGATGGTGAACAGATTAGAAAAATTACATATAGCCAGCACATGTCACATGATATAAATGCTTCATAGTCTGGGCTATTGTCAGGGGCACTTTGGATTTTTGACACTTAGGGTGGTCAACTCCTCGAAAAGTTTGGAAATAATTTTTATACAGTAGAGAGTATTTGAGGTGTTCCAACTAGCTACATTTATAAAAAGAAATTAGAGCTGTGTGAATATCATTATGCCATCTAAAAGAAAGAGATCTAAAGCTGCAAAGATACGTTGGACTTAACTGGACCTTTCATACCCACGCTTTTGGGATCCGGAGCCCCACATCAGCATAGTGGAAATGGAGGTTTGTGACATTCGGGATCCGGAGCCCCACAGCAGCATAGTGGAAATGGAGGTTTGTGACATTCGGGATCCGGAGCCCCACAGCAGCATAGTGGAAATGGTGGTTTGTGACAGTGAATGTGCCCAGGAGGTACATAGTGATGTGGTGTCACACGCTTAGAGCCTGCATAAACGGGGCATGAGTGCTGCCAGGAAACAGTGGTTGTGAACACTGATTATCATCAAACAGATAGCACACCTTCACCTCCATTCTATGTCAAGATGCTGAGACCCCCCAAATACATGTGGTCATATCTTCATCGGCTAGGCTTGATAATGCTGCTAATGTTTTTATAAATGTATGTTTTAATGTAACTGTGAAGCACTTTGGGCAACAACATTGCAATTAAATGTGCTTCATAAATAAATAAAAGTTGAAATGCATTTCTCACTCTCAGCTTGCCATATGCACTTTTTAAATTTGATCAATCAATTGGTTAGTGTAATGTTTACTATCTTTACTCCAAACACTCCACACAGTTACTCTGCCCACTCCATAAAGTTACTCTGCCCAGTCCAGCCTTTCCACAGTTACTTCAGCCACTCTAACCACACTACAGTTAGGCTGAGTTCACACTGACGAGATTTCCGCGCGGGTGCAATGCGGGAGGTGAACGCATTGCACCCACACTGAATCTGGACCCATTCATTTCTATGTGGCTGTGCACATGAGCTGTGATTTTCACGCATCACTTATGCGTTGCGTGAAAATCGCAGCATGCTCTATATTGTGCGTTTATCACGTTTATCACGCAACGCAGGCCCCATAGAAGTGAATGGGGCTGAGTGAAAATCGCAAGCATCCGCAAGCAAGTGCGGATGCGGTGCGATTTTCACGCATGGTTGCTAGGTGACAGTCTATTCACTGTATTATTTTCCCTTATAACATGGTTATAAGGGAAAATAATAGCATTCTGAATACAGAATGCTTAGTAGGTGATCAATTGAGATTTAAAAAAAATAAAAAAAATTAACTCACCTTCTCCTCTTGATCGCGTAGTTCCCGGTCACTTCTTTACTTCTTTAATGATGAACTACCGGCTAAAGGACCTGTGGTGAGGTCAGATCACATGCTCCAATCACATGGTCCATCACTGATCACAGCAGATGCAGGTCTTCACCTAGTTCCACCTCTGGGAGGAAGAATCCGGCTTGTCTCTGATCCCAGTATGACATGGTCCCACTCCTCTGGAACACACTGTACAGTCCTCTGTATGCTGCTCCACAGCTGTCAGGGAAAACTCAGCTTTTGTAGCCTCTTGCTGCTCCAGTCTTTTACTGTTATCTCTCAGCAGCTAGCCTCTCTCTCTGTTATCTCAGCAAGCAACCTCTAGCACAGCCCGGGAAAACTTCTTAACTTATTCTTAGCCTCTGTAACAGCACAACTCATGCTCCTGCTCAGTCACAGTGGCCTGCATAGATATAAGGCTACTTTCACACTAGTGTTCGTCGGTCCGCTCGTGAGCTCCGTTTGAAGGAGCTCACGAGCGGACCCGAACGCAGCCGTCCAGCCCTGATGCAGTCTGAATGGAGCGGATCCGCTCAGACTGCATCAGTCTGGCGGCGTTCAGCCTCCGCTCCGCTCGCCTCCGCACGGACAGGCGGACAGCTGAACGCTGCTTGCAGCGTTCGGGTGTCCGCCTGGCCGTGCGGAGGCGTGCGGATCCGTTCAGACTTACAATGTAAGTCAATGGGAACGGATCCGCTTGAAGATGTCACCAATTGACTCAATCTTCAAGCGGATCCGTCCCCCATTGACTTTACATTGAAAGTCTGAACGGATCCGCGCAGGCTACTTGCGCACTTGCGAATTTTTTTAAAGTTATTAATGCAGACGGATCCGTACTGAACGGAGCCTCCGTCTGCATTAATATGAGCGGATCCGTTCAGAACGGATCCGCCCGAACGCTAGTGTGAAAGTAGCCTAAGTTCTCGAAATGCTGATGGATGATTCAGGGCTGCCTCTTACATACCTCCCCACTTAAAGGTGGCCGTCCTCGGCCTAGCTATATATAGTGCATAGAAAGATAATGGTTAGTGCAATTTTTATACAGCAATACCACATTACCCACAATACATACAGGTGGACCAAATTAACTCATCAGCAGCGTACCTGTTTGGTGGAACCCCTGCAGTAGACCAACTGGATTTCTGGAGGTCTTGACTATCTGCTAGGACCTGACTTTCTCCACTGGGAGTTGTTAACCTGGGTTCTTCCATTATAGCAGGAGATCTGGATGTGGTCGCGGGTTCCTCCTCACTGCGAGACGGTAGTGGTTCTGTAGCAGGAGCCTAATCACATGTGGCCTGGGGACCTTCCACAGTGTCAGGAACGGTCCACCAGTCTTCACATTCGTTTCCATCAGAGATAACACTTTCTGGGTATGGGGCAGAAGGAGAAGGTGTCCTCTGAATAGGTGCGGGATCTGCGGACCGGCATGGCCGTAGCATATTCCTATGTAAAGTCCATGAAACAAACTCCTCATTTTCAACCTGCACTTCGTAGACCAGACCATTAGGGTACACTCTCTTGATCACTTTGTATGGCTGTACTTCCCAACGCTCACTCAATTTGCCTCTGGGGCGTTTCTCTCGTACCAGGACCCAGTCTCCAAGCTTCAGTGGCACCTCCTGGACTGGAAGACAGTCTGTATGAGTTCTCTCCTGCAACCGCTGGCCTGCCAAACGGCGGATGGTCTGGAGTCGCTGACGGTGTTCTTTCACTCATGAGGTGGTTGATCGCTTCATTAGGTCTTCTGGCTGTTCCAGGTTCAATTCACAGATTTCTCGACCAGCTCTCCCAAACAGTAACATATACGGGGTGTAACCGGTGGTGGTATGGACACGATTATTGTAGGCCCAGACTAGTTCCGGCAGGTAATCAGGCCAGTGTGCCCTCTTGTCTTGCTCTAGCGTTCTCAGCATTTGTAGCAGCGTCCGGTTGAATATTTTGCAAGGCGAGCTGCCCAGCGTTGCTCCAGGGCTCCCAACTTAGTATCCAGATGGGCCAGGGGATTGTTATCAGTCCGTACAAAGATATTAGCTCCTGTCAAATATCCTGCAAACTTCTCCGTCATATCCCACACCAGGGCAAGGAGTTCTAGCCGGAAGGAACTGAAGTTGTGGGGGTTTCGCTCTGTCTCTCGCAAGGATCTACTGGCGTAGGCTATCACTCTCTCATGTCCATTTTGTACCTGCGACAGGACTGCCCCGAGTACGTAGAGACTGCCATCAGTAGAAAAGAGAAATGCTTTGTCAGAGCTTCTTTCAGGGCCTGGAAGGCCTCTTCCTGCTTCTGCCCCCGGGGAATACTTTGGCCCTTGGGTTGCCCAACCGTTCCTCTCAACAACTCATTCAGAGGGCCCGCTATCTTGGCATAGTCTTTGATGAACCCCCGGTAGTACCCGGTCAGTCCAAGGAAGGCCTTCAACTCCCGCGGCGTTCTGGGCACTAGCCATTGTCATATTGCAGCCACTTTGTCTTGGGACGGCAACACTCCATCTTGGGATGCCCATTGGCCCAAGTACTCAATCTCCCTCTTGAAGAGATGACACTTCTTTGGCTTTACCTTCAGGCCATGGGATCGCAGTCACTCGAGTACCTGCCCTAGCCGATTCAGGTGTTCTTGAAAAGTAGCAGAGTATACGATGATATCGTCCAGGTATATCAGAGTGGCTTCAAAATTCAGGTCTCCCAGGCATCTCTCCATCAGCCGCTGGAAGGTCCCCGGGGCAGCCCAAATGGCATCCTGTTGAATTCAAATAGTCCCATGGGGAGTATGAATGCTGTCTTTGCCTTGTCTTGCTCAGCCACTGGTACTTGCCAGTCACCCTAGCGCCGTCAGAGACTCCTCATTGCGTGGCAGAGGATATGGGTCTTGTGCGGTGCATGCATTCAACTGCTGGTAATCCATACAAAATCGAATAGTGTCATCCTTTTTCTTGACCAGCACCACTGGAGCCGCCCAAGGGCTCTGGCTACCCCGCACCACTCCGGAATATATCATCTGTTTCAACAGTGTTTTCACTTCCTGGTACAACTTGGGCGGAATCTGCCGATATCGCTCCAGAATGGGTGGAGTGTCCCCCGTCGGTATCTCATGTGTGATAGCATCCGTGCAGCCAAAGTCATCGGCGTGACGGGCGAATGCAGCCTGATTCTCCCACAGCATGTTTTCAACTGCTCGCCGTTGGTCCGAACTGAGAGCCTTCACATTTATTTCCATTTGGTCCAAGATGATTTTCCCATTCCATTCTGGGGTCGGCACCTCTTCTACACTGGCGGTAACTGCCAGGGTCCAAACAGCATCACCTACCGGAGCTAGAGTCACTTCTCTCCGACTTAGTACTTCTCCCAAATGTAGGTACACATGAGCCAGTTCCACTCCTGGTGTCGAGGAGAATTCTAGACGTCCCATATTCACAGCTCTTATGGGTACTCGTCCATTCCGGACCACTCCCAGTGTCCGGGCCACCAGGAAATCCTGACCCAACTCTCCTAGGGCCATTGGCTCGATGAACACCTCCATACCTTCAAGATTGCGGAAGGTTCCCACTGGTAACGTCAACACAGTCTCCCGTCCAGGGGGAAGGGTGAGGGTGGCCTTTCCTGGTGCTCGGATCGTTCCCACAGACTGGTGTGCTAGGACACTTTTCTGTGTCCCACAGAATTGGATCAGCCGTTGAAACGCTTTCTGAGTAGGTTTCTGCGGAGTGGCTTGCTTCTAATAGCCTGGCCCCCATTTGGTGAACATTATCTGATCCAATTCCTGCAGAATATTCATGCCCAATATCACAGGCACATCTTCTTTGAACGTCTCAGGGACCAACAGGATAACATTCCATCCCACTTCTTACCCACATAGCCGTACATTCAGATGCAAGTGTTTCCAATAACTGGTATGCATTAAACTACACTCAATTACTTCGCCAGATAGGGAACATAATAAATTCATGGAAAATTCCATATATTTCATGGATGGGTAGAGTGAATCTACTAAAAATGATGATAATGCCATATTTCTATCTAGATCTTTCTTTACTCAACTCAGGAGTGTCTTTCTAAAATACACATAGGGAAATGGGATTTGTAGAGTTGCACACTCACAATGTTCAAACCTAAATAACTTGGGGGCATAGGGTTTTCCTGACATGGAAAATGTATACATATTAGATTGGTTTAGTAGCCCTTCCTCCAAACTCTATGTTCAGATCAAAGAAGAGATAGTAGGCTTCTCACTAACCCAGACCCTGACAGAAGTTGGAATGGGTAATCGTCCCCCCACTAACATTCCTCTATTGACAAAGGCCTCGCTAGGGGTTTGGGCAACCACCCATGACACATAAATTATGGGCCCACCCTTCTCCCTTATTAACGATAGCAGATATGTTAGGACTTAAGTACCCATTCACTACATACTGGCTTGATAAACAAAGAACATTGAAAAACTACAGATTAGGTGACATTCTCTCGGATGGCACTTTCCCAGACCTGCCCACCTTACATTTTAAAATCCCAGGAATAAAACTAGACCATCTTAAATACTCTCAACTCTTAAGCAATTTTAAAAGTATCCGGTTTGCTGACACCTTAGGCTACCTTTGGTTTGAAAAGCCAGCAGCACAGAGATCTACTCCCCTGAAATTAATCTCCACAATATATAAAATGTTTGTATGCCCTTTTTATTTTTGAATATCATCCCTGACTCTCAAACTAAATCCAATACTATACTATGGAAACACAAGGTGTTAGCAGCGAAAAGCATGATCCCTCTCTACTGGAAACAAACAGTGACTCCACCCCTATCTCATTGGCTAAGCAAATTAAACCAAGGGAGCAGGCTAGAGGAGATGTGAGTTTTCACCCATAAGGCTACGGCCAAGTACTCTAAGATATAGGAACCCTGGTTGAGCTTTGCTAGAAATCCAGAGACACATCAACTCACTTGAGTGATCTGGAGGCCTTACGTCTCCTCTCCCCGTCAATCGTTACAATATTGAGTTTTTTTTAATTCATACATATTGTACTCACACTTACATTACGTTACTTATTTGCAAGCCCTTCAAAGTGCTCATCTACCAAGGGCTATCTGTTGAACATACATTTTGTTCACACTAGTTATGTTGCTACCAGCTGGTTTTGGAGAATGATTAATACTCTCACCAGATAAAGTAAGGTGTTACGCACAGATTTTAACAGGTGGTATATTTAAGGTTCCATGCTTTTTAATAATATCTGTTATTGAATGTTACATATGTGTTGCAAACATTGTGAATTTTCTCTACATGTGCAATATTATGATAAATGTTTTATTGTCTTGAGGAAAATAAATAAAGAATAAAAAAATCACTCAATTATAACAAAAACAAAACGGGAGCGAGTGTGACGGTCACGTACACTACACACAGGGGGGAGGATAGTGACCACTGCGCTCCCCCCTCATCCCTGGCCCTGCCTACTTGCCTCACAAGTCCTGATGACAGGGGACAACTGGACGGCAGTCCCTAACTTAGGATATGTGCTGGGAAGACGGACAAGACAAATAACGGAACATGAACAGACCGGGTCAATACCTAGAGAGCTACGCAGTACCAAGGAGTAAGCAGAGAATAGTCAGGAGAAGCCGAGGTCAAATACCAGGAGAGAAACGAAGCACAACAGGAGTCCGCAAAGAATCGTCTGGTGGAAGCCGGGGTCAGAATACCAGGAGAGTAGCGCAGTACAGGAGGAGCAGGCAGGGGATCGTCAGGGAACACAGGATCAGGTAAGTATACAGGAAACCAAGCAATCGCCAGCAGGCTGCCTGTTAAATACTGGCAGGCTGAGGTCATGTGACGTGGCCAGCAGTGGCTTCATCTGTGGTATCCTCCCATGAAATCCATTCTTGTTTAGTGTTTTACAGATCGTAGATTCACTAACAGTGATGTTAGCATATGCCAGAGACTTTTGTAAGTCTTTAGCTGACACTCTAGGATTCTTCTTCACCTCATTGAGCAGTCTGCGCTGTGCTCTTGCAGTCAACTTTACAGGATGGCCACTCCTAGGTAGAGTAGCAGCAGTGCTGAACTTTCTCCATTTATAGACAATTTGTCTTACCGTGGACTGATGAACAGCAAGGCTTTTGGAGATACTTTTATAACCCTTTCCAGCTTTATGCAAGTCAACAAATTTTGATCATAGGTCTTCTGAGAGCTCTTTTGTGCAAGGCATCATTCACATCAGGCAATGCTTCTTGTGAAAAGCAAACCCAGAACTGGTGTGTGTTTTTTATAGGGCAGGGCAGCTGTAACCAACACCTCCAATCTCATCTCATTGATTATACTCCAGTTGGCTGATACCTCATTCCAATTAGCTCTTGGAGATGTCATTAGTCTAGGGGTTCACATACTTTTTCCACCTCCACTGTGAGTGTTTACATGGTGTGTTCAATAAAAACATGGTAACATTTAGTTCTTTGTGTGTTATTAGTTTAAGCAGACTGTGATTGTCTATTGTTGTGACTTAGATGAAGATCAGATCACATTTAATGACCAATTTGTGCAGAAATCCAAATCATTCCAAAGGGTTTGCATACTTTTTTTTGCAACTGTAACTCAAAATAAGGCAATAATTCAAACATATTAACTCTCCAATCAACAAATTAATTACATTGAAAGTCATCTGGGATATATAAACGGATTTACACTTTAGAAATCATGGATTGACATTTTATGATCGAATCACTTATTGGGGAATTAATGAATAGCAATATACGGTGGAGAAGATCGTTGAATGACCACTCATTCTGCCAACTATATTTGCACATTTATACATCTGTGACTATTTACAAAAAACTATTCCATGCCTGATTATAGGCTACTACTGAGGAAATTCATATTTTTACTGACTCGGCACCAAAAATACAGGGAACCTCCCTCCCCACTAAAAGGGTAAAGCCAGTATATGCATCTTATAATCTCACCATGTATTAATCTGCAATTTTTCAATCTTACCATGTACTAATTGTATGTACCATTTTTATTAGTTTTTTTGTACTATTTTATGGTAGGGTAATACCCCCCCCCCCCCCTCCTTTTAAAGGGACATTTTTTTAAGTGATTTTATTATAAAGAAACAATTTTTATGATTGATGTTCAAATAAATGTATATTTTACTTATATTGCTCTCTGTGTGGTCAACCAAGTGAAGAGTGCCAATTTATTACATTTAAAGAAATACAAAAAGTTTACCCCACAAATAATTTTTTCTCATTTTCCAATGCAAGACACAGTAACTGAAATGGTGCCATTACAAAATACAACTTATCCTGCAAAAACTAAGCCCTCATATGGCTATATGAAAATAAAAAATAAAAAAAGTTATGGCTATTGGAATGAGGGAAGGAAAAAAAACTAAAATGGGCCCGTTCCTTAAGGGTTTAAACACCTAATTTACATATTCATAAAATTCAGAATTTTTCTACAGGGGAGTTGTGGATCAACAAATCAAGGGCACCACTGTAATCAGGTAAACAAGACATATATGGCACTGGGCTTGTTTACATGAAGATGCTGGTGACAGACTCCCTTTTATAAATGTTTAAAGCTTGTATGAAGTTTATTTCTTTATTTGCTTTTATCCTTTTAGTCCAGTGTATCTGTGCAGTTTTCTTAACCCAAGATCAAGGCCAAATCTAATAATGTCAAAAGGGAACTTGAAAGAATTTTATATAAAATTCAGTTCACAGTTTTATAACATTGTAATGTCTGTAATAGATTAAATGATATAATTAAAAAAACAATCAATACTCACTTCAACAAATTTCCAAGTTCTCAGTTTGTATCAAAGGTGCTGTTAACATCACATGTTCACGGATAGTATTCTTGAAACTTAAAGGGGTCATCCAGCCTTGGAGCTGACAACCCCTGGAGTCCTAAAGCTTATTTCATACTACTGGCAAGAGTTCCAGCAGAGAACAAAGATTCAGTATAACTTGTATTTTATTCATTTAGATCTCTGCTCTTTCTGTACTCTGGAGTCCAGTGGGAAGTTATATTCAGTGATTGAAAATGTTCCCTGTAAGACTGTGCATACAGATAGCTGTCAATTACTGACTAAAATACACACTGGACTCCTAAGCATAGAAAAAGCAAGGATTTTAACAAAAAAATATATAAGCTACACTAAATCTTTCCCACAAAATGATCTGCTCAGCAACTCCTGCTCTAAACTGCAGATAAAACGAATGTATATGTGCAATGAGCTAGATCGGGGTATGCACTCTGATGCCAAGTTATGCAATGGCTGGGTCGGGTGTATGTTATAGTCTATAGTTTTGTTCATGATGCCAATTGCAGCGTGCGCAGGGTACTGTCATAGGGATAAAAGATGGTCGGTCAGAAGAGGCAGTGATGCCTCCCTGAATACTGCTCAAAGAATACAACAAAAGAAAAATATGGGGGGCAGTATACTCAATAAAACTTCACTTTTAATAGCGTATAGGAGATAAAAAACGGCCCCTACTAACGTACGAGTAAGACGTGTATGCCCTTGACCTATTGAGGTGACGGGGCAGAAACAGTTACAATACAAACAAAAATGTATACGATGGACTGGACAAATATATATATGGGAAAACCAGTATGACGGTGTTGGTATGTGTAACCCACTGGCCCTACTGCCTCCCTACTTGTCCTAGTCCACCCTATAAAGTCTTTCCAAAAGACGGGGTCCAAAAAGCCCCGCAAGGGGTGGCCCAGACTGGAACTCTGTTCCTGTTTAGCAAGCCCTGGTGAGGCCCTAACACAGATTCTCATCCAATAGAACAATACACATAAAATAATGTAGAGATATTGACCCACAAAAAAAACAAATAAAGGGCCCTTTGGGGGTATACTCAAGTGTCCCGACGTGTTTCTTCAGTGGATGCCCCAGGATTCTTCAGGGGACACGGGGCAGAGGTGATGGTTATCCCTCCAGGCTGGTTGACCAAGGATTTAGGAGATAGCCTGTGCATTAACTGCAGTCAGTATGTGGCTGAGTCTAGGGGTAACCGCAAACAATGAACAAACAGAAATGAGTAAAGTAACTTAAATGAACCTCCATCAATCTTCTCCTGTGGGCAGTAGAGGGAAATCACTTACTTGCTAAGTCGCTGCGGTCAGCATATGGCTGTAAGTCCACCTCCAAGCAGGACCCTGGGTGATGGTGTCTGCAGTGGTGGGGTGACCGGCAGCAGATGGGGCAGGACTGCCCCCTTATAAAGGGCCATGTGGGACGCCTCCTAATCGGCTTACAATTGCTGGTCAGACGCCCAATGATGACCAAAAATAAACAGGGTTTAAATGACAGAGACTTCAGTCCTAGGGCCTAGGCAAAAAACCTAGCGAACAAAAGAAGGAGCTATAATTTAATTGCTCATTGAGGCCGTGAGGGGCGACTGTGTTTAGGGGGAACGTCCACCAGCATTCTCTTTGTAGGATGTGTCTATTCCAGTCGCCCCCCCCGTATGGGTTTGAGAACACACTCAATGGCCATAAAACTGATGGCCGAAGGGCGTCCATCGTGTGACAGCTGTACATGGTGCGCTATGGGGGTATCCCTGTTGTTTCGGATGTCACCGTAGTGTTCCCCCATACGCTTGCGCAGTTCCCTGAAAGTTTTGCCAATGTAACGTAGCCCACAAATACACGTTATCAGGTAGATCACACCTGCCGTGCGGCAGTTGATAAAGCCTCTCACATGGTAAACAGTGTTGTTTGGTTCCCCAGTGAAGGTCTTACCCTGTGACAGACAGCCACAGAAGCTACAATGTCCACATCTGTGGCATCCCGTCACAGGTGTATCCAGCCATGTCCGTGGCTTTGCTGGAGGTGCAAAATGGCTGTGCACCAGCCTATCCCTTAGGTTATTCCCTCTCCTGAAGGTGAGGGAAACAGAGGGACTAAGAACCTCAGTCAGGTCTGGGTCCATCAACAAGGTGTCCCAGTGCCGTGCCAAGATCTTCTTTACTTGGGAAGCCGCAGCATCGAAAGTGCCTATTACCTGGACAGTACCTTGAGATTCACGCACCCTGCTAGTCGTGGGGTGGAGTAACTCTGTTCAAGTGCGTATTTTAGTTTTCTCGTAGGCCAGTCTGAGGGTCCTGTCCGGATACACCCTTTCCTGAAACCTAGACCTCAGGTCTCTAGCCTGGTGCTTGAAATCACTGAGTTCTGAGCAGTTACGTTTTAATCTCAAGTACTGTCTGGTTGGAATCCCTCTCTTAAGAGGGACAGGATGGCAGCTGTCCCACCTAAGGAGGGAGTTGGTAGACGTAGGCTTCCTGTAGATAGACGTGCTCAGGCCGCCCTTGTCATCCCTACAGATAACCACATCCAGGAAAGGCAGGCGATCTTTAACAATTACGGAGGTAAATCTTAAATTGAAGCTGTTCACATTCAATTCTAAAATAAGTCTATCGAAATCGCTCTCTGGCCCGCTCCATAACAGAAAAATGTCGTCGATGTAGCGTGACCAGAGAGCGATGTATTCGATAAACCAAAGTGATGGTTCCCCAAACACCACAGACTCCTCCCACTAGCCCAGGAGTAAGTTGGCATACGAAGGGGCACAAGAACTGCCCATAGCAGTGCCCCTGAGCTAGTGGTATAAGCGACCGTCAAATAAGAAAAAATTACTTGACAGTATGAAGTTTAAAAGCTCGAGGGTAAACGTGTTGTGCAACGAGAATTGCTGCCCTCTAGTCTGTAGGTAATGGCTGGTAGCTTCCAGTCCTCGTTCATGTGGAATGGAGGAATATAGGGCCTCCACAGCAATGGAGGCCAGGAACCAGTGTAGCTCAATACAAATATCCTCCAATTTTCCTAGCAGATCGCCTGTGTCCCGTACATAGGACGGTAGAGCCAAACACAAAGGGACGCAACACCTTATCCACATAGATCCCGCAGTTCTGTGACAAGCTCCCAACTCCCGAGACGATTGGTCGTCCCTTGACTGGGGTGGTCACCTTATGAACTTTGGGCAGACAGTAGAAGGTAGCTGTTACCGGATGGAGTGGATATAGGAACTCATATATCTCACCACTAATTTAGAGAGGCCTTTTTAGCTTTTTCTAGAATGTGTCTCAAGGTCCCTTACAGACTGCTGGTAGGGTTATTGGGGAGTATTTCATAACCAGTCTCGTCTTCCAGGACGGAGAGACACATTCCTCTATATGCCAGCATGTCCATCACGACGACATTGCCTCCCTTATCTGATGGTTTGATAATGATATTTTTGTCACTTTCAAGACTCACAATAGCCATCCTCTCTTCCCTACTGCAGTTGAACCTGGGTGGAACAGGGTGTATGCGGGCCAAATCCGAGGTAGTGTGTTGTAGGAACACATCTACACACGATACATCTCCCATGGGGGGCATTCTAATACTTTTGTTCTTAAGGGACGTGAAGGGACCTAACCCCTCAGCATTGGGTGGTAGTTGATCCAGGTTAAAGAGAAGGTGGACGTCCTTCAAAATATCGACAGGAACGCCCAATTCTCGACTTTCCCTTTTTTCCTTAAGTTTATGGAACTTATGCCACTTAAGTCTGCAAGCGAAGAGGTGAAGATCCCTTGTCCACCGGAAAATGTAAAACTTATTTGTTGGAACAAAGGAAAGTCCACGTCCCAGCAATTTAAGTTCGATTGGTGAGAGTACCCGAGAGGAGAGGTTTATAACCCGTTTATCCAAGGGAGGGGGGGTGGCCCGTGGTGCCTATAGCTGGGCATTCCGGTTCCTGAGGGGATAGTGTGTCCCTTGGTCTAAAAAAGGAGAGCCCAGCGGGGATATAGGTGGATTTTGAGGGGGATTTTGTGGATTCTGTCTTGGGCAATTACCTTGTCCCCTTGATCTGTACAATCCTCGTCCCTGCCCCCTGTTCTTAGGGTACCTCTCTTTCTCTACATCAGAGACTTCTGTGTCCGTGGAGGAGAGGTCGGTGTTCTGGGTGACGGGTGGGTTTGTTAAGAATTGGTACACCTTATTGTCACGAAAATCCTGAAAATCTCAGGTAAATTGTTTGTGCTTACGGTCTTTAAGTTGATACTGAAACCGTTCCACCGTATTCTGTAGCTGCACCTCTTTAGCAGAGAATTCAGGTTCTAACTGAAACTTCTCTGCAATCTCAATCTGTTCGCTAAGACTGCTTTCCGCCCGACCCAGAATCACCTTTTCTTCATCCAGGAGAAGCTGCATTAATTTCAAAGAATTAGAGGTTGCCTCCCTCTCCCATTTCTTTAGGAATTCAGGGTTCCTGATGCGATGTGCAGGGGTCAGAGTAATATGAAGACCTCTCGGTACAATCCCCTGTCTTATTTAGTGTTCTAGGCCCTGTACCTCCCACCAGGAGCTAATGTGCTCTTTGTAGAGTCTGGTGAGTTCTGAGAAGGCACCGTTTAGTGTGGGGGTGTATTTTTTCTGGACAAACAGTTGTTCAGAAAATACCAGGCTAGCTTCAGATACCCAGATGTTCATGTCCAAGCCCGTGGTCAGAAACCCTGACATTCCCCTGATTTGAAAAATCAATAAAAGATGGTCGGTCAGAAGAGGCAGTGATGCCTCTCTGAATATTGCTCAAAGAATGCAGCAAAAGAAAAATATGGGGGGCAGTATACTCAATAAAACTTCACTTTTAATCTTTTAATAGCGTATAGGAGATAAAAAACGGCCCCTACTAACGTACAACGAGTAAGACGTGTATGCCCTTGACCTATTGAGGTGACGGGGCAGAAACAGTTACAATACAAACAAAAATGTATACGATGGACTGGACAAATATATATATGGGAAAACCAGTAAGACGGTGTTGGTATGTGTAACCCACTGGCCCTACTGCCTCCCTACTTGTCCTAGTCCACCCTATAAAGTCTTTCCAAAGGACGGGGTACAAAAAGCCCTGCAAGGGGTGGCCCAGACTGGAACTCTGTTCCTGTTTAGCAAGCCCTGATGAGGCCCTAACACAGATTCTCGTCCAATAGAACAATACACGTAAAATAATGTAGGGATATTGACCCACAAAAAACACAAATAAAGGGCCCTTTGGGGGTATACTCAAGTGTCCCGATGTGTTTCTTCAGTGCATGCCCCAGGATTCTTCAGGGGACACGGGGCAGAGGTGATGGTTATCCTTCCAGGCTGGTTGACCAAGGGTTTAGGAGATAGCCTGTGCATTAACTGCAGTCAGTATGTGGCTGAGTCTAGGGGTAACCGCAAAGAATGAACAAACAGAAATGAGTAAAGTAACTTAAATGAACCTCCATCAATCTTCCCCTGTGGGCAGTAGAGGGAAATCACTTACTTGCTAAGTCGCTGCGGTCAGCGTATGGCTGTAAGTCCACCTCCAAGCAGGACCCTGGGTGATGGTGTCTGCAGTGGTGGGGTGACCGGCAGCAGATGGGGCAGGACTGCCCCCTTATAAAGGGCCATGTGGGACGCCTCCCAATCGGCTTACAATTGCTGGTCAGACGCCTAATGATGACGTCATGGGAGGCATCTGAATATCGCGGTCATGTCATCGGAAGAGCCGAAATCACATGGCCGCGCATGCGCTCTAAACCTCTGCCCCATGCGTTTCATGAGGCTAGAGGTGGAACGCGCGGCTGTATTTCCGCATCACGTGACCGCCGACGTCAATGACGATCGCGTCATGACGGCGATCACGAGATCGGAGTCGCATAGCAGCCGCGCTTGCGCATGGATGCCCCAGATAACTAAAGTGGCCAAACACCTGGTCTGAGTGCTTAACGATTTAGTGTAGCATCACTTTGGGGCAGAATTTTGGTCATGCAGAACCGCGCCTCCAGTCTGCATGACCATATAGCTGGACCACCCCCTATTAAGAGTATATTAATTAGGAGGATTTGGCTCCAGTATTGCTTCAGAGATAGTACATAAAGGGGGAGCACACAGCTTGGCTCATTGGTTTGGTGGAACAATAACCCCCTTATCCTTCTCATATTTTCTCATGAGACATGGCAGTGTGTGCCTATTATCCCACAAAAAACCACAAATAAACAGGGTTTAAATGACAGAGACTTCAGTCCTAGGGCCTAGGCAGAAAACCTAGCGATCATAAGAAGCAGCTGTAATTTAATTGCTCATTGAGGCCGTGAGGGGCGACTGTGTTTAGGGTGAACGTCCACCAGCATTCTCTTTGTAGGATATGTCTATTCCAGTCGCCCCCCCGTATGGGTTTGAGAACACGCTCAATGGCCATAAAGCTGATGGCCGAAGGGCGTCCATCGTGTGACAGCTGTACATGGCACGCTATGGGGGTATCCCTGTTGTTTCGGATGTCACCGTAGTTTTCCCCCATACACTTGTGCAGTTCCCTGAAAGTTTTGCCAATGTAACGTAGCCCACAAATACACGTTATCAGGTAGATCACACCTGCCGTGCGGCAGTTGATAAAGCCTCTCACATGGTAAACAGTGTTGTTTGGTTCCCCAGTGAAGGTCTTACCCTGTGAAAGACAGCCACAGAAGCTACAATGTCCACATCTGTGGCATCCTGTCACAGGTGTATCCATCCACGTCCGTGGTTTTGCTGGAGGTGCAAAATGGCTGTGCACCAGCCTATCCCTTAGGTTATTCCCTCTCCTAAAGGTGAGGGAAACAGAGGGATTAAGAACCTCAGTCATGTCTGGGTCCATCAACAAGGTGTCCCAGTGCCGTGCCAAGATCTTCTTTACTTGGGAAGCCGCCGCATCAAAAGTGCCTATTACCTGGACAGTACCTTGAGATTCACACACCCTGCCGGTCATGGGGTGGAGTAACTCTGTTCGAGTGCGTATTTTAGTTTTCTCGTAGGCCAGTCTGAGGGTCCTGTCCGGATACCCCCTTTCCTGAAACCTAGACCTCAGGTCTCTAGCCTGGTGCTTGAAATCACTGAGTTCTGAGCAGTTATGTTTTAATCTCAAGTACTGTCCGGTTGGAATCCCTCTCTTAAGAGGGACAGGATGGCAGCTGTCCCACCTAAGGAGGGAGTTGGTAGACGTAGGCTTCCGGCAGATAGACGTGCTCAGGCCGCCCTTGTCATCCCTACAGATAACCACATCCAGGAAAGGCAGGCGATCTTTAACAATTACGGAGGTAAATCTTAAATTGAAGCTGTTCACATTCAATTCTAAAATGAGTCTATCGAAATCGCTCTCTAGCACGCTCCATAACAGAAAAATGTCGTCGATGTAGCGTGGCCAAAGAGCGATGTATTCGATAAACCAAAGTGATGGTTCCCCAAACACCACAGACTCCTCCCACTAGCCCAGGAGCAAGTTGGCATATGAAGGGGCACAAGAACTGCCCATAGCAGTGCCCCTGAGCTGGTGGTATATGCGACCGTCAAATAAGAAAAAAATTACTTGACAGTATGAAGTTTAAAAGCTCGAGGGTAAACGTGTTGTGCAACGAGAATTGCTGCCCTCTGGTCTGTAGGTAATGGCTGGTAGCCTCCAGTCCTCGTTCATGTGGAATGGAGGAATATAGGGCCTCCACATCAATGGAGGCCAGGAACCAGTGTGGCTCAATACAAATATCCTCCAATTTTCCTAGCAGATCGCCTGTGTCCCGTACGTAGGACGGTAGAGCCGACACAAAGGGACGCAACACCTTATCCACATAGATCCCGCAGTTCTGTGACAAGCTCCCAACTCCTGAGACGATTGGTCGTCCCTTGACTGGGGTGGTCCCCTTATGAACTTTGGGCAGACAGTAGAAGGTAGCTGTTACCGGATGGAGTGGATATAGGAACTCATATTCCTCACCACTAATTAGAGAGGCCTTTTTAGCTTTTTTTAGAATGTGTCTCAAGGTCCCTTGCAGACTGCTGGTAGGGTTATTGGGGAGTATTTCATAACCAGTCTCGTCTTCCAGGACGGAGAGACACATTCCTCTATATACTAGCATGTCCATCACAATGACATTGCCTCCCTTATCTGATGGTTTGATAATGATATTTTTGTCACTTTGAAGACTCACACTAGCCATCCTCTCTTCCCTACTGCAGTTGAACCTGGGTGGAACAGGATGTATGCAGGCCAAATCCGAGGTAGTGTGTTGTAGGAACACATCTACACACGATACATCTCCCATGGGGGGCATTCTAATACTTTTGTTCTTAAGGGACGTGAAGGGACCTAACCCCTCAGCATTGGGTGGTAGTTGATCCAGGTTAAAGAGAAGGTGGATGTCCTTCAAAATATCGACAGGAACGCCCAATTCTCGACTTTCCCTTTTTTCCTTAAGTTTATGGAACTTATGCCACTTAAGTCTGCGAGCGAAGAGGTGAAGATCCCTTGTCCACCAGAAAATGTCAAACTTATTTGTTGGAACAAAGGAAAGTCCACGTCCCAGCAATTTAAGTTCGATTGGTGAGAGTACCCGAGAGGAGAGGTTTATAACCCATTTATCCAAGGGAGGGGGGGTGGCCTGTGGTGCCTATCTCTGGGCGTTCCGGTTCCTGAGGGGATAGTGTGTCCCTTGGTCTAAAAAAGGAGAGCCCAGCGGGGATATAGGTGGATTTTGAGGGGGATTTTGTGGATTCTGTCTTGGGCGATTACCTTGTCCCCTTGATCTGTACGATCCTCGTGTTCTTAGGGTACATCTCTTTATCAGAGACTTCCGTGTCCGTGGAGGAGAGGTCGGTGTTCTGGGTGACGGGCGGGTTTCTTAAGAATTGGTACACCTTATTGTCACGAAAATCCTGAAAATTTCTGCTAAATTGTTTGTGCTTACGGTCTTTAAGTTGATACTGATACTGTTCCACCTGCCCCGTCACCTCAATAGGTCAAGGGCATACTCGTCTTACTCGTTGTACGTTAGTAGGGGCCGTTTTTTATCTCCTATACGCTATTAAAAGGGAAGTTTTATTGAGTATACTGCCCCCCATATTTTTCTTTTACTGTCACAGGGCCCTTTAAGGGTGTTATAACTCACGCACCAGGTTAGGAATGCCAGAGTGGTGTAATGTCTCTGTATGGTAGTGGTAATGGTGTCAACTGTGTCTCCTACCTGGGTGCGGCTGGACTCCTGGAGCCTGGCTCACTTGCAATAAAATCAGTGTGGTGCTAGTAGGAGTAATAGAGGAATTTGCAGCAGTAATTGAGATCCAGACTTTAGTTAAAGTTCAAACTTGTCTTTACTGAGGATAACTTTCGTCCAAGCAGGATACAGCATTAGTCTTAGGTCCCAGCAGGTATTGGCAATGGTTGGCAGGGATTTATCTTCTCTCTCAACCTGGAGCTTGCAGGAAAAGACGTCTGCTTGTTAGCTCTGATTAGCTTCTGCACTTTCTATCTTCTGCTGTGTGGGGACTAACTAGCTGAGGAGGAATATGGCTTCTCCTGGGTCTCTGGATTTCTACTCACAGTTATCTTCACAGGGTATACTTTCTTCCTGGAGTTCTGGAGTTTATCTGCTTGCTTCATCCAGCTAAGGCTGCAGGGCTCAGGCTGGGGATCATGATCAATGTCTCAACCGAGACAAGATCCTGGCTTTGTCCTCTATATCTGGGAGCTCCTAACATGCACACCCTACCCCTAGCAGGGGGTGGGCTACACTACTACTCTAACTTTCTTCTCTCTCCATGAGGCAGGATGTGGGAGCAACTCACTCTGCTCACAGAGGGGGGAGCTAAACTGGAATGAACTATTCCAGCTTAGATGTGCTAAACTGTAGCAAAGTCCTTGCCAGAACATTGCTGCCACCTGCTGGTGAACATGAAAATTACAACAATATATATTTAATAAGGCTCACAATGCACAATTGTGAGAATATGATATAAAATTACACAAGATGACAAGTTAAATGTTCTTAACAGATTGTAGCGGGGTAAAAGAGTTTAGTAACACAACTCTGGGGTGTTACATATGTGTCAACTAACACCACTAATGTCAGATAAGTGCAGGTCCCACCTCTGGAACCCACATATATCTCCAGAACGGGACCCCCAAAGTAGAGAGCAGCCACACATGTACAGCCATTCTCCATTCTTTTCGATGGAGAATGGCCGAGCACTGGCTCGGCTATCTCCAGCAGTCTCATAGAATTTAATAGAGCAGTAGCCATATTTGCACAGTGAGTTCTACATTCATCTCCATGGCACTTCAGAAAATGCAGAATGTACTCGCTCGGCTATTTTCAGAACTCGTAGAAAGGAATGGATAGCACTCCACGCATGCACGGTGTATTCTTAACTTTCGGGGGCCTGTTCTGGAGACAGGTGAAGGTCCCAGAATTGGGACCCACACATAGAGATATTCCAGTAATGTCTTAGAGGAGACAACCCCTTTAACAACAGGTCGACATTTTTATATCTGTTGTACATACCGGTAGTTATATAAAAGTAAATTACATTTACAGAAGGCATTCGTATTTTGTACAAACATAACATTAATTTAGCAAAAATGATTTCCTCTTTATAAATAGTACAGCTTGTAATCTTTAGGTATGTGGAAAAAGTGTTGCTGTACAGAAAATATTAACTGCAGATTCATAAATATTCAGTATCATAATTTGGGATGAGCGAACTTCATATTTTGAAGTTCGGATTGAGGTATATGCTGAATTACATTATGGATTCTGTTACCACGGACCATAACGCAATTCCATGACAGAATGCATAACAGAATGCCTTTAAAGGCATTCCGTTATTCATTCCGTCATAATAGAAGTCTATGGCCTGAATAATGGATCCGTCCGGTTTCCTTTATGCAGGAGAGGACTCCAGCATAAAGGAAATGCGATGGATCCGTTATGCTCACCATAGACTTCTATTATGACGGAATGAATAACGAAATGTCTCTAAAGGCATTCCGTTATGCATTCCATCATGGAACTGTGTTATGGTCTGTGGTAACGGAATCCATAACGCAATTCAGCATATACCCGAACACGTACTTCAAAATATGAAGTTCGCTCATCCCTAATCATAATGATTACTCATCAAAGTAAAATTAGAGCAACATCTAGACATCGACAGAAGAACAGTGACTCCAAGTGGCTAAGAAAATGTCAAAATAATCAACTAATAGATTTGAGCATAAAAAAAAACATGAACTCTATTATGCTTATAAAAATATTATGTTTTATTATTATTCCTGTTATCATTATTATGTATCATTGCCATTTTAGTTATTATTGTACCATATACAGCACCAAAACCTGATACACAAACTTATAGGTATATGATCAGATACAGGACTGAGAATGTGACTGATCAGATACAGGGAAGGTAAAAGCTGTTTTGTTCTCTAGCATTCAGATTTGCAGATACAACGTAAGGTACAGTAAAATATGGTATTTGTTATAGTTGTAAATATACATTGAAAGGGGTTATATGAGATTTTTTAACTGATGACCTATCCTCTGGATAGTTCATCAGTATCTGACTGGTGGGGGTCCGATACCTGGGGCCCCGCCAATCATCTGTTTGAGAAAGTAGCGCTGCAGCATTATAGCAGTTTTGTCTACGCCATGTGATGTCAAGTTCATCGGTCACATGGCCTAGGAGCTGCTAAGCTCCAATGAAGTGAATAAGGCTGATCTGCCATACAAAGCAAAGCCTATGTGGAATGTACGGTGCTGTGCTTGGTGAGCAGCGAGAAGGCCGGGTTACCAATGCAAGCACCGATGCCCTCTCAAACAGCTGATCAGCCGGGGTCCCCATGTTGGACCCTACCGATCAAATACCAATGACCTACCCAGAGGATAGGTCATCAGTTAAAAAAATCTCAGACAACCCCTTAAATAGCACATGTTCATAAACGCAATAAATAACTTGATTTCTATGAACTTTACCATTTTACAAACGTTCTGAGAGTTCTGTTCTTTGTTGTCATCTGTAGCAAGCTAGTGTATTCACATCTTCTTCAGCTAGGTGCATGGCACAAACGATTGTCAATTTTGTAAGAGGTGGCAAAACAGGGCAGCAGAACTTATTTACCCTTGGGCCTCTATTGTCTTTGATGCATTGCTAAGTACTTCTGCATAATATCCTGCATGCTGCTTCTGAGGGGATGTTAATGAGAGATAGGATATCATCTTCTCTGTGTGCTGTATATGGGAGACACCATAGTTCCTTCTCTCCACTCACTAGCTGATATAAACTTAGGGCCAGTGTACATGCAGTTTTTTTGTGCTGATTTTGGCACGTTTCCATAACAGACTCCCATTCATTTTAATGGCAAGCAACACTTGCTTTTTTGCCATGTGGGATAAAAAGAAGCATGGAAAAAAAAGAACCAGCATTACTTATCTGTGGCAGAATCTGCACTGAATCGCCTATTGAAATTAATGTGAAGCATCAAAACCCCCCATCTGTAGAATTCTATGTGTATTTTTGCACGATTTCTGCACCAAAACCCCCAAACTGAATGTGTAATTTTGTACTGCAGTAAACACCCATTGGTAAAAAAAAAATGTCAAAAACAGCATCAATAAAGACTATATGAAAAGTACGCTGAAAAAACAAAACAAAAACATGCACGTATTCCATGCTAAATTTTGTAGGCAGATTTAAAAAATTCGTACACCGCGCATGCGCACTTAGGGGTATAGAGATTTTGCAGCGCAAAATGTTTCATCAGATCTCCCTACCCCTGAGTGCGCAGGCGCCCACAAATCATCAGTTGCAGTTCATCCTTACCGCAGAGCTGAGTGCTGGATACCGAGCTCGCCACATAGTAGAGCTGAACTGCAACTGATGATTTGTGGGCCCGTGCGCACTCAGGGGTAGGGAGATCTGATGAAACATTTTGCGCTGCAAAATCTCTATACCCCTAAGTGCGCACGCGCGGTGTACGAAGTACTTCTATTGCGGCGCTGCAATAATTCATTGCTAAGCCGGCGGATGTGCGCTTGCGCAGCGCTGCGCACACCCTCCTCCAGCTGATTCCTTGGCGGCCTCGTCACTTCTGGTGCGGCCGCGTCACTTCTGGTATAGACTTTTGGCAAGGTATAGAGATTTGGCAGAACACCGGCTCTATCATAAGGCAGCCCAAGCAGCTGCTTGAGGGCGCAGAGAAGGGGGGGGCGGCGCCTGGGCGGAAAACAATTAACTTGCTAACTTACACTTGCCCCGCTGAGCCTGTGTGCCACTCAGCCCGGCAGCCCCCCCGGCCATCACTGTCTCAGTCACAGAGCGAGCGGCACGCAGCCGCAGCCGCCAACACATACAGTGAGCTACGAGACCCTGGTGTATTTAAATCTCATTTAGCCTGTCTTTCAGAAAAGCTTCTCCTGGGATTCAGGCACTTACCCACACAACTATGAGAGCTGTACAACCAGTTACTTAAAAAAAAAAAAAAGAATAACCTGCTACATCCATACACAGTGTGCTGCAGCACACTAGGTATCAAAGTTATCTACAGTAGAAGTCTTATATTATTGTTTTTTTTAGCAACTGGCCATACAGCTCTAATACCTGTGTGGGTAAGTGCCTTGCCTCTGATACAGAAGGTTTTTCTGAAAGGCAGGCTAAATAAGAACATAAGCACCAAATCTTCAACACTAGAGGCTGGTGGGAACACAGGCCGGAAGAGGCCTGCATCGCATCACTGACATGGAGGTAAGTGGTTTTTTTTGTTGTTTTTTTTTTGTTTGTTTTTTTAAATACCGAACTGTTACTTTACTGCCACGGGGGAGGGGGGGGGGATACTGGCACATGGAGGGGGGGAGGAGAGAGGCACTTGATACTGGCACATTAGGGGGCAGGGGGAGAGGATGGCACTATGATATTGGCACATGGGGAGGGCAAGAAATGGACATGAATCATGAGGGGCAGAAATGGACATGAATCATGAGGGGCAGAAATGCGAAATGATGGGGGGGGGCAAGAAATGGGCATGAATCATGAGGGGCAGAAATGTGAAATGATGGGGGGCAAGAAATGGACATGAATCATGAGGGACAGAAATGTGAAATGATGGGGGGGGAGGCAAGAAATGGACATGAATCATGAGGGGCAGAAATGTGAAATGATGGTGGGGGGCTTAGAAATGAATATGAATCATGAGGGGCAGAAATGTGAAATGATGGGGGCGGGCAAGAAATGGACATGAATTATGAGGGGCAGAAATGTGAAATGATGGGGGGCAAGACATGGACATGAATCATGAGGGGCAGAAATGTGAAATGATGGGGGGGGCAAGAAATGGACATGAATCAGGAGGGGCAGAAATGTGAAATGATGAAGGGGGGGGCACCAAAATGTAGATTCACTTGTGTTGACAAAAATCCTTGCACCGGCCCTGGCAGGGATGGCCAACCTGAGCCTCTCCAGGTGTTGCAAAACTACAACTCCCAGCAAGCCGAGACTACCTACAGCTATCAGCCTACAGCAGGGCATGTTGGGAGTTGTAGTTTTACAACAGCTGGAGAGCCGCAGGTTGGCCATGCCTGTACTACAGCTTTGAAAGTGAGACTACCATCATCTTATAGACAATGATCTTGGCCATCTCATACATAAATTGGACTTGCAACTATTTAGCATATAATTAGTTATGCAGAATCATGTCATGTAACTGCAATGTTACTGTTTAGCTCCTAAAATTCAAAATTTTTATTATTTTGTAAATCCACCTTTGGTTTTCAACAGTGCCTGAATCCTTCTGGACATGCTCTCGATCAGATTCAAGCATGTCTCAACTGTAATCTGTTCCCAGGTCTCTTCTACACGTTCCCAATGTTGGTGCATACTGGTCAACTCACTTGGGTATGAATACAGCTCAGAAGTATTCGATTGGGTTGAGGTCCGGGGACTGTGGAAGCCAATCCAGCACCTCTACTTCATTATCATTAAACCATTTCTATGCCAATTTCCACATATGCTGGGTCATTGTCTTACCGGAACATAGTACTCATCTTGTAGGATACTCACATATAGCTCAGTATTGATACCACCATCAATCCTGTAAAGAAAAATCACTGAATAAAGTGGCCTAAATGGGAGGAAATGCTCAACCCCAAACACTGTAGCGTGTTTATAATCAGGAAAGCAAGTGATCCGTTGCTAACGGCATTCCCCAGCAACAATGCATACAATGAAAGATGCCGGCAGCGGACCACATGCACCACAAAAACATCCTACACAAGATGAAATATGCATTGCATGTATGCATTTTTTCTGGGGATCACTTGCTCCCCCGATTATAGCAACGCTAGTGTGAAAGTACCCTAAGGAGAGCAGTCAAAGCCCCTCAGAGCCCCGAGTTGTCTGCAGATAGGAACCAATGCTTAGTAGGACAGACTCTTCCAGACTGCATGAGTGACCAGAAGAAGACACCGAGATAAGGATACTCAGCCACAGATCCTGGGTCAGCAGCCCTGTCACCAGGGAGCCAGCTGGGCGACTTTCCTATTCGAATGCAACCATAACTTACCATCACTTCTGGAGAGCAGCAACACATGGAGGACCAAGCGTAGCGTTGAGGCTACACCAAACCTGGTCACTGCAAATATTTAATTATCTTAATAATTTGCTCTCATTAAAATACTTACTAACAGTATATTCCCCTTTTATCCTAATGATTACTTCAATTCATTTGAATGGGACTTGCAGAAATCCATGTACTTCATATCAAAACAACCCTATTCAAATGATGAAATTGAAATCCAGTTGCAGAAATTTTTGCAACAAAATCTGCCACATCTGAAGGCACCCTTAGGGTTGATACAAACGACTGTGATCATGGTAGGAAACATGGCCTGTGTGTTGGCCACATCGCCAGGACTGATCGTAACCCCCTTGACCCGAACTGACTGCATCATAGAGATTTACGGTGCATCATAAACCTTTATGATGCAGTCAGTACTATATACACAGTTATATAGAAAGATGCTCCAGAATTGCTATTGCATTGAAAAGGCAAGTATTTACTAAAACCGATATGTTTTAGTAAAAGTCAGTATAAAACTGAGTCTGCTTTTATAGCGCCTACCAGTAGCCATTAGGCTCCAGGAGAAGTATATAGTGGGCTCAGCATGCATGTTGGTACTTGCATCCCTGGATCCGATGGAAGCTGTAATGGCACCGGATGGGGTTATAAGCAGAGTGTGCTTGGCGTGCATGCTGTACCTGCGCTCCCTGGACTTTGTGTGGCTGTCATGGCCCATAAAAGGTAGGAACTAGTGTTAGGGACCACTCATAGAGGCGACCTTGATGTGGTGAGTGGCTTATTACGCTTTGGCCAAAATGTACACTAATGCCTCATTCAACATCCAGCATAAAGGCAGGGCAGAGTGCTGGTTGCAGAGTGTGATTGCATTTGTGTTTTTGCGTTTGTATCTGTATTTCGCCAAAGCAATGTGCACCTGCATAGGGTTGTGCGGGCTGAATCCCCCACATTTTTTTAAAACCGATATGTGAAAAAAGGTGACAGGACTCTTCATGTCATTCCTTTCCATATCAATCAGAGAGCAACAGGCTTTTAAATAAAATTAAGAAAGAAAAAAAAAGGATAAGAACTTGTTTGTCTAATCACCCCTTTACATCTAATTAACAATTTAACACCTGAGATGCTGATGTCATTTGGCACCACAGCACCTAAGTCATGTTGTACTTTCCTCCAGTTTTATGAATGGAATAAAAAATGTATCAAAGATATTCTGCATCCCTAACGACCTGCACTATAAGCTGACTGCATTATGTATGGTTACAGTAAACACATAAAAAAAAATACTAAAAAACAATACCAGAATTGCTGGTATTGTGCAGTGGATCTTCTGCTGTTCTCCAAACAGCACAGAGATCAGGGGACACAGCATAGGAATGAGATGATAGGTGTCGCCGGTTACTAAGTGGGAATCTGCGCTGTTTGGAGAGCAGCAAAAGATGCACTGCACAAGCATCGGGACTGGAACACGTGGCGTAGGCGTAAGAAGACTGGGTTAGACCAGAAGTCTAGCTCTGTCAATCCAGGGGAAAGGGGAGGGACTAAAACTTAAGTGGTGTAACAATCTGGTGTTCCAAGGGCTCTGACCAGTCCCTAGGTGCTCAGTAATCTTATTTGCATACAAATAAAAGTCCAGTATTTTCATCAAAGGGGCAACATACTGTCATAATTAATGGCAGTATGGTTGCACCAGGCTCAGTGGTTACTACTGGTTCCTTACAGCGCTGGGGTCCTAGGTTTAAATTTGACCAAGGAGAACATCTCCATGGAGTATGTATGTTCTCCCCGTATTTGCATAGGTTTCCTCCCACACTCCAAAGACATACTGATAGGGAACTTAGATTGTGAGCACATTGGGGATAGCCTGATGCTAATGTCTGTAAAGCGCTGCTGAATATGTTAGTGCTATATACCGTATTTTTCTGACTATAAGACACACTGGACTATAAGACGCACCTAGGATTTGGAGGAGGAAAATAAAATAAAAATGCTTCCATCAGATCTCAGAGCAGGCCCCCAAATCAGATCCCCATTCTTCATCAGACCCCAGATAAGACCCCCATCAGACCCCCAATTATCATTAGACCCACAAATCAGACCCCCATTCTTCATCATATATCAGATTAGACCCCAAAATGAGACCCCCAACCCTCATCAGACTACATTCTTCATCAGACTTCAGATTAGATGAGACCCCCCAAGCTCCATCAGACCTCCCCAGCCTCTATCAAACTCAGATCAGACCCCCAAGCAGCCTCAAATTGTAACCCCTCACCCCCAATTACCCTCAGATTTGAACCCCTACGCGGCCCCAATCAGATGGGATCCCACAGCCCCCATCAGCCTCGGATCAATCCCTAATCAGACCCTGTCAGCCCCCATAAGACTCAGATCAGACCCCCAATCAGACCCTATCAGCCTCAGATCGGATCCCCCAGCCCAAATCAGCCTCAGATTGGACCCCCAGTGCCCATCAGACCTCAGGTCAGACTTTACAAAAAAAAAATATATAAACTGACCTCGCTTGCTTCAGACAGTGCTGCAGATCCAGAACTCACTGCTGCATCGCTTCTTCCGGGTCCCACGGTGTACTATGACCTGACTATAAGACTGTCACTTTCCCCCCATTTTTTGGGAGGAAAAGTGTGTCTTTTAGTCCGAAAGATATGGTAAGTAAGCAAAATAAATAAAAATAATTAGGGTATCGTTTTTATCAGCATGATCAACTGTAACGGACTGTATGCCTGGTTTAATAGGGTTGATCATGCTGACAGATGCTTTTTAATGCTTTGACCAGAGTTGTGCGCCAACTATATTTTTTCAGCTATTAATTCTCAAAATCCTTAATAAAAAGTGACATTTTTGGGAGGTTTTCAAGTATTAATGTATTAATATGCTACAGATTTTTCATTGCAGATTTAAGAAAAGAGATTTAAGAAATATCATTCACACGTTGCAAAAAAAAAAATCTACAGTGTAAATTGACCTGCATTGCCGATTTTAAGGAAACATTCACAGAGGACATACATATAGGGGAAAAGTCTTCAAAAAAAATCTACAACGTAAATTGACCTGCAGTGTGGATTTTAAGGATACATTCACATGGGACATATATACAGGGGAAAAGTCTGCTGTAGATTTTGCAACCATGCAAATTGCTAGACATGCAGTCTTTGCCACAGAAATAGATGTGGCTCTCCCAGCCTCGTGGCCCTTCAGCCTAGCCCGGTTGAGACCACACTCACAGAGCCTCAGTAGCACTCTGTTCAAAAGTATTCTCTCTCTCTCTCTCTGAGACTGACAGTCTGGGACAGGTTTTTATTTCCCCTTAACGATCCCAGATGTCACCTGGAGATCCCTCAGGCTTAGGGGAAAACAGGCCCCGGAATGGAGTGGACTGGGGAGGTCCCACTACCAAGCCTACCTTCCCCAGTCCAATAAAATCCAGCCCATAAACTACTAAAGAAAAATAGCTTCAGCAACTATGTTTGCTGAAGCCAGTACCATCCTGGATCTTATTTACCTCACCACTTGAGGAACCTGGGTGAGATATACACCCCTTCCGGGACTTTCTCACACATTTCACTGTTCACATAACCACACAGAGTATAGGGTCAAATCTGTGGCAATTCCACATCAAAACCTGCATGCAGATTTTGATGTACAATTTTGCTGTTTGTCTATCTCTACCTTCTCTTGGGGCGTTAAAAGCATTTAAAGGGGTTTTCGAGGAGCAATATATTGATTATCCTCAGGATAGTTCATCAGTATATGTTGGGGGTTCAACACCCAGAACTACCAACGATCAACTGTTTGAGGAGGCCGTGGCACTCTGGTGAGTGTCGTGGTCTCCTCCCAGCATATCGAGCACAGTGCCATACATTGTATAGTGGTTTTGCTTAGTATTGCAAACCAGGCCTATTCTCTTGAATGAGACTGAGCTGCACATAGGTCATGTGACTGATGAACATCACTGACCTAGGAAGAGGCCACAGAGCTCTCCGGAGCCTTGCGGCCTTCTCAATCAGCTGATTAGCTGGGAGTGCTGGTAGTCAGACCCCACTAATCAGATATTGATGTCCTACTCTGAAGATAGGTCGTAATTAAACTCCCAGAAAACCCCTTTAAGTTTTATATATTTTATAACAGGAGCTATACTTTGGTAAAATAATAACTAGATGGAGATAAAATTACAATCCTAAGGAATTTGATATATGTTTTTTAATGACCTGAAAGACCTAAAAAACTTGGTTAGACAATTTGTATGGCATCTGTAGCAAATCACACAGATTGGGCTCACTCTGGCATGTCCCTGGCTGTGTCACATCCATATATCATGAGAACATTGTCCGCTTTGGTGTACCGATCATTAGTGACAAGGTGCAATATAAATGTGTTTGGCAGAGGTTGGTGTCAGTTTGTGCTGTCCTGTGCAGCGTTCACTTCTTCATGGCAGTGCTATGGCCTCCGACGACAGCTGAGCAAAAGCAGCCAACATGAAGCTGGTAGCGTCATACACTGTGGACTTGCTCTGACAAGGATTGATTTCATAGCTGATGTAACCACCTAAAAAGGCGTTTAGAAGCCTTTGTTACTGTCACTGACTAGTCTTTTAGCTCCATTGTTTGCTGTGAAGAGGAGTTTCAAGCTCTATTTCTGTGTTGGCAGCACAATACAAGAATGTTCTACAAGGCATGAGAACCATAACTCTCATTGTCCTAGTGATGCATGGGAAGTGTCAGCTGTGGACATGGAACTCAGGATTTTATCTCCATTCTAATATGCTGTATGCAGAAACTTTGTTCATTTTGCTGTAAAATTCTTTTTCTTGGATGATTTTAGAATTGCAGTCTATACGATGAGCTTTATGCACCCGTTCAAGCTGTTCGTTCTATATTAATATAAGACATTTATCATTTATACACAATGAAGGCTGCCATCTGTATGGACTAAATCAATATCTGTGAGAATGAAGCCTATAAATTCTGTAGGGCAGTGACATAAATGAGGCAGAAAGACTACTTTCTGCACTGGTTTGAAGTGCCTGTAAAAAGGTTCTCTGGACAGTAATTTTTTTAAGGGTCAGAACACAAATAACTGTAGCCATGCACATTCGCATATATATTATCATATCATGCAGGATGCTTTGTATTTTTTCTGTGATTTTCTTTTTTTATAATGTTATTTTATTTAATACAGAATACAAAATATAAAACAAAGCAGTTGGCATACCTGATTTTCTTACATGATTACCAACAAATGCTACATAATTAACAACCTCAAATCTTTTCCTCTACCTGGAGGAGCGAGGCCAGACGAAAGTGAGTAAAGAAAAAAAATAAAAAAAATAGAAAGAAACAACCCTTGAACCTCTCTACCATAAGGAAATTATACTAGATTTTTTCATAGGCCTTCACTTTGTTTACGAGATTAATCCAATTGTGGATACTAGGAGATACAGCCATCGACAAACGGGCTATAATCACTAGAGCCAAGAGATGCACCGTAGTCAGGGCCGGGCTGACACAGAGGCTGGGGAGGCTCCAGCCTCCGGGCGCAGGCCAGCTCCCCAGCCTCTGGGCAGCAGGCAGGCTACTGACCACGTCTCTGCTGCTGCCGGGCTGCCGGCCGCGCTGGAGGACGGAGGGAGTAGTGAGCACTTGGCACTGACTTACGTGCTCCCGCTCCGCCTCCTGGCTCGGCCGCTCCGCTGCTCTGGTCTCTGCTCAGTCGCTTGCCTGACTGGCTGCATACAGCGACCTGACGCGCTGTACGCATTGTCTTATATGACTTGGGGTGGATGATGATTAATAACAAACATACATATCTAAATGGCGGGGGGGGGCTTGACTTGAGTCATCTACTGATGAGTGATCATCAGAGCATTAGAGCTGCGGGAATAAATTACATCTAAATGTCTGGTGGGGGTAGATGGGGGAGATCGAGGGCTGATGGGGGGAGGGGGGGTTAGATGATCTAACCCAGCCTCCCTTCCCCCATCAGCCCTTGTCCTACCACCCCATCTACCAGTACCCCTGCAAAACTTGCTAGTTTTTATTCTGTCTTGTTGACAGGATTGTGTTTATTTATATTAAAATTATGTGGTTATTGTCTTATATGACTTGTTTTTGCACTTTATTTCTATCTTTATATGGATCTAAAGAGGTTGTGCATTTGTTTACAGCTATAGTTAATTGGTACATTAAACTGTGCATATTTATGTGTGATTACAACAGTAAGTATTTAGTAAAGACTCCACAAGTTTGGGGGGGGGGGGGGCGCACTTGGGCAGCTCAGCCTCCGTTGGTGGTGGACCTTGTCCCAGCCCTGACCGTAGTTAGACATTTGGACTTATGTGCAGAATAGAAAGCACTCTCAAAAGGATAGCCACTTATATTGAAAGGCAGCAAGACACCAAACCTCTTTTTAATGGTTTTGTATACCCCCTGCCAAAAGTCCTGTACAAAAGACCAACAAAGATGTAAAAAGTAAGCAAACTCATGATCCCCACGAGGGCAACCTGAGTTCAGTCCTCTATGCATCTTGACCATTTTGGACTAAATGAAATTGTACTAGAATATGACTTGCGTTAAATGAACAGCTACTCATGCTTCTATAAATCCTGTCCCAGTTGGCCTGATATAATCCATTTCTTTGATTTTCTGAGTCTTGAAGGAGTGGCATCTTGAAGGAGTGAATGCGCTTCTATTTTGGGGAGCAGCATTCTTGTGTACTTTTGCACCATCTATCCCACGGGCGACATTGATTATCCCATGGCATAGGTAGGTTTAGAGTAGGACCTGCGAGACTAAAACCAACTTTGCGAGGGTAGGCAGGCATGGATGTGTCTTGATCAAAATATATTGACTATGAGTCTCAGATTTTATTATATCAGAGTGAGGGCTTAGTCCATATGTTGTGTTTGCATAGTGCATTATTTTTTGTGATTTCAGAACACAAAACAAAAGAAGTTATACTTACCAATGCCCCGCTGCTTGTGTTCTGACACATTTCGGTTCCCTGTTAAGCTCTACATCCTGGCTGCTCTCAACACCCACATAAAATGCCACAGGTAACCTACCTGAACCAATCACTGGCTGAGGTGGGTCCCCACTGCAGCCAGCGATTGACTGAGCGGTCCTATCCTGATTGCTGAGAGCTACCAGAAAGTAGAGACACAGCAGAGACCTGGAAATCATTGGAACTTGGGTGGTGGTGGATCACTTTTGGGTTTTTTATGCCATTCTGAACCTTCTTTTACAAACATTTACAAGTCATACAACCTGTATAACTGCATGAAGTTAAAGGGGTTTTCCCATCTAAATATTCATGACAAATGTCAGATTCCCGCCTCTAGGACCTGCTTCTATCTCAAGAACATGGGCCCTGAAGTAAAAGGGAGTAGACCACACATGTGTGGTGTGCTCCCCATTCACTGCTACGAGACTTCAGAAAACAGTAAAGCGAGCACTCAGCTATTTTCAGAGGTCCCATAGCAGTGAATAGAGAGACTACCACCAATAGTAGTGAATGGAGGGTCGCTGCAAATGCGCAGCTGCTTTCCCTTTACTTTTGGGGCCTCATTCTTGAGATAGGAGTGGGTACCATGAACCCATACCTATCTGACATTTGAGACATATCTTAACAATATGCCACAAATGTTTAAATGGGAATACCCCTTTAAGCTCTTAAATTAGTCACACGCTCATATAATTTACCTGTTTAACATGCAGGGTCCAATCCATTGTATGCTAGATAGACCTGCACATTGCATCAGATCTTTCTTAATTTAGGCAGGTACTTCCTACAATTATAAAAGAAATTGCTACACTTCTCTACCAGTAAACTACTTCTCTACATCTACACTTTTCTGATACCTGGCCCACTGTTCATGAGCAAACCCCAAGAAGACTTCTTTGCCAGGAATGTTTTAGCTTTTTCAACTGTTGCTGGATATGATTCAAATTAGGACTCATTAAGAGAGAATGGTCTCACTTTTGTAGTATGTTTTGGTTATAATATGGAGAACCTATGTATTTTATCTGAGGAACAGTTTATTGAGGCCAGGCAGAACATTGTTCTTCTCTCTGATTACATAGTGCCCTCCCTGGAAATTAAGTATCTAGTGAAAAAAGCAACCTCTATATCTACAGTATGTGTGCCTCCTACATGTTTCACAGTAGGATAGTGTTATTGCCTTTGAAAGCTTTTTTTTTCTTCTGTGAGTAAAGACCTGGTTTGATTATTCACATTGCTCTAATCTTGATTTGTCAGACCAAAGCAGTGTCAGACTGGCGCACCACAGTACCAAAGCATCCTCTGGTGGGCCCAGGCTCAGATGCCATAATGGGCCCCAAAGGTCCAGAGAAAGAGAAAAAAAAACATTTGGACCTGCTTTTGAAGACAAATTGCCACCAGAGTCTATATCTTTGAATCAATACCTATTAGACTTTATAGGGGTTGAGCCCTGAGAATAATTTTGTCTGGTGAGCCCAAGGAATCCCAGTCTGACCCTTGTCCAAAGGACACTTTACTAGAAGAGATGAGGTTTTCCAGCATGCAATACCTCAGTGGCACTTCTTATAGGGCTTTCTACCAAAGAGCTTATTTTCATGCTGATCAAACTATTTTTTGACCGCTTACTTCAAACTAGGCAGTTTTGTTAATATTTAAAACATTTACCAGTAATTCTTTACTTCAATGCTCTGTTTTCATTTGAAGTTTTCTGAGACCTGCATAGTCTTACAAACCCACCCGCCAACCTGTAGGAAAATGGACAAAAAAAGATCTGTCATATTCTCACTTTCAAAATTACTTCTTGGTCCACTCCTCAGCCATCAGGCTTCTGGGCACTGTGGTGACATCATGCTGTGTGAAACACTAGATATCAAGAGAGCATCATTAACATGTATTTTGTATGACCCTATACCAAAACACGTGAGCAAGTAGTAACCAGGGGTATAGATGGGAAGCGGTTGCTTTGGGGCCTGAACTCAGAGGGGCACATCCAGGAGGAGGACTAAAAGATTTTATTGTCAGAGCCCCCTCAACAGTATTATACAATGACATTATATACAGTGACACTGCAGCAAACAGATGGGGCGGCTACTGGGTCTCGTCGGACTAGCCACAGGAGTAAAGGTTGCAAAGAAATTGCTGGGGGGGGAGGCCCGTTCAAAAATTTGCTGTGTGGCCTAGTCATTTCTAGTGATGCCACTGGTGGGAACTATAGGGGTGCATTGGTTGCTGTGGTACCTAAGTCATGAAGTTTGATAAAGACAAATAGTCATTCTACCATATGAGAAACCACCAGTGCTATAAATGATAGTTGGGTACATCAGCTTCAAGCTACACATGTTTTCCAGTTTGTGCAACATCTCAGCCCTGGTACTGAATTTATATTTCTTCTGTCTTCACGAAGTCATAAATATTTAGAATCATTTATAATTTTTTGAAATGTATATAATGATTTTATCAAATAATCTATAATATAACAGCAATATTAGTTATATTGTGGTGTTTGTTTTACTGTTAGATTAGAAGCAAAGCAAAAGTACTTTTCAAGGTACTAAATGCGTAGCTTTTATCTAGAAATCAATTAGTCTTGACAAGTGCTAAGTAGAACACACGATTCTCACCATGAGGTCTCATGTTAAAATGAATGTAGCCTAGTACATTATTCATGGAAATCCTATGGAATCATTTCTCATGATTATAGACCCCCTGTAGGGGAGACTAGGCTGCTATTCCTTAAAGGGCAACTGTCAGAAGATTTGTACCTATGAAACTGGAAGACCTGTTGCATGTGTGCTGGGCAGCAGAAGGCATCTGTGTTGGTCCCATGTTCAGATGTGCCAGCATCAGTGTCGGACTGCGGTGCCTAGGGCCCACTAGTGGAATTGATTCTGGTGCACTGCACTATATCATATTGTTTTTCATTAAGCAACTCATTTAGTTCATAACTGTCTGTTATTTACAATCAGTAGTTTGGACAGCAGTCACACGTGGACATTACATGTCTTAGATCAGGGATGGGCAAACTGCGGCTCTCCAGCTGTTGCAAAACTACAACTCCCAGTATGCCCAGTCTGCCTACAGCAGGGCATGATGGGATTTGTAGTTTTACACCAGCTGGAGAGCCACAGTTTGCCCATCCCTGTCCTAGATGAACCACCCAGTCAGCCAGCCAGCCTAAACAATATCCAAAGTAAAGGAAATGTTTCCTGGCATATTCGAAAGTATAAGTTTATTGAAGTGATCGCAGTAGCGCCACAGCCTCCTCACAGCTCACCAAGCACAGCGCTGTACATTGTATAGCAGGTGTGCTTGGTATCATACTCAGCCCCATTCACTTCTATGGGGCTGAGCTGCGCCTAGGCCACTTGATCAATGAACATGACATCACATGGCCCAGGAAAAGCACAGAGAAGGGCCCAGCGTTCACAGGAGCACTGGTGCCTTCTCGAACAGCAGATCGGCCGAGTTCAGACCCCTACCAATCAGATACTGATGACCTATCCACAGGATAAGTCATCCGTTATAATATCTCTGTAAAAACATTTAAATATAAGTACATTGTGAGTTGAATATTTAAAGATGGCGCCCATTCGCAAGCGCAGCAGGTGCTATAGTTGCTAAGTGCTTGCTGTTTTAAACACCGAGGGCTAATGTATGCAATTGACAATAATGTCAGTCACACACTTTTAACTCCTCAGATGCCATGGTCGAATGTGACTACAACATCTGGAAGTTCAAAAGCCTAGTGGGGATCAGGGCACCCAGATGGTGCTCGGTTCTTCTGAATGATCCGAGGATGCAGCAGCTATGTTCCCAAGAAGACCCTGCCTGAATCTCTGATAGACTCCAGTGCTAATTAATTGGAGTCTATGTCAGAAGCAATCTAATAATTTCTTGTTCAAGTTCCCTAGGGGATCTGTTAAAAAGGGTAAAAAAAAAAAAGTTTAAAGAAAATTGAATAAAAAGTGAGCAGTCGTACACACTCCAACATGGTATCAATAAAAACTAGATTATCTGGCAAAACACTTGCCCTAACACAGCTCCATAGACATAAAAACAAAAAGGTTATTGGTGCCAACATGGCAATGCAAAGAAAAAAATTGTTTTTCAAAGTTTTTTTCTCCAGCATTAAATCTAAGCACATGTGGTATAGATGTAATTATACTGACCCAGAGAATGAAAGTAACAAGTCAGTTTTACCGCGTAGAAAATGCTGTGAAAACAAAACTCGAAAAACTGTAGCAGAACTTTGATATTTTTTTTTTATTCTACTCCATTTAAAAAAATGTTCCCATTTCCCACTACATTGTATGCAACCGTAAATGGTGCCGTTAAAAAGTACAACTTATCCCGCAAAAAACAAGCTGTCATACAGCTATGTGAATGGAAAAATAAAAAAAAGTTATGGCTCTAGGAGGGTTGGGAGTAAAAAAAAACTAACGAAAAAATGGAAAATGGCCCTGTCCTGAAGGGGTTAAACCCGCAACTGTCCCAAGAACAGACATGTCCACTTAACCAAATCTCTTTTTATTGGTTATGTCAAGGAAAAGATACAGTTAAAGTGGGTAATAGTACATTTGACAAGTACAGCCAAAAGGGTGTAATATGGTAAATGCCGGTAATGCACATTACAAATATCATGTGCCATGGTCTGTATCAACAATGATATGCAAGAATATCATCTCTATCCAAGCATATGGACAAGTTTAAATTAGGTCCAATAGAGATTCAATATAACAATAAAGTAAAGAAAGACAAACAGACAGACAAGGGTAAAGAGGGAAAGGGGGGGGGGGGGATCGCTCTAACTGTCAGGAAACCTGAATTTCTTCCAGGGAAGCCACACCTTGAGGAACTTCGCACGCGTATGGGTTTCCCAGTGTGCCAACTCCTCAAACCGGTAAAGTTGGTCCACTTTTTCCAGCCACCTCGAAATAGTGGGAGGCAGAGTCTGCTTCCACAGCAAGGGGACTAGAAGCCTAGCGGCAGTAAGTAACATAGTAGGCAAGTCTGATTTGGTTGGGGTGAATGAAGAGTTGGGGCACCAGAGTAGGATCAGCTTTCGATCCAAAGATACAGAGGTGGAGCAGATTTTGTTGGTTAAAGTCTCCACTTGGCTCCAGAAGGGGCGCATACTGATGCAGTCCCACCAAATATGTGAAAGAGAGCCGATACCCGCCCCGCACCTCCAGCAGACCTCAGGGATTTCCGGGTTGAGTCTATGAAGAAACTCAGGAGTCTTGTACCATCTGGTCAGCAACTTGTACGAGTTCTCCTGAATTTTAATGCATCTGCTAAAACCATGAGATTGGGCCAAAATAAAAGCTCTCTCCGGGTCTGACAATTTGAGGGATAGTTCCTTCTCCCAGGAGCCCAGGAAGTTAGGTTCAGAGCAAGTAAAGGATAGAAGCTCCTTATACATCGTGGAAAAGGGTCTGCTGGAGGGCCGGGCCGACATCAGCTCCCGTTCCAACCAAGTGGGGGAGGCCAGATGAGACGTTTGTAGTTGCAGGATTCCTATGTCTCTCTTAAAACTATGGAGGTGCAAGAAAGCTATTGATTTAACTCTAGGTAATTCAAGGATCCCTTTCCAGTCCAGTTTCCCTTCTGTTGATACCACATCTTGCAGCGTATGATTCTTGAGCAGTGCCCAAACCCCTGTGACCCCAAGTATTTCGGGATGAATATAACGTTGTAATAGATATAATGGGAGCTCAGGACTAGGGAAGTTAAGCGTCTTTGCACTGTAAAGCATAGACCAGGTGAATAGCACCCCTCTCCACAGCAAAGGCAATTTAGAAGCTGTGGGGGAACATGGGCGGACACCCCACAAAATTAATTTCTCATTATCAGTAAGCAGCTTTCGTTCCAGTTGTGAGCAGATGGTCATAGGATGTCCTGAGAGGAGGCTCACGCCTCTGCACATAAGATTAGCTTTGTAGTACAAGTGGACATCGGGCAACCCAAACCCCCCAAACCTTTTTTCCCTGGTTAGAATAGCGTAGGCCACCCTCGGGGACCGGCCTCTCCAAAGAAAGAGGGACAGCATCCGGCGGACTTCCGTGAAATATGACTGCGGTACCCAAATCGGTAGAGTCTGCAGGAGGTACAAGAACCTAGGTAGTATATAGGTTTTTAAATAATTCTTCCTCCCAATCCAAGAGATGAAAGGCATTTTTAGTGAATTGAGCTGTGTTTTAACAGCTTGAAGTAAAGAAAGGTAGTTGGAGGGAAATAATTCCTTAGGGTCTGCAGTTACCTTGATACCTAAAAAAGGTATTTCTTTAGAGGCCCACTTAAAAGGAGTAGAATCTTTTAAAAGCTGCACTATGTTTCTAGGGCAGGACACATTAAGAGCCATAGATTTGGAATAATTGACTTTAAAATTGGAGATGAAACCAAAATCTTCAAAAATGGTAAGTAGTTTGGGGAAGGATATCCTAGGATTTGAAGTCATCACCAGTAGATCGTCAGCAAAAGCCGCTGTAATATGATCTTGAAACCCAATGGTGATTCCCTCAATTCCAGGTGACTGACGGATTTTACTCAGCAGAGTCTCCATCACCAAAACAAAGAGAGTCGGGGAGAGTGGACACCCCTGGCGTGTACCATTGGAAATGCCAAATGTTGGGGATAAGGTCCCATTGACTTTGACCCTGGCAGAGGGGGCTAGGTATAACGAGAAAACAGCAGAAATGAATTGCTCAGGTATACCAAACTTTGACAATGTCTTGGCCATAAAAGACCAGCTCACCCTGTCAAATGCTTTTTCTGCGTCGGTGCTCAGTAATGCCACCGGCAGCCCCTTAGTTTGCGCCCAGGACACCAAGTGCAGCAAACGGACTGTATTCTCATTGCCCCGTCTGCCAGGGACAAAGCCAACCTGCTCACCGTGAATTATGTCAGGAAGCAGTAGCTGAAGGCGTTGGGACAATATCTTCGCCCACCACTTAACATCTACATTCAATAGGGAAATGGGACGGTAGCTGCCACAGTCCAGAGGGTCCTTATTTTCCTTGTGAAGGATAGTGACATGGGCCATTAAGGATTGTGGAGGCAAAGACCCCCCGTTTAGTAAATAGTTGCAAAGGGATTTAAACTGTGGGAGCAGTATATCCTTAAAAGTTTTGTAATACGAGATGTTCAGGCCGTCAGGACCAGGGCTCTTCCCTGAGGGGATGGATGAAAGAACTTTAAGTATCTCTTCGTCTGTAATTGGAGAGGTGAGCTGGGAAGCTTGCGTGGGGCTTATGGAGGGGAGATCGAGTGTTTTAAGGAATTGATCAGTCGCAGCAGCTACAGACTCAGGAGTGGCTTGGTTCGGGGATGGTAAATTATATAGATTAGAGTAGAAGGTGCAAAACGCCTTTGCTATCTCGGGTGTAGTCTTGTGCACAGTACCCGCTGCATCCCTAATACCCGGGATAAAGGAATTCGTTTGTTGTTGTTTACAGAGCGCCGACATCAGCTTATTTCCCTGATCGCCATGGGCGTAGGACCTGAACCTAGACCGAAACAGTAACTTGGCCGAAGTAGCATTCAATAGGTTTTTAAGGTCGTTCCTAGCTTTATATAATTCCTCTGCCACTTGGGAAGCTTGGGACTGTTTGTGGGTGAGTTCAAGAGCTGTGATACGGGACATTAACAGGTTCTGAGCCTGAGATCGCTTTTTCTTTACATAAGAGCCTAAAGCAATCAATTCACCTCTAATCACGGCCTTATGTGTCTCCCAGACAATGGGGATAGATGGTGGAGATGAACCAGAAGTATTGATCTTAAAAAACTCAGACAGTGAGGCTGAAAGTTTGGAAACGTGGTCAGGGTCCTGAATAAGTGTGTCATTCAGTCGCCATGTCCAGTCTTTCTTTGGGAGGCCGGTCAACGAGAGGGTTAGGAAGATTGGGGCATGATCTGAAAGTACTATGCTCCCTACTCTAGCACTGGAGACTAATGGGGCGTGGGCACCTGAAAGGAAAAGATAGTCTATCCTGTGGTAAGAATTTTTTGCATGAGAATAGAATGAGTAATCCCTCCCTGAAGGGTGCAATGTACGCCACATGTCTAGTACCCCCAGTCTCTTCAAGGAAACCTTAAGGCGCCTCAGAAGCCTGTGGGTAACAGACGACCTACCTGACGAGGAATCTAAAGAGGGCTCTATGGCTACATTGAAATCCCCGCCTAGTACCAGCAATCCCTCAGTAAAGGAGCTCAACTGTCTAAGGGTCTGAACGAGCCACGGGACCTGACCCCTATTGGGGGCGTAGACATTCGTTAGTGTGACAGGGGTATCAGCAATGAGGCCCTTTACAAACAGAAAGCGCCCCTCGGAGTCTGCAGAGGTCGCCTTCTGAGTAAACGGAATGCTTTTGTGTATTGCAATGCTGACCCCTCTGCTGGCTGACGAATGGGTGCTATGGTACCATTGGGAGAATTTTGCGGATGGCAACTTCGGTACCTTCCCTGTTTTAAAATGTGTTTCCTGAAAGTAAGCTATAGAAGTTTTATCTTTTTGCAAGAGTGACAATACCTGAGATCTCTTACATGGCTCGTTCAGACCCCGGACGTTCAGTGATGACACAACAAAGGAAGTCATGGTGACCTATTACAAAGTGAAGAAAAAAGCATTATCCACTGGAAGCATACAACCACAATACATACGATACATCCTGACTGAGCGAGGAGGGAGAACAAAAGGGAAAGGACAGACAGACTTACAAGGTGGGAGAACATATGGATGAAAATAAATGAGAAAAACACATGTCACAGGTACATTAGTGCGCATTGGAAAAGTCCCATGGAACACCTGACACGTAGCGGATCCATTCTCTTCACGGCATCCAGCCGGGATCCATCAGGGGGGGGCTTCCATAGGACAGCTGAGAGCCACTGATAGGCTATCAGAAGGGGGTCAACCATTACATGGTAGGGAACCAGTGAGACCCCAAATCTCGACCAAGTGGGGTAGAACAATTATATGAATAATAGAACTTTTTCAGAACAGTTCGCGGTACTTCTCCAGAGTTGAAGACCACTTCGCATTAACAACGGATTAGTCCCTGAACAAAATCCCCAATAACTTCAAGGGGGGTTGGAGGACACAGAACGCAGGTACTCCCATCTTCCATATAGCTGATCTTAAAGAGGCAGGTATATAGCCCTGCAACCGAAGGCACAAAAAGAAATGCTGTGCACAGCAAGGGAGGGAGTTCTTAAGTAGACTGCACAAGAGGTGAGGAAGCAGCTTCAGGTGACGCGTCGGTCTCGTCTGGTCTTCCCAGTCTTCCCAGGGGACACATCCGTCCAGGCCTCCATTGTAGGCGGAATAGGCAAGGGGTCACCCTGATCCGCAGGCATCCAGGAGGGTATGTCTATGGGATCCAGACCCAGCGGGCCCCAAATGGATTGTAAGTCGCCTGGCTTGCGAACTGTAAGCTGCCTGCCATTTTTCATTATGGCCAGGCCGAATGGGTATAACCACCTGAACTGGGTGGCAGATGATCTCAGGGCATCCAGTAACGGACGCAGGGTGCGCCGCTTCACCAGCGTAGTGGGGGCAAGATCCTGGAAAAACATGAGGGGGGCATCTTCATACCTGAGGTTATCAGCTTCTCTGCTGTGTCTCAGAATGTCAGCTGTGTCAATGAAGCTGAGAAGGCCGCATATCACATCTCGTGGCGGTTCTGTAGGTTTCGGCCTAGGACGCAGTGCGCGATGGATGCGTTCCACCACCACTGTGGCTGCCCTGTCTGGGCCTAGCAGTTGCTGGAAGATTTCAGCCGCCACTTTACGGAGGGCCTCCGCCGCGATGGACTCAGGCAGGCCTCTAATCCGCAAGTTCCTGCGCCTGCTCCTGTTCTCCTGGTCTTCTATGCGCAGGTGGGCCTCATTAATTAAATCACGGTGCATCTGCAGGGCTAGGCATGTTTTGCCCTCATGTTGCAAGATGGCGTCCTGGCCGTTTTCGAGCGCCATTACCCTGTGCCCCAGGCCGCGGAGATCGTCCTTAATTTCTTCTAAGTCCCTTTTCAGGGGGGCTAAGGCGGTATCTAAGAGTTCTTTAAGTACCTCTTTTGAAATATTCATGCGCCGCCGCGGGAATCGGCACTCCGATGCTTCCGATGCACTGCCTGCTTCAGATGGATCCTCTGCGTCTGATGGCTGAGGCGCTCGCGGCGCCATTTTGGGTACATCGCTGGCGTGCAGCTTCGCCTGCTTTTTGAGAAATTTCTCCATGTCTGGCTGCTTTGAACGAGCAGGAGTCGATTCCAGGTGGTCCCTGCTGTGATCTTTGCCAAGTCTCCCCATTCGGTATGTGGTATAATAGCTGCTAAAGGGGTTAATTCACTGGTTCTTGAGAGGAGCTCAGGAAGCTGCTGCCATTCAGCTTCACAGTCAAGCTCCGCCCCCCAGACATGTCCACTTTTGATGCTGTGTCCTTTCATGGCTTAGCTCCATTGAATGCAGTGTATATAGCAGCAGAAGCAACTGCCAGCAGCTTCTATCATAGTATACATGGTGTGAATAGGCCTAGGAGTATGGCATTTTGCAGTGAGGAAAACTACAACTCTCAGCAGGTCCTGAAGGTCTGCATCTGACATGGCATGCTGGGAGTTGTAATTTTCAGAGAGGGGAACAGTGAAAACATGAGCATTTTATTTATTTATCAGTAAATACCTACCTACTTTTGGGACTTGGAGACTGGTCTGGCTGGACACATTGTTGTGGCTTTATTTGAAAAAGAGCCTCCTGCTTCTCTTCTCCTGCCCTGTCATCACATTCTCCCACACTGAACTCCCGCGCTCTGCTCAGCCTCTGGAACACGGGTGGGCGGCCGGAGAGCTCCCTTCTCTGCGTGCAGCCTCATCCAATAAGTAACAACATCAATACCTGCCTTCCCACCTTCTCCTCAGTTCTAGCTCCCCTCTGTCAAACTAACGAACGTCTAAATTCAGTTTCATATTTACTAACCATTACTACTTTTTTCAGTTCCCACTCAGAACAAGCAGACAGAATCTGAACAGAACCAAACAAAAGTTGTTGCACCACTAGGGGCAGGACACACAATTCAGACTATATGGCATACAGGTGCACACGAAGATCCATGGAAAATTAAAGGGAACCTGTCACCAGTTTTATGGTGTCCTAATTAAGGGCAACATAAAATAGTGACAGATACTCTTTGCAAAATGCTGGGTCACTTTCTTTAATTGACCCAGCTGTTTTACCAAAATCTTGCATTGAACAGCTCCAGTGCATAATGATAAGTCCCGAATATTCATGAGCTCCTGGCCTTCAGTGGCAGGGGGCGGAGAAAGCCAGAAGCTCATGAATATCAGGACTAGTTGGCATGCGCTGGAGCTATTAGAACCTAGCAGCAGAAAACTAGTGACAGATTGCCCTTAATCCTAGCAGGGCTGAACAAAGGAAGGAGACAAGGTACAATGCAGCAATTCAAACTCACAAGAAACGAACATCAGGACACATGGATGCGATGATGAACTAGTTTTGTGGGGTGATGTGAGGATAGTGAGCCTGAATGTGATTGCTGGCAGGATAGGGTAGGCAGGTTAAGATGGGAAACCAACTTTCTGACTACCGTATTTTTGGGACTATAAGAAAATCTGAATGCTAATGACCGCTTCCATTATGGAAGTGGGCTAATGGGGGCTAGGGGGTTCGATGTGGGTCTGAGGGGTCTGATCTGAGGCTGATTGGGGGCCTGGACTGAGTCTGATGGGGGGGCTGATCTGAGACTAATTGAGGCTGGGGATCTGATGGGAGGCTGATGGGTGCTGGAGGGGTATGATCTGAGTTTGATGTATTTTGAGGGGTCTGACTGAGGCTGATGGAGCTTGGGGGTCTGATTTTGGATTCTGATGAAGAATGGGGGGTCTGATGAGGATCTGATCTGAGGTCTGATGAAGAAATGGGGTCTGATTTGGGGGTTTACTCTGATTTCTGATGGAAAATATGTTTGTATTATTTTCCTCTTCCAAATCCTAGGTGCGTCTTATAGTCCAGTGCATCTTATAGTCCGAAACATATGGTACTTTGGGGGATATATACTGATTTTGTAGCAGTAACTGTCCAATTCATCTGCTATCAAAATAATCCCATCCAGATGAATATGCCCTTAGAAGTGATTATCTCTGAACTTCATTGCTCATTTCGCTGGTAGCTGTAAATGCTTTTCATAGACACATTTACTATAGGTATTGCCACTTAGTGCACAGCTTCAGGGATGGATTGGCCATAGCCTACAAAGTTCCTGGTGGGCCGATGCCCAGGGGGCCACTTGAGCCCTCCTCATGGCCACCAGCCAGGTAAAAGTTAATTAACGTTGGGGGCGTCAAGTGGTTATGTACCTGGCCGGCGACCACAGGTGCCCTCTTGATACCTTAATTCAACTGTATTGTCATCCTGAGACTACTGGAGTAGGAGGACAGAATGTGGAAGCTGGCACTGGCCACCACAAAGGGGAAGCTTCTGAGGAGGTATTTTGTGCTGCATTGTGGTTTTTGATGCTGCTGGAGCAGTTTTTTTCTGATGACTTAGAAATTTAGCTCTGCTAGGATGGTAGTTTGTGCCACAATATGGTATTGCTGACCCCACCTAGTTGTGTTAGCCCTGCCTTCTGTCAATTTGGACACGCCTACAACATGCGGCCAGTTTTTTCTTCCAGGGCCACTTTAAGTTCACAGTCCATCCCTGCACAGCTCTCACTATGACACTACTGCCACAAAAAACTCTCCCCCATCAGCAGCGAGGAATGGCCTGATAGAAGTGACCTCGTTACAATAATTTTCAAACCACTGATCAGAGATTGACATTTAAAAAATGTTTGCTCTGTGTATACAGCAATATTCATCAACTAGCTGAGAGCATCACAGCATCACCTTTGTTTGATAGGCAGCATAAAATGGTAAGCAGAGGCTGAGAACACATTGGGTAAGATTTATTGTAGTAATGCTGTCTAAATACAGTAGTGTTAAAAAAATTGCAAAAAAAAAAGTAATTACCAAACCATTATAATAACTTTTATTTCCATAAATGCAAATGCACTGGGAATACTGTACATTCAATTCCAAATCAGCACAATCACCAAATGTATCCAGTATGTGTTAATCCTTTACTGAATGTAAGGCTACTTTCACACTCGCGTTTGGTGCGAATCCATCATGGATCTGTAAATATGGATCCGCACCGATAATACAACCGCATGCATCCGTTCAGAACGTATCCGTTTGTATTATCTTTAACATTGCCCAAATCGGATCCGTCTTGAACACCATTGAAAGTCAATAGTGGACGGATCAGTTTTCTATTGTGCCATATTGTGTCAGTGAAAACGGATCCGCCCCCATTGACTTACATTGTGTGTCAGAATGGATCCGTTTGCCTCCGTATCGTCAGGCGGACACCAAAACGCTGCAAGCTGCGTTTTGGTGTCCGCCTCCAGATCGGAACAAAGGCAAACTGATGTATTCTGAGCGGATCCTTTTCAATTCAGAATGCATTAGGGCAAAACTGATCCGTTTTGGACCGCTTGTGAGAGCCCTGAACGGATCTCACAAACAGAAACTAAAACGCCAGTGTAAAAGTAGCCTAATGAAAAATTAATATTAGGCTGTTCAGCAGCATTTGCCAGCATTTTTTAACTGAAAAATGTACTGTAAAAACTAACAAAAAATGTTTCAGCTTTCACATTACTTTGACTTACTGAACTAATATTTAGAGGCATAACAATTGTTCCTGAGAACTGCTTGACATCTGTTTTGTATGTACTCATCCAACTTCTGGCACCTCTGAACAGTTATTGCAGTCCAGGACAATTGGACTACATTCCACAGTTCTTCTGTATTTTGGGGTTTTGCCTCATAAACCGCATTTTTAATGTCACCCCTAAATGGTAAAACACTCGGTAACACTGACATGGAAAAGAATCTATGAATGTTAATAAACAGCAAACTAAGCTGCAAAAACCAGTGTCAGGCAGCTGCTGCCAAGGCCAATAAGATAATGGGTTGCATCAGAAGGGGCATAGATGCCCGTGATAAAAACATAGTCCTACCACTTTACAAATCGCTAGTCAGACCACACATGGAGTACTATGTACAGTTCTGGGCTCCTGTGGACAAGGCAGACATAGCAGAGCTGGAGAGGGTCCAGAGGAGGGCAACTAAAGTAATAACTGCAATAGGGCAACTACAATACCCTGAAAGATTATCAAAATTAGGGTTATTCACTTTAGAAAAAAGACGACTGAGGGGAGATCTAATTACTATGTATAAATATATCGGGGGTCAGTACAGAGATCTATCCCATCATCTATTTATCCCCAGGACTGTGACGAGGGGACATCCTCTGCGTCTGGAGGAAAGAAGGTTTGTACACAAACATAGAAGAGGATTCTTTACGGTAAGAGCAGTGAGACTATGGAACTCTCTGCCTGAGGAGGTGGTGATGGTGAGTACAATAAAGGAATTCAAGAGGGGCCTGGATGTATTTCTGGAGCTTAATAATATTACAGGCTATAGCTTCTAGAGAGGGGTCATTGATCCAGCGAGTTATTCTGATTGCCTGATTGGAGGCGGGAAGGAATTTATTCCCCTAAAGTGGGGAAAATTGGCTTCTACCTCACAGTTTTTTTTTGCCTTCCTCTGGATCAACTTGCAGGGTAACAGGCCGAACGGGATGGACAAATGTCTTTTTTCGGCCTTATGTACTATGTTACTATGTTACCCCACAAGTTCTCTATGGGATTGTAGTCAGGGGATTGGGATGGCTACTCCATTAGCCTCATTACTGACCTGTCCCCTTCCCCACCATGCCCCCTTTTTTCAGACCTGGTGGGAGCGCAGCGCTTTACAGACACTAGCATCACTCTGTCCCCAATGGGACTCACAATCTAAGGTCTCTATCAGTATGCCTTTGTAGTGTGCAAGGAAACCAGAGCACCCGGAGGAAACCCAAGCAAACAAGGGGAGAACCTACAAACTCCATGCAGATGTTGTCCTTGGTTAGATTCAAACCTAGGACCCCAGGACTGCAAGGCACCAGTGCTAATCACTGAGCCACTATGCTGCCCCATACACCACAAACGTGGCTTATATCTGTCGGTAAATGACCTCCATAGCACCATTTTTTTTATATTTCATAAGACATGTCCCCTTGTTTGCCAAGTACTTTGTACTGTCCACACAGAGGTCTTGTCCATGAAATAGCTGCTGATGAAGGGTTATGCTTCTGCCATCTGCACTTCACTGTTTAGTGCAGGCACAGTGTGTTTGAATAAAGGAGACATCACATGGATGTGATTGGCCTGGTGAAATGACCCCCCATCAGTGGCCATCTTATGGACAGGACCTCTGTGTAGACAGCACAAAAGATTTGCCTAGCAAGGAGGCATGGCTTATGAATGACACTAAACATTAACAAAGGTTAAAAAGTAAGTGCCGTTTAGGCCCCTTTCACATGAGCAAGTTTTCCGCGCGGGTGCAATGCGTGATGTGAACGCATTGCGCCCGCACTGAATCCGGACCCATTAATTTCAATGTGTCTGTGTACATGAGCGTTGTTTTTCACGCATCAGTTCTGCGTTGCGTATAAATCGCAGCATGTTCTATATTCTGCGTTTTTCATGCAGCCCTGGCCCCTTAAAAGTGAATGGGGCTGCATGAAAAATGCATTGCATCCGCAAGAAAGTGCGGGTGCGATGCGTTTTTCATTGATGGTTGCTAAGAGATGTTGTTGTAAACTTCCGTTTTTTATCACGCGTGTGAAAAACGCATCAAAATGCATTGTACCCGCACAGAAAAAACTGAACACAATCGCAGACAAAACTGACTGAACTTGCTTGCAAAATGGAGCGAGTTTCACTGAACGCATCCAGTGCCAATCCGTCACACGGGCGAGATTTCCGCACGGGTGCAATGCGTGAGGTGAATGCATTGCACCCGCACTGAATCCGGACCCATTCATTTCTATGGGGCTGTGCACATGAGCGGTGATTTTCACGCATGACTTGTGCATTGCGTGAAAATCGCAGCAAGCTCTATATTGTGCGTTTTTTACGCAACGCAGGCCCCATAGAAGTGAACGGGGCTGCGTGAAAATCGCAAGCATCTGCAAGCAAGTGCGGAGCGATTTTCACGCACGGTTGCTAGGAGATGATCGGGATGGGGACCCGATCTTTATTATTTTCCCTTATAACATGGTTATAAGGGAAAATAATAGAATTCTTAAAACAGAATGCTTAGTAAAAAATAAAATTTAACTCACCTTAATCCACTTGTTAGAGCAGCCCTGCGTAATTCATATACATAATGCATAGGCCCACATGACTTTCTGAGGCTGATATTTCTGCAGGGAAACCATTGTTAGTCTCCCATGCAGAAATACCATACATGTAGACAATTTTACATTTATTCAACATTATACTCTAAACATAAAGACCACTGCTGCCATACACAGCGCCCACCTGACGCTGCCATACACAGCGCCCACCTGACGCTGCCATACACAGCGCCCACCTGATGCTGCCATACACGGGAGAGGGGTGGGGCTTCATATGTGCTGGACCTGGCAGCTTCTGATACAGAGCTCCAGACTACAAAAAGAGCATGTGTAAAAATACGCATGAGTCTTTTTCCAGGGATTAAAATGGCCTGAACAGGCGTCTATGATGCTTGTACAGGGCTTATTGAGACCTCTGTATGACCACTGCTCACGAGGGTGTTGTCCATAAACAAATGGAGAGGATAAAGTAGACTCACTAGAGTGGTTGTTATAGGAGAATTCAGCCCAAGGTGGGCTGAAACAAAATGCCGGAGATAGTTCTTTAATATTTGATTGACCCGCTCTACTTGCCCCTTAGTCTGGGCATGAAAACCGAAAGAGAAGTCCAGCTCAATTGCGAGCAGCCGGCAAAGAGCTCTCCAGAGCTTAGAGGTAAACAGGATCTACAATGTACTGGGGCTCCTCCTGCTGGTTGGAGAAGTCAAATGACCGAGACAGAGCATCCGCCTTGATATTCTTCTCATCAGGGGAGAAAATGAAGCTCAAAAAAAAAAACAGGAAAAAGAAGAGTGCCCATCTGGCTTGGCGAGGATTCAGACGCTGGGCCGTCTGCAGATATGTAAGGTTCTTGTGGTCGGTGAAGATTATCACTGGATGCTGGGCCACCTCCAATAGATAACGCCACTCCTCCAAGGCAAGTTTTATGGCCAGAAGCTCTCTGTCTCCTATACAGTAATTCCTCATAGCAGGGGAGAAGAGCTTGGAGGAGAATCCACATGTAAACATTTTGCCCTTGGAACCTTTCTGTAGTAAAACAGCACCGGCTCCTATGGAGGAGGCGTCCACTTCTAAAAAGAATTAGTAGGAGACATCAGGATGACTCAGAACAGGTGCAGAAGCAAAGGACCTCTTTAATTGAACGAAGACGGTCTCAGTCTCAGGCGTCCAGTCTCTGGCATTCACCCCTTTCTTAGTAAGAGCAGAGATCGGAGATGTAAGAGATTAAAAATTTGGGATGAACTGACAATAGAAATTAGCAAATCCTGGGCGGGGTCAGTCCTTTACTGCATTCAATTTTTCAGGATCCATCTGCAACCTGGCATCTGAGATGATGTATCCGAGGAATGGTATAGTCGATTTTTTAAAGATGCATTTCTCGAGTTTGGCATAAAGTCGATTCTCTCTCAACCGCTATAAAACTAAACGTACATGCCTCCGGTGAGTGGTAAAATCTGGAGAATAGATCAGTATATCATCCAGGTACGCTATCACGCAAACAGAGCAGGTTCCAGAAAATATAATTTACCAACTCCTGGAATACCGCGGGAGCATTGCATAGACCGAAGGGCATGACGAGATACTCGTAGGGTCCATCACGAGTGTTGAAAGCAGTCTTCCACTTATCGCCCATTCGAATGCGGATAAGGTTGTATGTGCAGCACAGGTTGAATTTTATGAAGACCATAGCTCCCCGGATCCTGTCAAAGAGTTCAGAGATTAGCGGAAGAGGCTATACATTTTTGACTGTGACCATTTCAGACCTCGATAGTCGATACAGAGCCGTAAGCATCCATCTGTTTTCTGCACAAAGAAGAACCCGGCAACGGCTGGTTAAGTAGATTTCCGGATAAACCCCCTCTCGAGATTCTCCTTGATGTAATCAGACAACGCTTGGGTCTCAGGAAGTGAGAGTGGGTAGACTCGACTGCAAGGAGGAGTGGCACCAGGCAGAAGGTCAATAGGACAATCATAAGGACGATCAGGAGGCAGGGTCTCGGCCTCTTTCTTACTGAAGACATCCGCAAAACTGGCATACTGCTGCGAAAGTCCAGGCAGGTCTTCAGGTACAGTAGGCGAGGATGCAAGTCGGACCTCTGATAAGCAGGTAGATTGGCAGGAAGATCCTCAATGCAGAATCTGACCGGAGTGCCAGTCCAGAACTGGAGTGTGCTGACGCAGCCAGGGAAGACGCAGCACATAGAAGGAGGTCATCTCTGAATGCAGAACCCCTATTTTCAACTTAAGGGGCATAGTAACAGAGAACACAGGTTCAGGGAGTGACAGTCCATTTATGGAAGTCACTGACAGATGACTTTCAAGACGGATTGTAGTTAGCCAGTACTGATGGACCAGAACTTGCTGAATAAAGTTACCGGCTGACCCAGAGTCCAAGAATGTAGGCACAGACAGTCTGACTCCCATTTGAGAGAGAGTCACCGGAACTGAAAGTTTCGGAGAGGACTTCTCCTTGTCTAGGACCACCTCTCCAACTGATCCTAGACATTTACATTTCCTGGCTTTTGTGGACAATTACACACAAAGTGGGCCTTGCCTCCACAATACAGACACAGGTTCTCTGCTTTGCGGCATAAACTCTCCTGGTCAGACAATTGAAGGCGCTCTATTTGCATGGGCTCTTCAGATGGGGTAGACACAAAACCGGCCTCTGGAAGGATGGACCCAAACAAGGTGGTCTTCTGGTGCCTGCGACCTCCTTAGAATGTTCGCTGAAATGCATATCTATCCTTGTGGCCAAGGTGATCAGGTCATTCAGAGTAGATGGACGGTAGTGACCAGCTAATTCATCCTTAATCCGGTCAGAAAGGCCCTCGCAGAACACCGCCAGTTGAGCCTCATTGTTCCATGCAAGTTCAGCAGCCAGGGAACGAAACTGGATGGCGTAATGACCCACAGATGACGAACCCTGTCGTAGACACAGCAAAGCTGATGCAGCGGAGGACATGCGGCCGGGTTCCTCAAAGACTAGCCGGAAGGTAGCCAGGAAAGACTGCAGAGTAGTGGTCTCTGGACCTCCATTTTCCCAAATATGATTTGCCCAAGCAAGGGCCTTATCAGACAGCAGGGACACAATGAAGACAACCTTGGACTGCTCAGTGGAAAACTTCTGCCCATTAAAACTCAAAGTGGATCAGACACTGGTTCAGGAATCCATGACAGGTTTTTGGATCTCCACCATAGCGTGATGGCAGAGGGAGTTGCACACCAGTGGCACACAAATCCGGATTCACCGGCATGGTAATTGCAGGAGTAGCAGCGACTGGCGACCCTGCAGTAGCTGGAGAAGAGATGGCATCCAGACGAGCAGCAACATTTTGCATGAACTGTAACGTGACATCCTGACGTTCGCTCTGACGCCTCACTTCATGTAACAATTCCTTAACGACAGGCTTGGGGTGACCAGCGGGGTCCATGGCCTCAGTGTACTGTCACGAATCAGCGGGTGTGAACCCACTGTGCCATATGTCCTCCTTCCTCTAAGGGCGTTGCCTCAGTGAACCGCTCAATCTTCACAGTACCCCTGATGGTGGGGATAGGATTTCCTGAGGGCAACACCAGGTCGCTACCTCTTGAGGAGGATAGGCACACAAGGCAGCTGGTCCAGGCGGACCAGGAGGTACCTGAGAAAGGTACCAGAGGTACAGGCCCAATACTCCTGCAGGCAGTACAGTAAGACCCAAGTGTGAAAGTGTAACAGCATGAACATTATTGCACTAACCTATTAGAATAGTGCGAATTAAACACAACTCTAATTAAGGTACATATAGATGGAATCACCAAGGAGGATGGCATTGACAAAACATTCTTTACAAGGTGCCAACCAACACAGGAGGAGCGGAGGATGGGAATGGTAGTGGCTCTGGCTGTAATTATCACAGTGGCAATCCACACAAAGGTGCTGCCAGGGCTTACCCTTCTTTCCTCGGCGCACAACCTGATGTTGGGGCTCCTGCATGATGGTAGTTGGGGTGACCTTGATGTAGGTTTGGTGCTAATGCAAAGCAGGAGGTGTAGGGTATGGTGTATGGTGCAGGAGCTAGTAATTAGGCCAGATGTAGAAAATAAACATCTCTATTTACTTAAAGGGAGTCTGTCACCACATTTGACCATATTAGACAGATCCTATAGCGTTATATGTGCCACCCAGCAGTTAAAAACGGTACCTTTGTTGCATATAACCGAGTCTTCTTTCTGCCAAAAATGAACTTTGAAGATTGTGTAAACGAGCCCTCTCAAGTGCCCAGGGCGGTGTCTCAATCTTTCGAGCCCAAGACCGGACCTCCCTAACGGCTCATAACCCTGCCCTCCTTGTGCCTGTGCCCGCCCGTTTACTCCCCTCCCCTCGCCTTTTCCATTGCGGCTGCGCGGACAAATTCGTAGCCGGCGCATTCGCAGTAGGTATTGCGATGCCCTGCCAGGACCGGGTATCGCATTGCGCATGCGCCAGCTACGAGACTCGTAGCTGGCGCATGCGCAATGCGATGCCCAGTCCTGGCAGGGCATCGCAATACCTACTGCGCATGCGCCGGCTACGAATTTGTCCGCGCAGCCGCAATGGAAAAGGCGAGGGGAGGGGAGTAAACGGGCGGGCACAGGCACAAGGAGGGCAGGGTTATGAGCCGTTAGGGAGGTCCGGTCTTGGGCTCGAAAGATTGAGACACCGCCCTGGGCACTTGAGAGGGCTCGTTTACACAATCTTCAAAGTTCATTTTTGGCAGAAAGAAGACTCGGTTATATGCAACAAAGGTACCGTTTTTAACTGCTGGGTGGCACATATAACGCTATAGGATCTGTCTAATATGGTCAAATGTGGTGACAGACACCCTTTAAGTGCAGAACGGGAGTTGTAATACATCCAACAGTATCAAAACACAGTTCCAACAATTCACAATGCAAGTCACCCCAGATAGAAATGTATGGATTTGAGCAAGGATGGGAACATAGTACTCTTTCCTCTTTTAACAGCGGCTGCTGTGCAACACTGTTCCCCAGCTTACCACCGTGCCGTGTTCAGTGGTGATCTGCTGCCAGTGTCTCCTTTCAGCCCTTGCCACAGCATGCTTGCTGCTTGTTTCCTGCAGCATTTCCTTAAGGGGCAGCGTGTCACTTCCTGTGCTTTATGGGTTGGATCATGTGACCTCACCAAACAATCCTAGCCCTCCTGCACATATATAAGTGGCTCAGCCACCTTCCCAGATGCCTCAGTGTCAAAGTCCTTGTGTCTTGGTAAGGTTCCTGATATCCACTTGTGTTCCTGACTTGCACTCGTGTTCCTGGATTCTGCTACCCGTTTGATCCCTGCCTGCTTGCCTTTACTCTCCTGTTGCCGACCCGGATTGAATGACCTATACCTGTGCCGCCTGCCCTGACCTATTGCCTGTCTAACTTCGCCTCTGCCTTATCCTTCGGTCCTGCACTGTTGCTCCTGGTAATGACTCAGCCTGCTGACAGCGCCTGTATCTCTGGTACCTTTCTCATGTACCTCCTGGACCAACTGCCTTGTGTACCTATCCTTCTCAAGAGATAGCGAACTGGTGTTTCCCTTGGGAAAGTCTATCTCCACCATCAGGGGTACTGTGAAGATCGAGGGGTTCACTTAGACAATGCCCTTAGAGGAGGTAGGACATGTGGCACACTGGTTCGTGACACCTCTCTATCTTCCCAAAGTCACTTTCTGCTAAATCTATGGCTGGCAATGTTATTTTTACAATGATGGCTGTAATTTCCAACGGAGAGATACAGGGTTTAAGATACAACTGTCCAGGTTGTGTCTAAGTGTGAAGGGTGTCTCAACAATGTCCCTATTACAGCAGTAACATCTATCACTTTGATCAGCAAATACCACACTATTTGACTCCAATGCTTGGCCATGCAGATTGTAGTCCTTCTTGACTTTTTGCTTTATCTCTCTCTCTTTCTTGAGTACTGTAGTAATGGTGAGGACTTTCACTCAACAAATAATCCTTAGAGAAGGTGATTCTTTTTAACTTTAGTCCAGTTCTGTGAGGAGAGGAGCACATGTAGGATCTTCCTCCCTCCTCCTTTGCTAACAATCAACTAACTAGCCCAATCTGAGGGCGGATCCAGGATCTATGCTCAACTTCCTTCAGGGGCAGTGTCAGAGTTGGTTAACTCTTTCACTTCCATATATAACCATACTAGGGACATACATAGCATAAAAAAACATAACGTTAAATAACAAAACAACTTTGCAAGTACCCTGGCCAAGGCGTACTGCAGATCTGTCTTCAATCTCTTCTGAGTTTCAGCATTTTTTCAACGATATCTACCATTTAAAAAAACTTTTGACGTCATAGTGACTTGTCAGATGTTTTGATTGGTAGAGTTCCAGGTAATAAAAACACTACTGATGGTTAAAATGAAGTGGAAGTGCTCAGCTTGAGCCCCTTAGTTTCGGAATGCCTGCTCAGATGTTCTTAGAGAGTAGCATATAGGGTCATAGGAAGTCTATGAGTTCATACACCACTTGATCAGCATTCTCTGCACAGCCATGCACAGACAACCAGAAACTATGGGGCATGTCGCTGACTACCTTTGTTATAAAATGATACCACTTGTTTTAACAAGATAATTTTTATCGCGAATATTGGCACTTCGAGAATTTGCAAATATCTAGAATATAGTGCTATATCTTTGTAATCGCGAATATTCTCGATTTTTTTTTTTCATTAGTACCCATGATCCCTCACTGCTTCTTGCTTGTGGGCCAATAAGAAAGCTGCAATATCTTTGACTTTAGAAGTAGTGTTGATCGCAAATTTTCGTATTGCAAATTTTTATAGCTAATTTTCCAATTGCCGATTTTTGCAATCAAGAAAATAATGACTGGAGATCACAAATTCTCGAATATATGACGAATATTCGCCCAAATATTCACGAAATATCAAATATCACAAATTCGAATATTGCCCCTGCCGCTCATCCCTGCACACCACGTGTTTCAGCTTCAAACAGGAGCCTTTTGTCAGGTACCAAAGAATGAAGGATATTTTGACCAAGGCTCTTAGGGGAAGGCTAGAGTTTTAAGCCGGTCTTTGAAGTCTCATAAACTGCCAAAGGATGCACCTAATTTATGACAATGAGGCATTAGATGCATCCTCCGGCAGTCCGTGCACCAGAATGAAAACTGGTGCAAATAAAGGTAAATGTGTCAGGTCTGCTGGTCCTGCCCCCTTTTCGGAAATTGGCGAGGGAAGCGTAAAAATACCACTTGCCACAAAATAGTGGTATTTTTTACTTGAGAAAAGTGGAAGAGGGAGATTATAAATCTCCCCCTTAGTACCGATCACCTCTAGGAATCTGAGTGCCTTTTTCCCTGGCACCAAAGTCAGAGGTATAATTGTTTGTTAATGTCACGTTAGTTGGAAATTTGGCTGATTTAATTCAGCAGTAGAAGAGACTAATATTATTATGTAAGGGACAAGCAATCACACATAGTTATGATTCCATGCAGCTAGGGTTCCAAAAAAAGATAGAGGGAAGGAGGCAACAGGCTTGTGATATGATCATGATTACTAGAAAGCAAATAAGTTGTCTCTTTCCAGCCTACCTAGACTTCCAAGTGTCAGAATGACATAAGAGATACACCTAACAGAGCTGAATTGTCCATAAACATGCATGCTTGACTTGGCCAACATATTGCCATAGGGGGAGGGAGACAAGCCGTCGCCAGGAACTTGTGATGGTTTCTTATCTCCTGTCTGGACAATGATTTGGGTAGGCGGAAATCAATATCTGATCCTGACATTTGTCATCAGGGGAGTTTCTTATGAAAAATGCTGCTTGTGCTCTTGCTCTAAAAAGAGCAAGAGAATGCACACCCATTGAATACCAGGGCACAAAATTGCTCTTTTTTCCTGATTATGCGCGACAGACTCAGGAAACTTTATAGAGATAAAGAAACGCTTGGAGGCTAAGGAGATTAAATATTCCCTACAGTATCCAGCGAAACTAAGAGTAGTTCATAATGGGACTTCCCTTTACTTCGAGACTCCACAGCAAGCGCTAGAATGGATGGATCAAATAGGCATCTGAAAATATGCAGTATTATGATTGAGGGGATGGAGGGGAGGGAGGGCTAGGCTGGGGGAGAACGGCCGGAGGTTAGAGGTTCGCTGATTAGTTCGGGCGGATCAAAAGAGAAGGGGGGGCAGGAGGGAGGGAAGGGGTCCCACCTTGCAGGAATGTTTTTTTTAATTTATTTATTTATTTTTATTTGTGTCCTTTTCTTTTTCCTTTGCTGTGATTGATGTCCACTAGGATTGTAGCTTGGAATGTTAGAGGGCTCGGAGAAAGGGTTAAAAGGCAAGCGATCATGGACGCATTAAAAAGATATCTCCCAGCAATCATTTGTATAGTTGAAACACATCTAACTAAAGAAACCCTGTCCCGTCTGACAACGGGATGGCAGTCTCATTCATATCATTCCACCTTTAGTGGCTCCTCTAGGGGTGTCTCGGTTCTTATTCATAATTCCGTAGATTTCACCCTTATAAAATCGCATATAGATGATCAGGGTAGATTTATCTTCTTGCATGGTAAGCTGTATGGACACAGCTACATTCTTGCTTTTTTCTACATACCTCCGCCATTCTCAATGTATCCACTGCTTCAGCTAATGCTTTTTTTTTGAAAAAAGATCAGAATGTCGCTTAATCCTGATGGGGGATTTTAACGCGGTTATGGACCCCAATAAAGATAGATTCACATTAGATGCGGAAAGGGGGAGGAGTTTTCTTAATTCTCCGCTGCCTCAATTTTGTTTAGAGGTGGGGCTAGTGGACATATGGGAACATTTTTGCAGAGGAAAGAGAGTATATTCCTGTGTTAGCAGGGGCGGCAGAGCAATGTCTAGGATCGACTTAGCATTTACTAATGAGAGCAACCTGAGTAATATCCGGAAGATGCGATATGGAGTAAGAACAGTCTCGGACCATACACCCGTTCTGGTTGAGGTTGGTAGTGTGGAGAATAAGGATATTAGGGGGCTAGGATTTAAGCTGAATCCATATTGGCTCACTATTATGGACAACCCTCAGTCGATCAAACTACTGATGTCCTCCTTTTGGGAGGTGAATCTTCCCTCTGCCAACATCAACATAGTATGGGATGCTTTCAAAGCATATCTGAGAGGGGTCTTTATAAGTGAGATCGCTGCAGCAAAGAGAACATATAGGAAGAAAGAGCAGGAACTGGACAAGATTGCTGCACTTACAACAGAGCGATATGCTAGCTATCCTACTGAGTATAATAGGGAAGAGATGCAGAAGGCTAGTTGTGCTCTGGGGAAATACGTAATAGAGAAGGCAAACCATAGGGTATTTTTTAAGGAGCTCAATTATTTTATTGAGTCTGGACGCCCGGGTAAGCTCTTAGCTAGAATAATTTCACAACAAGAAAAAAAAAAAAACTTATTATTTTGATCCGCAACGAAAAAGGGGAAACAATAACAGATGCAGAGGGAATTGGGAATACCTTTCTACAATACTTTTGCTCAGACATATAGATCCTCCCCAGGTTTGTCATCCGAACTGGCGATGCGGTTCCTGGAGAGAATTCCACTTCCTACTTTAAATGAAGCTCAAAAAGAATATCTGGAGGAGGAGCTGTCTATCATCGAGCTGCAGGAGGCCCTCGGGTCTATCTCGGGGAACTCATCGCCAGGACTGGATGGCCTTCCATACGAGGTCTATCGTAAGTATAGCGATGTGATTCTCCCCCAGGTGTTGCATGTTTTTTCTCAAGCAACACAGGGAGGGCGACTACCATACTCTATGATGGAGGCCCTTATTGTTCTAATTCTAAAAAAGGATAAAGACCCGGTAGAACTGAGCTCATATAGACCAATATCCTTATTAAACACCGATGCTAAGTTATTATCAAAAATCTTGGCTAGGAGGCTCTCGCGGGTTATGCCCACCATTATTCACCCAGATCAAAATGGCTTCATGCCAAAAAGGGGTACTCACAACAATCTACATAGGCTATTTATGAATATTCAGTCCCCGGGGCATGGTGCCCGCTCCATCCTGTCGCTGGATGCTACCAAAGCCTTCGACAGGGTGGAGTGGACCTTTCTCTGGGAGGTGATGAAAAAAATGGGCTTTGGTCCAAGATTTATGGGGATGGTTCAGCTACTGTATAACTCTCCCACTGCTAGGATTAGGATCAATGACTTGACGACAGAAAGTTTCACTTTGGGAAGGGGCACCCGTCAGGGTTGCCCCCTTTCCCCCTATCTATTTAATATTTACATTGAACCGCTAGCGGCCATGATAAGACAGGACTCGAAGGTGGCCGGTTTTGGCATAATGGGGAAGCATGATCGAGTATCCCTCTACGCAGATGACATCTTGGTCTTTATCCATCAAACAGACACTACTCTCCCTCGTATAATGGACCTGGTTGGTCTTTTTTCTGATTCGTCTGGACTTGAGATCAACTGGGATAAGACCGTTCTCCTCCCTATAGACGAGTTGCGAGGCGAAGGGAATAACCAGTTAACGATTTCTGATTCAATAAAGTACCTGGGTATAACAGTTTCTGCCAAACCTCAGGAATATCTACAACTTAACCTGATTCCCTTGTTGATGAAGTTGAGAGCTAAAATTAAGATATGGCAAAAACTCCTGCCAGCAAGAGCAGACAGGATTTCATTAATAAAAATGGTAGTGCTGCTCCAGGTTCTTTATGTCCTGCGTAATTCGCCTACATGGATTCCAGACAAGCACTTTAGATTGATAGAACGTATGCTCAATGATTTACTATGGGGGAGGAAGCGTGTTAGACTGAAGGCACTCTATTTTTCCATGCCCTACAATCGGGGAGGTCTTAACCTCCCCTATTTTAAGGGCTATTTTGTGGCGTCCCAACTCTGTCTTTTTAACGACTGGGAAAATAGCCCTTTTTGCAGTAGAGTAGTGAAAGATTCAGGCTTTTCGGATTTTTTTTACTGTACTGGAATCTGATTATTTGTCAAATATCCCGAGTGGGCACTCATTCTTCTGCAGAATGGTCAGAAAGACCTGGTTGGTCATAAGGAGTTGGTGTGGAGTTAAGGCATCACTCACCTGCACCCCATTATGGCATAACTCAAAACTTCCTAACTTAAACGATTTAAGCTGCCGCCAGTATTGGAGGACCAAAAATGTTCAGTATCTACATCAAGTAGTCAGTGGGGGACAAATTTTGCCCCTCACGGAATTAAGGGCAAAGCTAGGTGAGGTGGCTTGGTATGCATACTTCCAATTGAGGTCCGCACTTTCTAGCACTTTAAATAGTCACTTCTTCATTATAGATACTCCTGCATTTTTACATGACTTAATTTGTAAGAAAATTGTCACGAGAATTAAACTATCACACTGTTATAGACACTTAATGGATAATTTTTTTCTGGATGTTTTCCAAGGACAGAGAGCTTGGTCTTCTCTTCTTGCAGAGGTGGGCCATCCAAATTGGGAGAATATAGGGGAAAGCTTAAAGCTGGTTTCACACAATTTCAACCACACTGTTGTACAATTTAATATTCTGCACAAAATTTATGTGACACCCATATGGCTACATAGAAGAGGACTCAGGGCCTCCTCTAGCTGCCCACGTTGTGGTGAATCTGAGGCAGATCATTTACATATGTTCTGGGATTGCCCAATGGTGAGTAGGTATTGGAGCTTGGTCCAAAAGAACCTGGCGTGTAAACTTAAAATTGTTGTTCCTTTGTCCCCCAGGATATGGGTCCTGGGAGACTTATCGGAGGTTAATTACCAGCCTATAAAATGCCATCTGTTGATTAAGGTGATATTCTTAGCTAGACTCCTCATTTCCAGAGCCTGGTTTTCCTCTGTCGCCCCAGATTGTAAAAACTGGTTGAGATTGGTTGAGAAAGTGAAAAGCTACGAGAAGATACTTTACAAACAAAGAGGAGCTCACTTAAAGTGGAATAATTTATGGAAAGATTGGGACATAGATAATTAATTAGGAGTCTACTTCTCTTCGCTACTGCATATAAATTATTATTTTTTTTTTATTTTTTTTTTTCCTGCAAGGTGGGAGGGTGGGTGGTTGGGGTTAGCTAAGGGGAAATTCCATTTGTCCGGTTTGCTTATATGTATACTATCGGGGAAGAATGTGAAGCTACACTTGAGCACACGAGGATCTCTAGGAATGTTGGAGGATGGGAGGACCTTCCGGCAGTAAAACAAAGGTTGGAATTCATATTTAGAATAGTGAGTGATATATTGGCGGGACACTGGGGCTCGGGACCCGGGGACGTCCGGGCGCCGGGTGCGACTCAGGGTACAGCTCCTCCCGTCAGACATGAGGCTTCACAGCAGGCAATGAGACGACACGTGTGGTGGGCGTGCTACTGAGTGCATTTTTAACGGCACAGAGTGGGCCTCCGGCCCTGATTCTTGCTTACATCCTCTTTAATTCCTCGAGACTGTCGAGGGATATCCGACTTTAGTTTCTACCATATGAGATCTCTGTGAGGTATGGCGAACTACTGCACTGTTATCTTATTCAAGCATATGGGGACGAGGCAGTAAAACATGCGAGTGGGTTATTCACCATGGTGACAAAGACTGCTGGACCCCCTTCCCTGTCCTTTGTCTTATAAAAAGCTTGAGATTAAAGCTTGCTGTAAGTTCATCTTTTATGCAGTACGTGGCATGCGAGTATTAAGTGATCGGCCACATGAGTGTTGACTCTGTCGATTGTGCCTGCCCGTGTCTGGGAGAGAGTGTGCGCGGGGTGCGCTCGTTGCTGGGGGGGCCGTCCGGACTCCGGGCCTCTGCCCACGCCAATTATAGAGAACTTAGGTAAAATGGGCTACCTCGCACAACTCCTTTACTAGGCTTTGGATGCCGGGCGAATCCTGCCATTCTCCTCAGATAGAGTCCTCCACTTGGTTTTTAAATTCTTCACATAAATATGGACATTTGTATGCAAAAAAAATAAAAATAAAATAAAAATAAATGCTGCTTGTGACCACATCGCTGCTGAAGCCGGAGCAGTGAATGTGACCATGCCCATGTGCCGCCAGTTTGGGGATTGGAAGATTATTATTTATTTATTATACGCACTTGTACAAACCGGATTCCAAAAAAGTTGGGACACTATACAAATCATGAATAAAAACTGAATGCAATGATGTGGAGGTGCCAACTTCTAATATTTTATTCAGAATAGAACATAAATCACGGAACAAAAGTTTAAACTTAGAAAATGTACCCTTTTAAGGGAAAAATATGTTGAATCAGAATTTCATAGTGTCAACAAATCCCCAAAAAGTTGGGACAAGGCCATTTTCACCACTGTGTGGCATCTCCCCTTCTTCTTACAACACTCAACAGACATCTGGGGACCGAGGAGACCAGTTTCTCAAGTTTAGAAATAGGAATGCTCTCCCATTCTTGTCTAATACAGGCCTCTAACTGTTCAATCGTCTTGGGCCTTCTTTGTTGCACCTTCCTCTTTATGATGCGCCAAATGTTCTCTATAGGTGAAAGATCTGGACTGCAGACTGGCCATTTCAGTACCCGGATCCTTCTCCTATGCAGCCATGATGTTGTGATTGATGCAGAATGTGGTCTGGCATTATCTTGTTGAAAAATGCAGGGTCTTCCCTGAAAGAGATGACGTCTGGATGGGAGCATATGTTGTTCTAGAACCTGAATATATTTTTCTGCATTGATGGTGCCTTTCCAGACATGCAAGATGCCCATGCCACACACACTCATGCAACCCCATACCATCAAAGATGCAGGCTTCTGAACTGAGCGTTGATAACAACTTGGGTTGTCCTTGTCCTCTTTGGTCCGGATGACATGGCGTCCCAGATTTCCCAAAAAAACTTCGAATCGTGACTCGTCTGACCACAGAACAGTCTTCCATTTTGCCACACTCCATTTTAAATGATCCCTGGCCCAGTGAAAACGCCTGAGCTTGTGGATCTTGCTTAGAAATGGCTTCTTCTTTGCACTGTACAGTTTCAGCTGGCAACGGCGGATGGCACGGTGGATTGTGTTCACTGACAATGGTTTCTGGAAGTATTCCTGAGCCCATTCTGTGATTTCCTTTACAGTAGCATTCCTGTTTGTGGTGCAGTGTCGTTTAAGGGCCCGGAGATCACAGGCATCCAGTATGGTTTTACGGCCTTGACCCTTACGCACAGAGATTGTTCCAGATTCTCTGAATCTTTGGATGATGTTATGCCCAGTTGATGATGATAGATGCAAAGTCTTTGCAATTTTTCGCTGGGTAACACCTTTCTGATATTGCTCCACTATCTTTCTGCGCAACATTGTGGGAATTGGTGATCCTCTACCCATCTTGGCTTCTGAGAGACACTGCCACTCTGAGAAGCTCTTTTTATACCCAATCATGTTGCCAATTGACCTAATTAGTGTTAATTGGTCTTCCAGCTCTTCGTTATGCTCAAATTTACTTTTTCCAGCCTCTTATTGCTACTTGTCCCAACCTTTTGGGGATTTGTTGACACCGTGAAAATTTGAATCAACGTATTTTTCCTTTTAAAATGATACATTTACTCGGATTAAACGTTTGATCTGTCATCTACGTTCTATTACAAATAAAATATTGACATTTGCCATCTCCACATCATTGCATTCAGTTTTTATTCACAATTTGTTTAGTGTCCCAACTTTTTTGGAATCCAGTTTGTATAGTGCTGACATATTCTGCAGCGCTTTACAGACATTAGCATCACGCTGTCCCCAATGGGGCTCACAATCTAAGGTCCCTATCAGCATGTCTTTGGAGATATGGGGATAGCGGAGGCAGCGAAGGGGACCAGAGCAGGAAAGTATAAATTTTCTGTTTTCAGGGGGCAGTCTGCAGGCACTTACTTAAAAATCGTAACTTTTGGACTGTTGTCCTGCTGCACAAAAATGTGCATTAATGTAGTAGTGAACACAGTGATTAGACAGCATGACATTGCAGAGTCTGGCCCTTTCTAGTTCATTATTCTTCCCTCCCTGTGGGCACAACACAATAACATTTCCACCGTCACACAAAAAATGTATTTTCAAGGTAAGTGGAAATAGTTTTAGAATGGAGCTTAGAGAAAGAAAAAAATACTACAGTATGGAGCAGGCAGCAGGGAAAGAATAAAAGGAAACAGTGAATCAGAGTGGGGGAAGCCTGGCAAACCGTGATCTGAAGGGACATGAATGAATCATTACCAGGGAGAAGGTGCTGGAGGAAGTATGCTATTTAGAACAAGAATGTCTTTAGCGTGATATTGAGATGTATACAAAATTTACTGAGCAACTGTCGATTATCTCCTTACCTGCTGAGGTGACCAGGAAAATGTTGGTATCATTTTTGTTTGCAGCTTACATTTTATGATGTCCTTCCTTTCTTGATCCCTTAGGCCGCATGCACACAACTGTATTTTCCATCCGTGTACAATCCACAACTTTGCACATGAACCCATTCATTTCCATGGGTAAAAAAAAAAAGACCATTACATAAACGTCATCCGCGTTCTGTCTGCATCTGTATATCCATTTCCCAAATTATTGTGGATGAGAATAGTCATTTCTAGTGATGGGAGTTAGAAAAATACAGAGTCCACATAGAAGGTATCCCTATTTTGTGGGAACACACTATGGACACGGTCGGATGCACGAGGTCTTATTCAAATAAAATTTTCTTCATAATAGTTTATAAGGCTGAAAAAAAGACATCTGTCCATCCAGTTCAGCCTGTTATCCTGCAAGTTGATCCAGAGAAAGGAAAAAAAACAAACAAAAAGGTGAGGTAGAAGCCAATTTTCCTCATTTTAGGCGAAAAAAATTCCTTCCCTACTCCAATCAGGCAATCAGAATAACTGCCTGGATCAAAAGCCCATCTCTAGTAACTTTAATGCCTTAGTGACCAGCCTGTTTTGGGCTTTACTGACCAAGCATTTTTCTTCCTTTTTTCATCATCACGTTCCAAGAGCTATAACCTTTTTTATATTTCCATCTATATAGCTTTATGAGGGCTTGTTTTTTGCGGGACAAGTTGTAGTTTTTAATGGCACCCTTTTGGGGTACACGTAACTTTCTGATGAACTTGAATTAACTCTTTCTGGGAAGGAGATGGTAAGAACAGCAATACTGCGACTGCGTTTTTACGTTATAATTTTTATGGTGTTCATTTTTTGGTATAAATAACATAACATAGTTATTATTTGGGTCAGTACGATTACAATGATACCAAATACATATAGATTTTTTACATTTTAACACTTTTTTGCAAAAGAAAAAAATGTTTTTGCATTGCCGCTTCCCAAGACCCATAACTTTTTTATTTTTCTTTCTATGGAGTTGTGTGAGCGCTTGATTTTTGCAGGAAGACTTGTATTTTTCATTGGTAATTTTTTTTTTGCAATTTTACAATGGAAAAAAAGTGCAATTTTTTTGGTGGAATTTTTTTTATTGAATAGTGCATTGCATTTTAATGGCAATGCTATTCTAACATTAACCAGCAGGCTGAGCCAGAGAGGCGCAGCCTGCTGTAAATTACTGAATCAGACTTCAGGCAGCCTTCACACACATCGGCCCCCCGCGATCGAATTTGCGGGGTGCCGATGGGAGTCCGCTCCCTCTGTCAGCATTTTACATGCGGCAGGCGCCATTGCCCATGGCATGTAAAGTGTTAAACAGCCCAGATCTGCACTCCTGCCGGTCCAGGCTGTTAGAGAAGGGCCGCGGCTCTCTTGTGAGAGCCGGGTCCCCACTCCCCTGCACGGTGCAGCGCATAGACTGGGCCGACGTAAAAATAGGCCAAGCCTAAGGCCCCTTAGTGACAGCCGTAAAAACACGTATGGTAGTCACTAAGGGGTTAACCTGTAATGTTATTACACTCCAGAAATACATCCAGGCCCCTCTTGAACTCTTTTTAGTGAATTCATCATCACCACCTCCTCAGGCAGTGAGTTCCATAGACTCACTGCTCTTACCGTAAAGAATCCTCTTCTATGTTTGTGTACAAACCTTCTTCCTCCTGACGCAGAGGAGAGCCCCTCGTCACATTCATGGGGATAAATAGATGATGGGAGAGAAAATATGACAAATAATCATTGGAAAAAAAACAGATTTACAAATGTACACACTTTACTAAAGGCGTAAAACAGGGAACAGGGTGCTGTCAGACACAGTGGCTGCCAAAAGGAGCTAAACACTTTCAAGGCTACAACTAACACTGCTTTGGGGACAAACCCCTTTAATAAAGGTCAGATGAATGTTACATTGGTTTACAAATGGAATAGGTTTGGGATAGATTATTTGAATTTTAAAATTAGGTTAATCCGTCCAGTTTTATGTGCTTCTTCATGTAATCCTATAAAATGAACTGCAATTAACTTGAAATATCTTAGGGAAATAAAGAAGAGAAGTGGCATACCTACCATGGAGGTAGACCACACATGTCCCTTCTGCAGCTATAAGCCACCGCACTGCGATCCTTAACACTGCCTCCCATTGAGATGTATGGGAGCAGAAAGGACACAGGCACAAAATTTTGGCGCGGAGGTCTGGTCCAATATTTTGCTGTAAAATGTGTCCTGTGAACATCCCCTAAAAATAAAAAAACTATGAAGATATCAAAGAAGTTGAATACATTATTGACATGACCGCTGCAGCCAACCACATCCCATACATGCATGCTTTACTGCTGAGGACAGTAATTGCTTGCAGCTGTCACATGAATGATGTACCTGATGAACGTTGCGAGTTTTATCACCTAATGTAAGTAATGGTCTATTATTTTTTATATATACCATTTTCTACTCATTTGATATTTTCTTAAAAGCTTTCACATCAAAATTGTCCTTGTTCTGAGGGGTGTACACAGCACTTCCTGTTTTTCACCACACAGTTTTCCTAGTCTTCAGATCGTTGGCCTTGTGTATGATGATATTCTTATCAATCCAATGCCGATTACAGCGCATAACACTGTAAATAGAGTGGTAACCTTTCTGGTTGACTATTCCGAGCACATACGGTATGTTCTCTTTTGTGATCCAGGCATCTGTTCATAACTGTTACGGAGGACACTGATACAGTAATGTGAAAGAGATACTTTTCAACATAAAGGTGATGTCACTAACACAAAGTAAATTAAACTGACATTGCAATAATTTACTAAAAACTTACATACACTATATGGACAAATGTATTGGAAACCTACATATTACATCTACAGGAGTTTTTATGACATCCCATTAATATGTAGTTGGTCCCCCCTTTGCCGCTAAAACAGCTTCCTTCTGCTGTTCTGGAAAGGTTTTCTACAAGACTATGGAGTGTGTCTGCAGGGATTTTTGCCCATTCATCCAGAAGAGTATCTATGAGGTGAGTGTGATGGACGTTCCCGCGACAGGTGGCAGGAGATCGGTGAGACTGGCAACACATAGTTTTCCCTGTGAATCAATAGGCGTCTGTGTTGTTTCTGGTAATGGCCACACCCCTTGCCTCAGGTGTTTCTAATGTAGTCATTTAACCTCCATATTTATTGTTGCTTGTCCCATAATGCTGTGCGGTTTATAGCTTCAGTTTCAGTTGTGGAAAGCTGGTTTGTGGATCTCGGCAAAGTTCCTGGTGCTTCCATAGCCCCTTTGAAGTTAAGTCTTTCTTTTCCATTTTGTATTTTGCTTGGGTTCTGTGTGTTGCATTTGCCTATTGTTTGTATTAGGCCTGTAGGAGACTCCTGTTCGTCCTTCCTTTTGGAGGAACAGGTAGTCTCATCCCTGCCAGGGTCCTATAGGGCTAGATAGGACTATAGCTATTCCTGCGTATGAACACACCTACCTCTGGGGTCTGTTCATACTGGTAGACAGTCAGGATTTTAGTTAGGGTTTTACTAGGAGGTGTTCATCTTCCTTCTCTAGTTCTCAGGCCTGATTCCCTGTTCCCCCCTTCCTTCTTATCCTTGGTGTGGTGTTTCCCTCCCACATCGAAGCGTGACAGTCAGACACTGATGTTGGAGGAAAAGACTGGCTCATAATCTCTTTTCTAGTTCATCCCAAAGGTTTTTTAATGGGGTTGAGGTCAAAGCTTTGTGCAGGACAGTCAAGTATTTCATCAAACTCACCCAACCATGCCTTTATGGACTGAACAGAAAAAGGCCTTCCCCAAACTGTTTCCACAAAGATAGAAGTTTACAATTGTCCAAAATCTCTTGGTATGCTGAAGCATTAAAGGGGTTGGGTCACTAAGATATGCCACCGACGTCTGATAGATTCTAGAGAGGTGGGAACACAGTCCCTAAAGAACACTTCCATTTAGAATTAGAATTACAGCGATTTTTTCGCAATATAAGATTGAAGACCCATTTTAATCAGACAGATTCCTCTTCTATTACACCGCAAATCAATACATCAAATCCTCTATTACTTAAGAATTTAGATCTGAGATTAAAAAGTACATTCATGCCTCCTAGAACCTATCATCCAGCAGAAACTTACATCTCCTTTACATATCAATCTATACAACAGATCATTAAAGCTCAACAGACCGGCAAATTTAGACACACCAATAACCTTCCCATAGAGGAGCAAAGGGCTATTACAGAATTACAAGCCAATCAGGACATTATTATCAAACCCGCTGATAAAGGGGGTGCAATTGTGGTCATGAACAAATCTATGTACATTAACGAAGTAGAAAAACAATTGAGTGATCTTACCACCTATGTGCCTTTACCATCCAACCCAACATTAATGTTAGCTAAAAAAATTCAATCCACCTTATTGCACTATCAAGAACTAGGTATAATTGATACCAAAACTGTAACTTATCTAACCAAACAACATCCTATAACCCCAGTCTTCTATATTCTGCCCAAGATACACAAAAATTTAGAGAACCCCCCTGGAAGACCAATTGTGGCCTCCACAGAATCTATCCTATCTCCTCTTTCCATCTATTTAGACCGGATACTCACCCCCCTGATTAAGACGTCACGATCATTTTTATTAGATACTAATGATTTAATTTCCAAAATTAAACAAGTACAACCAGAATCAGATACCATCCTGTTAACCATGGATGTTAATAGTTTATATACGTCAATTGAACATGATAAAGGTATTCAAGCCACAGCTCATTTACTTTCCACTTCTTCCACTCTAACCTCTTTACAACAGGAATTTTGCTTATCTCTTCTTACGTTAGTACTAAAAGAAAACTTCTTCCTCTTTGGTGATCAGTACTATGTTCAAAAACGGGGTACCGCAATGGGGGCTAATGTAGCTCCGCCCTATGCAAACGCCTTTATGATCCACTTTGAGGAACAGTTTGTCTACACCCATCACCTCTTCCAACAACATGCTAAAATATGGCTCCGTTTTATCGACGACATTTTCTGTTTGTGGAGAGGCCCTACATCAAGCGCTCTACAATTCCATCACTATCTCAATAATGTTTATCCAGAACTTGGCTTTACAATTATCACTAATACAGAAAGAATCAGTTTTTTAGATACCGTAGTACTCAAAAATCCATCAGGACATATTCAATTTGATCTTTACAATAAACCTACAGATAGGAACAGTTTATTACATTACACCAGCAACCACTCAAGAGCAACTAAAGCGTCACTTCCTAAATCCCAACTAACAAGACTTGAAAGGATAGTGTCAGATCCATCAACACTACAGCAGAGACAATTAGATATGAAATCAAAATTCATACAAAGAGGCTACCCTGACCGACTGATTACCAATCAACCAACAATACCTAAGAAAACTACTTCACAAACTATCATTCCCACACCCCGTATGCCGTGTATCCTCACATATCACCCTCTCGCTCCAAAAATTCAACAAACAATCAGGAAACAATGGTCTATACTGTCACAAGCATACCCTGAGATTCCAGAATTCCAGTCTCCCCCTCTTACATGTTATAAAAGATCAAAAAATATTAGGGACCACCTCATCCGCGCAGACATTGGACCTATTAACAAAATACCCAAACAACGATTTCTACAGAATCCAAAATATGGCACCTTCCCGTGCCTACATTGTGCTCAATGTTCGAGTGTGATTAAGGGTTCCTTCATCACACATCCACATACTGGCAAAAGGTTCCCAATCAAAGGATATTACACTTGTGACTCGACATTTGTCATATACCTTATTAAATGCCCGTGTGGACTTTGCTATGTAGGCGAAACCACACAACAAGTAAGGAATCGCATTTCTAAACATAAATCCACCATTAGGACTGAACAATTGTTGTTACCAATCCCAGCACATTTTAAGGAACATAACCACCAGATCTCGTCCCTTCGCTATCAAGTCTTGGAACAAGTGAATACCCCACGGAGAGGCGGCAACAAGATTAAAATTTTGAAACAAAGAGAAAGTTTTTGGATACATCGACTGGACACCTTATCCCCTAGAGGCCTTAATCGCGAATGTGACTTTTATTGTGATCTTTGAATATTCATCTTTATTTTTCAGTATCTTGGACTGATATGGTGTCATAATGTTAATTCAATGATATTGATTTGCATATACTTTTTCCTCTATTTCAGGCTCCCTAGTCGGATTATTATAGTCAATACACGATTTGGTGAGATAACTTTACCCCACCCAACCCCCTGCTGCCTCCCCTTCCCCCTCCTTCCCCCCTTTCCCCTCTCCTCCTTTCCCCTCCCCCTCCCCCTATTTTTCCCTTCCCTTCCTTCCCTTTCCCTTCCTTTCCCTCTCATCATTGATTAGAACACAGTATAAGAATAGCGGATATTCATGTACTCATGTATGCGTATATGGATATATATACATATATGTATGTATATATATATGTGCATATATATTTATCTATATATCTAGAACCATTCAATATTTCGTTATTTCGCAAATTGTTCCATATCCCAATATTATGTAAACACATAGGGTTGTCAATTTTTCCATATGGATGCATACATATGCATATATACAGTAAGTGCATATGTATGTATGCACAAATGTTTATATAAGTACACCTTGTATATGTATACATATGTGGCCACTACTTATTACATTGTATTTTATATAGAATTTTCTTACTATCTAATCCTTCCATATACAACTCCCCTTTCATTTCATATAATCAAACAGCAGACCGATCCTAATAAAGCTTTCCTTGTTCAAAGGCATAGACACTGCAGTGACTTAGATTTTAATGCGCATGCGCATACTGGGTTCTGCGATCACACGGCTCACATGACGTCTCCGGCGATCATGTGACCCGCCGAACGCAGGCAGAGACAAAGCGCTCATAGGCCAAGCGCTCCTAATACTTCCGGTCTTACGGCTTAAATTGTGGACATGCAGACGCCAACCTAGCGCCTGCATTACGCCGATTATAACCCAGCCATGGTAAGCTCATGCACCAAAGACTTATCATATACTCCTATCTTACTCTGCTGATTGATTTATCTTGACTGCTTTTCATCTCCATACTTTCCTTATTACTCCAGTTCAGCCTGACAAGGTTAATTCTTGGTTGAAATTTATGATTAATTGATGAAATAATAGTAATAGTTTATGCTTTAATGCTATTTAGATTACCATGCCTCCTTCATATTATAAACGGTATCTGTTTAACCAGTTTCATATCCCCCTTACTTTACCCACCTTTTACTCTTCCTATACTATAGTTCATTACCTGAGACTTCTATATATGATTTCTTCCTTGTATTTTCTTTTACAACATGTGTCAACAATACACTATGATCGTCGTATACATAGATTAATGATATAAAAATTATATATTTAAACTTTTCCACAGATCCCCTGAAAAAGGTCTTGAGGACCGAAACGTCGGGACATACTATGGCTTATGAATAATGTTTATACTATGATTTTGGCGTTAATAGTCATATATTGACATTTTGAAAAAAAATTTTTTTTTTTTGTACCTATAATAAATTTGCAAAAGAAAAAGAAATATTGGAGTGCCGTGGATAATCTCTATTTATTTCACGACTGAAGTCCTCTACGAGCACCCTTCACCTTCAAAGGTGTGCGGACTCCGCAATCTCTCTTAATTAATAAAATATGCCACCGACGTCTGATAGATTCTAGAGAGGTGGGAACACAGTCCCTAAAGAACACTGTGCAAGCATGGCCACCCTCCATTCACTTAATAATCGTTATTTATATAGCACCACTATATTCAATTCAGAGGGTACATGTAAACAAGAGTTTACAATCTATGAGGAAATGGGGGTGACACAAAAGACAAAAAAATGGATTGTTTTTAGAGTTCCAGCCATCTTTGTACTAAATAGAGTAGCGCAGCCAGAGCTGCATGAGCTAGTGCATTGAGTGTGAGGATTATTGTAAGAAGAGGGTGCTCGGTTCTAAAGAATGAGGGGGTGAACAGGGAAGAGTCAGTTTAGGGAACATGATAAGCCTGCCTAAAAAAGATTTGTTTTTAAGGTGCATTTAAAGCTAAGGAAGGTGGGGATTAACCTGATTGCATTCCTAAAAGCTCGTTCACCTCAAGAAAAGTCTGGGAGTGAGAGGTTCAAATCATGGAGCATGTTGATCTTAGATCATTGGCAGAGCAGACAGAGCAAGTGTAGGGTGGTAGACAGAAACGAGGGAGGACATGTAGGGAGGTGCAGCACTATGAAGAACTTTATCTGTGAGAATTTTGAACTGTATTCTTTGGTGGATGGGCAAGCAGTGAGATGACTGGCACAGGCTAGAGGCATCAGTGTAGTGGGTGGACAGATAGATGAGCCTAGCTGCTGCATTTAGGATAGACTGAATGGGGGAGAGTTTAGTGGAGGCAAGACTGATTAGTAATGAGTTGCAGTAGTCAAGACAATGCAAAAAAACTAGTGTTTTGGCAGTTTCCACCACGGGAAAAGGGCGAATTCTGGAGATGTTTTTGCTGTGCAGACAACATGAGCATGCCAGTGACTGAATATGGCAATAAAAGGAAAGAACTGACTCACAGGACAGTGGGTGTGCTGCTCCAGATAGTACCAAAGACTGAAATAGAAATATCAAGTTTAGGTAGGTTAATAGATGGAGCAAAGACAAGACGTTCAGTTAGACAGAGGGCATGATGTTAGAGACAGCAGTCAATCTCTGATGTTTTTAGGTATTGCTGGAATGGTGTCACGGGATGAAGTGTATAACTGGGCGTTATGAGCATAGAGATGGTACTGAAAACAAATCTGCTGATGCTCTGTCCGATTGTGGCTGTGTAGAGAGAAAAGAGGAGATGACCTAGAACTAAACCCTGAGGAACGCCAACATCAAGAGGATGAGCATAGGAAGTAAAACCAGCAAATGAGACTCTGGGAGAGTATCCACAGAGATAGGAAAAAAGAGAGCAGTGTACAGTGTGAAATGCTGCAGAGAGGTTCAGGAGAATCAGTGGAGAGAAGATGCCATTTCTTTTTGCTGTCAGGAGATAATTAACCCCTTAAGGACCCAGGACGAGTACTTCGTGCCCCAGGACGAGCATTCTCGTCCTGCGGTCCTTCCTCCCCCCATGTGCGGTGTGTTACTGACAGCCGGATCCCTGCTGCATCCACCAGCAATGGTGATAACGCAGATGCCGGTGGATTAACCCCTCATATGCCGTGGTCAGCGCTGACCGAGACATATGGGAGGTTTGTGCTCCCTCTCCTCATACATGGTTACCATAGCAGTCACAAGCCATTCAAAGGCCTTGGAGCCCGGCAGCTACGGCGGCCTATTAGGCCCAGCCCCCAGGCTGGGTCTCATAGGCAAACTATCAGTGTATTAGGGCTCGTGTGCTGCCCGTTGCCGTATTGCGGACAGTATTTGCATCACTTCAATGGGTCTGCAAGTTCGGAGATGTGGAACGGAAGCACGGAACGGAACACTACGGAAGCACTACGGAGTGCTTCCTGGGCTTCAGTTCCGTGCCTCCGCACTGCAAAAAGATCTTTTTGCGGAACGGAGGGATCGCAGACCCATTCAAGTGAATGGGTCCACAATCCCCATGCGGCTGCCCCACGAAAGGTGACCGTGCATTGCGGACTGTAATTTGCAGTCCATAGCACGGGCACGGGCTTCACACGTTCGTGTGAACGAGCCCTTACACTGTGTAATACACTGATCGTCAATGCAGTACAATACAGATGTAATGTAATGTTGAAGTCCCATAGTGGGACCAAAAAAAAAAAAAAAAAAGTGAAATAAAAGTGTTTTTAGCAATAAAAAAAATTATGTTTCAATTTAAAAAAGCCCCTTTCCCAAAAAAAGAGACATATAAAATTGTATAAAAAAAAATCAAAACAGACATATTAGGTATTGCCGGATGCGTAACCTGCTCTACAAAAATATCACATGACCCACCCCGTCTGGTCAACACCGTAAAAACAAATGTGCTAAAAAAAGGAAATTTTTTTTGTCACCTTTCATCACAAAAAGTGTAATACTAAGTGATCAAAAAGTCATATGTACCCAAAAAAATTACCAATCAAACAGTCATCTCAACTCGCAAATAATGAGACTCTAACTAAGACAATATCCCCCCCAAAAAAATATATGGCTTTCAGAAAATGGAGACATAAAAACATAATTTTTTTGTTTCAAAAATGCTTTTATTGTTTAAAACCAAAACATATTTAAATAGACAGACATATTAGGTATCTCTGCGTCCATAAGAACATGCTCTATAAAAATATCACATGACCTAAGGCTACTTTCACACTGGCGTTTCTGGGTCCGCTTGTGAAATCCGTTTCAGGGCTTTCACAAGCAGCCCAAAACGGATCAGTTCAGCCCTAATGCATTCTGAATGGATAAGGATCCGTTCAGAATGCATCAATTTGGCTGCATTTGGTCTCCGTTGCATTTTTTTAGACGGTCACTAAAAGGCAGCTTGCAGCGTTTTGGTGACCGTCTGACTATGCGGAGCCTAACGGATCCGTCTAGACTTACAATGTAAGTCAATGGGGACGGATACGTTTTTCACTGACACAATATGGTGCAATATGGTGCAATTGAAAACGGATCCATCACCCATTGATTAACGGATACAAGCGTTTGCATTATTCGTGCGGATCCGTCTGTGCAGATACAAGACGGATCCGCACAAAACGCAAGTGTGAAAGTAGCCTAACCCGTCTGGTGAACACCATAAAAAAATAAGATAAAAACCATGCCAAATAATCTATTTTTTGTCACCATACATCACAAGTGGTGTAATACCAAACGCTCAAAAAGTAGTATGTGCTCCAAAAGAGTACTAATCAAACCGTCACCTCATGCTGCAAAAACTGAGCCCCTACATAAGATAATCGCTCGTAAAATGAAAATAATATGGCTTTCAGAAAAAGGAGACAAAAAAACATGATTGATTTGAAAAATGCGGCACCTGAGGAGTTAACTGCCACTGATCGCAGCTCCCTGTCACAGAAGTCGGGTGTCGGCTATGTGATTCTGCAGCCGGCACCCGCCTCCTGTATTTGTATTAAACGTTAGTTATCTTCATTGGTAGCGCAGAAGCCACAACCCCACCCCTCCTCTTCCCCTCTCACTTGTCATTGGTGGCAGCAGAGGCACAGTGGGGAGGGAGAGAGAGACTCCTTCTCCACTGTGCTGCTGAGGAAACATGGCGTGCACTGAGAGCAGCGCGCGCCATGTTCTCTGATACTAGGCTGCACAGTAGCGCAGCCTAGTATCAGTAAAATACAAATACCAGTATCGAATCGATACCGTTAAAAAAGTAGCAATTGGATATCGATAATTCGATACCCCATGCAACCCTAGTTTCAGAAATTTTCTTAAAAATCTAAAAATTTGCTTCTAAAATTCTAAGCCTTTCTCGGTTTGGTTGAGTAATGGCTCTCTTTCTTGACCTTTAAGATCTTCTGACATTATCAGTCTAGTTATGGTATATCCTGTCTCCATGTATTCTCCCGATATCCGTGTTCCTTACCTAATGTTTCTGTCTTGTCTCCCCTTCTATCCTTCTTCATGTTTGCTTACCTCTACATTTTCGTTATTAGTTTATTTTTTTAGTTTTCCTTATTATATTCATATTCTCAAATGTTTCATAAGTGGATTAACTAATCAACATTACTAGTGTCTTATATCTTTGGATAGATCACATTTCTCATGTGTTTTATACAATTACCTCTTACAATGCTTGGTAATTATTATTGCTAATCTGTTTGGATAACTCAATATAAACTGATTGAACCATAAAATTCGAAGCCTTATAACATCCTAAAAAATAAAATTACATTTGCAAAATGATGCAAACATGAAAGTGGACATATGGGATATGTAAAGTAATAATTCTTTTATGCCATAGGCCTAAATAACTAGGACAAAGTCCTCAAAAATAAAAATACAGCCACAAAATGGGATATCTTTAAAAGCATCCTAAAATGAGGATGTGAGAGGATGTGAGAGGAACATACCGTATGGGAATAAAAGGTTAAGGAACAAAAAGAAACCAATGTGGATGAATAGAACTGTAAAGAAAGCAATAAATGACAAAAAGAAAGCATATACAGTCAGGTCCATAAATATTGGGACATCAACACAATTCTAACATTTTTGGCTCTATACACCACCACAATGGATTTGAAATTAAACAAACAAGATGTGCTTTAACTGCAGACTGTCAGCTTTAATTTGAGGGCATTTACATAAAAATCAGGTGAACGGTGTAGGAATTACAACAGTTTGCATATGTGCCTCCCACTTGTTAAGAAACCAAAAGTAATGGGACAATTGGCTTCTCAGCTGTTCCTTGGCCAGGAGTGTTATTCCCTCATTATCCCAATTACAATGAGAGGATAAAAGGTCCAGAGTTAATTTCAAGTGTGCTATTTGCATTTGGAATCTGTTGCTGTCAACTCTCAAGATGAGATCCAAAGAGCAGTGAAGCAAGCCATTATTAGGCCGAAAAAAACCAAAACAAATCCATCAGAGAGATAGCAAAAACATTAGGCGTGGCCAAAACAACCCAGCGTCTGGTGATGTCTATGCGTTCCAGATTTCAGGCTGTAATTGACTGCAAAGGATTTGCAACCAAGTATTATAATGTGAAAGTTTGATTTATAATTATTATTCTGTCCCATTACTTTTGGTCCCTTAACAAGTGGGAGGCACATAAGCAAACTGTTGTAATTCCTGCACCGTTCACCTGATTTGAATGTTAATACCCTCAAATTAAAGCTGACAGTCTGCAGTTAAAGCACATCTTGTTTGCTTCATTTCAAATCCATTGTGGTGGTGTATAGAGCCAAAAATGTTAGAATTGTGTTGGTGTCCCAATATTTATGGACCTGACTGTAAATCACCTAAACAGGAGGGTAGCGCGGAAGCACTTTAAAACTATAAGGAAAAAAATAGAACATGTAAAAAACAAAGAGAGTAAAACTAACCCTAAAATGTTCTTCAATTATATAAATGTTAAATGGAGGTGTCGGCCCTTTAAAGAGTAACGAGGGGGGAGTCGCAGAGAGCGACGAGGAGAAAGCAAAGCTGTTAAATATTATTTTCTCCAATGTTTTCACTGAGGAAAATAAACTGTCAGATGAAATACTGAATGTAATAATAAATTCCCCATTAAAAGTGTCCTGTCTGACCCAGGAAGAAGTACATCAGCGACTTAAAAAGATTAAAATAGACAAATCACCAGGACCGGATGGCATACACCCCCATATCCTAAGGGAATTAAGTAATGTCATAGCCAGACTCTTATTTCTGATATTTGCAGACTCTATACTGACAGGCAATGTTCCACAGGATTGGCGCATGGCAAATGTGGTGCCAATATTCAAAAAGGGTCCAAAAACAGAGCCTGGAAACTATAGGACGGTAAGTTTAACATCTGTTGTGGGTAAACTGAAGGTTTTCTAAGAGATGCTATCTTAGAGCATCTCAACGGAAATAAGCAAATAACGCCATATCAGCATGGCTTCATGAGGGATTGGTCATGCCAAACTAATTTAATCAGTTTCTATGAAGAGGTAAGTTCTAGACTCGGGTGTCCGCCTGCTGAGCGGAGGACATCAGTACCAGACTGATGCATCCACTCAGAATGCATTAGGGCAGTACGGATGTGTTCGGGGCCGCTTGTGAGAGCCTTCAAACGGAACTCACAAGCGGAGCCCCGAACGCTAGTGTGAAAGTAGCCTAAACTGTGTAAAGTAATCAACACGGAAGAGGACAGTATACTGCTACACATGGATCTGGATAGATTGGAGGCTTGGGCAGATAAGTGGCAGATGAGGTTTAACACTGACAAATGTAAAGTTATGCACATGGGAAGGAATAATGCAAGTCATCCGTACATACTAAATGGTAAAACACTCGGTAACACTGACATGGAAAAGGATCTAGGAATTTTAATAAACAGCAAACTAAGCTGCAAAAACCAGTGTCAGGCAGCTGCTGCCAAGGCCAATAAGATAATGGGTTGCATAAAAAGGGGCATACAGGGAGTGCAGAATTATTAGGCAAATGAGTATTTTGACTACATCATCCTCTTTATGCATGTTGTCTTACTCCAAGCTGTATAGGCTCGAAAGCGAGCCTACTACCAATTAAGCATATTAGGTGATGTGCATCTCTGTAATGAGAAGGGGTGTGGTCTAATGACATCAACACCCTATATCAGGTGTGCATAATTATTAGGCAACTTCCTTTCCTTTGGCAAAATGGGTCAAAAGAAGGACTTGACAGGCTCAGAAAAGTCAAAAATAGTGAGATATCTTGCAGAGGGATGTAGCACTCTTAAAATTGCAAAGCTTCTGAAGCGTGATCATCGAACAATCAAGCATTTCATTCAAAATAGTCAACAGGGTCGCAAGAAGCGTGTGGAAAAACCAAGGCGCAAAATAACTGTCCATGAACTGAGAAAAGTCAAGCGTGCAGCTGCCAAGATGCCACTTGCCACCAGTTTGGCCATATTTCAGAGCTGCAACATCACTGGAGTGCCCAAAAGCACAAGGTGTGCAATACTCAGAGACATGGCCAAGGTAAGAAAGGCTGAAAGACGACCACCACTGAACAAGACACACAAGCTGAAACGTCAAGACTGGGCCAAGAAATATCTCAAGACTGATTTTTCTAAAGTTTTATGGACTGATGAAATGAGAGTGAGTCTGGATGGGCCAGATGGATGGGCCCGTGGCTGGATTGGTAAAGGGCAGAGAGCTCCAGTCCGACTCAGACGCTAGCAAGGTGGAGGTGGAGTACTGGTTTGGGTTGGTATCATCAAAGATGAGCTTGTGGGGCCTTTTCGGGTTGAGGATGGAGTCAAGCTCAACTCCCAGTCCTACTGCCAGTTTCTGGAAGACACATTCTTCAAGCAGTGGTACAGGAAGAAGTCTGCATCCTTCAAGAAAAACATGATTTTCATGCAGGACAATGCTCCATCACACGCGTCCAAGTACTCCACAGCGTGGCTGGCAAGAAAGGGTAGAAAGGAGAAAATCTAATGACATGGCCTCCTTGTTCACCTGATCTGAACCCCATTAAGAACCTGTGGTCCATCATCAAATGTGAGATTTACAAGGAGGGAAAACAGTACACCTCTCTGAACAGTGTCTGGGAGGCTGTGGTTGCTGCTGCATGCAATGTTGATAGTGAACAGATCAAAACACTGACAGAATCCATGGATGGCAGGCTTTTGAGTGTCCTTGCAAAGAAAGGTGGCTATATTGGTCACTGATTTGTTTTTGTTTTGTTTTTGAATGTCAGAAATGTATATTTGTGAATGTTGAGATGTTATATTGGTTTCACTGGTAAAAATAAATAATTGAAATGGGTATATATTTGTTTTTTGTTAAGTTGCCTAATAATTATGCACAGTAATAGTCACCTGCACACACAGATATCCCCCTAAAATAGCTAAAACTAAAAACAAACTAAAAACTACTTCCAAAAATATTCAGCTTTGATATTAATGAGTTTTTTGGGTTCATTGAGAACATGGTTGTTGTTCAATAATAAAATTAATCCTCAAAAATACAACTTGCCTAATAATTCTGCACTCCCTGTAGATGCCCGTGATAAGAACACAGTCCTACCACTTTACAAATCGCTAATCAGACCACACATGGAGTACTGTGTACAGTTCTGGGCACCTGTGAACAAGGCAGACATAGCAGAGCTGGAGGGGGTCCATAGGAGGGCAACTAAAGTAATAACTGGAATGGGGCAACTACAGTAACCTGAAAGATTATCAAAATTAGAGTTTTTCACTTTAGAAAAAAGATGACTGTGGGGAGATCTAATTAGTAACATAGTACTTAAGGCCGAAAAAATACATTTTTCCATCCAGTTCGGCCTGTTATCCTGCAAGTTGATCCAGAGGAAGGCAAAAAAAACAAACCTGTGAGGTAGAAGCCAATTTTCCCCACTTTAGGGGAATAAAAAATTCCTTCCCGACTCCAATCAGGCAATCAGAATAAATCCCTGGATCAACGACCCATCTCTAGTAGCTATAGCCTGTAATATTATTATGCTCCAGAAATACATCCAGGCCCCTCTTGAATGCCTTTATTGTACTCACCATCACCACCTCCTCAGGCAGAGAGTTCCATAGTCTCACTGCTCTTACCGTAAAGAATCCTTTTCTATGTTTGTGTACAAACCTTCTTTCCTCCAGACGCAGAGGATGTCCCCTCGTCACAGTCACAGTCCTGGGGATAAATAGATGACGGGATAGATCTCTGTACTGACCCCTGATATATTTATACATATCAGGCCTCATGCACACGACCGTTGTGTGCATCCGTGGCCGTTGTGCCGTTTTCCGTTTTACCTGTCCTATTTTTTTGACGGACAACGGTTCACGGACCCATTCAAGTCAATGGGTCTGTGAAAGAACACGGATGCACACAAGATTGGCATCCGTGTCCGTGATCCGTGGCCGTAGGTTACTTTCATACAGACGGATCCGAAGATCCGTCTGCATAAAAGCTTTTTCAGAGGTGAGTTTTCACTTCGTGAAAACTCAGATCCGACAGTATATTCTAACACAGAGGCGTTCCCATGGTGATGGGGACGCTTCAGGTTAGAATATACTGAAAAACTGTGTACATGACTGCCCCCTGCAGACCCCCCACCCCCTGTTTTTAACTCATTGGTGGCCAGTGCGGCCGCCCCCCCCTCCCTCCCCTGTAGTTAACTCATTGGTGTCCAGTGGGCCCCCCCTCCCTCCCCTGTAGTTAACTCATTGGTGTCCAGTGGGCCCCCCTCCCTCCCCTGTAGTTAACTCATTGGTGTCCAGTGGGCCCCCCCTCCCTCCCCTGTAGTTAACTCATTGGTGTCCAGTGGGCCCCCCTCCCTCCCCTGTAGTTAACTCATTGGTGTCCAGTGGACCCCCCCTCCCTCCCCTGTAGTTAACTCATTGGTGTCCAGTGGGCCCCCCCTCCCTCCGCTGTAGATAACTCATTGGTGGCCAGTGGGCCCTCTCCCCTCCCTCCCCCTCCTAATTAAAATCGCCCCCCCCTATCATTGGTGTCAGTGGAGAGTACCGATCGGAGTCCCAGTGTAATCGCTGGGGCTCCGATCGGTAACCATGGCAACCGGGACGCTACTGCAGTCCCGGTTGCCATGGTTACTTAGCAATTTGTAGAAGCTTCATACTTACCAGCGAGCAGCGATGTCTGTGACCGGGCGGGAGCTCCTCCTACTGGTAAGTGACAGGTCTGTGCTATAGGCAATGCGCCGCACAGACCTTTCACTTACCAGTAGGAGGAGCTCCCGGCCGGTCACAGACATCGCAGCTCGCAGGTAAGTATGAAGCTTCTACAAATTGCTAAGCATCCATGGCAACCGGGACTGCATTAGCGTCCCGGTTGCCATGGTTACCGATCGGAGCCCCAGCGATTACACTGGGACTCCGATCGGTACTCTCCACTGCCACCAATGATAGGGGGGGAGATTTTAATTAGGAGGGGGAGGGAGGGGAGAGGGCCCACTGGCCACCAATGAGTTATCTACAGCGGAGGGAGGGGGGGCCCACTGGACACCAATGAGTTATCTACAGCGGAGGGAGGGGGGGCCCACTGGACACCAATGAGTTAACTACAGGGGAGGGAGGGGGGCCCACTGGACACCAATGAGTTAACTACAGGGGAGGGAGGGGGGGCGGCCGCACTGGCCACCAATGAGTTAACTACAGGGGAGGGAGGGGGGGTGGCTGCACTGGCCACCAATGAGTTAAAATCAGGGGAGGGGGGTCTGCCCCCTGCTGCCTGGCAGCACCTGCCAGGCAGCAGGGGGCAGTCATGTACACAGTTTTTAAGTATATTCTAACCTGAAGCGTCCCCATCACCATGGGAACGCCTCTGTGTTAGAATATACTGTCGGATCTGAGTTTCACGATGTAGCTCATATACGACAGTATATTCTAACATAGAGGCGTTCCTATGGTGATGGGGACGCTTCAAGTTAAAATATACCATCGGATTGGAGAAAACTCCAATCCGATGGTATAAAAGAACTCCAGACTTTACATTGAAAGTCAATGGGGACGGATCCGTTTGAAATGGCACTATATTGTGTCAACGTCAAATGGATCCGTCCTCATTGACTTGCATTGTAATTCAGGACGGATCTGTTTGGCTCCGCACGGCCAGGTGGACACCAAAACGACATTTTTTTCATGTCCGTGGATCCTCCAAAAATCAAGGAAGGCCCACGGACGAAAAAACGGTCACGGATCACGGACCTACGAACCCCGTTTTTGCGGACCGTGAAAAAATACTGTCGTGTGCATGAGGCCTAAATTAGATCTCTCCTCAGTCGTCTTTTTTTCTAAAGTGAATAGCCCTAATTTGGATAATCTTTCAGGGTACTGTAGTTGCCCTCCTCTGGACCCTCTCCAGCTCTACTATGTCTGCCTTGTTTACAGGAGCCCAGAACTGTACACAGTACTCCATGTGTGGTCTGACTAGCGATTTGTAAAGTGGCATCTATGCCCTTTTTGATGCAACCCATTATCTTATTGGCCTTGGCAGCAGCTGCCTGACACTGGTTTTTGCAGCTTAGTTTGCTGTTTATTAAAATTCCTAGATCCTTTTCCATGTCAGTGTTACCGAGTGTTTTACCATTTAGTATGTACGGGTGACTTGCATTATTCCTTCCCATGTGCATAACTTTACATTTGTCAGTGTTAAACCTCATCTGCCACTTATCTGCCCAAGCCTCCAATCTATCCAGATCGCTCTGTAGTAGTATACTGTCCTCATCAGTGTAAATTACTTTACACAGTTTAGTGTCATCTGCGAAAATTGATACTTTACTATGCAAGCCTTCTACAAGATCATTAATAAATATATTGAAGAGAATAGGGCCCAATACTGACCCCTGAGGTACTCCGCTAGTGACAGTGACCTAATCTGAGTGTGTACCATTAATAACCACCCTCTGTTTTCTATCATTGAGTCAGTTATTTTACCCACATACAGACGTTTTCTCCCAGTCCGAGTATTCTCATTTTATATACTGACCTTTTATGTGGTACAGTGTTAAATGCTTTGGAGAAGTCCAGATACACGACATCCATTGATTCGCCGCTGTCAAGTCTAGAACTTACCTCCTCAGAGAAAGTGATTTAATTAGTTTGGCGTGACCGATCCCTCACAAAGCCATGCTGATATGGCGTTATTTGCTTATTTCGGTTGAGATGCTCTAACATAGCATCTCTCAGAAAACCTTCAAACAGTTTACCTACAACAGATGTTAAAGTTATCAGCCTACAGTTTCCAGGCTCTGTTTTTGGACCCTTTTTACTATGTATAAATATATCAGGGGTCAGTACAGAGATCTATCCCATCAGCTATTTATCCCCAGGACTGTGACGAGGGGACATCCTCTGCGTCTGGAGGAAAGAAGGTTTGTACACAAACATAGAAGAGGATTCTTTACGGTAAGAGCAGTGAGACTATGGAACTCTCTGCCTGAGGAGGTGGTGATGGTGAGTACAATAAAGGAATTCAAGAGGGGCCTGGATGTATTTCTGGAGCGTAATAATATTACAGGCTATAGCTACTAGAGAGATATCGTTGATCCAGGGAGTTAGTCTGATTGCCTGATTGGAGGCGGGAAGGAATTTTTTATTCCCCTAAAGTGGGGAAAATTGGCTTCTACCTCACAGGTTTTTTTTCTTCCTTCCCCTGGATCAACTTGCAGGATGACAGGCAGAACTGGATGGACAAATGTATTTTTTCGGCCGTATGTACTATGTTACTATGCAGTATCACTATCTGCCTTAAAAGCAGATAAATTAACATTTTGAAAATTGCTAGGATTTTTTAATAAATAAAGGTGAATTATATTGACTAAAAAAATCTCAGAATTGCTTGGATAAGTACTGGAAAAGCATTCTGAAGTTATTACCACATAAAGTGACACATGTCAAGTTTCCAAAAAACGGCCTGGTTATTCACCCCTTAAAGGGCTTCTGTCACTCCACTAAATTCATTTTTTATTTTTTGGTCTCCCTACAATCCTTATGCTGCGATTTCTTAATATATATAGCTATTACACTGTTTGGTTCAGTAGTTCTATAAAAAAACTGACTTTTATATTATGCAAATTACCTCTCTAGCAGCAGGTAGGGCGGCTACCTGCTGCTAGCAGCCGCATCCTCCATTCATAATGACGCCCCCTCCTCATGTTGATTGACAGGGCCAGCGGACGCGCTAGTCCTCTGATTGGCCCTGTCTGCGCTTTAAATCTCGCGCCGGTCTTCAGTTGGCGCAGGCGCACTCAGAGGAGGACGCTCGCTCGGCCGCTCCATCCTCAGTGCACCTGCGCCGGGTGTACATGTGACGTCATCGGCACAGGCGCGCTGAGGATGGAGCGGCTGAGCGAGCGTCCTCCTCTGAGTGCGCCTGCGCCAACTGAAGACCGGCGCGAGATTTAAAACGAAGACAGGGCCAGTCAGAGGACGAGCGCGTCCGCTGGCCCTGTCAATCAACATGAGGAGGGGGCGTCATTATGAATGGAGGATGCGGCTGCTAGCAGCAGGTAGCCGCCCTACCTGCTGCTAGAGAGGTAATTTGCATAATATAAAAGTCAGTTTTTTTATAGAACTACTGAACCAAACAGTGTAATAGCTATATATATTAAGAAATCGCAGCATAAGGATTGTAGGGAGACCAAAAAAAAAAAAATGAGTTTAGTGGAGTGACAGAAGCCCTTTAAGGGCTCAGCCCTATTTCACCTTAAGGACCAGACCATTTTTTGCTAATCTGACCAGTGTCACTTTAAGTGCTGATAACTTTAAAACGCTTTGACTTATCCAGGCCATTCTGAGATAGTTTTTTCATCACATATTGTACTTCATGACACTGCTAAAATGAAGTAAAAAAAAAAAAAATTTTAATTTTTTTTAAAATACCAAATTTACCAAAAAATTTTAAAAAATTGCAAATTTCCAAGTTTCAATTTCTCTACTTCTATAATACATAGTGATACCTCCAAAAATAGTTATTACTTTACATTCGCCATATGTCTACTTCATGTTTGGATCATTTTTGGAATGATATTTTATTTTTTGGGGATGTTAGGCTTAGAAGTTTAAAAGCAAATCTTGAAATTTTTCAGAAATTTTCAAAAACCCAAATTTTATGGACCAGTTCAGGTCTAAAGTCACTTTGCGAGGCTTACATAATAGAAACCACCCAAAAATGACCCCTTTCTATAAAGTACACCCCTCAAGGTATTCAAAACTGATTTTACAAATTTTGTTAACCCTTTAGGTGTTTCACAAGAATTAATGTAAAATAGAGATACAATTTCAAAATTTCACTTTTTTGGTAGATTTTCCATTTTAATAATTTTTTTCCAGTTACAAAGCAAGGGTTAACTGCCAAACCAAACTCAATATTTATGGCCCTGATTCTGTAGTTTACAGAAACACCCCATATTTGGCCGTAAACCGCTGTACGGGCACACGGAAGGGCACAGAAGTAGGCCTCATGCACACGACCGTTGTGTGCATCCGTGGCCGTTGTGCCGTTTTCCGTTTTTTTTCGCGGACCCATTGACTTTCAATGGGTCCGTGGAAAAATCGGAAAATGCACCGTTTTGCAGCCGAGGCCGTGATCCGTGTATCCTGTCCGTCAAAAACATATGACCTGTCCTATTTTTTTGACGGACAACGGTTCACGGACCCATTCAAGTCAATGGGTCCGTGAAAGAACACGGATGCACACAAGATTGGCATCCGTGTCCGTGATCCGTGGCCGTAGGTTGCTTTCATACAGACGGATCCGAAGATCCGTCTGCATAAAAGCTTTTTCTGATCTAAGTTTTCACTTCGTGAAAACTCATTTCCGACAGTATATTCTAACACAGAAGCGTTCCCATGGTGATGGGGACGCTTCTAGTTAGAATACACTGCAAACTTTGTACAAGACTGCCCCCTGCTGCCTGGCAGCACCCGATCTCTTACAGGGGGATATGATAGCACAATTAACCCCTTCAGGCACGTAAAGGGGTTAATTGTACTATCATATTCCCCTGTAAGAGATCAGGGCTGCCAGGCAGCAGGGGGCAGACCACCCCCCCTCCCCAGTTTGAATATCGTTGGTGGCACAGTGTGCCAACCACCATCGGCCCCCCTCCCTCCCTCTATTGTATTAAATCGTTGGTGGCACAGTGTGCCAACCACCATCGGCCCCCCTCCCTCCCTCTATTGTATTAAATCGTTGGTGGCACAGTGTGCCAACCACCATCGGCCCCCCTCCCTCCCTCTATTGTATTAAATCGTTGGTGGCACAGTGTGCCAACCACCATCGCCCCCCCCTCCCTCCCCCCCTCTATAGCAGTAACATTGGTGGCAGTGTGCGGTCTCAACAGTAGAAGATTCATACTTACCTGCTTGCTGCTGCGATGTCTGTGTCCGGCCGGGAGCTCCTCCTACTGGTAAGTGACAGTTCTTTAGCAATGCACCGCACAGACCTTTCACTTACCAGTAGGAGGAGCTCCCGGCCGGACACAGACATCGCAGCAGCAAGCAGGTAAAGTATGAATCTTCTACTGTTGAGACCGCACACTGCCACCAATGTTACTGCTATAGAGGGAGGGGGGGGGCGATGGTGGTTGGCACACTGTGCCACCAACGATTTAATACAATAGAGGGAGGGAGGGGGGCCGATGGTGGTTGGCACACTGTGCCACCAACGATTTAATACAATAGAGGGAGGGAGGGGGGCCGATGGTGGTTGGCACACTGTGCCACCAACGATATTCAAACTGGGGAGGGGGGGGGCTGCCCCCTGCTGCCTGGCAGCCCTGATCTCTTACAGGGGAATATGCCGCACCTAAAGGGGTTAATTGTGCTATCATATCCCCCAGTAAGAGATCGGGTGCTGCCAGGCAGCAGGGGGCAGTCTTGTACAAAGTTTGTAGTGTATTCTAACCTGAAGCGTCCCCATCACCATGGGAACGCCTCTGTGTTAGAATATACTGTCGGATCTGAGGTTCACGAAGTAGCTCATATCCGACAGTATATTCTAACATAGAGGCGTTCCCATGGTGATGGGGACGCTTCAAGTTAAAATATACCATCGGATTGGAGAAAACTCCAATCCGATGGTATAAAAGAACTCCAGACTTTACATTGAAAGTCAATGGGGACGGATCCGTTTGAAATGGCACCATATTGTGTCAACATCAAACGGATCCGTCCCCATTGACTTGCATTGTAATTCAGGACGGATCCGTTTGGCTCCGCACGGCCAGGCGGACGCCAAAACGACTTTTTTTTCATGTCCGTGGATCCTCCAAAAATCAAGGAAGACCCACGGACGAAAAAACGGTCACGGATCACGGACCCACGGACCCCGTTTTTGCGGACCGTGAAAAAAAACGGTCGTGTGCATGAGGCCGTAAAGGAATGTCATACGGTTTTTGGAAGGCAGGTTTTGCTGGACTGTTTTTTTTTTACACCATGTCCCATTTGAAGCCCCCCTGATGCACCCCTAGAGTAGAAACTCCATAAAAGTGACCCCATCTAAGAAACTACACCCCTCAAGGTATTCAAAACTGATTTTAAAAACGTTGTTAACCCTTTATGTGTTCAACAAGAATTAATGGAAAATAGAGATACAATTTCAAAATTTCACTTTTTGGGCAGATTTTCCATTTTAAGAATTTTTTTCCGGTTACAAAGCAAGGGTTAACAGCCAAACCAAACTCAATATTTATGGCCCTGATTCTGTAGTTTACAGAAACACCCCATATGTGGTCGTAAACCGCTGTACGGGCACACGGAAGGGCACAGAAGGAGAGGAATGCCATACGGTTTTTGGAGGGCAGGTTTTGCTGGATTGTTTTTTTTTTACACCATGTCCCATTTGAAGCCCCCCTGATGCACCCCTAGAGTAGAAACTCCATAAAAGTGACCAAATCTAAGAAACTACACCCCTCAAGGTATTCAAAACATATTTTACAAACGTCGTTAACCCTTTATGTGTTCAACAAGAATTAATGGAAAATAGAGATACAATTTCAAAATTTCACTTTTTGGGCAGATTTTCCATTTTAATAATTTTTTTCCAGTTACAAAGCAAGGGTTAACAGCCAAACCAAACTCAATATTTATGGCCCTGATTCTGTAGTTTACAGAAACACCCCATATGTGGTCGTAAACAGCTATACGGGCACACGGCAGGGCGCAGAAGCAAAGGAGTGCCATACAGTTTTTGGAAGGCATATTTTGCTGGACTGGTTTTTTTGACACCATGTCCCATTTGAAGCCCCCCTGATGCACCCCTAGAGTAGAAACTCCAAAAAAGTGGCCCCATTTTAGAAACTACGGGATAGGGTGGGAGCATTGTTGGTACTATTTTAGGGTACATATGATTTTTGGTTGCTCTATATTACACTTTTTGTGAGGCAAGATAACAAGAAATAGCTGTTTTGGCACCGTTTTTACTTTTTGTTATTTACAACATTCATCTGACAGGTTAGATCATGTGATATTTTTATAGACCTGGTTGTCACGGATGCGGCGATACCTAATATGTATACTTTTCTTTATTTATGTAGGTTTTACACAATTATTTCATTTTTTAAGCAAAAAAAAATCATGTTTTAGTGTTTCCATAGTCTGAGAGCCATAGTTTTTTTCAGTTTTTAGGCGATTATATTAGGTAGGGTCTCATTTTTTGCATTATGAGATGAGGGTTTGAATGGCACTATTTTGGGGTGCATATGACTTTTTGATCGCTTGCTATTATACTTTTGTGATGTAAGGTGACAAAAAAATGGTTTATTTAGCACAGTTTTTATTTTACATTTTTTACGGTGTTCATCTGAGGGGTTAGGTCATGTGATATTTTTATAGAGCCGGCGATACGGACGCGGCGATACCTAATATCTATACTTTTTTTTTTTTTATGTAAGTTTTACACAATAATATAATTTTTGAAACAAAAATAAAATAAATCATGTTAGTGTCTCCATATTCTGAGAGCCATATTTTTTTCCGTTTTTGGGCGATTATCTTAGGTAGGGTCTCATTTTTTGCGGGATGAGATGCCGGTTTGATTGGCACGATTTTGGGGTGCATTTGACTTTTTGATCGCTTGCTTTTATACTTTTTGTGATGTAAGGTGACAAAAAATGGTTTATTTAGCACAGCTTTTATTTTTTACGGTATTCATCTGAGAGGTTAGTTCATGTCATATTTTTATAGAGCCGGACGATACGAATGCGGCGATACCTAATATGTATACTTTTTTTTATTTATGTAAGTTTTACACAATAACAGCTTTTAAAAAAAATAAAAGTTTTAGTGTCTCCATATTCTGAGCCATAGTTTTTTTATTTTTTGGGCGATTGTCTCAGGTAGGGTCTCATTTTTTGCGGGATGAGGTGACGGTTAGATTGGTACTATTTTGGTGGGCAAATGCCTTTTTGATCGCTTGCTGTTGTACTTTTTGTGATGTAAGGTGACAAAAAAATGGTTTATTTAGCACAGTATTTATTTTTTATTTTTTAGGGTGTTCATCTGAGGAGTTAGGTCATGTGATATTTTTATAGAGCCAGATGATACGAACGCGCCGATATCAAATATGTATACTTTTTATTTATTTATGTAAGTTTTACACAATAACAGCTTTTTTCAAACAAAAAAAATTATGTTTTAGTGTCTCCATATTCTGAGCCATAGTTTTTTAATTTTTTGGGCGATTGTCTCAGGTAGGGGCTCATTTTTTGCGGGATGAGGTGACGGTTAGATAGATTGGTACTATTTTGGTGGGCAAACGCCTTTTTGATTATTTGCTGTTTTACTTTTTGTGATGTAAGGTGACAATTTTTTTTTATTTAGCACAGTTTTTATTTTTTATTTTTTACGGTGTTCATCTGAGGGGTTAGGTCATATGATATGTTTATAGAGCCAGTCGATACGGACGCGGCGATACCTCATATGTATACTTTTTTCCCCCCCTATTTGTTACCAATTCTTTTTCACTTTATTTGGGGAAAATGACGTTTTTGTTTATTTTTACTTAAAAAATTTTTGGGGGGGGAAACTTTATTTTTTCAATTTTTTTTCACTTTATTTTTTTCCCACTTTGGGACTTGAACTTTTGGGGGTATATTCCTTTACAATACATTCCAATACTTCTGTATTGGAATGCATTGGCTGTATGAGTAATACTGTGTGTATTACTAATACAGCTTCCGGGGCCTATGAGATCCAGGGGCCTGGATCTCACAGGCTCTTCACCGGAAGGCAGCGCAGATGCCTCAGGAAGGCATCGCGCTGCCTTCCATGCCATCGGGTCCCCCCCACAGCCCCATGGGGACCCGATGGCACCACCTCCGCACCAGGTAAAAGCCGCAAACCGCAGGTCTGAATTGACGTCACGGGACCCCCCAGCGCGTTTAGTCAAGGTGCCTGCTCAATGATTTGAGCAGGCACCTTGCTCCGATCACCGCCCGCCGGTGGGTCTGGATAGCCCCTGGCCCTATCTGGATAGCCCATGGAGGGTCTGGATAGCCCCTGGCCCTATCTTATATGAAGGATGGCCCTATGCCTATCCCATGGATGCTTAAACTCCTCCACTGTATTTGCAGACACCACTTCTCTCAGTAAAGTAATACTTCCTAATATTACTTTTAAACCTTTGCCCCTCTAATTTAAAACTATTTCCTCTTGTAGCAGTTTTTCTTCTTTTAAATATTCTCTTCTCTTTTACCTTGTTGATTCCCTTTATGTATTTAAAGGTTTCTATCATATCCCCTCTGTCTCGTCTTTCTTCCAAGCTATACATGTTAAGGTCCTTTAATCTTTCCTGGTAAGTTTTATCCTGCAATCCATGTACCAGTTTAGTAGCTCTTCCGGCCCATCATAGAGCAGTCCTATCCTATTTTTGGGGGGGACAAGTGACTAAAAATGGCGAACCCGCTGCCTCCCATACTTGAATTAATGTGTTAATTACATTCATTGGTGGCAGCCCCTCACTCCCTCTCCACTGTGACGTGGCTGCTACCAATGAATGTAATTAACACATTAATTCAAGTATGGGAGGCAGCGGGTTTGCCATTTTTAGTCACTTGTCCCCCCCAAAAATAGGATAGGACTGCTCTATTATGGGCTGGACGTTCTATAAAATATGGAATGCACACAGCTTTTTTGGTGTTTTATTTTTTCCGCATGGTATCGAAATCGAATCAAAATTTTGGTATCGTGAGAACCCTAGTAGGTGGAAATTGCGCAGTATGGCCTGATTCTGTTAGCATCAGGTCACAGTGGAGACAGTGTCAGACCTGCAGAGTAGCAGGTGTCTAATCAGGAGCCCTTTGCCCGATCAGGAGAGGTAGGCGATTTCTTTAAATTATAGTACTGAGCATGGGGGTCTGATCTGAGCATAGGGGGGTCCCGATCTCAGCATGGAGGGTCTGATCTGATCATTGGGGTCTGGTCTGACCATTGGGGGTCTGATCTGAGCATGGGAGTCTGGTCTGATCATTGGTGGTCTAAACTGAGTATGGTGGGTCAGATATGAGCATGGGGGGGTCTGATCTGAGCACTGGGGGGGGGGGGTCTGATCTGAGCACGGGGGGTCTGATCTGAGCATGGGGGGGGGTCTGATCTGAGCATTGGGGGTCTGATTTGGAGTTCTGATGAGGATTGGGGATCTTATCTTAGGTCAGATGAGCATTAGGGGTCTGATAAAAAATTTTTTTTTTCTTTTCTTCTCTGCTATTAAAAAATAAGAAAAAAAACTCAGATCAGATTTTTTTCTCAGCTAAAACCTAGGTGCATCTTATAGGGCAAATAATATGGTGACTTGTGTGTAAAAGTATAGCTTGTGGCTCCTGGTAGTCATACGTTTTTTTTTCTGGCTCATTGTGTCTGTAAGGTTGGCCACCCCTGATATAGACCAACAGAATAAGCTCGTTGAGTCATTTTTAGCAAATAATGAGCATCACAAAAACAAAACCTGAAAAACCAGGGCAATAGAAATGTTTTTTATTTATTTCACCTGACAAACATGTTTTTCCTATTTTTCAATACAAGTATAGTGAATTATATGGTGCCATCAAAAAATACAACTTGTCCCGCAAAAAATAAGCCCTCATAGGGCTGCGTGAAGAGAAAAGTAAAAAAGTTACGGGTCTTGAAAAGTGAGTGGGAAAAAGCTAAAACGAAAATTTAACGGGTTGGTGACCCGTTTTTCTGCAGACTTGACTTACCTGATCCCCGCTGCTGTATTCTGACTCCATTGCTCCGGTTTGGGCACCGCAGGTCTCGGGCTTGCTTGGGTCAACATTCAGTTTGATGACGCATGCAGCAGGGGTGACGCATCATCCATGCATTACGTGACCCAGTGAAATGACGCATGCATGACATGTCACCACTGTGGCCTGTCATTGGGGGCTATTTATCAAAGCTGGTGTAAAACTGGCTTAGTTGCCCATAGCAACCAAAGGAGCTCTGAAAAATGAAAGGTGGTATCTGGTCGCTACGGGCGACTAAACCAGTTTTCCAATCACTGCGGTGGAAAATGAACCGCGCATTGATGCAGGAAGAGCCCAGAACTGTGACACCTGGGTGGAAGCGATGGAACTGAAACCTGGGGGGAAGGGGGTGTCAGGTAAATATGATCACCTCTGGTCTAACCACAGGGGGGGCTGCAGAAATGGTTCTGAGGGTACTGTTATAGCTATTGATATTGGTGCTACAGAAATAAAAACTGAAAATGATTCTAAAGAACATAGCCAACATAAAATGAAATGTAAATATATTCAGAGTAACGCTATTTACTAAAGGCATAGGTGTGAATACGCCCCCCGGGTCTCTCTAGCAGTGCACTCTCGGCCCGGTGCCCTCCTCTACCTCCTCCTCTCCCCCCACCCCTGGCACAGGCCTCTGCCCCCGCACTGCGCCTGCGCACAGGCCCGGCTCGGGAGCCATGTTGTGGGATCTACGGGGCTTGAATTCTGCTGTACGTCTTGTGCTGTGAGAGGCTCCGAGGCCGCGGCCGACTGCTGTGCGAGCTGTGAACGGAGGCCAGCTGCCCTGAGCCAGCCCGTGAGAGTCAGCGGGGTCCGGGGACCCCCCGGGCGGCCACCATGAGCACAGGCTGCGACCTGTCCCGGAGGAATCCGCAGGAGGATTTCGAGCTCATCCAGAGGATTGGCAGCGGCACGTATGGGGATGTATACAAGGTAAACAGAGCCCTGGGGAAGGGGCATGACGTGGTGCCAGGCAGTGCCAGGATGTGCTGAGACAGGCATGTGACAGTCTGAAAGGGGTATGACTGTGCCAGGGCTGCGGATGGTGAGTGGCGGGCATCCTGTATAAGAGACTGAGACTTGGAGTTGCACAACTTTCCTTTCCTCCTCATAGGTAAAAGCTGGAGGACTGCTGCCATGTGTGGGGGGCTGGCATATAGATGGCCAGTTGGCACAAATCAACATGTCGGTCATGTTTACCCTGACATCTGGCAGTGGTATTGACTCCATCATTTGACATTTAGAGGGTCATTACCCGCTGCTGTTGATTTCTATGGCGTATGATATACGTGATGGCATCGCATCACCACAAAGTTGCCGACCTCAGCGCAGTATGGCGGTATCTGGCCTACGGTGTTCGTTTAGTACGTGTCGCCCATGGCAACCTGATTGATGTGATTGATTGTGCTAGGATTAATAATGGAGGCCCTCTCCTTGCCAGAGGTCTTAGAGGCCTAGTGCTTGTGATGACGAGGTGGAGGCCCGGTGCCATCTGCACGTTCCAGGTACTGCGTATGGGTTACAGTATGGACAGGATGAGGGTAGTAGTCCTGCCTAATATTATGTAATCGTGCTGTCTGTACGATGCATCATGTGGTCCAATTCCAGAAATACTTGTGATGTTTATGATGAGTCTCTTTGGCCGGTGTGCCAGTCTTCTGTGTGGTGCCAGCTACAGCAAAAATGCATTTTTTTTATTTTTTATGTTGCGGCCCCACGACCGCTATCTGGGTACGGATACTACTCCTGTCACATTCATGCACAGTTTGGGGAATGCTTATACTGTACATAAATCATTGCCGTTAAAGGGGTGGTGCCACACATGACACTTACCTTTATGTGTTTCATAGTCGTCTGACCTCTGTTAGCACCAGCGACCATGAGAATGGGGGTCCGCAAGCAATCTGCAGCACAGGGCATAAGTGTATGATCGCTGGGGCTCTGAGTGATCACAAGAACATGGGTCTGCAGGTGCCACCGAACGGCCCCATGAGAATGCAGCAGTGGTGCCCAGGCGAGCTAACCCCACCCCATTCACTTCAGCGGGGGTGCGAATGCGAGTCCACTACTCCATTCACTTCTATGGGACTGTTGTGACTGTAGCTGGCGGTCCCATAGGAGTGAATAGAGCAGTGGACACACATTCACCACCCCATTCTCATGGGGCAGTTTATTGGCATTTGTGGACCCCCGCTCTCGTGATCTCTGGAGCTCCCAGTGGTCAGACACCCAGCGATCATGTACTTACCCCCTGTCCTGTGGGTAGGGGGTGTAAATGTAGTGCCACAACCCCTCTGAAGGAGTTACCTGCAGTTATTAGGGTATGCTTATCATCCCAAAAAGTGAGAGCTGCACCCAACGCCTCCCACAGATGGCAGCTAACTGAAGGGGGCTCTGAGCGGCAGAACTGCCTGCGAACGACCCCTGGTGATGTATTCCCCCATCGTCTGGTGATTGCCCACCGCAGTGTGAACAGAGCCCAGCATGGGACAAGGCTGTGGCAGATTTGAGCTCTTATGCAGCTGTCAGAGTTGTTTTAATAAAAGTTAGACATTCCCTTTAAGCCAGTGTTTTTTATTGAATCTCTGATATCGTGTGCCCAGCTCCTTTTGGATCCCTTTAAGGCCTCATGCACACGATCGCTGTTCGGGTCCGCATCCGAGCCACCGTTTTGGCGGCTCGGATGCGGACCCATTCACTTCAATGGGGCCACAAAAGATGCGGACAGCACTCTGTGTGCTGTCCGCATCCGTTGCTCCGTTCCGCGGCCCCTCTAAAAAATATAACATATCCTATTCTTGTCCGCGCTTTGCATGGGCGGCTTCCGTTTTTTGCGGATTGCAGACCGCAAAAAACGGAACGGTCGTGTGCATGAGGCCTTAGCCAGTAGTATAGACTCTCTGTACAGGACTATAGTTACAGAAGCCTTCGAGTCAGGTGCGCTGACATTTCTAAGGCTACTTTCACATCTGCGTTTTCAATTCCGCTATTGAGATCCGTCATAGGGTCTCAATAGCGGAAGAAAGCGTTTCAGTTTTGTCCCCATCCGCGTGGTGCGGAGCAAGACGGATCCGTCCTGACACACAATGTAAGCCAATGGGGACGGATCCGTTTTCTCTGACACAATAGAAAACTGATCCGTCCCCCATTGACTTTCAGTGGTGTTCATGATGGATCTGTCTTGGCTATAGAAGACATAATACAACCGGATCCGTTCATGACGGATACATGCGGTTGTATTATTGAAACGGAAGTGTTTTTGCAGGTCCATGACGGATCTGCAAAAACGCTAGTGTGAAAGTAGCCTAAAAAGTATAAGAGCAATGGGGTCAGGTAAGAGGAAAGTGCCTGAACTTTTCAGAATCATGATTTTCTCTACTGTTTGGAGCTAACTCTAAGGGGGTTGTCTGGCGGGTTCCATTTGTATCAAGAAGGCTTAAAAACCATGTAAAATAACAAAATTCATACTCTGCTTACCAATCCCCAGCTTTCTGATGTGTCTGGGTCCACCACCAGTTTTTTCTTGTGGTCCCTCTCGACACGCAGAACATGACTTCTCAGCTAAGCAGTGGCTGGGGACAGTCACCCCTGCAGCCATTGATTGCCTGAGTCTGGTTCCTGTGTGTCAAGAGGGACCAGCAGGGACCGGAAAGCGTGATACCAGGAGTGGGATTTGGTAAGGTGAGTCGGACAACCCCTTTTCTAGCTGCTACCATTAGCAGTATCTAAATCAGCCCTCCTCTCTCCAGTTCGCTACTTTTCCTACTGCCCGAGCTGGACTCGGGCAAAACAGTTAGGTGGTTAAAGGTTTTTTTGGGGTGTTTTCACGATACGTCATCAATATCAGATCTTCGGGAGTCGAAACACCCCCACCAATTAGCAGTTTGAGAAGGCCATCTCACAGTTTAGCAAGCACATCGCCGTCCATTGGATAGTGGCTGTGCCTGGCATTGCAGTTTAGTCCTATTCACTTGGACTGAGCTGGACATAGGCCATGTGACTGATGAATGTAATGTCATTGGCCTAGGAAGATTCCCCAGCGCTTGAAAACTCTCTTGATACAGCTGATTCGCGGGAGTGCCGGGTGTCAAGACCCCCTTGATCTGATATTTATAACCTATCCTAACAACAGGCCATCAATATCAAAATCTCAGTCAACCGCTGTAAATGGGTTTCCAGGCACGATAAAAAATTGGTGGCATAAAATGATAAATATTCTCCCTCACTGATCCCCAACTGCTGCCGCAGTCACCTCTGCTCTCCACTTCCTTTCCTGGCTTGGCATTTCAGATAAGGCCTGCTCAGACTGAGGCAGATCACCGCTAGGGCCAGAGAGGGGCTGAGTCGGCCTTATTTGGCATTTCTTGCATCCAAGACCGGACAGGAAGTGGACAGCAGAAGGGACTGAAACAGCTTCTGAACGGTAGATCTAGGGGATCGGTGAGGGTGAGTATCCGTTCAGCCCACAAATTTATTGTGCTGGAAAACCCCTTTAAGGGCATAATTGCTATGCGAGTAGAATAAGAATTTTCATATAGCGTATATAAAAGCTTGGAGGTCCAAACCTGTAGGAACAGCAGCTCTTGAGGCATAGAACGTTCTTGGCTGTGATTGAATGTTCCAGATAGGAGTCATCATTTCAGTCACGGTTATGATATGACTTGTGCTGAGGACATGTGAGCATAGGCAGTGCCTACAGGAGGAAGGTACTCTCATAATGTTTGCGCCAATTATAGAAGTAATAGAAGAATTACCGGTACTGCAACATCCATGTCCAGACTACGTGCACATGTTGTCACCATACTTTGGTTCCTTGGCCTATATGACTATTAAGCAATGCTTGAAGTCATGATCAGCAGGTCACTATGATGGCTCTCCTTCTCTCCACTCACACAATGTGATGGGCAGTGGCATTCTGGAAGATTACATTTCCATGTACCTGATTTGGCTCCCGAATGTCATAAGTTATAAGGGGATAGTGCCGTAAAATTCTGATAATCTGGCACACGGACCACTCTGTCCTTGTGTCCTTAGCTGCTCATCAAGGAGCCTAGACCTGTGCGACCTTAAGTCTCTATCTGACAAATTCCTGTCTGGTCATCATAGAACTGTTTTCGGATGACTGGTCAACAGATTTTTACTGTGTTTAGGGAAGTGCTGGAAAAACGTAGCTCCAGCAAAGGTGGAAGAAAAGTCTTTGTAGTAATAGATGTTGATGTGGAGTAAGGGGGTGACATGTGAGCCGTGTACACACGGTGCCCTGACATGGGACTAGAAACACGAGCGCTGTTGTTGAAATCGATGCTGGCACATAGGCATGCAGCTGCCAAGTCTTACACTCATGCTTGTCTTATTTACTGATCTTTAGGAGCAGGGTTTCTAAATAGCGGTCTGTTGTAGCTACTTCTTTAAAGTAAATATATATATTTTTTTAAGTTTGGACCCCAATTTTTGGATGCCTCGTAAAGTGATATTCCAATCAGGCCTGATTCCCCTCTTCTGCCGTTCCAGCAGTGCTGGGGTCCTCACTATGCTCCTGATCTTGTCCTGACACGGCAGGAAATGGCTGCGAGTGCCTCTCAGCCAATCACTGCCTGTAGTGATGACCCGCCTCAACCAGCGATTGGCTGAGTGACATTAGAAATCATTTCCTGCTGTGTTGAGACAGGAAGTGGAGCGCAGTGGGAACCCTGGCACCATCGGAATGACATCAGAGGGGTAAGTATAAGCCCAGTTATTTGCAGCTCATACTCCTTTACCAGAACAATGGAAACAATCCTAGAAATCCTTCAAGAAACTGTCTTAGGCTACTTTCACACTAGCGTTTTACAATTCCGCTATTGAAATACGTCATAGGATTTCAATAGCGGAAGAAAACACTTCAGTTTTGTCCCCATTCATTGAACTGAACAAAACGGAGTGCACCAAAATGGATTCCATTCCGTTTGGTAACGTTTTTTCTGTCCGCAATGTGGTGCGGAGCAAAACGGAAGTCAATGTCAATCCGTTTTCTCTGACACAATAGAAAACAGATCCGTCCACCATTGACTTTTAATGGTGTTCATGACGGATCCGTCATGGCTATAAAAGATATAATACAACTGGTTCCGTTCATGACGGATGCATGCGGTTGTATTATTGTAACAGAAGAGTTTTTGCAGATCCATGACGGATCCGCAAAAAACTTTAATGTAAAAGTAGCCTTATTTACACCGCCTCCTAAAAAACCTCACTTCAAAGCTGTCTCTGACTAGGTGGATGCAAGATATCCCCCCCTTCCCCTTGCTGGTGATGTCTGTGGGTGCCATACTAGTGGTCCTTATACCTGGATCCACGGCTGTATGGGCTTCCTACATCTTCCTGTATATTTATATAGCACTGCATAGCAGTTTTTCCCAATCTCGTTCACTTTACTGCTACTGTAATATGCTGCCATTCTTCTGCGTATCTGCCCCTTGTGGTCTTAAAGAGCACCTGTTTCCCTATACCTTCAAGTCCATCTAAATGCATTGTTAGATGTACACTGGTCCCTGAGTGATACGCTCTCAATCCCTTCCTGATTGTTGCCTACATTCTGGAGAAGTTCTTCTTTTTCTTATGTGCAGATGAACTGGTCAGTGCAATGAGAGCGTCGCCATTGTTGCTCTGAAAGCTTTGCTTCTTTCTCCTGGGCTCTACCCCCTCCCCAGCTCCCAGTGACTGGGCCTGGTCGCATGCACAGTACAGATGACTTCTCTGGCAAACAGGGCTGTACTGTACAAAGCAATGGCGCACATGCCACAACACAGGGCCAGGCAAACAACATTACTACCTGTCACTCAAAGATAGGAGCAAAGTGAGCCGGTGCAGTTGAATCGCTCTGCCGAAGAGTTCACCGTCGATAAATTCTCAAGAACCAGTTGATTTGGACGACACACGTTTCTGGAGCGGACCGATCCTTTCATCAGGTCCAATTCAACACTGATGCTGAACCGGACCTGATAAAGTATGGAAGAGGACTAAGAATTTTGTGAAAGAGACCCAGCATTTAGAAGGTATAAAAGGCTAAGTGGACATCTGTCAATTAGCCAGAAAAGAAGGTGGCTACTCAGACCGTCTCAGCATATCCATGCTTTGTGTGTCTCCTGCAGATTACTGGAGGTCCTAATAACTTTGGGGATCCTTTTTTCACATAATGAAATAAAAAAAAAACGTCCAGCTCTTTGAAGATGCCTTTCATGGCAAAGAGGGTTTTGGCTTCAGTCCCCCCTCCTCAGGGATGTTGTGATTAAAGTGAATCTCCAGTTTCCATGGTAAGACTCTGTGAAGTAGGCTGGTCAGCAGATACAATGGAAACATTGAGGGACCTGTACAGCACGCATGCAAGCCACATACAGATGCTAAGGTGGGTTATCCCAAGAATCCTTCTGCATTAATAGAATTCACTAATGCATCACGAGGTGCACCTCAGCTCTGTTCATTTTCTGTGGGTAGGCAGCAGCTCAACCCCCACTGCTCAAGAGCTTAGTAGTTCAGCTCTTTAGGACCCTGCCCCCCAACCTGCATAGAAAATAGTCGCTCCACATGCACAGCCCCAGTGAGCCATCTAATAAAAAGCAATATGGTATGTACTGAAGACCCACAGGTCAAGTGGTGGCCTAGAGAGAAGGGAAGCTTCTGCCCGATGGAGAAGGTGGACCCACATTTCCAGCAAAGAGGAAACTATAGTGGATGCCACCACTTGACGCTCATGTAACACATCTAAGTGCATAAAATAAGTTTTTAATAGATTAATATTGCTCGTATACTTACCGTAATTATTAGTATTCCATTGAGTTAAAACATTACTTTTGTGAGCCAACACCTTTCAAGGGGTTTTCCAGGAGTTAAAAGGCTTTGTGCAGGCCATGTATATTGATAACCTATCATCTGGATAGGTCATTAGTATTTGATCGGCAGGGGTCCAACACCCGGCACCCCCACCTATCAGCGGTTTTAATTACAAGTACTTGCTGTATTCAAGCGAATGAAGCGAGTACATGTCAGTACACTGCACTGCCGAAACTTCTGAGATGACGGGCATGGGTGATGAAGAGGAGGTAAATGTTGCATGGAGCGCTGCCTCCTCTTCAAACAGCTAATTGGCGGGGGTGCCAGGTGTCGAGGTGTCAATATATAACGCCCAGAAAATCTCTGTATAGGATAAGTTGGGAACCTAGTCTTACAAGGCGTCTATGCGAGTCGCTGTACTGCAGCCTCCGTGCGGGCTACGTCCTGTGTTCGCAGAAGGTTGACTAGAAGATGCCTGTATGACAGGTCTGGCCTGTCGTACACATGAGCTATATTTATGATGCATAACATCTGGCTAAATAAGGTGTTACATAAGTCGCTGCTGCTTATCCACACCTTTTATAAAAGTACTGACAGGCTGTTAGATAACTAGGAGAAAAATGGCAAAATACACTGATAAACATAATGTAAGCCATTGGGAAATATTGTGCATATCATGAAGAGGATGACTGGATCATTTTTATCTCCAGAAGAAAATCTTAATGACCAAACCCTGTGGTGATCAGAACATGGCCGCAGACCACAAATGTGGCCAAAGTTTCAATAAATCTGCAACATCTGGAACAATAATAATAATAAGTCCATGTATTGTAATCTTCTGTGAGATCTTTTCTTAGGGTACTTTCACACTTGTGTATGATGGTGCCTTCACACATGGCAGGAAAATCCACCAGAAAATACTCAGTTGCAGAATACTTTTGTTACAAAGCAGAATGTCGTAAACAGTTACCAGATAATTACATTAATTACAAGTAGAGGAGGCCTAGTCAGAAGGAGAGGCCAGAATCCCATGTGTCACTGCTCCATTCTTCATGGGAGGATGGTCATTGTTTCCAGGAACCAGCTGGAGAAGGAGATAAAGGCACAGAGGAGCAGCCTGCTGCGGCCTTCCCCGGTGTCTCCTGTGACGTACTTCTCATGCTTGGTGGGAATCTCAGTTCGCTGTAAGACTTTGCTGCCTGCTCCTAAGTTGTCACATCACTCTGTAGATTTTCATTTGGTTGTCCTCTTATTCTTACAGTTGCCTATAATATTCTTCTTCTTTATAATGCATTATGGGACATCAGATGTACCATTTCCTCACCTATAAATACTAGTATTGTGTGCATTATTTATGTAGTTTTTTTTTTGTGATAAATATAACATTATTAATCTGGTACATTTATTCATGTGGGTGGGTAGGACAAAGCTCACACAGGATATCAAGGCAACCTTCACCTTCCAGAAGTTGCCATGCACATTGCAATATATTATGGACCTGTATTAAGATATGAGCACACGTAATAGATTTAACGCAGTTCTTCAAGGAAATTTGTAGTGGCAAATCTACATCAAATCATGAATATTCAATATGGAAAATGGTGTGGATTTTTTTTTGCAGACTATTTTCTATCTGAATTGCAGTTAAAAATCAAATCCATTACGTGGGGATGAGTCCTAACAATCCATGTGTTGCTGTTTGATGATTCTCTGAGGCAACATATTCATAAGCGTGGATGGAGTTTGCAATTTATTTTTGGTTTATTTATTTTCATGGCATCTTAAAAATAAAAACAGCCCGTGTTCCTCGGTATAAAATTAGATACACATTCCTGGCCACTTCCAATCCTTGACCAGACCAGAAGTGGCTTGGTCTCAGGACCACTGTGACATTAGCCTCAGCAGTATCATGCTAGAACGGCACGTCACTAGCTGTGGGTAGGTATTACAGCTGCAATCCTGTGGAAAAATGACAGATATAGCCACATGGTGTGGGAACCAGTGCCCACTCATGACATATATATCTGTGTCTTCCTATTATCCATAGAACCATAAAATCACCTTTGTTTCCACTATTCTTACCAATTTGTTATTGTATTTGCAGGATTTTTGGACTATAAGACTCACTTTTTTTAGCAGGAAAAATCTTGCTTAAAAGTGCCTTTGAGTCAGGGTGCTACAGCATTGCCAGACCGCCCTGACTGCTTTATTAGGCTACTTTCACACTAGCGTTCGGCTGTCCGCTCGTGAGCTCCGTTTGAAGGGGCTCACGAGCGGACCCGAGCGCTTCCGTCCAGCCCTGATGCAGTCTGAATGGATGCGGATCCGCTCAGACTGCAAGCAGCGTTCAGCTGTCCGCCTGTCCGTGCGGAGGCGTGCGGATCCGTCCAGACTTACAATGTAAGTCAATGGGGACGGATCCGTTTGAAGATGCCACAATATGGCTCAATCTTCAAGCGGATCCGTCCCCCATTGACTTTACATTGAAAGTCTGGACGGATCCGTCCGAGGCTATTTTCACACTTAGCTTTTATATGCCAATATAATGCAGACGGATCCGTTCTGAACGGAGCCTCCGTCTGCATTATTATGATTGGATCCGTTCAGAACGGATCCGATCGAACGCTAGTGTGAAAGTAGCCTAAAAGGGGTTCTCCAGGAATTAAGGAAATTAAAATACCTAAATTTTACTTTATAATAAACATTTTCTAATATCTTTCATTAGTTATAATGCTTCGTTTTGTTTAGTGAGCTATCATTAGGAGAAATAAAATGGCCGCTGTCCTATTAGTACACACAGAACCTGGTCTAATTACACAGCAGCACAAGTTACTTCAGAACACTGAGCTAAAGAACTGCCCCATCCTCCTCTCTGGACTGCTTGTCAGGGATTGTGAATACACAAGTCCACACGGCAAAATCTGCAGCAGAAAAATTTGTAGTAGATTAGTGGATTACTAGCTGAAAACAGGTCTTTTTGGGGAACAGATTTCTAATTTGGTGGTGGATTATTGGTGTATCACAAATGTTTTAGAAGAGTATTGAGGATTTGGTAGAGTATTCAGAAGAGATTCTGCCAGCATTTTTCACCTAATCGTTATGCCCTACCATGTGATAGGAGTTAGCTTACTCTAAGTGGAATACCCCTTTAACTTAGCCGGTGCTTTCTCCATCACGGCACCAACTCACAAGGAGGGGGAGGGAGCACTCTACCTGTGTCAGATCAAAAGGGGAAGGGGGGAACTTCCTGTACCAGTAGAGGGATTTAAATTGGGCCATTGTGCAGTTTTCAGAATTATAGGGGGTTGCCTGAAATTTTGATATTGATGATCTATCCTCTGGATCATCAATATCAGATCGACAGGGTTCCGACTGCTGATCAGCTGCTTGAGGAGGCCACCGTGCTCCATTGAGCACCGTGGCCTCTTCCTAGGCCAGTGATATCACGTTCATTGATCACATGGCCTAGGTGCAACTCAGTCTAATTCAAGTGAAAGGGACTGAGTTGCGATTCCAACCACAGACGCTATACAATGGACAGCGTTGTGCCTGGCAAGCTTCGAGGAGGCTATGTCGATAGTTGGAGCACCGTGGCCTCCTCAAACAGTTGATCAGTGGGGGACCTAGCTATCGGACACGCGCCGCTGGGTTATTGATGACCTATAATGAGGATACGTCATGAGTATCTGAATTTTGGAAAACCCCCTAATTGTTCTACACGAGCTGAGCGCAGGCTGTGGGAAAATGTACTGAACTGTTCTCCCCGGACTCAGGCAGAAGTGGAGGGGGGAGGGGCTGCTTTAGATGCTGATATCTCCTGAATGGTAGCAGCAAGGAGCGTAGGTCTGGACTTGTTTGAAAGCTGCTATTCCAGGTTTTCAAGACCAAGCAAAAGTCCAAACAACAGAGGAGATACCACTGTTAGAAATCGAGTCGGGAATAATTGCAGGTAAAACCTGCTTTTACTAACAGCGATTTCTAACAGTGATATCTTCCCCAGTACTGAAGGTAATGTTGGCATTCTGGAATGTCAGCTTTCAAACAATATAATTATTACTTTCACACTAGCGTTTGGGGCTCCGCTTGTGAGTTCCGTTTGAAGGCGCTCACAAGCGGCCCCGAACGCATCCGTACTGCCCTAATGCATTCTGAGTGGATGCGGATCCGTCCAGACTTACAATGTAAGTCAACGGGGACGGATCCGTTTGAAGTTGACACAATATGGCTCAATTTTCAAACGGATTCATCCCCCATTGACTTTCAATGAAAAGTCTAGACGGATCCGTCTGAGCAACTTTCACACTTAGAATTTTTTCTAAACTATAATGCAGACGGATCCGTTCTGAACGGATCCCATCGTCTGCATTATAGGAGCGGATCCGTCTGTGCAGACACCAGACGGATCCGCTCTGAACGCAAGTGTGAAAGTAGCCTAAACCCATATCTCTAGCTGGTACCAAACCAGAGATATGAACTGCTAAAGCAGCCGCCTCCCCTCCCTTTCAGTCTGGAGGAGGAGGGAGCATTTTCAGAGCTGACAGGCTGCAGGAGGAAATAAAAAAAAAAATAGAAACCTGGCATGATCATCAGCGTATTGACTCGCAAAATTAAGATATGTTATTTTTACCACACAGTGAACACCGTAAATAATAAATTCCACAAAATAACATTGCTTTTTTTTTTTTTTTTTTCCCCCCCCCTCAAAATAAAATAATAAAGTTATTTTCTACACTATATATACCCCAAATTAGTTCCTAAAAATCCTGCAAAATAAAAAAAGAATTTAGAAGAAAAAAGTTATGACTTTCCTGCTACCATTCAGGAGATATCCGCATCTAAAGCAGCCCTTCCCTTTTCCAGTTAGCTACTTTTCCCACTGCTGGAGCTGGACTTGGGCAAAACAGGTGGTTAAGTAGGCCTTGAGACATGCAGCGTTTTCTTATGTGGATTTTACCTTTATAATTGGAGGGATGAGATCTGCAGCAAAACTGCATCAAATCAGCATCAGAAAACATAAAAGCCACAAAAAATGTGATAAATAGTGCTTATTTATGTGTGGTTTTGGTTCAGATTTCATGTGGGTTTCCTGCACCTAAGGCTAGATTCACACAGAGTAGCCACCCTGAAGATCGTGACATATGGCCAGATCCCTGGAAATGCGCTTTCCATGTAGCTTCACTTATCTTTCAGAATTCCTCTGTGAACACTCAGATTTTTTTTTTATCTCAGAAGTTTTGATTTCAAGCGTATACTTGAAAACTGCAGCAACCCGCGTCTCGCCACAGATCAAACATTTCTGTGTTATCTGTACGTATTGTAAGTTTAGTGTTGGCGCTCTCGGATGCTTCGTGTGTTCAGACTTGATCAGAGGCTTTGCAGTGATTGATAGAGCAGCATTTCTTGGCTGCGTTTCTCGGGAAGGAATTTTATCGCACAAGTTTGAAAGTTGACTTGACATTCAGCTCTGCTTTTCCTGCCTTGTTTGGAGCCTAATATGATTCTATATCTTATATGACTTGGCTCGCCTCCTGCTAGGAGAGAATAGTTGTTTTTGAGTTGTTAAAAAACTGAAAAATGTTTTATTGTGTAAGCGGTTTATCAGTGATCCTGGTGTTTACCAGTAATACATTACCAAAAAGGGTTTTCTGCTGGAATGGATTATCGCTTCAGACCCCATCAATATTGTCACATTTTAACAATATTTTAGGAACAAAAGCTCATAAGAATCACATCCATAGTATGCAGGCTTTATCTCACCTACATAGCATTAATCACCAATATTACCTTATTGTGTGTAAGCTGCATTTACATGTAAGTTTTGCCAATCACAATCAATGCCTAAAGCATACCTTAGTTTTAAAAGTTTGCATAATGTATAACTATAACTGTGAAGGAATGTTATGTTTGAGCTTCCCTAATGGTGTTTCAGTCATATTATTCCCAGTTTCAGCTGCACTGCTAGATGCATTTCTCTCAGAAGCAGGGACACCTCCCTTCTGCCTGCACTGTACTGCTGACATCCTTTCCCTAGCTTCCCACTATGCTTGTTTTCAGCTCCGGAGATCACAGAACAGATAAGGAGAGATTAATCACACTTGGGGCCCATTCACACGGTCGTATGAACAGGTCCGCATCCGTTCCGCAATTTTGCGGAACGGGTGCAGACAATTAATTTCAATGGAGCCGCAAAAGATGCAGACATTCCCAGTTATTTCAAAGTTATGAATGAAATGCTAGCAGTCTGCAGTAAGGGTACAGAGGTGCAGAGGGGAAGTAACCAGTTGCAGGTGTCTCCCTGCACAGACTCACTCTATCCAATCAGTGTTGCCTGCTGTGCAGGTACACACTCCCAACTGGTTACCACCCCTCTGTACCCTTACTGCAGACTGTACCCATACTGTAGAAATAATAAAGGAACAGCACAACATAGAGTCATAAGAATAGATGCTGCGGAATTGTTATTACATAGGGAATGCATGACGCTATTAAGACATGTCAGGAGCGGTGACAGGTCCTCTTTAAATGATGTGATTTACCGTAATATTTTGCTATTTGCATCATTCGCTATTAAATGAAATTGTGTGAAGGTACAGTGACTTTTTAAAGGGATTGTCCACCTTTTAGATACTGATGACCTTAGTATAGGTCCTCAATATCAAATCTGTGGGGGGAAGCTGTTAAACAGGTTAAACAGTCTGTTTCCAGATGCCTTTCTTGAAAACACCACCTTGACTTGTATGGGGTCTGCCATGTTGTGAAATGGACAAGATAGGACATGTCCTATTTTTTTTTTTTTTTGACTGCCGGTATTCAGTCTGTTAAAAAAACTGAAATGCGAATACAGCCATAGATGGTCTTTTTTGAAAAAGGCCATTAAAAGAACGGCCATCACGTTGTCAGGTGAGAAGACCTAACAGTGGACAGAGCTGGAAGCTGAAGGCTCCGTCCACTGTGTAGTCGCAGGTTGAAGTGAATGGGAGGTAAGCTACCTACATACTACACAGTGACGGATTCTTTTACTTCTGGCCCCATCCTGTTGGCAGCTGCTTCAAACAGCTGATTGGTGGGGTTGCAGGATGTCGGACTCCCACCATTCTGATATTGAGGACTTATCTGAAGAATAGACACATATGTGCAGGTGCAGCACTCAATGGTCCATCCTTGTTGTAGGGAGTTGCAACAGCTCCGCACCAGCCGTGGATCCAATCAGCCAGAAAATACGTGGAAATCAAATAGTGGTGGCAGTATCTCCCATCATTCCATCTTTATTAGGACTTCACAGCATACGAAAAAACAGCAACGTTTCGGCTGTACAACAGCCTTTGTCAAGCATAAAAAACATATGGCAGAATTGCATATAAATACCCACACCCAAGACCACCCACAATCGTCAGTGCCAATTAAAAGTAACCATACACCAAACCACATATCCCATTAGATCACTTAACATATCCTAATCAGTCATCACCTGTAGTTGCCCTCGCCTTATCACCAATGTTTTCTGTTGTGGTCCGTGTCCTCAATACCACACTGTGCATGTCCATGTATCGGCTGGTCCCGCTCCACGTCACACATTCGTGCCCGGAGCGAAATCCCGCGATAGCAGACGTCAGCAACCAGCTGACCACAGCATCACAGAAACTCTGCCCCGCCCGCAAAATCACGGAGCTAGGCGTTGCGTTACCTAGGGGATACAGAAGCGTCAGTAAGTTGGTACCGCGTATGGATCAAACCATAATTCTAGGCCACAGCTGAAAAACATTGGGACAACGTATATGATCAATATCTATAGCATAACACAGTGGACATTGATCAAATCATAAATACAGTACAGGTAGCTGGCGTCCTATCCTATCATCAATCAGATTATGCGCCATATAAAACATATTGCACTGCATCAGGCAACCATATGTACAGGTATATCATCTATGCATGTAGAGATATTAAATGGTAATGTATGATATACTCAAATCTGACCATTTATAGTTCATAGCATGGGTGGGACCTCAGCCCCCTATAGAATAGAATATCCTAAAAACAATTGCTACGGTATATATAACACTGGTGTGGATCATCCACCATCCTAGTCTATACTGGCTACATTAAACTCTAAACTCAGCCCATAGGGCTGTAACGATCTCAAAGTATGGATCCATTTTAATTCCTTTCTCCTGAGTAGTTTGTTTTTACCACCTCCCCTCCTCACTGACCCCACATATCTGAAGAATAGGTCACCAGTTTCTAAAAGGCGGACAACCCCTTTAAGCAGGCCATAAACCAGAGAGCTGTTGACTGAATGGGGAAAGCCAGGCACCTTTGGCAGCACCTTATCTCCCATGAGAATAATTGATTGGGCATGTTGAAATCCAAACATCTGCTTTCATTGGAGAGTTGGACATACATATTAGGTCAATACATACCCCTACATATTGGTAGAACGGCCTGATCTCTTCTAACCCTCCCTTGATCCCTGCAAATGATCGACGCATCACAAATAGGGGCTCGGCTTTGGATGAACTTGACCATAATTCTGAGTAAATAGAACAACACCCAGCAAAGTGGTATTCCTATGGCACATTTACCGGGTATGCCAAATATGCCATCTCTAAGACCCTCACCTATCAGAAGAATGGGATCCAATTAGCCCTCAAACCCCCCCCCCCCCCCCATTCACTGATTCAAACTGACCGCTTTGCCTGCAAAATAAGTCACTGCAAAATTTCAGATTGGATCTTTCCATAGCTCCCAGACTTCAGTGATAAATGGTGTGCCATAAATGTGGAAGATTGAGTATTCCTTTAATTTAGTGATCTAATAGGAGAAGTCTCTTGATACAAAGTAGTGTTATTAAAGGGGTTGTGCAGTGCAAAGATATTGATGAGCTAGCTGCGGGATAGGTCATCAATATCAGATCTGAGGGGGTCTGACTCCCGGCACTTCTTCATTGACTCCTATAGGTAAAGTACCTGGTGTAAGTCAGCGGTGCAGGCTCATCTCTTTCTGTATCTTAGGCTACTTTCACACTAGCGTTCGGGCGGATCCGTTCTGAACGGATCCGCTCATAATAATGCAGACGGAGGCTCCGTTCAGAATGGATCCGTCTGCATTAAAATGGCAAAAAAAAAGCTAAGTGTGAAAATAGCCTCGGACGGATCCGTCCAGACTTTCAATGTAAAGTCAATGGGGGACGGATCCGCTTGAAGATTGAGCCACATTGTGGCATCTTCAAACGGATCCGTCCCCATTGACTTACATTGTAAGTCTGGACGGATCCGCACGCCTCCGCACGGCCAGGCGGACACCCGAACGCTGCAAGCAGCGTTCAGCTGTCCGCCTGTCCGTGCGGAGGCGAGCGGAGCGGAGGCTGAACGCCGCCAGACTGATGCAGTCTGAGCGGATCCGCTCCATTCAGACTGCATCAGGGCTGGACGGCTGCGTTCGGGTCCGCTCGTGAGCTCCTTCAAACGGAGCTCACGAGCGGACCAGCGAACGCTAGTGTGAAAGGAGCCTTATAGATGTCATTGAAGAGGGCTACGCACGCAAAAGGTCTTGCCCAGACCCTAGTGAGACTTGAGTTCTGGTGAACACATTTCAAGTATTTTTGGCATATCTTGTAGATGCTTCTAAGTTTCTGCTCATGTGTCTTGTGTCCGCTATTCAAAATGGAAGCCACAACGTCAACATTTTGATGTCAAGAATATTGCTGCTGCCTCCAACAAAAATAACACAGACCACAGACTAGGGATCGACCGATATTGATTTTTTAGGGCCGATACCGATAATTTGTGAACTTTCAGGCCGATAGCCGATAATTTATACCGATATTCTGGGAATTTTCATTTTTGAAAAAAAAATAAAAAATTCCCACAAATCTGCAGAAAATTAATGTTTATTGTTAATGTGTATTTTTTTTTTTTTTTGTAAATCTTTCTTTTTCATTTATATTTAATATTTTGGTGTTTTTATTATTTTTTTTTGTAACTTTTTTTTTTTACACTAACTTTTAGCCCCCTTAGGGACTAGAACCCTTGTCCTAGTCACCCTGATAGAGATCTATCAGGGTGAATAGGAGCTCACACTGTCCCTGCTGCTGTGTGCTTTGTGCACACAGCAGCATGGAGCTTATCATGGCAGCCAGGGCTTCAATAGCGTCCTGGCTGCCATGGTAACCGATCGGAGCCCCAGCATTACACTGCGCCACCAATGAAGCTTAATCCCACATTTATTCATATACAGGAGGCGGGAGCTGGCTGCAGGATCACATAGCCGGCTCCCGACCTCTATGAGCAGTAGCTGCGATCCGCGGCACCTGAGGAGTTAACTACCGCAGATCGCAGCTACAGCTCATAGAGGCCGGGAGCCGGCTATGTGATCCTGCAGCTCCCGCCTCCTGTATATGAATGAATGATAGATTAATCTTCATTGGTGGAGCAGTGGCCATAGCTCCTCCCCTCCTCCTGTCCCCTGTCCTTACATTGGCGGCAGCGGCAGGAGCAGCACAGGGGGAGGAGACACTGCTCCTTCTCCCCTGTGCTGCTGCTAAGGGGAACACTGAGAACGCTGTCAGCAGCGCGATCTGTGTTCCCCATACACTATCGGAATATCGGCAAAATAGATGCCGATACCGATAGCGTTCAAAATCCTGAATATCGGCCGATAATATCGGTAAATCCGATAATCGGTCGATCCCTACCACAGACTAAGGTCTCATGCCGTCCGTGTGTGTTCCGCAGTTTGCGCAATGGAAAATGCCGCCCATAATAGAAATGTCTATTCTTGTCCAAAAAATTGACAAGTTTTATTTTTTATTTATTTTTTGCGGCCCCAAGGAACAGATCAACGGATGTGGACAGCGTGCAGAGTGCTGTCCACATCTTTTGCTGCCCGAAGTGAATGGGTCCGCATCAACCAAACCACGGTCAGCCATGAGCCCTCAGACTTAAAGGGGTTATCCTCTGGGTCCCGCACCTACAACGAGAACGGAGCCGGGGAGAGTTGTGGCTGGAGGACCCAGAGTTTCCCAGGGTCCGTCCACCACCATGCACAGCTCCCCACCTCTCCCATTGAAGTGAATGGGAGCGCACCGCGCATGCGCGGCCAACGCTCCCATTCATTTCTATGGGGCCGAAGGAAATAGCCGAGCCAGCGCTATTTTCGGCGGCTTCGCATGCGCAGTGCGCCGTTCTCCTTGCAACCGAACAACGTTATAGATGAGGAAAATGGTAAAATAAATTGACTTCCATAATGGGGAGACCCCCTTAAATGGGGCTGTTTGACCCCATCATAATGAAACAGGACTTTTTACTCGATTTGTATATGCTGAATTTTTTTTTTTTTTTTTATGCAGCCATACCACAGCTAGTTGCCTAAAAGTGATGAGTGGGTTTAGAAATGCAGTGTGGGTAGAGATGTGGTTGCTTTCTTGGAGCCGTGAAGCTGCGGTTAAGCAGCTCCCCGCAGGCAAGACATTCCGAAGTACAACGCTGTCTGTATCTCGCAGACTTGCTGCGGGGTGTTTAAGGACAACCATGTTCACCTGCATACTTTTCTAGCCAGAGCTCTTCTAGTTGCTTTCTTATATGCACTGTATAGCACGCTTTACAGGGTTGACAAGGCCTTAATGGACGGAGTGTTCATTTTATGTAGGTCACATTACGGTACATTAAGAACTGCAATGTGTGGATCCTGTGACTTTGTCCATCTGGGGTAAACCTCTGATGTGGCCATAGGCTGGCTCTATATACGTCTTATGGGAATATGGTGGGCATTTATCAGTCGGTATACTTTTTTCACTGTATAGAACAAAGCTAGTTTACCACGTTTTCCAACGCAGAGGGTCACCGTAAACAGTATAACTCACAGCAGCGGTCTTTTGTAATGGAAGTCTTTGAGCGTTGTATCCAAATGCCGGAACTAGACAGCACCATCCGTGGTGTACTGGTTGGAGTTGATTGCTGCTCCAGTTGTAGTGAGTGGCAGTTGCGTTGTAGTTCCCAGCACCAGCTTCGTCCACTTTACAGTGCATAGAGCTGGGTACTTCTGGGGCCGAATCTACAAGGTAACAGGTGATTGGCAGGGGTGCAGGGTATCGTACCTGATCTGAAAAGGCGGTGCAGTTCACCTGAGCAGGAGAGGAACGTGTAATTACACTGCACCACTGCTAGATGGCAGGCATGTAAACATTGAAGAGGACGCAACGCTTGCATGAGCCCCACAGCCTCACAACTCCCAGCACCCCTACCAATCAGCTGCTTGAAGAGGCCAAGGTGCTGTTGCGAGTTCTACATCCTGTTCATTTACCTGAGGATAAGTCATCAACATCCTGACTCGGCACGATGTCTTGGCTATATTTTCCCTACATCACAGTACAGGGGCTTGTGATCAGCCGAACATTTATTCCTGGCTATTGCCCCTTTTAGACTTACCGATCAGTCTACTGAGTTGCATCTCTAATGCCGGCAGCACACCTCCCCATGGAAACGGAACGTTCAGCCAACAAACAATGTCAGTCTGTGAGAGGAGAGGTTTGATTGAACAATCTCAAGAATAATCGTCATATGCCTCCTAATGATTGCAAAGTGAAACTCCCCAAGTATCCGAGCGCTATTCTCGTTTAAGAAACATTTATGGCGTGTGAAGTAAAGTTACCGGAACAAGTATACCATTAAGATAATTAGGAATCCTGGGTGATTTCAGCTCTGGAGCTTGCAGAATATTGAATGCAGCTCTGCACTATAATGCAGGCTATATGGCTCAAAGCAATGTATTTACAAAGTTGCTGTACCTAACTTTTCGCTTATATACAGTCAGGTCCATAAATATTGGGACATTGACACAATTCAAACATTTTTGTCTCTATAAACCACCACAATAGATTTGAAATGAAACAAACAAGATGTGCTTTAACTGCATACTGTCAGCTTTAATTTGAGGGTATTTACATCCAAATCAGATGAACGGTGTAGGAATTACACCAGTTTGCATATGTGCCTCACGCTTGTTAAGGGACCAAAAGTAATGGGACAATTGGCTTCTGAGCTGTTTCATGGCCAGGTGTGTGTTATTCCCTCATTATCCCAATTATAATGAGCACATAAAAGGTCCAGAGTTCATTTCAAGTGTGCTATTTGCAATTTGGAATCTGTTGCTGTCAACTTTCAAGATGAGATCCAAAGAGCTGTTACTATCATCAGTGAAGCAAGCCCTCATTAGGCTGAACAAACATTTTGGAACATTCTTAAAAAGAAGGAATGCATCGGTGAGCTCAGCAACACCAAAAGACCCGGAAGACCACGTAAAAAAACTGTGGTGGATGATCGAAGAATTCTTTCCCTGGTGAAGAAAACATCCTTCACAACAGTTGGCCAGATCAAGAATATATGGGGTTCGGACCGCGCTTCTGGTCCAGGTCAGTATGCTAGTTCTTAATCCTTCTTACTTCCTTGTTTGCAGAGAGAGCCGAGGGCTGCAAATATCCCTCTAATAGATATCCTGCAACCAATGGATTTATAATAGTGTGAGTCCCACTATTGGCTGCCAATGGAACTGGTTCTCTTGTATTTATTGATGATGTGACTGCTGACAAAAGCAGCAGGATGAATTCTGAAGTGTTTCGGGCAATATTATCTGCTCATATTCAGCCAAATGCTTCAGGACTCTTTGGACGGCGCTTCACAGTGCAGATGGACAATGACCCAAAGCATACTGCAAAAGCAACCAAATAGTTTTTTAAGGGAAAGAAGTGGAATGTTATGCAATGGCCAAGTCAATCACCTGACCTGAATCCGATTGAGCATGCATTTCACTTGCTGAAGACAAAACTGAAGAGAAAATGCCCCAAGAACAAGCGGGAACTGAAGACAGTTGCAGTAGAGGCCTGGTAGAGCATCACCAGGGATGAAACCCAGCGTCTGGTGATGTGTATGCGTTCCAGACTTCAGGCTGTAATTGACTGCAAAGGATTTGCAACCAAGTATTAAAAAGTGAAAGTTTGACTTATGATTATTATTCTGTCCCATTACTTTTGGTCCCTTAACAAGTGGGAGGCACATAATCAAACTGTTGTAATTCCTGCACCGTTCACCTGATTTGGATGTAAATACCCTCAAATTAAAGCTGACAGTCTGCAGTTAAAGCACATCTTGTTTGTTTCATTTCAAATCCATTGTGGTGGTGTATAGAGCCAAAAATGTTAGAATTGTGTCGCTGTCCCAATATTTATGGATCTGACTGTATACTGAAAAATGGTCTTCAAATAACTAATTGCACCGTTGGGTCACAGTGTCTATAAATAAATTATTATTTGTAGATACGTTTTGTGGCTTTTCGCATCCAGCAAAGAAATATGCAGTTTGGACATGATCCAGATTTTGACTGCTTAGTTTTATTATCCTCCCATTGTCTGACATTACTTACCGTAATTAGTTTTAAGCTACTCCTTATTTAGGAACTAAATCTCCCCAAGTAACTATTTTTGGGAGAACGCCTATTAGTGGGATGTTAGACCTGGCACACCTCAAGCAATGGAAAATGAATTGTTAAAAGGCGCATTTGACACACCTCTCGCATGGGAAGCTGCTCCCAGCTACTGATTCTGTTTCAAAAGTGATGGAATGCGTTTACATGTGCTCCATAGTTCATGCCTATCATGGCTTTCTGTATGTCAGGGTTAAGAAACCGGACAAACTGCTATACACAGTGCCTATGGGGATGTTCACCCCTTGGACTCATTGTTACAGTGGTTGAGATTGTGGATGGCCAAATAGGTGGACTTAACACATGTTCTGTTGACCATCAGCTTTTCTTTATGACACAGACACATGTCACAGGTATCTGTGAGAAAGCTACTCTTCCATGTTGGGTTTTTCAAATGTGATCAAGTCCTGTAGCTGAGAAGACCACAACCTTGAAAGACCAGCAATGAACGTCAGTTTGTTCAGAGAAAGGCTGTTTTAAGCTCTTAAAGGGATGTTCTCATCTCAACCATTCATGGCTTAGTTTGGAATATGTGTAGCATGGAGCAGCCAGAAGTAGCCAGGATTTTGGAAACACTGTATCTTAGTCCGCTCAACCCTTTCTGTAAACTACTGGCAGCCGTATACAATGTGTATTCCAATTTTGGAATATCCCATGAATGTAACTGCTCATACCCACCAATGTTAGGGTGCCCGTGCTGCGAACAGTAAATGGTTGTCTCCAATGCACAGGCACTGGCTGTGGTGTGTATTTGAACCCATTGACTTAAATGGGTCCGCAAAATACAGCCATAGATAGGAGATTTCTTATCTTTTGTGACATGGACCCAAAAGTCCATAGAAACACTTAGTAGTGCTTCAGTTGGCTTCCGATCCGTGCCTCTGTTCCGCAAAAGATAGGACTTGTCCTACCTTCGACCACTTTTTGCGGATCGCGGACCCATTCAGGTCAGTTTACGGTCCGCAACATGGGCACAGGCCCTTTACGTCTGTCTGCTTGAGCCCTAAGACTCACCCAAGGCCTGTAGTTTGCACTAAGGGTTCTCCTTCAATTTTGTAGTCAAAGCAGATCTTCTGGTGTCTCTCCCTCTTTTTCCTTTTGGGGAAATTGAAGGCACCAATACACTACGTGCAGAATTATTAGGCAAATGAGTATTTTGACCACATCATCCTCTTTATGCATGTTGTCTTACTCCAAGCTGTATAGGCTCGAAAGCCTACTACCAATTAAGCATATTAGGTGATGTGCATCTCTGTAATGAGAAGGGGTGTGGTCTAATGATGCATAATTATTAGGCAACTTCCTTTCCTTTGGCAAAATGGGTCAAAAGAAGGACTTGACAGGCTCAGAAAAGTCAAAAATAGTGAGATATCTTGCAGAGGGATGCAGCACTCTTAAAATTGCAAAGCTTCTGAAGCGTGATCATCGAACAATCAAGCGTTTCATTCAAAATAGTCAACAGGGTCGCAAGAAGCGTGTGGAAAAACCAAGGCGCAAAATAACTGCCCATGAACTGAGAAAAGTCAAGCGTGTAGCTGCCAAGATGCCACTTGCCACCAGTTTGGCCATATTTCAGAGCTGCAACATCACTGGAGTGCCCAAAAGCACAAGGTGTGCAATACTCAGAGACATGGCCAAGGTAAGAAAGGCTGAAAGACGACCACCACTGAACAAGACACACAAGCTGAAACGTCAAGACTGGGCCAAGAAATATCTCAAGACTGATTTTTCTAAGGTTTTATGGACTGATGAAATGAGAGTGAGTCTTGATGGGCCAGATGGATGGGCCCGTGGCTGGATTGGTAAAGGGCAGAGAGCTCCAGTCCGACTCAGACGCCAGCAAGGTGGAGGTGGAGTACTGGTTTGGGCTGTGGGGCCTTTTCGGGTTGAGGATGGAGTCAAGCTCAACTCCCAGTCCTACTGCCAGTTTCTGAAAGACACCTTCTTCAAGCAGTGGTACAGGAAGTAGTCTGCAAGGTAAGGTAAGAAAAACATGATTTTCATGCAGGACAATGCTCCATCACACGCGTCCAAGTACTCCACAACGTGGCTGGCAAGAAAGGGTATAAAAGAAGAAAATCTAATGACATGGCCTCCTTGTTCACCTGATCTGAACCCCATTGAGAACCTGTGGTCCATCATCAAATGTGAGATTTACAAGGAGGGAAAACAGTACACCTCTCTGAACAGTGTCTGGGAGGCTGTGGTTGCTGCTGCACGCAATGTTGATGGTGAAAAGATCAAAACACTGACAGAATCCATAGATGGCAGGCTTTTGAGTGTCCTTGCAAAGAAAGGTGGCTATATTGGTCGCTGATTTGTTTTTGTTTTGTTTTTGAATGTCAGAAATGTATATTTGTGAATGTTGAGATGTTATATTGGTTTCACTGGTAAAAATAAATAATTGAAATGGGTATATATTTGTTTTTTGTTAAGTTGCCTAATAATTATGTACAGTAATAGTCACCTGCACACACAGATATCCCCCTAAAATAGCTAAAACTAAAAACAAACTAAAAACTACTTCCAAAAATATTCAGCTTTGATATTAATGAGTTTTTTGGGTTCATTGAGAACATGGTTGTTGTTCAATAATAAAATTAATCCTCAAAAATACAACTTGCCTAATAATTCTGCACTCCCTGTATAAATTGACAATAGTTCTGACAATTTCTGGCAGATAATACATTTTGTATATTCTTGAAATTAACCTCTAACACAGTGGTTCTCAACCTGGGGGTCGATCGGCCCTTTCCGGGGGGTCGTCTGAGGCTTCCTATTGTGGGTCGCCCGCACAACGGCAGCGGCCCCTTAGCACTGCCTGTGCTTGAAGGAGCCTGACGTCTGGACAGGTAAGTCGGGCCGCCTGTCTGCTGAGGTCCGAGTTTTTTCGTTAATGACACAGCCGCTGAGCACCACTGCCACCAATGATTTAATTGAGACTGGCTAATTTTATTTTAATTATTTGGCTGAGCAAGGCTTAATTTATTTGGGGGGACATGACGTGCCGCTGATTTATTTATTTGGGGGACCCTGAGCACTTCTGATTTATTTATTTGGGGGAAACCTGATGCACCACTGATTTATTTATTTGAGGGGTACCCAACATTTTGTCTTTGTGATTAATTACTCTGCTTTAATTATGTTCAATTTGTAGCAATAAAAATACATCCTGCATATCAGATATTTACATTACAATTCATAACAGTAGCAAAATTAGTTATGACGTAGCAAGGAAAAAAATGTAATGGTTGGGGGTCACCACAACATGAGGAACTGTATTAAGGGGTCACGGCTTTAGAAAGGTTGAGAACCACTGATCTAACAGATGAATATTTTTCTTTCTTTCTTTTTATTTTTTTATTTTTTGTGCCATGTTTTTGCTCTCTAAATCTTATTGGTTGCTACTGGAAAAATAAATGTTCAAATCTTGCTCCTCATTTTCCGACTACTCTTAGACCTCTTTCACACGAGCGTGACGGATTAGGTCCGGATGCGTTCAGTGAAACTCGCACCATTTTGCAAGCAAGTTCAGTCAGTTTTGTCTGCGATCGTGCTCAGTTCAGTTTTTTTTTTTTTTATGCGTTTTTCACACGCGTGATAAAAAACTGAAGGTTTACAAACAACATTTCTTAGCAACCATCTGTGAAACCGCATTCCATCCGCACTTGCTTGTGGATGCAATGCGTTTTTCACTGAAGCCCCATTCACTTCTATGGGCCCAGGGCTGCGTGAAAAACGCAGAATATAGACCATGCTGCGTTTTTCACGCAACGCAGAAGTGGTGCGTGAAAAACCACGCTCGTGTACACAGACCCATTAAAATGAATCAGGATTCAGTGCGGGTGCTATGCGTTCATGTCACGCATTGCTCCCGCGTGAAAAACTCGCTCGTGTGAAAGGGGTCTTACTTGAAATCCAATTTCCTTAGCTGCAGTCGTGGCTTTAATTCGGGCATGCTGGTCTAGAAGAAAAGGCAGCATTTCCAGGTTTGCTAAGATAATTATAGTCATTCTGCTGAATTGAGTTGTTTGGACAAAGCTACACGGGTATTTAAGAAAGCTAAAAATGGTCTTCTGCATCCAAGTCTGTCATTTCTCGTGGGCTGCATCCCACTCGTTCGCTTTGTGATTTTAATTAATTATTTCTCCTATGGACAGTTTTTAAAGAAAATGGCTTTTTAGTTTGCCTGTCTATGAACATGTTGTGGTTCCACAGGGCATCTTCACATCTGCTTTAAGGGCTCTGTTTGGGACCTCTGTCGCAAATTCCACCAAAAAAGCAGAGTCCTGTACGTGTTTTTTTTTCTTGTTTTTTTTTCTTTTTTTACTGCTATAAAAGTTGATTCCCGAACTGAAACCAGGCGGACCTCAGTATAGTCATTGGGGTCTGTTCGACTCATTTTGGCTCAGTTATGTGCCATTATTATCTTGTTCTAGTCCACTAATGGAGCAGAATATTGGAAATCACTAGAGCTGGTGTGACTATGCCCACAGTTATAATAAAGAAAGAACTAGACCAGGCATGGCCAACTTGTGGCCCTCCAGCTGTTGTAAAACTACAACTTACAAAATGCCCTGCTGTAGGCTAATGGCTGTAGGCAGTCTTGGCATGCTGGGAGTTGTAGTTTTGAAACAGCTGAAGGGCATCAGGTTGGCCATCCCTGAACTAGACTATGTGCCAAATGGAGGTATTGTTGGCTGCCATACACTTTGGGGACTGGCAGGGGGATCTGCCGGTGGATCATTGCTATTTGCCAGGCCTCACCTGTACATACTATTAGAAATGAATAGCTTATTGAGGTGTGGCCCACCAATTAGCGGTGATCCACAGGCAGATCCCACTGACGAATTGCATTGTGTCTGGGCCGTCTAGAAAACTGGATGTTGTTTGTCCCATGGGGTATGACTACATGGCGCGGCTATACAATGGTCAGACACTCCAGTTATTGTTTTCTTTTCTCTGTTCGTGATAACCCCGAAAAATGCATGGTGATTAAGGCTACTTTCACACTAGCGTTTTTGCTGGATCCGACAGGGTTCAGCAAAAACGCTTCCGTTACTGATAATGCAACCATCTGCATCCCTTATGAACTGATCCGGTTGTATTATCTATAACATAGCCATGACGGATCCGTCATGAACGCCATTGAAAGTCAATGGGGGACGGATCCGTTTTCTATTGTGTCAGAGACAACGGATACATCCCCATTGACTTACATTGTGGGTCATGATGGATCCGTCTTGCTTTGCATCCCAGGACGGAAAGCAAACCGCAGCATGCTCCGGTATGAGAACGGAACGGAATACATTTTGGAGCATTCTATTCTGTTCAGTTGCGTTTTGTCCCCCAATGACGGATCTCAATAGCGGAAAATATTAACGCTAGTGTGAAAGTAGCCGAACACTGGTATTGCTAAACCTGAAGGCAGATACAGCTAACCTGCATCTTGTTAGATGACTGAGTGACAAAGCCGAGGACACTGTTTCTTCGAGCTAAGGAACGTTGGTTTTCTGTCAGACAAACCCATTATTTCACAGTGCCCCTATTGTCTGTAATCACTCACGAGTGCAATACAAAGAAATTGCCTGACATTAGTCATAGACCCGGTTAAACATAGGCTTTGTTCAGCAGGGTTCATACTTGGCAGGGAAACAAGTATAGCTTTCGTAGGGGCCGTCACTGAGCTTTTGTACGTGAGTGCATAAGGCCGGGTTCTTGTTTCTGAGCTATTGCGAGAGAGGGACTAAGTCGTTGAAGCGATGTTCTTTTAGGCCCCTTTCACACGGGCGAGTTTTCCATGCGGGTGCGATGCGTGCGGTGAACGTATTGCACCCGCACTGAATCCTGACCCATTCATTTCTATGGGGCTGTGCACATGAGCGTTGATTTTCACGCATCACTTGTGCGTTGAGTGAAAATCGCAGCATGCTCTATATTGTGCGATTTTCACGTGACGCAGGCCCCATAGAAGTGAATGGGGTGCGTGAAAATCGCATAGCATCCGCAAGCAAGTGCGGATGCGGTGCGGTTTTCACGCATGGTTGCTAGGTGACAGTCTATTCACTGTATTATTTTTCCCTTATAACATGGTTATAAGGGAAAATAATAGCATTCTGAATACAGAATGCATAGTAAAACAGCGCTGGAGGGGTTAAAAAAATAATATTTTTTTTTTAACTCACCTTAGTCCACTTGATCGCGAAGCCCGGCATCTCCTTGTGTCTCCTTTGTTGACTAGGACCTGTGGTGAGCATTAAATAGAGGTAAAGGACCTTTGATGACGTCACTCCGGTCCTCACATGGTCTTTTACCATGGTGAATCACCATGGTAAAAGATCATGTGACGTACCATGTGATGACCGGAGTGACGTCATCAAAGGTCCTTTACCTCTATTTAAAGGGCTTCTGTCACCCCACTAAAGTCATTATTTTTTTTGGGCTAGTTACATTCCTTATAGCGCGGCGTGTCATGCTGGGTTCTTCATTTGCATAAGCCTTGCTGATTGGACAAAATGATTTGAACAGCCCTGCTGATTGGACAGAATGATTCTGTAGAATCTTTTAGCTGTGTCCCATAACAAACCACCCCCCCCCCCCCCACTTATCTGTACAGGTTCCCGCTGTGCCCATGCCCCATTCCCAGCCACTTCTGGTCCCCACAAGACCACGAAGTCTGGGCCTCAGTGGTCACGTGCTTTCCAGCATGTCCTGGTTCCAGTGGGGAACAGGGCAGCAGTTCTGAAATGACAGTCACCCGTCCGCAGTCCTGTTTTTGTTCTGTAATTGGGCACAGGTTAGAACCACTGGGGTTGTTGGCTCCTTTACAATGCAATGAGAGCTACTGAAACTGAGAAGTGCTGGCCCGCTCCGCTGTGTCCAGGCCACTGGGTGGTCCGTGCTTAGTCCCATCTCGCCTTTACTACAACCGCTTTAAGAAACAAGTTTTAAACAAAATGTAATTTTTTAGTGGAGAAATGTTTTCTGTCTTGTTTATGCATCTTCTGATCTATGATGACTATGATTCTGTAAAGGAGTATGTGGTGTAGTAATTATCTATTAGATTTAATATGTTGTCTTCAAGGCGATAATTGAGTTTCTATAAATGGAGCTCTAATGTTTGAGTGGTGTGAAAGCTGTCAAATGTAGTCATAACTTGGGTGTTCATCGCCATGTAAGCTGATGTCACAGAGAGCCAGGGGTACAGGCAATTATATTGTACTGCGGTAATGAACAGGAATGGGGGACTATTACAAGATCAGACATGGGTCTGAAGATTGGTGCTAATAGACCCTGGTTTCAGTGGATTTGCGGGAATAAAAAAAAAAATCAGTTTTTTTTCCAACTTTTCTTTGTATCCAGTCCTGCTGTGTGGGCAAGAAAGGTATGGACCTTACTTTGGAAAATATGGCTGTGTGGATGCACCCTTATACAGGTGCCCCTCACCTGATTTCTTCTGTCACATTTAAATACTTTTGAGCATAAACTGCCCTTTTAACGTCTGGCCACATCATCTTGATGGGATTCATTTCAGGACTTTGATTCAGGTGCTCCAAAACCTTTAAAGGCGTTTTCCAGTCATAATTATACTTAAAGTAATTCCCCCAGCCTTCCTCCATCTTCCACTCCCGGCACCGTTTTCTTCTGGCCAACGACTCGGTTCAGTGGTGATGTGCCTCTTGAGACCATAAAGTGGGCGGTGCAGGCGCATGACGTAGTGACTCACGCTGCCAGCGCCCGGCCTCCCGGCCTGCCTCCTCCCTCCTCTCTGCTACCGAGCGCCTGTAAGTACCGTAATACAGGCGCTAATTACCCTGAATTTTTATACATTAACAATGCCTACAATTACAGATACGATTATATACAGTGAGCGGGGGCATGTGTAATAGAATACAGTCGCTGCACTGGCCCCGCTGTCATTATAAAACCAGATGCCTGCCCTCAGCCCCTCCTCCCTCTCGGCTGATACACCCGCCGTACGGCATTGCGGCGCGGTGTATCATTGAAAATTCTGCAAAAGGCAGCATTCGCCACATAAGACGCACTGCTATTTTTCCCCCAAAGTGCGTCTTATAGGGCGAAAAATACGGTAGTTATCCCCTACCTTGAAAACTTTGCACAACCCCTTTAAATGGGTCTTCTGAGATTGGTGGAGGTCTGAGACTATCTGACTGGTGGCGGTGTGACACCCGGGACCCCCGCTGATCAGCTGTTTGAGAAGCTCCTGTGAGCACTGCGGCCTTCTTTCAGCTTTTCCTAGGCCGAGTAACGTCACTTTCATCGTTCACGTGGCCTAGGTGCAGCTCACCCCCAATCAAGTAAATGGGGCTGAGTGCAATACCGATCACAGCCACTATACAATGTACAGCACTGTGCTTGGTGAGCTGTAAGAAGGCTACGGCACTCACAGGAACGTCGATGCCTTCTCAAAACAGCTGATCGGTGAGGGTCCTGGGTTTCAGACCCACACCGATCAGATTCTGATGACCTTTCCAGAGGATAGATCTTCTGTAAAAAAAACAACCTTTTAAGTATTCCTAATTCCTCCTGCGATAGTTATTTATTGTCATACACCGTGGTAGGATAAATATATTAACATATGGTCGAAAGTGTATTTCTATTCTAAGCATATGTTCTAAGCCTCCTACATGCTGTTATAGCTTATTTTATAATACAATTCCACCATTCACAACTGAACCTTCTCCTAGTCCTTAATGAGAAATAAACAGTTTTAAATGAAACACCTCCCTTTTTTAATTATTAGTAGTATCAGGGTTCGATACATTCATTATCTTAGAAGATGTTAAAAAATTACACGAGAAAACTATATTGTGGCTTTTATGGCATCTTTACCTCTTTCATATGGGCCGTATTGTAGGTGTGCAGATAGTGATGGCAGAGGTGTGGGATTCAGTTTGATTTCCAAATGTATTAAAGGGGTTGACAATAGAGTACAGGTGACTGTCAGCAGTAGAGAAAATGAAAGCATTAAAGGGATATTACAGGATTTTAATATTGATGGCCTATCCTGAGGATAGGCCATCAATATCGGATCGGCTGGAGTCCAACACCTTGCACTCCCACCGATCAGCCGTGTCAGAAGAGCTCCGGCACTGGACCTAAACAGCTCCTTCTATTGTAGTGGAAGGAGTCAGTAACTGCCGCACTTCAGTGGGAACAGCCCTGCAGTTACCAGCTCTGTCCACTACACAGTGGAGGGAGCTGTACAGTTCTGACTTACTTTTACATTCACCGATGTGTCAGGCAGTTATTGGGAGCGAACCACACCAGTTGCCTGATCGTCATCAGAGATGAGGGCTGCAGCTACATGCACCAATCACCTCCAATGCATGGGGACAAGGGACCGTCACAGTGATCACTTGTCCCCATAGAAAATAATTTTTCCAAGGGCAGCAGATCGCCTTTTATACAGCACGATCTGCTGCACATTTTTGGTGCCGGCAGAACGACACAATCACCCAATGAACAAGCATCTGCTCATTCATCGGGTGATCTTCAGCTCATTTTACACATCCCAATTATTGGGATTGAGCTTGATTCTCAGTCCATGCAAGAGGACCTTTACTCTGAAAGTGCCAATCGGTGGGGGAGTAGGGTGTCTAACCTCGCCGATCTTGAGGATAGGCCATCAATGGTAAAATCCCCCTTCAATGATTTGTGCAATGTAAATACTTTTGTATGGTTGAATATTAGAAATCTGCCCTTGTCAGTCAAAGTTCCTTTTTCAGACCGAAATAAATGTCGTGCCACAAAGCGAGTAGTGTGGGAATTTTCTCAGAGTCCTGGAGACACGGTCTGGTTAACAAGCAGCTGGTTAGCCCAGTGTAAATGAGCTACTGGTTGGTGCTCAGTACTATGCGCTGTCTTCTTCATGGAGAGGGAGCGATACCCGGCGACCATGACAGCCATTTTCCTGAGCAAACTTGAAAGGATTTTTCTGGGATTTAAATATTGATGACCTATCCTCAAGTTAGACCATCAGTATCCGATCAGTGGGGGTCTGACTCCCGACATGGCCACTGATGAGCTGCTTAAAGAACCACATGGACCATGGCCTCTTCCTAAGTCTATATCACATCCATTGGTTGTGTGGCCTTTGTGCAGCTCAGTCCCTTTCAATTGAATGGGACTGAGCTGAAGTACAGCCGCTATAAATTGCGGGGCTGTGCTTGGTAGAGTATGAATAGAGCCAACGCCATTAGTAGACGGTATCATCTGTAATATACCTCTGCCACCCTGCTCCAAACACGGAAGTATAAAAACCTTTAGATGCCCCGGTCATCAGCAACTGCGGCATCTAAGTGATTTACAGAGTTCCCTGTGTGCCCCATTGAGCCCCCACAACCCAACTGCAGGGTTCTGATGATGTCACTTCAAATGGAGGCTCTGGGGTTATCACGTTTGGAAGCCAGAGAAAGGATCTAATAGGTGAACTATCAGTGTGGTGCTTACAGGTAAAATACATTACAGGGCAGAAGTATTGTAATACATTTTATCAGCAATCTGATGATTGTTCAAGGACTGTAGTGGAAGTTTTAAAAATGTCAAAAAATGAAAGTCCCAGTCCTTTATAATTGCTAAAAATAAAATACACTGCATATAATTGGTTTTACCACATCCATAATGACCTGATCTATAACATGGTCACGTTACTTTTCCCACACAGATGCCATAATTGCTGTGTTTTGATCATGATTAGGGATGTACGAATCGACTTCTGATGAAACATCCAAAGTCGATTCTCATAAAACTTTGCTTGAATACTACAGTAATAACTTTGGCTCATTGGAGCTAATGCATTCTAATACTGTACGGAGCGTTCTCTGTACAGTATTCTAACGAAGTTTTCTGCGAATCGACTTAGGGTGTTTCATCAGAGGTTGATTCGTACATCCCTAATCATGATTCGTCCCAAAAATTGAATAAACAGCGATCAAAAAGTCATATGTATCCTAAAAGTATGTCAAAATGTTGTTACCTATTATGTTAAAGATTATTAAAGGGGATGAACGGTTTCAGGATGGAAAATGGACAACCTCCAGATCAAGCTGCAGAATGGGTAAGTAGTTACCTGCCAGATCCCGCACTGCTGCTCCGGTACTTCTGGTCAGACTCTATTTACCTGTTTAAGGGTACTTTCACACTAGCGTTATTCTTTTCCGGTATTGAGTTCTGTGACAGGAGCTCAATACCGGAAAAAAATGCTTCAGTTTTATCCTAATGCATTCTGAATGGAGAGCATTTCGTTCAGTATGCATCAGGATGTCTTCAGTTCAGTCACTCTTACGGTATTTGGCTGGAGAAAATACCGCAGCATGCAGCGGTATTTTCTCCGGCCAGAATTCCGGAACACTTTCCATTGCGCAGTGCATGCACAGACATTTAAAAATGCAAAGAAAATAAATATCAGATCCGTTTTTCTGGATGACACCAGAGAGATGGATCTGGAATTTCAATGCATTTGTCAGATGGATCCGGATCTGTCTACAAATGATATCCGTTTCAGATGGATTTCCGGATCCGGCAGGCAGTTCTGGCAACGGAACTGCCTGCCGGATCCTCACAACACAAGCGTGAAAGTACCCTAACATGTGACTGCTGCAGCCAATCACTGGCCTCTTGATTGGCTGCAGCAGTCATGTGTTGTTGACATGACGTCACTGCTGCAGCCAGATAAATAGAGTGCGGCTGGGAGAACGGCGGCGGGGCAGGATCTGGCAAGTACCCATCCTTCATTGCAGCTTGATTCAGGAGGTTGTCCGGATCTGGCTCAAAAGCAGAGAAATAAAAAAATTTAAAATTGCACTTTTTCTTTACATTTTTCAAGTTCAGATTTATTTTCATTTTTATAAATGCAAGCAAAAATTATTGAACAGAATTTACCACAAACATAAAGTAGAATGTGTCACGAAAAACAATCCTAGACCTACTTGGATAGGTAAAAGCAATCCAAAGATATAACCTAAAGTGACACATCGCAGGTTTGGTAAATGGGGCTACGTCCTGAAGGCCAAAATAGGAAGCGTTCTTAAGGGGTTAAGAGAGAAATCATGCAGAAACCAGCAAAATAAAGGGAAAAGGTCCAAAAACATACAGTTAGCGATAGAATTTCTGGATGTGGACCATCTGCAGTATTTCTAATCTATATCTGGATTGTTTTCCATGTAATGCTAGGCTCTAACATCTCCAGGTATAAATGGTCATTAGCTGATAATGGGCATTTTACTGTTAATCTACCATAACTGCTCCTGGTTTATAATCATCCTAGCTGTGAAGGAAATCATCTTGACACGCACTGGCTTCATGGGGCGCTTGTGCTTATATACGGCAACAGATCCGAGCACACAGAGGACATGTCCTATACTTATCCGCGGATACATTTAATAGGTCTGCACCATAGGGCGACATGCGCACAGCCAGTATCCGTAGTTTGCGGACTGTTGTGTGCTAGAGGTCGAACCATTCCTCAGATACAACTGTAAGCCTATTTTACACTGGGCAATTATCGGAAATGAACTTTTGTGGAAAAAATTTGCTCGTTCCTGATAATTATCTATTGTAAAAGTGCTGATGATCATCTGATGGATGAGTAAAAGCTCCTTCATCAGGGGACCATATGTTTCGTCCAGACTCCAATGTCATCATTTGTGAGCTGCACACCTCCTATGTAAAGCGGGATAGCAATATGTATAGCAATGTGTATAGCAATGACCGATCATAGCGAGCGCTCCCCCCAGGCAATTTTCGGAAACCAATTTCCTGTAAAATCGCGAAGGACCTTTAGTTATGTCAATAATTAGACCTTAATCACATAATGCAGATTTGGTCAGTAGTTTGCCTCAGCCAAAATCAGGAGTGAATACCAGGAAGAAAATTAGAAATCTGTGTTTAGTATCAAGTCTCCATATGTGAATGAGGCCTTACTGGTTTTTAAGTATATAAACGACACTGTTCACTGACAGCAAACAGACCTTAAAGGGGTCTTCCAGGCGTACAATGTTGAAGACCTATCCTCAGGATAGGTCAGCAATATTTGATCAGTAGGAGTCTGCCCATCAGCTGTTTGAAGAGGCCGTGGCGCTAGGGTGAGCAATGCAGCCTCCTCACAGCCTATTAAGCACAGCGCCATATATTATGTGGCACACATATGTACGTTATCTGTACTTATAGTGGCCGTGTTTGGCCAGGCCCTTGCACATAGGTCATGAACGTGATGTCTCAGGCCTAAGAACACCATGGCCTCTTCAATCAGTTTATTGGAGTTGGACCACCACCAGTCAGACATTGATGACTTATCCTGGGAATTGGTCATAAATATTGTACTCAAAGAAAATCCCTTTAAAAATATTGAGTCCCATCTAAAAAAGTATTCTGACCATAGCAACTAGCGTAATCATTTTGCTGAAGACATATAGGAAGTGGATCTTCAGCGGTTACTATGGCCTTTTTTGTGTGAGGATTTTGCTACATGTGGCATGTGATATATTAGAAAGAGTGTTTCGTTATACAATGATTAGGTTTCAGTTGCATAAAACCAGAAATCTGCGTTCTCGTTATGTGAACAGAAACTAGTAACAACATCTTAAAGAGCATTACTCCAAATTACAAGTTCTAAACGGACGTGTTTCTGTTGGGCCAAGCCTCGCTGATTGTGTGACTTACCTTTACCTCTGTTCAGGATATGTAATACATTCTGATCGTCATCTGGCTGTGTTAGCTGAGCTGGAAAAGAAAGATGTATTTTTCACAAAGCTGCAGATGGCTTGAGAAGCCCAAGGGTTTTTTCTCCTGATTTGCCCACATGGAGAGAAATCTTGAGCATGCCCATCCTAAGGAACGAGGGAAAACGCCAGGCAGGAGAAAGTACCTGATCAGGTACATTTCAGAAAGTAAGGAATTGACTTGTCAGATAGTTGTTGCAGTCAGTCTCCAGGGTAAGGGCTCACAGCCGTATATATTTTGCGGTCCAGATGACGTCCGCGTGCATTGCGTATTTTGCGTAACGGAACAGCTGGCCCCTAATAGAACAGTACTATCTTTGTCCGTAATGCGGACAATAATAGGACATGTTCTGTTTTTTGCGGAACTGACATACGGAAACGGAATTTGCACAGACTAACTTTTTTTTTGGCAAACCCATTGAAATGAAAAGTTCTGCATACGGTCCGCAAAAAAACGGACACGGAAAGAAAATACGTTTGTGTGCATGAGCCTAAGGGTGGACTTCACACACAATAGATAGACCTGAAAGTTGCACGGACAATCTAAAGATAGACCAAATCTATCACCCTGCATGATGCTGGACAACAGATTTCGTGTAGACACTTTTGTCTAATTTGACACCTCCTATTGGTGGACTTTCTAAATCTTGCCGCAGATGTTGTGTATATTGGTACATACTCTCTTACCAAGGCCCTTCTCCCCTGATTACTTAGTTTGGTGAGGTGGCCAGCTCTCGGAAGAGCCCTGGTTGTACCATATCATTTTCACCAATATAACTTAACAGCATTGCCCCACAGCATACACATTTTCAACATACCTGTGTATACATTATGGTCCAGATTTATCCTTAGCTCAGGTCAAAATAATGGAGTGAAAAAGTCCCCAAAAAAGTCCCAAACGCTAAAACTGCGCACTTTTTTCTGCTCTGCACTATGCTCGCCAGTTTTCTGAAAGTTGGCGCGTTTTCTTATGTAAATGAATCTCCAGACAGATTTACTATTGGGACTATTTAAAAAGTGGCCAAAAAGTCGCAATTTCACTCCAGTGAAGACCATGATTATCTTATGAGACGTTTTCATAAAAACGTGCAACTTTTTTGTAAAGATGTGCGACTTTTGTAAAGCTGCTTACTGACGGATAAACTGCTACCGTCAAACCACATTTATTACCGTCTTAAAGGGCCGATCATAAATCTGACTTGGCTAAAACTGACTTTAGCCATATGTGAAAGTGGAGTGAGCTGTCAGAGTAATGATAAATCTGGCCCTATGTCTTTATTCCATGTCCATAAAAAGTGCTTTTATTGTGGACACTCTGTGGTTTCCAGTTGGACGGGCTTTGCTTTGCTCATTTGGAACAGCAAAGTCCGCTCAGCTGGGATCTTGGGAGCTGTTTTTCAGGAGAATAAAAGTGCTTTTCCTTGACATGGAATAAACTCCTAAAGTACACACAGGTATGTTTGAAATGTGTTTGTAATCTTCTGTGGGACAATGCTATTAGTTACATAGGTGTAAATAATGTGACAGGCTCCCTTTAAGAATTGGAAGTGCTCTTGGAAACTTTCAGTGTGGCAGAAACTTTTTGTACTCCTCTCCAGATCTGCGCCTCCACTTAATCCTGTCTTTGAGCTCTACAGGCAGTTCTTTCCTGCATTGTCAGCTGGGAGACCTTATATAGACAAGGCTGTGTCTTTCCAAATCATGTCCACTCAACTGAATTTACTGCAAGTAGACTGAAGTCAAGGTGTGGAAACATCTCAGATGATGAAGAAAATTTGCAGACCCCAGAGCTAAATGTCAAGTGTCCTAGCAAAGGGTCTGAATATTTATGTTCATGCAAAATTTTAGCTTTTCCTTTTCAGTACATTTGCAAAAATGTCTAAAATTATGTTTTCGCTTTGTCGTTATGTGGTATTGAGTGCAGATTAATGGAGGAAAACTTGCATTGCTTTGATTTTTGCACAAGGCCCCAACATAACAGAATGTAAAAAAAGGGGCTGAAGACTTTCCGAATGCTAGGGACAGTAATCTGCCCTGGTGACACAGAATATACAAAGTTCAGTGTAGAACAGCCCTGGGTTGAATGTATGCCAACAGAATTTGAGCATGTCCCTCATTTTCATCATTTAACATACCACCAGCATAGCAAACGGAACCATATGCATGGTTCACTGCCCAGAATCTCTGTATGGTGCTTTTGTTAGGTATTTAGTGTGGTTTCCAGTCCACTTTTACCGTGTCTGTATTGTGTTACAATTTATATTGCATCTAATTGAACAAGATTTCTTCTCAGTTTCATGAGAACATTAAAGCCAGAGTAGTAAAGAGAATTCAGCGTGTGGCTGTATTTGCTGTATTTGTCATCCTGCGCTAATGGCTCCGTTAATCAGCTGATTTATTCCAGCCTTTATAAGCGTGTGCGACAGACACCATTGTTAATATAATTTAAGCTATGCCGTTAGGTAATTGAATTTCTTTCTAGTTTTGTTTCGGTTTAGACATCTTTTCTTGGAGAACTAATAATGCCTAGCTAAGTTCAGTTTTATCAGTGCTCCCCACTTAGGGTATGACTACATGGCGCGGTGGTGCAGCGGGCACACATGGTCCAGTGCCGAACAGCAATACGGACCATTTAACGGGCTTTAATGAAACTAATGAGTCCGCACTATTTAGTTGGAGGCCATATGGCCATCCACGATGCAGACAAACTAAACAGCGTGGTCTCACTAGTTTAATTAGAGCCCGCTGCGACAGCTACACGACCGTGCCATGTGGTTGTACCCTAAGACACAGGTCAGTACAGTTTTTAAAGAGATTTTCCAACTGTGTTATCCTAAGAATAGGTCATCAGTATTTGATTGATAGGGGTCCAACAACCGGGACCACCGCCAATCAGCTGTTCGCAGCTTTCCTAGCACAGCGCTGTACATTGTACAGCAGCGGTGCTTGGTATTGCAGCTTAGCCCTATTCAGTTAAATAGGACTGAGCTGTGTCCAGGCCACGTGACCAATGAACGTGAAGTCACTGACCTAGGGTAGGCTGCGAGAAGGCCACAGCCCTTACCAGAGTGCCATGGCCTCGTCAAACAGCTGATTGGTGGGGGTCCACCGAACAGGAGACCCAGATCATTTTTATTTTTTTGACGACCTAACCATGTGAGGGCTATTGTATTAGATTCCTCTCTAGTGATAATTGTTATCATGCTTTAAGCCTTATATCTCGGGCTCTGTGGATGATAGAGAATTGTTTGAAAGCTGGCAATCTAAGCGTTAAAACAAGAATCACAGCTTTATCTCCTCTACATCAGGAGATTTAGTGTGTGGGTGGGCATGATCTTGTTGGAACACCATATCTTTTGAGTCAAAAAGGCAGTGGGACTGGTTCTACAATATCTTGGACATACCGAAGGCCAGTGAATAATCCCTCCACAAATAACAGATGGGAATTGTTCACCTCACGCATTGCACCCGCGCAGAAAACTCGCCCGTGTGAAAGGGGCCTTATAATGATTTATAATGCTGTGTTTTCCTGCCTGACCTCAACTCTGTCGATCCTTACCAAAGGCATTATGGGAGTACAAATCATTAGGGTTGAGATCTGGCAAGAACACACAGCATTATAAAGAATTATGATATTGTGGGTCCCATGTCATAGGAGTAGCATTTAGGATGGGAAATACCTTAGACACACACAGACAAAGCGTATTTCTAGCACTGAATACAATTATGTAAAATTGGCCTAAGGCTACTTTCACATTAGCGTTTTTTGCGGATCCTTCATGGATCTGCAAAAACCGCTTCCGTTACCATAATACAACCGCATGCATCCGTCATGAACAGATCCGGTTGTATTATGTCTTATAAAGCCAAGACGTCATGAACACCATTGAAAGTCAATGGGGGACGGATCAGTTTTCTATTGTGTCAGAGAAAACGGATCGGTCCCTATTGACTTGCAATGTGTGTCAGGACGGATCCGCACCACATCATGGACAAAAAAACACTGCTTGCAGCATTATTCTGTGCGCGATGGGAGCGCAACCAAACGGAATGGAATGCATTCTGGTGCACTCCGTTTCGTTCAGTTGAGTTTTGTCCCCATTGACAATGAATGGGGACAAAACTGAAGCGTTTTCTTCCGCTATTGAGATCCTATGATGATATCAATAGCGGAATTGAAAATGCAGATGTGAAAGTAGCCTAACCCTGGTCCATTTCATTTTCGGCAGACTGAGCGGTGGGGTACAAGGAGGGTGTGGTTAGCCTCCTATTGCAAACAGCAGTGCGGTAGGGATTCTACCGGAGGTAGATCTCATGTGTCTTTTGTGAGGAAGTTGGCAAATTGAAAAGCTCCTGGGACACATACTGTATTTTTCACAGTTTCGATTTGCTATGTGAGACCGAATAGGACAAAAGGAAATAAATGTGATGTTCAGTAAAATCTATTCTTAGAAAAAGTAACATTGTGAAAATGTGCCTTAATGTGTCATAAATTGCCATGGTAACTGTGGTCATTATTTGCTCCTTATCTGTGGTCTGACTGTGCTGGTATGTAGATTTCATGCTTGCTGCTTGTGCATGCCATTCTGGAATTTAATATTTTATACTCCTCCTGTAGATGTAGATGCTAGCCGTCCACATCTGAAAGAGAATGAAAGATTAGAAAATGGCATATTATTTGCTTCCCTTTTTATATTTTAAGTGACTATCCATATTAAAAAGTCATGACATTTCCCACCTTCACACTAGCTACAAGAGCAGACACAACAAGGGTACTTTCACACTAGCGTTATTCTTTTCCAGTATTGAGTTCCGTCCTAGGGGCTCAATACCGGAAAAGAACTGAACAGTTTTATCCTAATGCATTCTGAATGGAGAGTAATCCGTTCAGGATGCATCAGGAAGTCTTCGGTTCAGTCCCTCTTACGGTATTTGGCCGGAGAAAATACCGCAGCATGACTTGAGGTTGACTTTCAATTTAATATCCCGGAAGGGAAACATTGAAATCAACCTCAAGTCATGGCGATGACGCAAGTTCACTGTGAATCACAGGTGATCCCAAGTTGCATTGGAGCCCTAGCCTTACATAAGGACATAGGAATGTAGAAAGGGCGGGGGACTCTGAAAGCGGTGTTGTGGACATCACTACAAATGCGACATGGCCTGATCTTTTGCGATAGCGGCAATATTCCTTATTCATTTTTTTGGCACTCAAAAAAGAATCAGTTTAGTCATCCAAAAGTCGTGATAACAGTCTTGAAATTGTGGAACTTTGTAAGTAGATTGCATTCACAGCTTATAGCCACTTCCTGTTTACAACATCATTCTCAATTCTATTTTCTACTGAGATCACGTCGCTCGGCGTCCACTGCACAGCACTTACATAGCGGCATACACACTGTACCAGCCACTCTGCAGCCTTTTTTTTTTTTTTTGGAGTTCTATACTCTGCTAAAGCACTGAAACAAATGGCTCAAAGTTTCAGATTTGTAGATCAGAACACCTAGCAAGCAGTGGCATTGTGCAATGTTATGTCCACTCAGTATGAAAGAATACAGTGATATTTGTCAGCACTGGATAGAGATTCTCGCCACTGACACAGTTCATGGGTTTATACTACAAGTGATCACTGCTGATCAGTGCAGAACAGGGAATAGTATATCTGATGCTCTCCTGTAAGGCACTGGTAGGGATTTTCCATGGTGCCTCAAGTCCCAGGGTCTGCTGGAGCAATTATACGCCATACCAACACATTAGTTCTGCAGCCGTTGGGACCCCCCAACTGTTCCCAAGAGTGGTGTTTGCCTCAACCCTGTTCCCATGAATGGGAGATACACAACCGACTAAGTGTGCAGGAAAAGAAATAATGTGATCCTAGAAGTATAGCATTATTTTCTCACTAGAGGGCTCGTGCCACTAATAAACCTTATTGCCTATAACTATCAGGATAAGGGATAAGTGTTAGATTGCTGGCAGTCAGACCTCGGGGACCATCAGTGATCACGAAGTACAAGGGTCCGTAAGTGCAGCTGAACTGCCCAGTGAGAATGAAGCTGCGGTGCACAAGTGCGCCCTCCGCTCCAATCACTTCTATGGCACTGCTGTGAGCACTCTACTTGGCTGTCCCACAGAAGTGGCACACACACTGACCGCCCCTCCATTCTCATCGGGCAGTTGGGCAGCACTTGCGGACCCCCGTTCTTGTGATCACTGAAGATTCCAGTGGTCGGACCCTCAGCCATCGAATACTTATCTCTGGGGATGAGCGAACTTGTACAAGTTCGAGTTCGGGTTTTATTACAATTCCAATATTGATTCTGTTAGCACGGGCCATAACGGAATTCGATGACTGAATTCAAAACGGACGAACCAGACAGATCCGTTCTGTGTCCCTTAGACTTCTATTATGACGGAATGCATAACGGGATGCCTCTTAAAGGCACCCCGTCATAGAATTCCGTTATGGCCGGTGGTAACAGAATCAATATTGGAATTATAATAAAACTCGAACTTGTAAAACACAAGTTGGCTCATCCCTACTTATCTCCTATCCTGTGGAATGACTATTACAGTAAATGCTTCTCACGTACAAAAGGAAATAGATGCAACAACCCAATTTGGAATATTAGATACGTCATAAAAGCTACAGAAGAGAATACCCCTTTAAATCCGACTTTGAGATGGCCTAGGGTTTTTTCGGTCCAGGTGCTGACCGAGGTGACTGTGACAGTAGTTTTTCAGTACGAGTGAAATTCAGGGATCTTTTTGCTCTCCGCCTTTTACATATACATGTGATTACGCAGCAGATATTTAACAGGACGTGTCACTGCCCGGTTCATTATAACAAGGCCGTCATTCCTCAGTGCTTCATCATCAAGGTTCATGGCTGTTACAAGGCTTCTTTTTTATCTCCTCCATTATTATGCTGCGTGGCTTAACAAGGCCGTATACAGGTCTTCTAATCCACTGATCGCAAAGCCATTTAAAATGCAGGGAGATGTAATGTGGTTAAAGCCGAAATAATCCCTGTGAATTCGAGGCAGGTCCACGGACAAACAAGCCGCTTTACAAGGTGCTCATCTTTAATTACATTCTTTACAGATGTTATGTGTACATGGTAATGAAGAGGCGTTTCTGAGCCATGGACACCTTCTTCTTAGACAGACAGGATCATTTTTAGGCATTTGCAATAATAAATGTAGTTTAAAGGAGCGCTCCAACTAAATGCATTTTTGGAGAAAGAGTTGCACATCCGGTTTGGCTCTGTATGAGAGATCTAGTTGATCTCAAGAACGGTCAGGACAAAGCAGGGAAACCTTTGTGAAAGAAAACCCTCGGGAATCTTTTTCCCTGGGTTGTCCTTACACAAGTTGTCTACCTAAAAATGCATTTTTATTTTTTTTAAACTTCTGATTAAAGTTGCACTCGGACACCTGTAATATGGCTCTGTGTGGGTGCTGTATACTTAATGCCAAGAATGCTCTGGACAAAGCAGGGAAACCTTTCCCAAACAAAACTGTTGGGAAAGGTTTCCCTGTTTTGTCCTCACAGGATCCGATCCCATTCTTGTTACGTTACATAAGGCTGTTACGGCCATCTGAATGCAGCCTATTTATGCAATCTGAGATGGACATTGGCACAGCTTGACTTCTGCACAGCTGCTTTACCCCCTGGTGTACTGCCAGTGCCAGCACACTGACTAATCTTTGAGCTGAACAGTTATAGTGACACTCCAGTTTAAGAAAAAACAAATGGTATTGGCTGGCGAACACTTACCTGGTCCCCTCCTTCTGATCATTTTAGTTGTAGATCAGGTGATTCCGAGGCTCCTCTTCTGTCATCCGGAATGACCGCACCGCATGGGTAGCCCAGGACTCTTCCGTTCCGACTTGTCCAGCCCTGCTCGCGAATTGGCCAGCACTGCTCACATGAGTAACGCCGGCCAGTCTGAGGACTGCAGGAAGTGTCTTGGACTACCAAATGCACAGTAGGCATCAGGCAGTCTGAGACGTGTCCAGGAGTCACTATATAGGTAGGAATAAGCGAATTGACTAAGGATGAAACCTCCAAAGTCGATTCACATAAAACTTTGTTAGAATACTGTACGGAGCGAGCGCTCCATACAGTATTAGAATGTATTGGCTCCGATGAGCCGAAGTTATTACTTCACAAGACTTTGGGTAATAACTTCAGAAATTAATTTCTACTGTAAAATACCTTTTTCCGAACCCTGGTTCGGTTCCAAGGTACCACATGGTGTATATATAAGTGTACGTTCCCCAAAAAATGTGAATTTATTTTTTTCTTGAACAAGATGGGATTGTCTAGGAAGTTTTTAGAACATTTAAAGCAGAATAAAACGTTACTCACCGGCTACAATTGATACAGAAGTGGTGATGTCACATCCATTGCGCACATGACTGCTCAGCCAGTCACTGGTCTCTGAGATCTGAACAGGTCTGGTCTCTCAGATCCAAAATCCTGGATTTTACACTTGCTGGCTAAGGTAATTTTCTTAAAGGGACTTTGTCACCAGCGTCCTGAGTTATGATGCCTTTTCTTCATGTGCAAATTAGGCCTTTGGTGTAAGGAGGGCTTACTCCCAAGCTCCACTCCTTTCTGTGGCTGCCCCATCCCCTCCCCAGCTGCTTTGTCATTGCCTGGTCCTGTCAATCAAAGCAGCGAAGGAGGGGCTGACCACAAAAAGGAGTGGAGCTTGGGTGCAACAAGAGCCATGGTGACACCCTTGTTGCACAAAAAGCCTAATTTGCATTTTACCAAAAAGAAAAACAGCATTTTAATCAGGTGAACTACAAGTATGTGTCTACACAAACAGATAAGAAGGTCACTGGTGACAGATTCTCTTTAAAACTTGAAACTTTCCACAGCGAAAGTGATAAAATTAGAATTTAGAGAGCTATATATAGAAATAAACTGTTGCTGACTTAAAACTCCTATATTACTGCTGTTGTGAGGGTAAGGCTACTTTCACACTAGCGTTCGATCGGATCCGTTCTGAACGGATCCGATCATAATAATGCAGACGGAGGCTCCGTTTAGAACGGATCCGTCTGCATTATTTTTAGCATATAACAGCTAAGTGTGAAAATAGCCTCGTACGGATCCGTCCAGACTTTCAATGTAAAGTCAAAGGGGGACGGATCCGCCCGAAGATTGAGCCATATTGTGGCATCTTCAAACGGATCCGTCTTCATTGACTTACATTGTAAGTCTGGACGGATCCGCACGCCTCCGCACGGCCAGGCGGACACCCGAACGCTGCAAGCAGCGTTCAGCTGTCCGCCTGTCCGTGCGGAGCGGAGGCTGAACGCCGCCAGACTGATGCAGTCTGAGCGGATCCGCTCCATTCAGACTGCATCAGGGCTGGACGGCTGCGTTCGGGTCCGCTCGTGAGCTCCTTCAAACGGAGCTCACGAGCGGACCGACGAACGCTAGTGTGAAAGTAGCCTAAGATGTATGTTATCTGCTAGTATCCTACTGGGTGTAGAATTAGGGTTAATAGTATGGTAGCTCTGTTGTTCTCTTGATAGGCCTAGATAAAGATGGCCACATGAGAGCATTGTCATGCTCTACAGGCAGTATTACAGCCCAAGTCTGCAGGTGATTGGAAGGAAGGAGACCTCTGCTATATCACATGCAGCGATCTCCTCTGCAGCATGGGGAGGAGTGATCGTTGTGCCATCGCTCATCCCCATACTGAAGCACTGTTTGCCGTTAGCAGATCATGATTAGATATCACAATCACCGCCGGCAAATCGTGATCTTTCAGCATGCATTTGCTCATTCATCAGGTAATCTGCGGCAGTATTCTTCCACCAGATGATCACGAACACTCGTTAGTGATAATCTGGCAGAAAATCTCATCTTCTTCCCTCTCTGGTCAGAGTGAATGGTCTGACTTAGAGGCTGTTTGCTGTGCTAAATGTCCAAACAGAGGAGGAAGTTAAAGAGCCAAGACAGGAATGAGAATGTATTGAGTGACTTCAAAAATTATATAAATTTTGTTTTAGTTTTTTTGTGAATAATAAAAATGCATAGAACATTAACATATAGGCAGTCTGTCACATAAATAGATCTGCGCTGATCCTTAAAATAAAAGTAACGGATGCAATAAAGGACATATCACTTCCTGACGCAGTTTGTCTGGGGGGGACGCACCCTTGTTAATGGACACCGCACTATCCATGTGAGTCTCCTGAAAATCCTTTGGCTGGAAAAATGGAACAGACATCCAATAGAGATGTACCGTTGGTGGAGGTTAAAATATGCAAGATTTGTTTTACTTATATTGGGTCACTGTCACTAGTGGGGTACCTCAGGGATCAGTATTGGGCCCTATTCTCTTCAATATATTTATTAATGATCTTGTAGAAGGCTTGCATAGTAAAGTATCAATTTTCGCAGATGACACTAAACTGTGTAAAGTAATTTACACTGATGAGGACAGTATACTACTACAGAGGGATCTGGATAGACTGGAGGCTTGGGCAGATAAGTGGCAGATGGGGTTTAACACTGATAAATGTAAAGTTATGCACATGGGAAGGAAAAATGCAAGTCAACCGTACATACTAAATGGTAAAACACTCGGTAACACTGACATGGAAAAGGATCTAGGAATTTTAATAAACAGCAAACTAAGCTGCAAAAACCAGTGTCAGGCAGCTGCTGCCAAGGCCAACAAGATAATGGGTTGCATCAGAAGGGGCATAGATTCCCGTGATAAGAACATAGTCCTACCACTTTACAAATCGCTAGTCAGACCACACATGGAGTACTGTGTACAGTTCTGGGCTCCTGTAAACAAGGCAGACATAGCAGAGCTGGAGAAGGTCCAGAGGAGGGCATCTAAAGTAATAACTGGAATGGGGCAACTACAGTACCCTGAAAGATTATCAAAATTAGGGTTATTCACTTTAGAAAAAAGACTGAGGGGAGATCTAATTAATATGTATAAATATATCAGGGGTCAGTACAGAGATCTATCCCATCAGCTATTTATCCCCAGGACTGTGACTGTGACGAGGGGACATCCTCTGCGTCTGGAGGAAAGAAGGTTTGTACACAAACATAGAAAAGGATTCTTTACGGTAAGAGCAGTGAGACTATGGAACTCTCTGCCTGAGGAGGTGGTGATGGTGAGTACAATAAAGGAATTCAAGAGGGCCCTGGACGTATTTCTGGAGCTTAATAATATTACAGGCTATAGCTACTAGAGAGGGGTCTTCCTCTGGATCAACTTGCGGGATAACAGGCCGAACTGGATGGACAAATGTCTTTTTTCGGCCTTATGTACTATGTTACTATGTTACTATGTTACTATATGATGCAAATAAGAAGGAAAACCTCTACAGAATACTTCTGTTCAGTTTTTACAAAGGAAAATGAAGGAAAAGGACCTCAGTTAGGAAGGAAGACTAATGAATCTTTTGATGCCTGTGTCTTTACAGAGGAAGAGGTTCTAAGTCAGCTGTCTAAAGTTAATACAAATAAGTCACAGGGGCCTGATGAGATACACCCAAAGCTATTAAAAGAGCTCAGCGGTGAACTAGCAAAACCATTAACAGATTTATTTAACCAATCACTGGCAACAGGAGTCATCCCAGAAGATTGGAAATGAGCAAATGTTGTGCCCATTCACAAGAAAGGTAGTAGGGAGGAATCGGGCAACTATAGGCCAGTAAGCCTGATATCAATAGTTGGGAAATTAATGGAAACCATACTTAGAGGATAACTGTCACACTTAGACCCTAATTTAAATTTTCATATATTTAGTTACTAGTTACATTAAATTCCAGAATCAGTTACTATTAGACTGACTTACCCCATATTTAATAAGATTCAGCCCTTAGCAACCAGCCAGCATAAATTTGCAATCTCACTATTCAGTTAAGATGGCCACCACTGCCCTCACCCTGAGGCTAATCCCGCCTGCCCTCACTAGCCAGTAACAATAGCCCCCCAAAAGTGTCAGTAACCAGAGCCCTCTCCCCCCTAAAGAGTTAATCTCCTGCTGCACAAAGGGGTCCTCTTACCACATGTTGCTGTAATTTATACACTGAGCAGATGGCAGATCTCCCTTGCCTGGTCTGCGCTGGTTCAACTCTACTTCTCCAGCTCTGCTGAGTGAGGGAGCATCTGCCAAGCGCAGGGACAGGGAGAAGTGCACACAGCCCAGGCACTGTTATCAGCTGCTGGGGAGGACCTGGCTTTAATCATTTACTTACAGTTCCTGGCTGTCAGTAATCTGACCTTGCACGCAGCGTGCTTCTGCGTCCTCCGTCCTTCAACACAGAGGACGGACCTGCATAGCAACCTGATTTTAAGCAGAGGTAAAAGTAGGCAGTACAGGGAACAAAACTGTGGAATTAAGGGGTAATTGAATACACAGTGAAAAGTTGGAATAGGGCCACCAAGGTGACAATCCAATACTCCAAAAAAAACAAAAAAAAAACAAGAGTTATACTTTAAGGAGAGGATTGTGGAACATCTAAATCCCATGGATTGAAAGGTGAAGAACAGCATGGGTTTACTTCAGGGAGATCATGTCAAACTAATCTTATTAATTTTTTTGATTGGATGATGAAAATAATAGATGGCGGAGGTGCAGTAGACATCGCTTATCTAGACTTTAGTAAGGCTTTCGATACGGTCCCACACAAAAGGCTTATCAATAAAGGGCAGTCTTTGGGCTTGGACTCCCATATTGAAACCCAAGAGCAGAATATAAAATCAGTGATACAGTTCTAACCTCAGTATCTGAGGAAAGGGATTTAGGGGTCATTATTTCAGAAGACTTAAAGGTAGGCAGACAATGTCACAGAGCAGCAGGAAATGCTAGCAGAATGCTTGGGTGTATAGGGAGAGGCATTACCAGTAGAAAGAGGGAGGTGCTCATGCCGCTCTACAGAGCACTAGTGAGACCTCATTTGGAGTATTGTGCACAGTACTGGAGACCATATCTCCAGAAGGATATTGATACTTTGGAGAGAGTTCAGAGAAGAGCTACTAAACTGGTACATGGATTGCAGGATAAAACTTACCAGGAAAGATTAAAGGACCTTAACATGTATAGCTTGGAAGAAAGACGAGACAGAGGGGATATGATAGAAACCTTTAAATACATAAAGGGAATCAACAAGGTAAAAGAGAAGAGAATATTTAAAAGAAGAAAAACTGCTACAAGAGGACATCGTTTTAAATTAGAGGGGCAAAGGTTTAACAGTAATATCAGGAAGTATTACTTTACTGATAGAGTAGTTGATGCATGGAATAGCCTTCCTGCAGAAGTGGTAGCTGCAAATACAGTGAAGGAGTTTAAGCATGCATGGGATAGGCATAAGGCCATCCTTCATATAAGATAGGGCCAGGGGCTATCCATAGTATTCAGTATATTGGGCAGACTAGATGGGCCAAATCGTACTTATCTGCTGACACATTCTATGTGTCTCTAAGTTGCCCGACCCGGGCTTCACACAAGCTTCATTAGGGGCTCACAGTTTCACTACTATGGATTTATAAGTCCATCCTGACTCGGTTGGGTGTGGATAAATCACTTCACAATAAATAGCAATTATTGATGTCAATATCCAAAATACCTCCCAACGTTGATATCTCCCAGTAGGTTCCCTCTGCGCCATTTAATACAAGCCAGTTCAGTGCCTTAAAACTTAAATACTTTACCGGAACAATTCAGTTTTTTTTCCAGAACTGCTGTGGGTATACAGACCTATTTTGATATTATACAGATGTTCTTGGATCCTGGTCTTGAGTTTCCTCAAGATTCGTCCCACGTAATGGAGGCCACAAGGACTCTCCACCATGTAGACGACCCTTGCATTTTCAAACAGTGTTACCCTTCACTTTAAACTTCAAACCACGTCTATTAGAGTGAACTAGACTGGTTTTAGCCAATCTATCTTCACGGTTGTGGTGTTTGCAAGCTTTGCATGGTGATTAGCAGCATTGAGGAGAGCTGCAGAGGAAACCCTCCAGACGGACTGCATCAGGAAGTGTTCTTCATTGCTTCCATTACTTTACTTTTAAGGAGCAGCACAAATCCATTTATAAGATAGACTGTGTGAAGAGGGCCTACTTTACCAGATCATTCCGCGCCCATGTGTAAGGGTACTTTCACACTTGCGGTAGGACGGATCCGACAGGCTGTTCACCCTGTCGGATCCGTCCTTCTGCTATTTTGCTGTGCCGCCGGACCGCGGCTCCACCCCCATTGACTATAATGGGGACGGGCGGCGCTCCGGCGCAGTACGGCAGTTCGCGGTCAGAGGCCGCCGGACTAAAAAGTCGGACATGCAGGACTTTTAGCCCGGCGGCCTTTCGCCGTGCACCGCCGTACTAGTCAATGGGGACGGAGCAGAGGCACGGCGAAATAGCGGAAGGACGGATCTGACAGGGTGAACAGCCTGTCGAATACATCCTGCCGCAAGTGTGAAAGTAGTCTAAGGCCTCATGCACACGACCGTTGTGTGCATCCGTGGCCGTTGTGCCGTTTTCAGTTTTTTTTCGCAGACCCATTGACTTTCAATGGGTCCGTGGAAGAATCGGAAAATGCACCGTTTGGCAGCCGCATCCGTGATCCGTGTTTCCTGGCCGTGAAAAAAATATGACCTGTCCTATTTTTTTCACGGCCAACGGTTCACGGACCCATTCAAGTCAATGGGTCCGTGAAAAATCACGGATGCACACAAGATTGTCATCAGTGTCCGTGATCCGTGTCCGTTTTTCCTATCATTTCAATGGCAAACTTGACTTAGATTTTTTATTTTTTTTTTCATGTCCGTGGATCCTCCAAAAAACAAGGAAGACCCACGGACGAAAAAACGGTCACGGATCACGGACCTACGGACCCTGTTTTTGCAGACCTTAAAAAAAAAAAAAAACGGTCGTGTGCATGAGGCCTAAGACTACCAAGACAAAGATCCATCTTTTGTTTTGCTTCACATATAGGCTGTTAATATGGGATAAAAATGTTTTTGATGGTAATTATTATTGAGGCTGAGTTACAATATCAGATAGACCCTGTGGATAAGACATGTAACAGATGGTGACACTCCTGCAACTAAAGGGATCTATAATCTTCTAATAGAGTGCAGCGTAGTACAATAAACAGATTGGATTTTGGGTGCATCTCCAGGACTGTCATAGAACTCAGTAGAGACCGTACAGTTCCCAAACCTATAAATGTACAATACCCCTTTATGATTACATCAAAACTGAATTTTTTAATTATAAATTACGTTGTACATTGTACGGCTACCTGCACGTGGGTGAGGGTTTTCAAAACAGAGTTTTTCTGCAGATTTTCCCCTCATTTCTGCACCAAAATCCACATTACTTTTGGATTTTGATGCGTATTTGCTCTGATCTCATTGCAGAGGGTGAAATCCATTCTAAAAATCCATTAAAAAAATTGATGTTCTGCGGATTTCAAAATCTACACTTCAGGTAAATTTCCACACGGAAAATATATGAAAGGCCTACACGAAGTGTGTTAAATCTCATTCGCTTCGCTGGTACTTCATTTTTATTTATTTTTCGCATGAAAATCTGCCCTGAAACGACGCACGTAATTCACAACCTGTGCAGTTAGCCGAAGTGTCTTGTTTTCCAGTATGTTCAGTTGGAAAGTGCATGGTAATTTTTCAAACAAAATTCCTATTTTACTCTGAATAAAAATTTTCCGTACACTTACTCGTGGAGTACGCCTGACAAACAAGCCGTGGAGTGTTGGATCTAAAATATGCAGTAGTGGAAATGGCGACATTCCTGTCACTGGGAATTAGGGTCATGGCCATCTGGCCCAAAAATAATTTTTTATCTTTACAGACTGTTCTCATTTTCGCTTTCCCTTATGTAAAAGAATGGCGTTATACGTTCCATAAGGGAATGGCATGCACAGCATTTCCTTTGTTGCCTCTCTAGGGAGAAAATCTCTTTCTAAATTGTTCTTGGGTGTCCCTGTCATGTGGAGCTCCAGAGGTACAAGATGATAGCCAGTGAAAGTTCCAGAGGCATTAAGGGCTATGTACACCTTTTGGGGGCAATTTTTTTGTTATTAAATGGTACTCCTTTTGAGCTAAAAATATTTTTTTAAATTGGCCTTAAATAAAAATATGGTTTCTTTTTCTGTACAGGACTGACATGCTGTTGTAGCGCCCTTAGGATTTCCTGTCTTTTCCGTCAGACCAGGAGCAGACAAACTCCTTATCTCTGCTCTCTGACTTCCTGACCTCTCATTATAATGCCTCATGCACACGGCCGTTGTTTTGATCCACATCCGAGCCACAGTTTTGGCGACTCGGATGCGGACCCATTCACTGCAATGGGGCCGCAAAAGATGAGGACAGCACTCCCTGTCCGCATCAGTTGCTCCTTTCCGTGGTCCTCCAAAAAAAACAAAAAAAACTTCCTATTCTTGTCCGCACTTTGCGCACAAGAATAGGCAGTTATATTAAAGGCTGTCCATGCTGTTCCGCAAATTGCAGAACACACACGGACGCCTTCCGTGTTTTGCAGATCCGCGATTTGCGGACCGCAAAACACACCGGTTGTGTGCATGTAGCCTAACTCAGTTCTTATTAGGGTTTGGCGATATCAAAAATATTCCTACGATATCGATATTAAGAAATTTATCGCAAAAACGATATATATCGCGATAAATACCCATTTAAAAGAAAAAAAACACTTGGCCACAAGGAGACGTTATACTGTATTTTGGCCGCCACAAGGAGACGTTATACTGTATTTTGGCCGCCACAAGGAGACGTTATACTGTATTTTGGCCGCCACAAGGAGACGTTATACTGTATTTTGGCCGCCACAAGGAGACGTTATACTGTATTTTGGCCGCCACAAGGAGACGTTATACTGTATTTTGGCCGCCACAAGGAGACGTTATACTGTATTTTGGCCGCCACAAGGAGACGTTATACTGTATTTTGGCCGCCACAAGGAGACGTTATACTGTATTTTGGCCGCCACAAGGAGACGTTATACTGTATTTTGGCCGCCACAAGGAGACGTTATACTGTATTTTGGCCGCCACAAGGAGACGTTATACTGTATTTTGGCCGCCACAAGGAGACGTTATACTGTATTTTGGCCGCCACAAGGAGACGTTATACTGTATTTTGGCCGCCACAAGGAGACGTTATACTGTATTTTGGCCGCCACAAGGAGACGTTATACTGTATTTTGGCCGCCGCAAGGAGACGTTACACTGTATGGGGGCAGCCGCAAGGAAACGTTACACTGTATGGGGGCAGCCGCAAGGAAACGTTACACTGTATGGGGGCAGCCGCAAGGAAACGTTATACTGTATGGGGGCAGCCGCAAGGAAACGTTATACTGTATGGGGGCAGGCAAAAGGTGACATTATACTTGACATATGGTGGCCGGGTGGCCCCCAATAAAACAATGTCTTGTGGCCAGCATACAGTAATGTCTTCTTGTTGGTCATGTCATGTATATGGAGTGGGGAGGGACTCATGATGACTCCTTCCCTAATGCCTGCTATTTCTATGTGCAGTAGTGCGGTGCAGCTTGCAGGCAGGAAGGAGTAGGCCAGAGTCAGACAGGGCCGCAGTAGAACACATACATGGTCACCGTTCTAGGCAGACATTACACCTTTATTTACTCGGATCGGGCGGCTGTAATATATTTTGGGGTCTCTCTCTCCATCCGCAGGTGAAGTTGTGAACTCTGTGGGGGTAGGACTTGGTCTCGGAGTATCTTGAGAGACTGCCACTCGCTCTTGTCCTGTGCTGCTCGGTGACCTCGCTCATCATCTGATTCCGACGTCAGATGTTGGTGGGCGGAGACTTCATTATGGGAGCGAGGAGGAGCCAGGGGCGGCCGCTGTGGGCAGTAATTGTACTGGTGGTATGCAAACATTCAGGGGCGGGCAGCCGCGAACGCAGATTTTGAAGTAGTCACCGCACTTGACCGCTTCTATGACGACACAAAATACTGCGGTTTTTAGGAAAAAGTTTCCTAATACCGCAGTATATCGTCCAACCCTAGTTCTTATGTTACTGATAAGAATGTTGCTTAAATAAGTGTTTATGACCTCTCAGTAGTTTAGAGCGGTTTGTGACAGAACTGCTCAATATTTATAATAAATGCCAGTTTAAAAAAAAAAAAGATTTTTAGCCAAAAATGAGTAACATGCAGCCAGAATCAGAATCAGTTTTTTTGTTTCAACTAAGCATCATCTGGTTTAAAGTAGAAATATACAGTGCATCTTTGCTGAACTTCATTAATAGGTCATTTTGGGCATTTATCACAACAGGTGGAAAAGAAATCTGGCTTAGTAGCAACCAATTAGACTGATCCTTTCATTTTCCAAAGGAGCTCTGAAAAATGAAAGCTGGAATGTGATCGGTTGCTATGGGCAACAAAACCGTTTCTCCTTTGGACCAGTTTGATGAATTTCCCCTTTGTGTTTCAATCAGAAGAGTTTGGTAATCGGGCGAATTTTGCTAAGAAAGCAAAAAGAGAGAGCGCATCGGGTAGCAGGTTCACAGTTCGTGGAACAATTGTAGACCAAAAGTGAAGGCTCACCTTATGGAGTTGTGCTATGAATAGGCACAACTCTATCGTGCGTTTGTAGGTAAAGCGTGTCCGGCAAACAGATATGCAGCCGTCGTGTCCAAAGGCTTCAGGAGATGAGGCCCAATCTTCTCCAAAGGAATTTGCTAATTATAGATGGCAGGACCGCAGGGTTGGTTCTACATCATTTTCATTCAAAAATAAATATATGTGAATGAAAAGCACATTATTATGCATTTTAAGTATTTTGAACCACACATACAAGTTGATGATTATCAACTTTTAATGACAATACATTTTGACTATATGCAAATGAGAGGACACCCTGAGGCATCACTACTCCCACTGGGCTGTCCAGGGAAGCTTCTTTGGCAGTTTTTTAGGGTATAAATACCTGTTGCACATGTTTGGTTTACTAAGCCATTTTAACCTAATGAAGGGGGGCTCTAGACCCCCGAAACGCGTTGTTTTAAAAATTGGCAAAAAAGAATACTCGATAAAGAAGATCCTTTATTCTTTATCCAAGTGTCCCGGCAAGTTGCTATTGCGCCAACCTGCGGTCCTGCTATCAATCAGAAGAGTGTCATGCCTACATATTTCTGCTTTAACTATTAGGCTAGGGGACAACATTTGTCACGCAACATTTTGTTGCGACTGGATTTTTCTGCGACTGTTGCGTTGCAGTCTCAGCATGTGGCAGTGCAACACCATAGACTATCATTATAAAAATTGTTGCGCGACATGTGTTGCAGTGTATTTGTGCCCTATGTGTCGCGCGACTTATTGTCGTCGTGTAGCCTTAGCCGCCAGCTATTGCTCCTGACCTCCCCATATACATGAACGCTTGGTTCAGCTGCTCTTGGTTAGGCTCTGAGTGGGGAGAGGTGAGAAAGCTGCTGATAGACACTTCCAGTGTTAACTTATCTCCCTTGAGAAAAAAGGATCGGTTGTGCTTAAATTCAATATGCCCAATTTCTCCCCCTTCCCCCAACATATACTGAATTAATGAATCAACGTTGACCAAACATCAAATTCACATAGATTAGGGCTGCAGTAAACGAATATTTTTGTAATCGAGTATTCTATCGATTATATTTCTCGATTCATCGAGTAATCTAATAAGAAAAAGCTACTTAAAATAACGTACGTAATTAGGTATGTATAAAGTTATTGGTTTAGAGAGGGGTTAATGAAGGCACCTCCAAGGTGCTTCCATTAACCCCTCCAAACCAATATCTTTATACATGCCCATTGGGTTTGGAGGGGTTAATGGAAGCACCTTGGCATTAGGCATGTATAAAGTTATTGGTTTGAAGAGGTTAATGGAAGCACCTTGGAGGTGCCTTCATTAACCCCTCTCTAAACCAATAACTTTATACATACCAAGGTGGTGCCTGCAGCCTCCATTAACCACTCTCTCTCCATCTGCCTGCCCCCAGCCTCTGATCTGCCTCCCCCCCAGCCTCTGATCTGCCTCCCCCCCAGCCTCTGATCGGCCTCCCCCCCTCCAGCCTCTGATCTGCCTCCCCCCCAGCCTCTGATCTGACTCTCCCCCCAGCCTCTGATCTGACTCTCCCCCCAGCCTCTGATCTGACTCTCCCCCCAGCCTCTGATCTTCCCCCCCCCCAGCCTCTGATCTGCCTCCCCCCTACAGCCTCTGATCTGCCTCCCCCCTCCAGCCTCTGATCTGCCTCCCCCCTCCAGCCTCTGATCTGCCTCCCCCCCAGCCTCTGATCTGCCTCCCCCCAGCCTCTGATCTGCCTCCCCCAGCCTCTGATCTGCCTCCCCCCCTCCAGCCTCCCCCCAGCCTCTGATCTGCCTCCCCCCCAGCCTCTGATCTGCCTCCCCCCCAGCCTCTGATCTGCCTCCCCCCCTCCAGCCTCTGATCTGCCTCCCCCCCTCCAGCCTCTGATCTGCCTCCCCCCCAGCCTCTGATCTGCCTGCCCCCTCTGGTAACGCAACCCCCCCTCCCTCCCCCCCCAGTATTAATCATTGGTGGCAGTGGCCACGGGGTCCCCCTCCTCCCCCCCCATCATTGGTGGCAGTTTGCAGTTCCGATCGGAGCCCCAGCAGTGTAATGCTGGGGCTCCGATCGGTTACCATGGCAGCCAGGAGTCACGCTACTGAAGTCCTGGCTGTCATGGTATGTTAGTGAGCAGAGAGCAGCGCATTATACTCACGTGCGCTGTGGCCGGCGGTCGCTCCTTCTCATAGGTCTGTGCGGCGCATTGCTAATGCTGTAAGCATTAGCAATCCGCCGCACAGACAGAAGGAGCGACCGGCGGCCACAACGCACGTGAGTATAATGCGCTGCTCTCTGATCACTAACATACCATGACAGCCAGGACTTCAGTAGCGTGACTCCTGGCTGCCATGGTAACCGATCGGAGCCATAGCATTACACTGCTGGGGCTCCGATCGGAACTGCAAACTGCCACCAATGATGGGGGGGGGGGGGAGGAGGAGGAGGAGGGGGACCCTGTGGGATATGGCCGGCAGATTCATTGGTAGTGCAGTGGCCACAGTCCCTCCCCTCCTCCTCCTACTCTGTCCTCATTGGTGTTCAGCGGCAGCCGCGCACAGTGGGGAGGGAGGGCCTCCCTCCTCCTCCTCCCTCCACTGTGCCGGCCGCTCAGTCCTGCCTCTCTGGCCTCCGGAGGACATGGAAGCGGTGAGTGAGACGCTTAATTTCACTCCCGCTCCGTGATCACGTGATTTAAACGATTCCTCGATGCAGGGAAACTGCATCGATGAATTTTTTGATTCGATTTAATCGAGTTATTCGAATAATCGTTTCAGCCCTAACATAGATGGTTGGCTGGTCCCGTTGAAATTGGTAGGCTCAGCCAACCCAATGTAATGTGTGTGGCTACCTTTGGTCCCTTTGCTTTTGCCTTGTGAAATTCCACATTTTATTCCAGTTATGTGCCAAAATCAAGTTCTTGAATATTCCATTTGAGCAGAATAACAAATTCTACTTACAGCAAATCTTGTAAGATGTCAAGAATGAAAGCAATATTTTATTTTCCATAAAATTGTATCAGTTTTTTAATTATGAATAATGCCTCATTCACACATCAATGTTCGGTCAGTGATTTTGAGCCAATACCAGGTGCGGCTCTAAACACAGAACAGGTGCAGATCTTTCCCAAACGCTGGGTTCAGACCTGAGCGTTCGGGATGTCGCGCTCTGTATGCGCGATTCTACGGGCGTCTGACATACGCGGCTCCGGAACAAGCGAAAGCCAATTGTCGCGCTTCCTGCTAAGTCTATGTACGGGAACGTGCGACAAGACGCCCCAAAGAAGCTCATGTACTTCTTGGGGCGTCGGGCGTTTTACAGCGCGATCGTACGCGCTGTAAAACGCTCAGGTGTGAACCCAGCCTTATACCTTATGTCTGTGGAGGCTCCAACCCTGGTTTTGGCTCAAAATCACTGATGGAAATCACTGACCAAAACACTGACGTGTGAATGAGGCGTAAGTGCGAGTAAGTTTGCAGAAAACAGAAAGACCCATCGGGCCTCCTTTACACTTACTTTAATTTGCAGCTAAAAATATCGTGAATTTCATTCATAATACATACTCCATGTAAGTCAGCCATTAGCTTGCATTGTGCCTTAACCCAATTAAGAGGTTGTCTAAGATTTTAATGCTGATGGCCTTTCTTCAGGATAGATCATTAGTATCTGATCGGTGGAGATCTGACTCCCTGCATCTGCACGATCAGCTGTTTGGGGCTGCAGCACTCCAGTGAGTCCTGCGGTCTGTTTGTAGGCCAATAACGTCATGTTTGTTGGTCACATGGCCTAGGTGCAGTTCAGTCCCATTCAAGTGAATTGGCCTAAGCTGCAGTACCTAGCACAGCCACTATGCAATGTATGGCACTGTGAAGAGACCGCTGTCCTCACTGGAGCACTATGCCCTCTTAAAACAGCTGATTAGTAGGAGTGAGGGGAATTGTACCCCACGATCAGATATTGCTGACCTATCCTGAAGCTAGTTCATCACTAGGAAAATCTTGGACAACCCCTTTAAAGCGACTATCTGGTTTAAGAAAAAAAAATATCACATTTATTGAAAAGTGAACAAAATACTTACACAGTGTCCTTCTTTTTAGCTGCAGATCTACCAGTTCCTGCATACAAGATGGCCGCACTGCTTCTCAGACTACCTAATGCATACTGCACATCGGTAGTCCAAGACACTTCCTGCTTGTCCAGCCTCTTTCATATAAGCAGTGCTGGTCAACCCAAGGGCAGCATGGAGTTTGTTAGACTATCAAACTCAGTGTGCATCAGAATTGGTGCGGCCATCCTGGATGACAGAAGAGGAACCTGGGAAATGGCAGATATGGAGTAAAAAAGGTAAAAAGAGGGCACCAGGTAAGTGTTCTGTTCATTTGACTTTCTTTCTTGAAGTGGAGGGTGGCCTTAAAGGAGTTCTCCAGGAACTAAGAAAATTAAAATATTAAAATATTACTTTATTATAAATATATTCCCAGATATCTTTCATTAGTTATAATGGCTCATTTTGTCTAGGGAACAATCATTAGAAGATATAAAATGGCCGCCGTCCTATAAAACCTGTCCTAATCACACAGGAGAACAAGTTACTTCACAACACTGAGGTAAAGATCTGCATCATCCTTCTCTCTGCTCTGCTTGTCAGGGATTATGTTCTTGATAAGACTTTATTATGATCTTCAGCTGAATCTATGTTGGAATGGATTACATGAGGAGACATGAAGTACAGAGGATGGACAGGACAGACTGTGGTAATGTGGGACTCAGGTAATGGAGACTGCATACAAGCTGCTGCTCATTACCCACATCCCCACCCTCCTCTCTGTACTTGATGTCTTCTTATGGACTCTATTCCTACATAGAGTCAGCTGAAGACCTTATCAGCTGTATAATCCCTGACAAGCAGAGAGGAGGATGAGGCAGCTCTTTGGCTCAGTGTACTGAAGTAACTTATACTGCTGCGTGATTAGAACAGGTTTTGTGTGTACTAATAGGACGGCGGCCATTTTATTTTTCTAATAGTTGCTTCTTAGACAAAATGAGCCATAACTTTAATTAAGCCATTAATGAAGATGTTTGGGAATATATTTAGTATAAAATAATATTTAAGTATTTTAATTTTCTTAATTCCCAGAGGACCCCTTTAACCTCTTTGACCCCTCATGATGTCTGCTGTAAACAGTTCATTTGTTTCCTCTAGATAAGTTAGCTTTTCAGTAATGTCACCCCGAACTGCCGTCTGTTGAGGTGAAAGCCACATTATGTGACACTGTGTGAACATGAGACGGTCGGTGGCCTTTCAGGTAGATGGTGAGAAGATACAGTTGAAGCCTACAATATCTGCTATGGGGATAGCTCAGAGACAGCTTCTGGGGACTGAAGGAAAGCATAAGATCTCTGAAGTCTTTCCTCTCAGATATCTGCATTCCTCGAGTGTCCATTTAGAGGTGTGAAAAGTATTTGTCGGCTAGTTGCGCTGTGACTAATAGTCTTCTGGGTACATTGATTCACATAAATATAAATGCTCAGAAAAGTGTAAAGCTGCATGGATTGTAAACTAATGGCGGCTGGGTAAACCTGTGATAAAACGTATATCTTACTGTACCTTTCAGCAGAAAAACGTCAATTACCTGCAGAAAACCTGCTCCTTTGTTTCCGAATTCCTCTCATGCTATTTCCACGCAAAACGCATCAGCAATGTTACCTCTTTTTGCAGTGTTCTTCAGGATAGTTCATCACATCGGCGTGAGGGTCCAATTCCTGGAACAGCAGGAGGTGCTGTGTACCGGTGCCAAGGGACCCCAAAAAGTAATCCCATAACCTCTTAGTTAAATAGGTAGCACACATTAGGGGTTGTCGGAGCGTTTCCTAAGGATAGGTCATCAGTATCTGGTGGTGGGGGTGACTCATTTTTTTTCTCTTTTTGGTCAAAAGAGCTAATTTGCATACCTTTTACCCAGAGAAGTATTGCATGGCCTGTAAGTGTGCCTAAGCAAGTTGCGGATTACCCACGGACAAAACACAGGACCAGCAAAGTGTATGAGATTAGACAAATCCCATGTTCACCTTGCATTTTTTTCTGAGGTGCGGAAATTGACCTGCGGTGTGGATTTTAAAATCTGCAGCATGTCATGCCGTACCTTCTGTAGAGTGGTTTTCCCCACACACGTCATTGGAGTTATTAACGTAAACAGAAAATCCATACAATAATCCGCAACAAAAACAACATAAAAATGCACCAAAATGGCATTAAAAATGTGGATTTATGTGGATTTTTTGTGCAGTTTTAATGCAGATTTTATGTGTATTTTGTACAAATCTGCACCAAAAAAACACATAAATCTGCACTATTTATTGTGATTTCATCACATTTTTTTGTGTGGTATTTGTGTGTTTGGTGCGTATTTGAACCAGTTTTGCTGCTGATCTCACTGTTCACACACAAATAAAAACCAGAACAATAACTGACATGCTGCGGATTTCAAAATCAGTGGTGAGTGACCAGGAAGTATAGAGGCCGGAGCCCCAGGAAGTGTTATTATATTTGTGCCCAGACAACCCCTTAAATATTATTTTGACTATAGAAGTTTAGTTTCCCTTTAAAAAAGAAAATCACGCTTGCTTGTAGACTAAATCCAAAAGCCTTAGTCATGGTGAGGATTCCATAAATACTTCCTCCTGGGTTTTGCCTCTCGTTTGACTTCTACCAGACTGCGTTCCAATTTTTTTTTAGTATTATAATTTTTTATCACATGGGAACATAGAGAAACATTTCCATTGTTAAAAAGCATAGAAAGTATAACCCAGTATAATTGTGCTAATGTTCTTCACACAGATGCTGAATGGCGCTATTCGATCCCATGCTCAAAAACTGGTCCAAAAATGCTTGCAAATCGTCTCCATTGATTTCAGTGGGAAAACCGCGTCATGGTCTTGGTGTGGATTCCACTTCAAATGTACATCCAAATTTCATATTTAATGGCCAGGATTTAAAAAAAAACTTATCAAAAAAAAACAAAAAACACAAGGAATCTTGAAGCTGATTCCGCATCTTCTTTTTTTTTTCAGCACAAAAAAACTCATTGTGAACATATCCTTAGACCCTGTCTACATCATTTAAAGGGAAATACTCCCAATGGTGCCTATAATAAACGTACCCATAGGCTCCATTCGCCCTACGGTGGCCAGATGAGTGTATTTCTGTCCTCTTCGGCTGATACAGTATATTCCTTTTTTTATATACTGTATAGAAAAATGAAGTCTACTATGCTTTTCTGTGCAGAGAAATCCTACAGAAAAAGTATACAATAAGGTTTTATTCTCCGGGTGAAATATGTCTACTGTATGCAGTGGTACACACTAACGGCAAAGGCATATTTCAGGCAGTAGGTGGCTCAGTGGTTAGAACTGGTGCCTTGCAGCGCTCGGGTCCTCAGTTCAAATTGGACAAAGGTCAACAGCTGCATGGAATTTGTATGTTCTCTTCATGTTTCTCTGGGTTTCCACTGGGTTCTCCGGTTTCATCCCACACTCTATACTGATAGGGAACTTATATTGTGAGCCCACAGGGGCGGATTGGCCATAGACCCTGCAGGGAAATTTCCCTGTGTGCTGATGCTCAGAAGGCCATCCAAGCCCTCCTCACGGCCGCAAGCTGGGTACATAATGATCTGACTCTTTCCGACTCACCTGGCCAGCAGCCCTCCTGAGTTCAACTGTATTGATGTCCACAGGACAGTGATACAGTTGAATATTGTGGCACAGGTGGCAGTATGTTGTGTTGCACTGTGGTATTTGGTTTAGCTGGGGAAGTGTATTGCTCTGTGGTATTGCTCTTTCTCCTACTTCTGTTGTCCCTACCAAATTATGTTGCCTTCTTTCAGTTTGCACCCGCCTACAACATGGGGCCATTTTGAACTTTTTTTTTCCAGGGCCACTTTTAGTGTCCATTCGCCCCTATTGGAAACAAGCAATGATAATGTCTGTAAAGCGCTACGGAATATGCCAGGGCCATGTAAGTGAGTAAAATAATATATCCCATGTTTCATGGAAGGCTCTATGGACCTTTACAAAATAGTGTTAATAGTCCCCCCTAGAAAATACCAAAAGATCCTTAAAGCAGCAGAATCCTTAGTGGATGACATTTTCCTAAGAAAGCATCGCCTGAAAGGCTAATGCGTGAAGAACACGATATGGTATGTGCATCCATGGGAGTTGTCTGTTTGCCAGTTTGTGGTCAGAATGAAGTTTTTCTCCCATTAGGAATTATGACAATTATTTTTTTTTTCTCATGGGGTTGAACAACAATGTAAAATTAAAGAGGCAGTAAGTAGAATTAAGGAGATGAAGACAGTTTAAGGAGTCTTATAACCTTCCAATGTATGATCCTCAGTTTTATGGCTCTTAGGATTTAGTTATCTGGTTTTACGCCGCGTCCAGACGTCTTGTTTTGCGCCGCGTCCAGACGTCTTGTTTTGCGCCGCGTCCAGACGTCTTGTTTTGCGCCGCGTCCAGACGTCGGCAGCAGAGAACACTGGAGTTGGGGGGAAGGGGGAGCAGATAAGTATGAATCCGTTTCAGAGGCTATGCTGCAAGCACTTGATAAAAAATGATGATTACCATAAAGCTTCTTTAAGGAATCTCATCGCCATGCTGCTTACAAAATCTGCATCTTAAATTGACCTGCAGTGTGGATTTAAAATCTGCAGAATGTCAATTTATGCTGCGGATCTCCCCTACGGGTTTCACCCTGTGAAGTCCACGGCTATTTCCATGTCCTACGTGCAGGTTTTGTCACGTTTTTTTCAATGAAACTGTGGCAAAAACTGCCGCAGACCTTTCCACTGTATTTTCAGGCATTTGTAGATTATTTTCTTTGGATCAAATGGATTTTTTCCTAACGTGTTGAGGGAGAGATTTTTTTCAATATGTTGAACTACAATGTGCGCATTGTGCTAAACCGCTTTGGACTGTGCTCGGTGAGATCTAGTAGCAGATCACTAAGGCCAGTAATGGATTCTGTACCTTGTATAGTTATATTTTTCGGTATTCCTGCACTTATGTGAAATGTGGGCACAGTCTGTGTATAAATAGAAACTGGCTTCTTGGAGTCTGAACGCCTTAGTATGACATTAACGGAACAGACAGTTTTGTCATCGCACATCAAGTGAGGTCAGCTAAGATGCTTAGCGCATTACATTCATTTCACTGCACCCTGTGTACTCCCAGGCAAAAGGCTTCTTAGAAAAAGGGGGCATGGGATCGGGACGTGGGGTAAATCAAAGGTGCAATCAGGTTATGATTTTTCATAGTAGGAAACTGTTTTTCAGTTGAATTAATGGGGAACATCAGAGCAGTCTTGTAGATGCCACGAGATCAAGCCCCCGCTTATTATCTGACAGATTTTCTGACCAATCATTGGTCAGCTGGCCAATTACACACACAGATTTTTTTGTTATATACACCAATTATTGGTCTGATTGGACAGATATTGGTCCGATAATCTGTTGGTGTAATACAGGCCTAAAGCTATTTTATGTCTTGTGGATGGTACAGAAGAGGGTAAAGCACCTTTTCAGTACAGTTATATGGGTATCATGTGTTTTCATTGGGGAGAGGGGATGTTTCTGGCAACAGGTTATCTCCTATGGGGACAAGCAATCATTCCATTAGCCTCGTTAGTGTCTCGAGGTCCTCGATTAAGCCATTGTTCTCCCGTCCACTACTCCCATTATGTGGATGGTGATGGGTAGACCCAGTGGTACCATCCCCCAGAGAGTCTCGCATTTAGTCTCAGGTGAGGGGCTCGGCCTCAGGGAAATACAGCCACCAATGCACAGTTAGCATTGGGTGGGGATGTTCCCAGGGGGACATTCTCAGACCTGGGCGTTGGGGTACTTAGGACACTGACTAGGGGATGATGGGGTTGCTGGGTGGAGGTGGATCCATGCGCTTTGGTTGTGGTGTCCGTTGTCTGGCTAAGCATCGGGGCTGTGACTGCAAAATATACCGGCAGGTGATGCTAAAGCTGTGGACCAACCTAAAATGTTGGGAGACAGTGGGTAAAGCCTGGTACTGGGCAGTGGAACTACACGTCTCAGCTTGGGGTATCCTGGACTTGGTCTCGGAGAGTGTCCGCCCAAGTGTCCAGGGGTGCAGCTTGTCTGGGCCATCTATCTGCATTTGCTGTAAAACTGCGGACGAAAGAATAAAGGCAGTTGCATGGTTATCCTGCCTAGGAGATTAATACGACCCACAACTTCAGATGTTCAGGTGTGTTGGTCTAAAGCATGTACGATGCAATCCATTTGTTCTGAAAGTAAGTAAGCCGTCGCCAGAACTGTCTGGTGGCCGCTTATTGCCCCCTCCCATTGAGAGCACATGCATGTTCGGCTGATTGTGTATGGTGGTTGAAAGAGATTGCTGTCGGCTGAACAGCACACACACATATACTTGGCCGGACCTGTAAAGGGAAAGCTTAAAGGGGCTGTGCAGCAATATATATTGATGAACTATCCTCAGGAAAGGTCATCAATATCTCATCTGCGGGGTTCCAGCACCCCCCACCACCGCTGATCAGCTGTTTGAAGAGAAGGCAGCGCTCCATGAGAGAGCTACTTCCTCTTCACTACACTGACAGTCATCTCAGAAGCACAGTGTAATTACAAGTACTCCCCCACAGATCAGATATTAATGACCTTTTCTGGCTCCCGCTCCTTCTCCTCCAGGCCAGTGATGCTCCTCTGGGCTCCCTTACTGCAAACATCGGTTTAAGGGTTCTTTCACACTTGCGGCAGAGGATTCCGGCAGGCAGTTCCGTCGCCGAAACCGGATGCAAACGGATAGCATTTGTCAGACGGATCTGGATGCGGATCCGTCTGACAAATGCATTGCAATACCGGATCCGTCTCTCCGGTGTTTTTTCACCGATTTTAAAGGTCTGTGCATGCGCGGACCTGAAGAACGGCAATTTTAATGCCAGATCGGGAACTAATACATTTCAATGCAAGATAATGCCGGATCCAGCATTCTGGCAAGTTTTCAGGATTTTTGGCCGGAGAGAAAAATACAGCATGCTGCGGTATTTTCTCCGGCCAAAAAACGGAACTGATGCATCCTGAACGGATTGCTCTCTATTCAGAATGCATTAGGATAAAACTGATCAGTTATTTTCCGGTATAGAGCCCCTGTGACGGAACTCAATACTGGAAAAGAAAAACGCTAGTGTGAAAGTACCCTAAAGTAGCCTGCAGCGGTGACCAGCTCCCCTGACATTATGACAAATGATCACAAGGGGATCTGGTCACCTCTGCAGCCAGTGATTGGCTGCAGGCGATATTAAACTGGATGTTTTCCGCAAGGAAGCCCAGGCTAGGAGAAGAAGGAGCTGGGAATCGGGTAAGGAAGCGTCACTATACAAGTCGGGCCAAGACCCCCGTCTGTTCTTGCACAACCCCTCTCAAGTGCTTGGACTTTTTTCCAGAATCATAGATGCAGACAGATTTTTTGAACCAAAGCCAGGCATGAATCCAAAAGAAATGGAAAATCCCCGGACGAGACTGCCTCTTCTCTCTCGTGTAACTGCACGGAACATTGCACGTGCTGTTCCAGCCTTACAGAAATGCGGCTAACATATTTAGTAGATGCGCCACCATTCCTTTCTGCGTTGTCAGGGACATCGTATTTTAGCAATGTTTGGCATTTACAGTGGAAATTGTGTTGGATTTATTGACTGAAATCGGAACAATGTTTCATCCGTTGCGCGTCCCTGACTACTTCCTCATTGCGGGATTTTAGTCGCTGTGTTTGCAGGGCTTGGAGCACGTCTTAAAGGCTTTGTTTGCTTTTTGTTTTGCAGGCTCGGAATGTCAACACAGGGGAACTGGCAGCGATTAAAGTTATCAAACTGGAACCAGGTAAGGTGCTTATGGCGGTATTATTTCTGTCCTTCCCTGATTGGGCTTTTCAGCATGGAGTACGAAGACAAATGGAAGAACAAATACATTAGAAGCACAGCCTCCCTGAAACATTGCCTACGGCATACTTTATTTGCTGAGAATTTTTGCTTTGATACTGATTTGTGTATACAGCTCTGATGCAGACCTGTGTGTCTCCATGGCAACAGACTGTAAACAAATCCTGTAATGTTACTCCACTGCCTCATTATGTTGATAAGCTGCAGAGAATTGAAAGGATACAGGCGGAAGGGGTTAATCTATTGGATAAGACTAAACCCTGGATTTGTTCGTAACGTGGACCTTCTGGCAGACAGAAAATATAGCAGTGTACTGCACCAGTTTGCTACAATAGGCAACCACCTAACTCCTTGTCAATAGTAAGCCACCATGCGTGGCCAACTGTCCTCCAAAGACTGGAGACTGTGCACCCGTGATCTCAAGATCCGTGGAGGGTTCCACCAAGATATTTGGTGTTTGGGGTGGAAAAGCTCCTTTAAGTCGAGTAGTTCTTAAAGTGTTAGGTGCACCCACACAAAGTTTGAAGGGCAGGTATTGACAAAAAACAGGGAAGATCCAATGATGATGCCATCCCTTTGTTAGTGTTCTATCAGTTCAGTGGCTAGGAAAGGTTAAGGACCTATAGTGACATCACGGTCATGTGATCTGCTGCCTGGGTTATTTTGTGCTCCATTGTGTTGTTGTGCTGCGCTATGCTATTAGGTACTGCTAGGGGATACGGTGTGCGCTGCTTGGTGGTATTTGTTTTGTGCTGTTTGGTCACTGTTGAGGCCACAGCATCACCATAGATCGACTGGTGAGGAAAAAGTGGAAAAGTTTGAGAAGACAGTACTAGAGGATGCTGAAATAGATTGCAGACCGATGTCAGAGGGCTGCTATGTACAGAAGTGTTTGCTGTTTGTGTATTACGGTAATTGTGTGCCATGGTATCAGTGTATTTTCACACAGGGCATGCATGCTGCATATTTGTGTGTGGTGTGAATCCACAGAATTTCACAGTTGCAGCAAAGTGACTGCGATTTTAAGAAACCTCCAAGTTTTTTATATTGATGGCCTATCCTCAGGATAGATCATCAATGTCACATTGGCAGGGGTCCGAATCTTGGATCACCCTCGTCGATCAGCTGTTTGAAGAGGCCACATCTCTAGGCCAGTGACGTCACGTTCATCGGTCACATGACTGAGTGAATGGGGCTTAGATGCAATACAATGGATGGCGCTGTGCTTGGTAAACTGCTAGGAGACCGCGGCTCTCGCAAGCATCTTCTAACAGCTGATCTCAGGGGGTTCGGAGAATTGGACCCCCACCGATATGATATTAATAACTTCTCCTGATCAGATCATTAATATTAAACATCCGGAAAACCTCATTTAATCTACCTTGAAGTTCACTTTTTGTTGTGCAAGATGAGGATCTGTGGCACAGCCACCCCAAAATCTGCAACAAATTTACATTTAAAGGGGTAGTGTCACGAAAAATATCCTACAGTTTTCAAACCAGCACCTGGATCTGAATACTTTTGTAATTGCACAATTCTATTAATTTCAATAAAATGTATATGTATAGCGCCACCTGCATTTTTTTTTTTATATATTTTTTTTTTTAATATTTTTTTTTTTTTATATATTTTTTTTTTTTTATACTTATTTCTTTGTCCTGCTCACTGAGATGGCTGCACATGCTCAGTTTCATCCTTCAACTGCCTCCTGAGCTGTGATAGGTAGAGCATGGACACGCCCCCCTGAGCTGCAGCAGAAAAGACACTCCCCTTTAGCTGTCAGCTTGATATAAATCTAGCAGAGCAATGAATAGGGAGATCTCTGGATCCATGTGAGGTACATCTCCCATCATGCACACTTGCTTGTATTGTCAGTTGCATACTATTGTGGTGCACCATTTGCAGTAATCTATGTTCTCTGAACTCCCACAGAAGTGAAAGGGGCATCTTGGGAGTTGTAGTTTCACAACAGCGGAGGTTGCTGATCCCTGGCCTAGCTCCTCTCTTCCACCTGATCAGGCCTATTTCCTAATTGATAGGATACAGGCACGGTACTTGCTGGACATCGGAAGGAGGCCTCAGCATCTGCTCCAACCGTGGTGCACCTTTCCATTCCCAGTGTCAGTGGGGCAGGAGAGAAGAGCTGGATAAGGACTCTTTCACACTTGCGTTGTCCGGATCCAGCGTGTACTCCACTTGCCGGAATTACACGCCGGATCCGGAAAAACGCAAGTGTACTGAAAGCATTTGAAGACGGATCCGTCTTCAAAATGCTTTCAGTGTTACTATGGCGGCCAGGATGCTATTAAAGTCCTGGTTGCCATAGTAGGAGCGGGGGAGCGGTATACTTACAGTCCGCGCGGCTCCCGGGGCGCTCCAGAGTGACGTCAGGGCGCCCCATGCGCATGGATGACGTGCCATGCGATCACGTGATCCATGCGCTTGGGGCGCCCTGACGTCACTCTGGAGCGCCCCGGGAGCCGCACGGACGATAAGTATGCTGCTCCCCCGCTACACTTTACCATGGCTGCCAGGACTTTAGCGTCCCAGCAGCCATGGTATCCACTCTAAAAAAGCTAAACATCGGATCCGGCAATGCGCCGAAACGACGTTTAGCTTAAGGCCGGATCCGGATCAATGCCTTTCAATGGGCATTAATTCCGGATCCGGCCTTGCAGCAAGTCTTCAGGATTTTGGGCCTGAGCAAAAAGCGCAAAAACCCTATGCCGGAAGACAAGAACGCAGGTGTGAAAGAGCCCTAAGATTGTCTTGTATAAAGTAGTCCTCATTCACACATGGCAGATTTATCAGCATCTCGCAGTTGTAGAATGTGTTCACACATGGCAGATTTGTTGCTGGGGATGGGTTTTGCAGAAATCTTTGCACACGCTGCAGAATTCGCCCCACTAGATTTTCGGTGGTGGAAAGTGATACAGAAATCAGACAGCGGAGACACTTTTGAGGCTGGAGAATTTGCATTTGAAAGTTGGTAGGACGGCTTCTGCGGAATACCACAGTGCGGTAAGGTAGCGTTTTATTCACAGCTCGGAAGGAAGACTTTGAGATTTGTGTCTTTTTTTTCTCTCTTTCTGTTAACCCTTTAAGTAAACACATATTAAGCAAAATGAAACTAGGAGTGCGAGGGATCTCCAGATGGAAGGCGGAGGAGTCAGATATTTGTGGATTCTTGCGATGTTTTGCAGCGCCATCCTATAGATGGAATGCTGTTACAGGATATGACCCCAGAGTAGTATATTTCCTCAAATCTGCCCTGAAATTCTGCCTTCTGAGAATGGTGCGTGTTAGGATACTTTCACACTTGCGGCAGAGGATTCCGGCAGGCAGTTCCGTCGCCTGAACTGCCTGCCGGATCCGTCAAAACGTATGCAAACTGATGGCATTTGTCAGACGGATCAGGATCCTGATCTGTTTGGCAAATGCATTGAAATGCAGGATCCGTCTCTCCAGTGTCATCTGAAAAAAACGGATCCGGCATTTATTTATTTTTCTACGTTTTTTTTTGCGGTCTGAGCATACACAGACCGCAATGCCAGATCTGTTTTGCCGAAACACTCCGGGCATTAATGCATGTCAATGGGAGAAAATGCAAGTGTTCCGGAATTCTGGACGGAGATAAAACAGCAGCATGTTGCGGTATTATCTCCGTCATGAAAAGTCAAAAAGACTGAACTGAAGAGATCCTGAACGGATTGCTCTCCATTAAGAATGCACTAGGATAAAACTGCTCAGTTATTTTCCGGTATTGAGCCCCTAGGACCGAACTCTATGCCGGAAAAGAATAACGCTAATGTAAAAGTACCCTTATCTGTCTGCCTGGCTGTCTGGGGTGGAGGTACACAGTTGAAGTATCCATTGCTTATAGTTTGTATTAGGCTATGTTTAAAGGGGTTATCCCATTATTAATGTAAAAATGTAAATAACACATCATGCTGATCTCTTTCTAACAAAGCTAGAACCAGCCCTGTACCTCCCATAGATCCAGAGATCTCATATTCATTGCTCTGCTAGATTTATATCAAGCTGGCAGCTCAACGGGAGTGCCCTTTCTGTTGCAGCTCAAAGGGTGTGTCCTTTCTGTTGCAGCTCTCTCCATATCACAGCTCAGGAGGCAGTTGAAGGATGAAGTGCTATACTCTACTATCTCAGAAACTTCCTTAGAAATGAATGGAGTGGCCACGCGAATGCCCAAACAAACACTCAATGCCCAAACACGGGCATGCCCAAACAAACATTTCAGAGGATTGCAGGGGGTACGGGGCCCCCGTTCTTGTGATTGGTGGGGGTCCAATCACAAGATATTATATTTATCCCCTATTCTGTGGATAGGGGATATCTTAATCTATCCAGAAGTCCCCTTTAAGGAAAAGAAAACAAACAGCAGGTGGCGCTATACAGATACATTGTATTGAATAACACAGGGGCTCTGCAAAATTTTTAATTACATGCAATTACAAAAGTATTCGGATGCAGGTGCTGGTTTGACAACTGCAGAATATTTTTGTGGATAACTCCTTTAAAAGAGTTTTCCAAGATTTTATAGCTGATGACCTATCCTCAGGATAGGTCATCAGTGATCGGTGGGGGTCGCCGACACCCAGGGCCCCCAACGATCAGCTGCCTGAGAAGGCCAGCGGTCCTGTGAGTGCGGTGGCCTTTTCCGTGCTCACCAAGCATAGCGCGGTACCTACGAACGCGCCATCACTTGCCAAGGAAAAGCTGCGAGTGCCTTCTCAAACAGCTGATCAACAGGGGTCCCAGAGGTCGGACCCCCACCCATCAGATACTGATGACTTATCCAGAGGATTGGAAAACCCCTTTTAATGTCATCATTCATTGTGTGATGTGGCTGGTTGTAATGAGTGTAGTTACAGCAGGTCAAGTCCTGATGTATCGAGTACGAGTCCCGTCTTACAGATCTGTTACTATTCTGCTCTCTGAAAGTCATGGCAATAGGTCAGTGACGCTCCAATATAGAAAAATGGCACCACTGGTGGTCGGTGGTATTTCCATGACCTTATACAGTAAAACATGTAAAGAGGACCGGTCACCATGAAATGCAGTGCAGTCTAGCTTTCTCGTGCTACCTACCATTCTGATAAGTCATTCTAATGTACCTGAGCTCGGTTATATGGAATTCACTAGACCGCTCTGTCACTTTATGGTCCTGAGAGGGAAGGGGATGTAATGCTGGTTTAACACTGCGGCCCTTTCTACGTTTTCCTGGCTGTGCGAGGAGCTGCAGTGAGTGAACCTGTGCTGCTTCTTAGGGGGCGTCTGTGCAGAGGAAAAGCAACAAAGGGAATTCAAGGATTGTGGGGTTCCAAAATTTGGACCCCCACCAGTCACAAAGTGATGTCATAGCCTAACAATACGCCATTACTTTATAAGATGGGATTTCCGGATTTCCCCTTTAAAAGGGTTTTCCAGGATTTTTATGTTGATGACCTGTCCTTAGGCTAGGCCATAAATATCAGTTGGTCGGGGGTCTGACTCCTCGCACACTCGCTGATTAGAATCCAAACTACGCAGCTCTATCCACAGCATAGTGGACAGAGATGGTTACTGCAAGGCTGCTACCATTTAAAGGGGCTGTCCGGTTTCCTATATTGATGACCTATGCGCTCAGATCAGCAGAGGTCTGACTCCTGCCACTGCTGCTAATCAGCTGTTTTTAGCCCCCTTGACTATACTGGGACCTGGCAGAATGCCGGAAACAGGCCGGATTCCCGCTCACTCCCATTGTAGTCAATGGGCTCCAAAGGTGAAAGGCAGAATCCGCCAGATGGTTGTAATACTAGTGTGGAACTAACCTCACCTGTTCGCCGTCGACATCGCAGTGGCAATCAGTGTAATCACAGTTCCTCAAGTGAATGGGCCAAAGAGTAACTACACCTGCCCCTTACCATTCAAGTGAATGGGAGAGAGATGCTGTGATTACACTTGTTCGCCACTGTGGTGGCGACGCTGAGCAGGCGAGAGTGAAGAGAACACAGCACTTGCAGGAGCTCTGAGTTCTCTTCAAACAGCAGATCGGCCGGGGTGCAAGGAGTCAGATCCCTACCGATCTGATATTGATGACCTATCCTGAAGAGAGGTCATTACGGATGAGCGAACTTGTGTTTTACGAGTTCGGGTTTTATTACAATTCCGATATGTATTTTGTAAGCATCGGCCGTAACGGGATTCTATGACGGAGTGTCTTTAAGAGGCATTCAGTTTTGCATTCTGTCATAATAGAAGTCAATGGGCCGCATAACGGATCTGTCTGGTTTCCGTTATGCATTCCGTTATGGCCTGGGCTTACAGAATCCATAACGGAATTGTAATAAAATCCAAACTCGAACTTGTAAAACACAAATTCGCTCATCCCTACAGGGATCATACAATCATTCTAGGAAAACGGACAACCCCTTTTAAGTGAATGGGAACAGCATTGCAGTAACCAGCTCCGTCCCTAACACAGTGGATGCAGCTGTGTAATTATGAATTATGTTAATGTAAAATGTTAGAAAACCCTTTTAAAGGCGTTATGCCATGATTGATGTTAAACATGAAAATTAGACATCATATAGAACATGGCAATACCTTTCTAACAAAGCTAGAACCAGCCTTGTGCTGCACATGAGATCTCCCCATTCGTTGCTCCAATTGCTCTGCTAGATTCTCTTCAGCCTTGCCGCTCAGGAGGAAGGGGGGGGGGGGTCCTTTCTGCCGCAGCTCTCTCCCTGTAACTGCCACAGAAACAGAACATATGGTTGGTGACCGTTTAAAATTTAAACTAAGCATGCTCGACCAGCAGTGACATGGACAAAAAATTGTAAAAAGAACAAACAGCAGGTGGCACTATACATAGACATTTTATTGAATATCTCAGTGGCTACGCTAAATGTTTAATTACATGCAATTACAGAAGTATTCAGATCCAGGTGCTGGTTTAAAAAGTGTAGAATATGTTTTTGGACACAGGCCCTTTAAGTCTCTAATGCAGCCAGTTTGATACTGGGAATTATATATATATATTTTTTAACTGTTTATGATGGGTTCTTATACTGTATATTGGCCTGCTGTGCAGGAAACCTGTTGTATTCAGTTCGGTCTGATTTCTAGTAAGTTTTTGGTAAGCATTTTCCCTGTTTTTGTAGTATTTGCCTCTTCCTCTCACTTCCGACAGCTGGAATGTGATTGGTTTCCATTGGTGACACAAGCGATCTTCTTGGCTTTGGTCTCTGGTCCTCATGCATACAATACCTTTCCACGGATCTCGCTGCCGATCACGATTTTTCAGTGCGCTCCTGCTTCTATAACCATTTTTCTGTAGTATTTATCTCATTTTCCCAGTGTACGCAGCTAATCTCAGGAATAAATATAAAGTGATGCGTTCAGCGCCTCTGGCGTATCACATGGAAAAGACGCCAGTGTGGATCACAGGTTTCCTGCTGTCGGATCCAAGCAGCGTGGAATTCTTGGTTTCCATGGAGACAAGTGGTCGTCTAATTACCATATTGCATCGGTTCAAGAGCAACTCTGTGTGCGTCTGGCTGCTCTCTGCCGTTTTCCTTTGTGCTGCCCGTATCTGTGATTTGGCCGGCGCCCACAGAAGGCCCTGCAGTGATTGTGCCTGTACAGACGTGCAGGATTAAAGCAGGCCATATACATCACTAGCTGATCATCTCATATGTAACGGGATGTCAGGGGTGACGATTAGGCAGCTGGATTTCAACATTTCCAATCCTTTTTTTTTTTTTTTTTTTTATATATATATACAATTTTTATTGTCGTTTTTTTTTTCATTTTTTTTTTTTTTCTTCCAAACATAACATTGCACAAAGAAGTAAAGGGGGCTTTAGACAATCAGAGCGTAAAGGAACAATAAATGGCCGCTAAAAACAGTGCTCACATTGTATTGTTTAACAATAGAAAAATCCTTTAAAGGGAACCTATCACCATGAAAATGCAATATAAGATGCAGCCATCAGATTGTAGCAGGAGGAGCTGAGCAGATTAGTATATGTTTTCATGGGAAAGGATTCAGTAAATCTTGTAATTTATACATTTATGGGGTCAAACTGATGTAAATTAGAACTGGCTTAGTTGCCCATAGCAACCAATCAGATTCCACCTTTCATTTTCCAAAGGATCTGTCAAAATAAAAGGAGTCTGGTTGCTATGGGTAACTAAGCCAGTTCTACCTCACACCAGTTTGATAAATGACCCCATTAAAATTCTGCTCATTCTGAGCTTTGCAGTCCAGGAGGCGGTCCTATCAGTGACTGACAGCCTTCTCTCTATGACTGTGTATACCAAGATAGCTGTCAGTCACTGACTGATGTCAAGGAGGCGGTCCTATCAGTGACTGACAGCCTCCCCTCTATGACTGTGTATACCAAGATAGCTGTCAGTCACTGACTGATGTCAAGGAGGCGGTCCTATCAGTGACTGACAGCCTTCTCTCTATGACTGTGTATACCAAGATAGCTGTCAGTCACTGACTGATGTCAAGGAGGCGGTCCTATCAGTGACTGACAGCCTCCCCTCTATGACTGTGTATACCAAGATAGCTGTCAGTCACTGACTGATGTCAAGGAGGCGGTCCTATCAGTGACTGACAGCCTTCTCTCTATGACTGTGTATACCAAGATAGCTGTCAGTCACTGACTGATGTCAAGGAGGCGGTCCTATCAGTGACTGACAGCCTCCCCTCTATGACTGTGTATACCAAGATAGCTGTCAGTCACTGACTGATGTCAAGGAGGCGGTCCTATCAGTGACTGACAGCCTTCTCTCTATGACTGTGTATACCAAGATAGCTGTCAGTCACTGACTGATGTCAAGGAGGCGGTCCTATCAGTGACTGACAGCCTCCCCTCTATGACTGTGTATACCAAGATAGCTGTCAGTCACTGACTGTCAAGGAGGCGGTCCTATCAGTGACTGACAGCCTCCCCTCTATGACTGTGTATACCAAGATAGCTGTCAGTCACTGACTGATGTCAAGGAGGCGGTCCTATCAGTGACTGACAGCCTTCTCTCTATGACTGTGTATACAGAGATAGCTGTCAGTCACTGACTGAAGACAAGGAGAAGGTCCTACCAGTGACTGACAGCCTCCCCTCTATGACTGTGTATACAGAGATAGCTGTCAGTCACTGACTGAAGACAAGGAGACGGTCCTATCAGTGACTGACAACCTCCCCTCTATGACTGTGTATACCAAGATAGCTGTCAGTCACTGACTGATGTCAAGGAGGCGGTCCTATCAGTGACTGACAGCCTTCTCTCTATGACTGTGTATACAGAGATAGCTGTCAGTCACTGACTGATGTCAAGGAGGCGGTCCTATCAGTGACTGACAGCCTTCTCTCTATGACTATGTATACAGAGATAGCTGTCAGTCACTGATAGGACGCCTCCTGGACTTCAGAGTCCAGAATGAGCAGGAATATAAATGAAATGCATTACAAGTTTTACTGAATGTTTTCCCATGAAAATATGTACTAATCTGCTCAGCTCCTCCTGCTTCGGTAGCATATATTGAATTCTTTGCACCGGGAACAGATTCTCTTTAAAGGGCTATTTCCAGATAAGAAATGCCATCAATATCAGATCCGATCCGGTGCTGGTCCAACCTGGGGGCCCCGCTCGTATCTCGAGAACAGGGCCCCGAAAATGAAGGAGAGCATGTGCGGCTTGCTCTCCATTCACTCCTGTAGGACTTCTGAAAGTCGCCGAACGAGCGTTCCTATAAGGGTTATCCCATGATTAATGTAATAAAAAGTGAAAATCATAAATGACCCCCATAGCCCTAGCAGTATCGAATTGTCATATATATATATATATATATATATATATATATATATATATATATATACAGTGGAGGAAATAATTATTTGACCCCTCACTGATTTTGTAAGTTTGTCCAATGACAAAGAAATGAAAAGTCTCAGAACAGTATCATTTCAATGGTAGGTTTATTGTAACAGTGGCAGATAGCACATCAAAAGGAAAATCAAAAAAATAACTTTAAATAAAAGATAGCAACTGATTTGCATTTCATTGAGTGAAATAAGTATTTGAACCCTCTAACAAAAAAAGACTTAATACTTGGTGGAAAAACCCTTGTTTGCAAGCACAGAGGTCAAACGTTTCTTGTAATTGATGACCAAGTTTGCGCACATTTTAGGAGGAATGTTGGTCCACTCCTCTTTGCAGATCATCTCTAAATCCCTAAGGTTTCGAGGCTGTCTCTGTGCAACTCTGAGCTTGAGCTCCCTCCATAGGTTTTCGATTGGATTAAGGTCCGGAGACTGACTAGGCCACTCCATGACCTTAATGTGCTTCTTCTTGAGCCACTCCTTTGTTGCCTTTGCTGTATGTTTTGGGTCATTGTCGTGCTGGAACACCCATCCACGACCCATTTTCAGTTTCCTGGCAGAGGGAAGGAGGTTGTCGCTCAGGATTTCACGATACATGGCTCCGTCCATTTTCCCGTTTATGCGAATAAGTTGTCCTGTGCCCTTAGCAGAAAAACACCCCCAAAGCAAAATGTTTCCACCCCCATGCTTGACGGTGGGGACGGTGTTTTGGGGGTCATAGGCAGCATTTTTCTTCCTCCAAACACAGCGAGTTGAGTTAATGCCAAAGAGCTCTATTTTGGTCTCATCAGACCACAGCACCTTCTCCCAGTCACTCTCTGAATCATTCAGGTGTTCATTGGCAAACTTCAGACGGGCCTGCACATGTGCCTTCCTGAGCAGGGGGACCTTGCGAGCCCTGCAGGATTTTAATCCATTGCGGTGTAATGTGTTTCCAATGGTTTTCTTGGTGACTGTGGTCCCTGCTAATTTGAGGTCATTAACTAACTCCTCCCGTGTAGTTCTAGGATGCTTTTTCACCTTTCTCAGAACCATTGACACCCCACGAGGTGAGATCTTGCGTGGAGCCCCAGAGCGAGGTCGATTGATGGTCATTTTGTGCTCCTTCCATTTTCGAACAATCGCACCAACAGTTGTCACCTTCTCTCCCAGCTTCTTGCTAATGGTTTTGTAGCCCATTCCAGCCTTGTGCAGGTCTACAATTTTGTCTCTGACATCCTTGGACAGCTCTTTGGTCTTTCCCATGTTGGAGAGTTTGGAGTCTGCTTGATTGATTGATTCTGTGGACAGGTGTCTTTTATACAGGTGACTAGTTAAGACAGGTGTCCTTAATGAGGGTGACTAATTGAGTAGAAGTGTCTAACCACTCTGTGGGAGCCAGAACTCTTAATGGTTGGTAGGGGTTCAAATACTTATTTCACTCAATGAAATGCAAATCAGTTGCTATCTTTTATTTAAAGTTATTTTTTCGATTTTCCTTTTGATGTGCTATCTGCCACTGTTACAATAAACCTACCATTGAAATGATACTGTTCTGAGACTTTTCATTTCTTTGTCATTGGACAAACTTACAAAATCAGTGAGGGGTCAAATAATTATTTCCTCCACTGTGTGTATATATATATATATATATATATATATATATATATGCAGTATCGAATTGTTATATATATATATATATATATATATATATATACACACACACACACACACACACACACACACACACACACACACACAGGGATATATATATGCAGTATCGAATTGTTATATATATATATATATATATATATATATATACACACACACACACACACACACACACACACACACACACACACACACAGGGAATCCTAGCAGTATCTAATTGTCCTGTATGGGCTTCCATTTTGCGACATGTTATCACAAGTAACATGTTCTCTTTGTACATACAGATCTGCTCTGCTTTTCATCACATGTCAGTATCCTGTCCTCAACTCTGCATTTCCTTTTCCTTAAGGAACACTTTATTTTCTGCGTTCTCTTTACGTTGGCAGGTTCTCTGTAGAATGTGTCAGGTGCTTCCTGTACGTCTGACTCTGCGGCAGTGCGGTGTGTCGCTTGTTTCTCATGTTCAGACATGTGGGCAGGCGGTTTCTTTAGTATCAAGTCTTAAAGAAGCGCTCTGGCGTTTTTATTTTTCTGCTCAATATCATTACTGTATGTCATTGATATTAATATTTTGTTATTTATCTTATTCCTATTATCTTCATTTTTCTGTTCAGTGGCCGTACATGGAGCATTTTCTTCTCTCCTGGTCAGGGTGGATTTGATTTAAATCAAAGCGATTTAAATCACGATTTAAATCACTAGTCAGTAAGGCTTGATTTAAATCAGTTTTCTACAAAAATACTAATTCTTGCTGGTATAACTTATAATATGCAAGTAGATGAAGATTTTTAGAATAAAAAACTTTTCATATTAGTTTGATTAGGTTAATTCTGTATTCATAGGTTTGTAGAAGTTAGGATTAAGGTCTTTTTCTCAACTCTGTTCATGTTATAACATTTTTGCTGTGAAGAAGAGGCATGTGATCTCTGCTGAGTCAAATTCAGTTTTGAGAACTGCAAAAGTAAACCAAGCATCTGTGATAAAATCTTGTAGGCAGAGAAACTGCCCAATAATCTTACAAAAACCTCTGGAAGAGCATGACATTGTGAATGGATTAATGGAATTTATGTACCAAAAAAATTAAACATATACAGCCTTATTCTACATAATTAAAAAATTAATCTTTATTTCATGATGGAATAACCTTTGGATGGTAATATCTTTTCCTCAGAAAGCATTTTATATTAAAAAAAATCTGATTTAAATCTAAAAAAAATCTGATTTTTTTTAATTAAAAAAAAATTAATCTCTGATTGGTACATGAGGACCATGACGCGAGGACAGGGCATCGGCGTACAGCCGGTGGCTGCCATTGAATCAATGGGCCAGATAGTAGTCTGTCAGCAGTTTTGTTGATGCAGGGGGTAATACATACCACTTTCCCTGTTTTTTATGGGTTGCTATAAAAATGAACTTTGAGTGGCAGTCCTGGAAGTGGAGCAGGGGTGGTCACACAGGCTGGAGAACTTCAGGATGCTGTATGAGCAGCTCCAGAGTCTTGGAAAACCCCTTTAAAGGGGTTGTGCCATAATTGAATGTGTTATTAATATAATTCAGCATGGAAACTACTTACATTCATAATTTACTTTTTGTTGCAAAAATGCTCCACTTATGATGAAATATTCTAGTGTATTAATATATTGTCATGTATTCATTATAATGACACCTTCTAGTAATGTGTACGTCCAGCTTCTGAGGTCACACGTGCTCCGTTCCATCCTTCCACTGCCACCAGCCCTGTCTGCTATTAGAAGCTGTGACAGTTACAGGGAAAGAGCTGTAGCAGAAAGGACACTCCCCCTGAGCTGTTACCTTGAATGGGGAGATCTATGGATCCATGTGAGGTGCAGGGCTGGTGTGTACTATATAATGTCAGATTTTTTTATTTTTACAATAATCATGGGACAACCCCTTTAACTGATTTTGTGAACTGTTCCAGGTGGGCAGTGTCCCAGAAAGAAGCCTCCATCAGGTTGCTCTATGTGGCCATATGTCTTCCGGGATGTTAGTTGTGTTTTTGTGCTATTCCTATCCTACAATGATCTCATTCCGAGCACAACCACTTCCTGAGGCTGGAAACCCTCTATTTCTCTTCCAGCTGTCGTTACACAGATCCATAGGAAACGCATATTGTATGAAGACTTCTGCACCATATAAATCTTCTCTCTTTCATGACTGATTGTGGCTGTGACTTCTGGGGCTGAGGTGGTTACGGGGATGGCATTAGCTCATCTGTCTTTGCTGACGTGATTTATAGATGTCTATTGCTCTTCATTGAGGCGGCAGAACTGCAACTCCATGGTGTTCAGATTGCCCTGTGATGATCCACCCAAGGGCCGACTTCATACGAACTGCATTAGGTACTCAATGTGCCAGCAAGCGAGCAATATTTTTACCGTGAGACACTTAAAGGGAACCTGTCATCAACTTTATGCTGCCCATACTAACAGCAGCTTAACTAGAGACATGGGAGTTGATTTCAGCGGTCTGTCATTTAAAAGTAAGTGGTTGCTGAGAACCAACATCACAGTCATTGCAGACTAGGCCTGGAAAAGAGTCCCGGCCACCTGAGAAGAGTCATGGGTATTCATGAATTCCTACTCTCCCTGCCCACCTGCTGATGACTGACAGTCTTCTACCTAGTTTTCTCCCCATCTCTCTAGGAGAGAACTGTCAATCATCAGCAGATGGACGGGAGAGCAGGAGATTAAGAATAACCAGGACTCTTCTCAGGTAGATCTGACTCTTTTCAAGGCCTGGGCTGCAATGATTATGATGCTGGTTCTCAGCAACCACTTACTTGTAGCTTGATGTGTGACACACCGCTGAAATCAGCATTTCTGTCACAATTTTATGCTGCCCTCAGTGAGGTCAGCATAACGTTGATGACAGGTTCCCTTTAAAGGAGTGTCTAACTTCAACAAATGGCATTTATCATGTAGAGAAAGTTACTACAAGCACTTACTAATGTATTGTGATTGTCCATATTGCCTCCTTTGCTGGCTTGATTCATTTCTCCAGCGCATTACACACTGCTCTTATCCATGGGGCTACGACCACTTAGCCTAGAAGTTTTGTGAACAATGGCTTTTTGATGGTTAACAGGTAGCGAAAATAAATTATTTTTTAAAACATTAGCATGTCCCCCTTTTAGTAGTGCCACCCTATGTTAATAAAATAAAAATCTAAATACTCACCTAGGCCGTTCCCCGGTGTTTGTAGCACATCCTGCACTCCCCAGCAGGCACAATGTGGTCACACATCACATCTGGCCTATGTAGGATGAGCGCACAGGCTGATTCCTGGGCCTGCACAGCCCTGCAGTGTGATGTGGGACCAAATCGTGCTTTTGAGTTGAGTTGCATGGTGAAGCAGATGACACTACTGCTGATAATGTGGTAGTGTTACCTGCAGTCCTATGTAAAACCACAGATAACACTAGTGTAGTTCATGTAGTAGTGTTACCTACGTCCTTAGTGTGCCTCCCTGTGCCTCTCCCACGGACTCCATGCTGGCGGCGCTGCCTCCTCTTCCATCTTCTTCTTGCCCCTCACAGAACGTCCTGATGCAGCTGCGTCAAGCCATAGGAACACTGTGGGCATTGTGATGGTGGCACACAGGGAGAGAGACACGCACACAAGGACAGACACACGGGGACGGACACGCGCGCACAAACACGGGGACGGACACGCGCGCACAAACACGGGGACGGACACGCGCGCGCAAACACGGGGACGGACACGCGCGCGCAAACACGGGCGCACGGACACACGCGCACAGACACGGGCGCACGGACACACGCGCACAGACACGGGCCCACGGACACACGCGCACAAACACGGGCCCACGGACACACGCGCACAAACACGGGCCCACGGACACACGCGCACAAACACGGGCCCACGGACACACGCGCACAAACACGGGCCCACGGACACACGCGCACAAACACGGGCCCACGGACACACGCGCACAAACACGGGCCCACGGACACACGCGCACAAACACGGGCCCACGGACACACGCGCACAAACACGGGCCCACGGACACACGCGCACAAACACGGGCCCACGGACACACGCGCACAAACACGGGCCCACGGACACACGCGCACAAACACGGGCCCACGCGCACAAACGCGGACACACGCGCACAAACGCGGGCCCACGGACACACGCGCACAAACGCGGGCCCACGGACACACGCGCACAAACGCGGGCCCACGGACACACGCGGAACAAACGCGGGCCCACGGACACACGCGGAACAAACGCGGGCCCACGGACACACGCGGAACAAACACGGGCCCACGGACACACGCGGAACAAACACGGGCCCACGGACACACGCGGAACAAACACGGGCCCACGGACACACGCGGAACAAACACGGGCCCACGGACACACGCGGAACAAACACGGGCCCACGGACACACGCGGAACAAACACGGGCCCACGGACACACGCGGAACAAACACGGGCCCACGGACACACGCGGAACAAACACGGGCCCACGGACACACGCGGAACAAACACGGGCCCACGGACACACGCGGAACAAACACGGGCCCACGGACACACGCGGAACAAACACGGGCCCACGGACACACGCGGAACAAACACGGGCCCACGGACACACGCGGAACAAACACGGGCCCACGGACACACGCGGAACAAACACGGGCCCACGGACACACGCGGAACAAACACGGGCCCACGGACACACGCGGAACAAACACGGGCCCACGGACACACGCGGAACAAACACGGGCCCACGGACACACGCGGAACAAACACGGGCCCACGGACACACGCGGAACAAACACGGGCCCACGGACACACGCGGAACAAACACGGGCCCACGGACACACGCGGAACAAACACGGGCCCACGGACACACGCGGAACAAACACGGGCCCACGGACACACGCGGAACAAACACGGGCCCACGCGGAACAAACACGGGCCCACGCGGAACAAACACGGGCCCACGCGGAACAACACGGGCCCACGCGGAACAAACACGGGCCCACGCGGAACAAACACGGGCCCACGCGGAACAAACACGGGCCCACGCGGAACAAACACGGGCCCACGCGGAACAAACACGGGCCCACGCGGAACAAACACGGGCCCACGCGGAACAAACACGGGCCCACGGACGCACGCGGAACAAACACGGGCCCACGGACGCACGCGGAACAAACACGGGCCCACGGACGCACGCGGAACAAACACGGGCCCACGGACGCACGCGGAACAAACACGGGCCCACGGGCGCACGCGGAACAAGCACGGGCGCACGGACGCACGCGGAACAAACACGGGCCCACGGGCGCACGCGGAACAAGCACGGGCCCACGGGCGCACGCGGAACAAGCACGGGCGCACGGACACTGGCGCACAAACACGGGCGCACGTGCACAAATACGGGCGCACGGACACGGGCGCACGGACACACGCACACAACCAGGGACGTGGTACAGAGTTATGGACCTCTAACTCAGCTGATCCCCCTAGTTTTTCAATGGGATTCATGTCTTGAGGTACCCCAATCTCTAGCAGCCGTTCCCTAATGATGCGACCTTGATGAGCTGGCGCGTTGTCGTCCTTGAAGATGAAATTTGGCGTGTGTTGTACATGCAGGTAACACCATTACCACTAAAGGCAAACAGTGGCTGATGCATAGCGCTCTCCTTGACGTCTCCAACATCGTTGGCGGCCATCATTTCTGCTTAGCGTGAATTGACTTTCATCAGTGAACAGCACTAAGGAACACTGGTCCCTGATGAAGCCTTTGCTTAGTGCAGGCATGTCCAAACTGCGGCCCTCCAGCTGTTGCAAAACTACAACTCCCAGCATGCCCTAATAGCTGTAAGCTATCCAGGCATGCTGGGAGTTGTAGTTTTGCAACAGCTGGAGGGCCGCAGTTTGGACATGCCTGGCTTAGTGGTATGGTGAGGTACCTTTGCAGGTCGTCTAGCAGGCAGACCACTCTGATGTAAATGGTTTTGAATGGCCTGATGTGACACTTGGGTGCCTCTCACCTCCCTTAAAGGATTTCTACCACCAGAAATACTGTTATGTAGCTGACTGAGATTAGCGATGCGTTAATATCAGCACTACATAACAGTACAGGGAGTGCAGAATTATTAGGCAAGTTGTATTTTTGAGGATTAATTTTATTATTGAACAACAACCATGTTCTCAATGAACCCAAAAAACTCATTAATATCAAAGCTGAATATTTTTGGAAGTAGTTTTTAGTTTGTTTTTAGTTTTAGCTATTTTAGGGGGATATCTGTGCGTGCAGGTGACTTTTACTGTGCATAATTATTAGGCAACTTAACAAAAAACAAATATATACCCATTTCAATTATTTATTTTTACCAGTGAAACCAATAGAACATCTCAACATTCACAAATATACATTTCTGACATTCAAAAACAAAACAAAAACAAATCAGTGACCAATATAGCCACCTTTCTTTGCAAGGACACTCAAAAGCCTGCCATCCATGGATTCTGTCAGTGTTTTGATCTGTTCACCATCAACATTGCGTGCAGCAGCAACCACAGCCTCCCAGACACTGTTCAGAGTGGTGTACTGTTTTCCCTCCTTGTAAATCTCACATTTGATGATGGACCACAGGTTCTCAATGGGGTTCAGATCAGGTGAACAAGGAGGCCATGTCATTAGATTTTCTTCTTTTATACCGTTTCTTGCCAGCCACGCTGTGGAGTACTTGGACGCGTGTGATGGAGCATTGTCCTGCATGAAAATCATGTTTTTCTTGAAGAATGCAGACTTCTTCCTGTACCACTGCTTGAAGAAGGTGTCTTCCAGAAACTGGCAGTAGGACTGGGAGTTGAGCTTGACTCCATCCTCAACCCGAAAAGGCCCCACAAGCTCATCTTTGATGATACCAGCCCAAACCAGTACTCCACCTCCACCTTGCTGGCGTCTGAGTCGGACTGGAGCTCTCTGCCCTTTACCAATCCAGCCACGGGCCCATCCATCTGGCCCATCAAGACTCACTCTCATTTCATCAGTCCATAAAACCTTAGAAAAATCAGTCTTGAGATATTTCTTGGCCCAGTCTTGACGTTTCAGCTTGTGTGTCTTGTTCAGTGGTGGTCGTCTTTCAGCCTTTCTTACCTTGGCCATGTCTCTGAGTATTGCACACCTTGTGCTTTTGGGCACTCCAGTGATGTTGCAGCTCTGAAATATGGCCAAACTGGTGGCAAGTGGCATCTTGGCAGCTACACGCTTGACTTTTCTCAGTTCATGGGCAGTTATTTTGCGCCTTGGTTTTTCCACACGCTTCTTGCGACCCTGTTGACTATTTTGAATGAAACGCTTGATTGTTCGATGATCACGCTTCAGAAGCTTTGCAATTTTAAGAGTGCTGCATCCCTCTGCAAGATATCTCACTATTTTTGACTTTTCTGAGCCTGTCAAGTCCTTCTTTTGACCCATTTTGCCAAAGGAAAGGAAGTTGCCTAATAATTATGCACACCTGATATAGGGTGTTGATGTCATTAGACCACACCCCTTCTCATTACAGAGATGCACATCACCTAATATGCTTAATTGGTAGTAGGCTTTCGAGCCTATACAGCTTGGAGTAAGACAACATGCATAAAGAGGATGATGTGGTTAAAATACTCATTTGCCTAATAATTCTGCACTCCCTGTATGTTTTTTACCTTTCTCCCTGCAGCCGTTTTGGTAAAAAAAAAGCACTTTTATAATATGCTAATGAGCCTCTAGGTGCTATGTGGGCGTAAAATCAGCACCTAGAGGCTCCGTCTACTCGCGCTTTATCCCGCCCAGATCCCCTGTTCTGCCTGCCCCGCTCCTCTTGATTGATGCCACGGTCCACCGCATCGTTGACGAAATCCCGCGCCTGCGCCGTTCACTTCTGTCTTCGGCAGGCGCAGTGAGTCAATGATGCGCTCATTAGCATATTATAAAAGTGCTTTTTTTTTTTTTTTTTTTTTTTTTTTTTACCAAAACGGCTGCAGGGACAAATGTTAGAAACATACTGTTATGTAGTGCTGACATTAGCGCATCGCTAATGTCAGTCATCTACATAACAGTATTTCTGGTGGTAGAAGCCCTTTAAATTTACCTGCAGTTGTGTGGCATTCATCATCATGGCCAAAAGAAAACCAATTCTATGCCTTTCTGTGACTCTTCCAGTCTCTCTGTATCTCTGTTGCAACCTGCTGATGACATTCTCTGACACTCTAAGCTCAGTGGCTTCTTCCGTCTGAGAACCTGAGAATCCTTGCAATGGCAAGGTACTGTTGATCAATTCTTAGGTGTCGTCTTCGTCTGATGTCAGAATGTGAACAGCATAATGAGGAGGACTGTTTAAATACCAACTCTAATTGTGCCAGGAAATTTATTGGACGATTCATGGATCAAACACCTGTTGTGAATTTTGATGTTAAAGGATAACTGTCACACTTAGACCCTAATTTCTATTTTCATATATGTAGTTACTAATAACATGATATTCCAGAATCAGTTACTATTAGACTGACTTACCCCATATTTAATAAGATTCAGCCCTTAGCAACCAGTCTGCATAAAACTGCAATCTCACTATTCAGTTAAGATGGCCGCCACTGCCCTCACCCTGAGGCTAATCCCGCCTGCCCTCACTAGCCAGTAACAATAGCCCCCCAAAAGTGTCAGTAACCAGAGCCCTCCCCCTAAAGGGTTAATCTCCTGCAGCAGAAAGAAGTCCTCTTACCACATGTTGCTTTCATTTATACACTGAGCAGATGGCAGATCTCCCTTCCGTGGTCTGCGCTGGTTCAACTCTGCCTTCTCCAGCTCTGCTGAGTGAGGGAGCGTCTGCCAAGTGCAGGGACAGGGAGAAGTGCACACAGCCCAGGCACTGTTATCAGCTGCTGGGGAGGACCTGGCTTTGATCATTTACTTACAGTCCCTGGCTGTCAGTAATCTGACCTTGCACGCTGCCTGCTTCTGCGTCCTCGTCCTTTAACAGATAGACGGACCCTGCATAGTAACCTGATTTTAAGCACAGGTAAAAGTAGGCAGTACAGGGAACAAAACGGTGGAATTAAGGGGTAATTGAATACACAGTGAAAAGTTGAAATAGGGCCACCAAGGAGATATTAATCACCACAACTCAATACTCCCCCCAAAAATATGACCGTTATACTTTAAGCTCCTTTTTAGAGAACAGCAAGTTGTGCAAAAAGTACTGAAACATTGAACAGTTGGACATGTGCATTCAAAAGTTTCGAGAAGGTCACATTAAGTTCACCTGTAAAGGTTAGAGTGCATTTTAGGTTCATCCTGAAATTTCACCCACAAGCCAAATATCCCTATAAAATGACATGGTCAGTGTATTGTAACATGGGATTATTCATTTACTTTCACATAGAACTAAAAAACATTGCTGTCTGTTTGTAAATTGTGGAAGTCAGAGACGCTCATCTGGGTAGTGATTACAGCAAGTTCAGTGCTGTCTTCTAGCGTCAGTCCGCTCCTGCACTTTATTAATGGCCTGCACTAGCGGCTTCACAAAATACCAGAGAAGCATGAATTATTAGCGGGTATTGGACTTTGTCTGAATGTTGCCGTAGATCCTCTGATTCTTGTTTACTCAGTGGAAAATGTTTTTCACTTGTTAAGCGTTTTTTTTTTTTTTTTCTCTACACTGCAGCTTCGTCTATATAGCATAGTACAACCGGCAGAAGATGTCTGTGCAGTGGTATAGGTTCTGTAAAATCCATTGTGTGGTGTCCGTGGTGCCTTATTACAGAGTCTGGAACACCGCGTTCTCCCCTGCTCCATTTTGTTATCTGCCCGGCCACATCTAGAAGCATTAATCACTTCCAGGTTTACATGACACTAGGCGGCTTTTACGTACATGCTCATTTTTTGTGTCTAGGTCGTATTTTTTGTATCTACCATTATCTTTTTACAATTAAAGGGAATGTGTTGACTGTAGATATTTTTTTCTGCCGGTTAAAACTAGATAGTAACACGCACATCCTATTTTCTTATCTATTTTTATTTTCAGATTTTTTAATTCAATTTCCAGTATAGGATTGAGGGCTGCCGTCTTGCCTGAAATGTTGCTAATAGTATTTGCAGATATGTTTTTACAGCAGCCTCAATGGACAGGAGGGGGCTCATTAACTTATATGGGAAAGTTTTCCAGGCATTCTCTGTGACAGTACAGGGGTGAGGAGGGAGTACATAAGCTGTAAGGCTGCATCTATTGATTATTTTAGTAATATAAAAACCCATCAGCTCCCCCCAGTGGCATCAGCTGTCTGCACCATCAGCTCCCCCCAGTGGCATCAGCTGTCTGCACCATCAGCTCCCCCCAGTGGCATCAGTCCTGTATGCCATCAGCTCCCCCCAGTGCCATCAGTCCTCTTTGCCATCAGCTCCCCCTAATGCCATCAGTCCTCTGTGCCCTCAGCTCCCCCTGTGTCACCATCTCCGCTCCTAGTCACCAATCCCAGTGAAAAACGTACCTTTCCTGTAGGGGCGCCGCCGTCACTCCACAGATCTTTCATCATTTTCTACGCGTGCTGCACTGTCCTCCTGAGGTCACACAGTCTCAGGTCATAGTGCACGCTTACGACGACGTGTAAGGATACAGTGCAGCCCGGTGTGGGCCGGCTGGTGACCACGGATCGGTGAGTAATAACAAGCGCTTCACTCACTCTCTGTGGTCACAGGACACAAACGAATCTTTGATGCAAAAAATTTGCATCAAGGATTTTTCTCTGTTGCGTTGGGCTACTGTCACTCTGGCGTTTCGGTTTCTGTTTGTGAGATCCGTTCAGGGCTCTCACAAGCTGCCCTAATGCATTCTGAATGGAAAAGGATCCGCTCAGAATGCATCAGTTTGCCTCCGATCAGTCTCCATTCCGCTCTAAAGGCGGACACCAAAACGCTGCCTTCAGCGTTTTGCTGTCCGCTTGACGAAACTGAGCCAAACGGATCCGTCCTGGCACACAATCTAAGTCAATGGGGACGGATCAGGGGACACAATCTGGCACAATAGAAAACTGACTTTCAATGGAGTTCATGACGGATGCATGCGGTTGTATTATTGTAATGGATCAGTTTTTGCAGATCCATAACGGATCCGCCCAAAATGCCAGTGTGAAAGTAGCCTTACTCGAGGACTCGTTACAGCCCTAATAAACTGTGATATCTGCTATTATGGAAGGTGTATCCTCTATTATCTATGTATATGTGATCTTTCTCGATGTAATCCTGCCTGTGATGATAATGAGACGACCGCGAGAAAAGTGAATTGAACAGATCAAGATTTGGTACCTTTTTATTATTAGGCTTGGTGGCCAGTGTAAAATCTGCCGGATTTTAGATAGATAGATAGATAGATAGATACATGGAAAATAAGAAATTACATCCCCAAATAAAAAATAAAATAAAAAAATATTTAAAGAGAAACTGTCACCATGAAAATACAGTATAATCTGCAAGCAGCATGTTATAGATCAGGAGGCGCTAAGCAGATTGATATACGGTTTTGTGGAAAAAGATTCTGTATAATTTATACATTAAAATTTCTGCTCATTCTGGGCTTTGAAGTCAAGGAGGCGGTCCTATCAGTGACTGATTGACAGCCTTCCCTCTATGACTATGTATGCAGAGCTAGCTGTCAATCACTGATAGGACCGCCTCCTTGACTTTAAAGCCCAGAATTAGCAGAAATTTAAAGGAAATATGTCACTAAAAATGTTATCTGCCAGTTAAGGGCTCTTTCACACCTGCGTTCTTGTCTTCCGGCATAGAGTTCCGTCGTCGGGGCTCTATGCCGGAAGAATCCTGATCAGGATTATCCTAATGCATTCTGAATGGAGTGAAATCCGTTCAGGATGCATCAGGATGTCTTCAGTTCCGGAACGGAACGTTTTTTGGCCGGAGAAAATACCGCAGCATGCTGCGCTTTTTGCTCCGGCCCAAAAAACTGAAGACTTGCCGCAAGGCCGGATCCGGAATGAATGCCCATTGAAAGGCATTGATCCGGATCCGGCCTTAAGCTAAACGTCGTTTCGGCGCATTGCCGGATCCGACGTTTAGCTTTTTCTGAATGGTTACCATGGCTGCCGGGACGCTAAAGTCCTGGCAGCCATGGTAAAGTGTAGCGGGGAGCGGTATACTTACCATCCGTGCGGCTCCCGGGGCGCTCCAGAGTGACGTCGGGGTGCCCCAGGCGCATGGATGACGTCATCGCATGGCACGTCATCCATGCGCCTGGGGCGCTCTGACGTCACTCTGGAGCGCCTCGGGAGCCGCACGGATGGTAAGTATACTGCTCCCCCGCTCCCCGCTCCTACTAGGGCAACCAGGACTTTAATAGCGTCCTGGCTGCCATAGTAACACTGAAAGCATTTTGAAGACGGATCCGTCTTCAAATGCTTTCAGTACACTTGCGTTTTTCCGGATCCGGCGTGTAATTCCGGCAAGTCGAGTACACGCCGGATCCGGACAACGCAAGTGTGAAAGAGCCCTGAGCTAAGCAAGTTTTATGCAAAAAAAAAATATATTTTTCCTAATTTCCCTGGTTCTCCTCTGGCTCTTTGTTTACTTGCAATAACAACCATCTCTGCCCCTCCCCCTGCTCTGTTAAGGGAGTGAATACAAGAGCTGCCCTGAGTGACATGTCTGCCTGCTGGGAGACTCTGCAGCATGTTGTATGTGTAGAACTACAAGTCCCAGCTGTATAATGACACTGCTAAGGGAGTGAATACAAGAGCTGCCCTGAGTGCTGGGAGACTCTGCAGCATGTTGTATGTGTAGGACTACATGTCCCACCTGTATAATGACACTAATACACACAGGATCTTCCCCCTACCTTCTTCTGTAATGCTCTCTCTAGTATTCAGCTCCAGTGCCCAGAATTGTCCCTGCTGCAGAGCTGTGCAGCTGAAGGGGTTAAGTATCCTAGCAGAGATTAGACTGCAGTGAAGGGGGGGGGGGGGGGGGGGGGGCGTGGCCAGCACAGTGACGCCTGTAAACAAACTTTATCAGCACAGGGAGAGAAGCTGACATCACAGGTCATGTGACCCTCAGTGAAATCTGAGAAACCAGCCACTGGAGATAAAGGGAGTGAATTGGAAAGCTGTTAGGCTGCTTTCACACTAGCGTTCGGGTGTCCGCTCGTGAGCTCCGTTTGAAGGGGCTCACGAGCGGACCCGAACGCAGCCGTCCAGCCCTGATGCAGTCTGAATGGAGCGGATCCGCTCAGACTGCATCAGTCTGGCGGCGTTCAGCCTCCGCTCCGCTCGCCTCCGCACGGACAGGCGGACAGCCGAACGCTGCTTGCAGCGTTCGGGTGTCCGCCTGGCCGTGCGGATCCGTCCAGACTTACAATGTAAGTCAATGGGGACGGATCCGTTTGAAGATGCCACAATATGGCTCAATCTTCAAGCGGATCCGTCCCCCATTGACTTTACATTGAAAGTCTGGACGGATCCGTCCCAGGCTATTTTCACACTTAGCTTTTTTTTTGCTAATATAATGCAGACGGATCCGTTCTGAACGGAGCCTCCGTCTGCATTATTACGATCGGATCCGTTCAGAACGGATCCGATCGAACGCTAGTGTGAAAGTAGCCTTACATTTGCTTAGTTAGGAACATAGAAAGAATAAAAAAAATAACTCGGATAACCCCTTTTAAGTTCTCTGACCTGTTAGAAATGTCCATGATGTAAACTGTAGTGAAGGTAATTTTGTTACCAATGACTGTGCTTGTGAGTTATAACCTCCCTTCTGGTCCTCAGCTGTGTCATGTGACCAACACACTGACTAACCAACCGAAGATATATAAACCACACATATAATATGAAAAAATGTCTTTATTATAATCAATCCAAATGATATACATAACATCTGTGTGACATGATAAAAACATGGCAGATAAGTGCTATGGGCTATAATCCCCCCCAAGATCTAGGGTAGCATGTACTAAATATATTATACACCTATCAGCTTCTTATAGGTTCTCTAGAAATCGGGAGAGGTGTACCCTAAGTTTCATAATCTTGCCAAATGCTATATATAATGTATTTATTTTGGCCCACTCCACACCACTCCTGGTGCCAAATGGTCTGGACTCTCATTGTATTGTTTGGTGGCCATTTGGCACCAGGAGAGGTGTGGATTGGGCTCGGCATGCATGTTGGTACCTGCATTCCTTGGATATAATGGAGGCCATTTTGGCACCATAGATAACAGAAATTAAAGCAGGCCCAGCATGCATGTGGAACCTACACTCCCTGAATTGTATGGTAGCCGTCATTGCACATAAAGGGTAGTATTTAGTGTTAGGACCCGTCTTGCAGAGATCGCCTTGACGTGCGGCAGACGGGCTCAAATAATTTTGTACAAAATGTATTTGCAAAGTATCTCTAATTATAAGTATAGCATTAGCAATCATTATGCATTGTTGTACTTTATTTGGTTTGCAGAGAGCTCTTGCATTGCATGTTTTGTTTTATATGAAGCTGATAGGTGTATAATATATTTAGTACATGCTACCCTAGATCTTGGGGGATTATAGCTCATAGCACTTATCTGCAACATTTTTATCATGTCACATAGATGTTATGTATATTATTTGGATTGATTTATAATAAAGAAGTTTTTCGTATTATATGTGTGGTTCATATATCTTCGGTTGGTTAGGTGACTATGGTTCCACACATGACCTATTGGCTTATGTTTGTTGTATTTTGGTTTTCCAACACACTGACTCTCCAGATAACTAGCATCTTATCTGTGGACAGGAAGTCAGTTTCTCTTTGTATTCCTATGAGAACCTCAATGTCACTATGAGTGAACAGAGAAGTAACTGACTTCCTGTCCTGTGTCAGTTGGAGAGACAGAGTGTTGGTCACTTGACACAGCTGAGGATCAGAAGGGAGGTTATAGCTCACAAATACAGAATATTACCGTTGCTACAGTTTACATCATGTACCTTTTCTAACAGGTCAGAAAATAAAAGTGTTTGTGGCAGTGCCTTGTTAAGTCATAGCCGATACCTCTTGTCAGTCCGCAGCCCAGTACTTTTTCACTTGTGGCAGAGGACTCCAGCAGGCAGTTCCGTCGCCGGCAATCCGGACGCAAACAAATTCATTAAAATACTGTATCTGTCTCTCCGGTGTCATCCGGAAAAACGGATCCGGTATTATAATTTTTTTGCATTTTTAAAGGTCTGCGTGACTGGAAAGCCGGATCCGTTTTGCCGGAACACTCAATGCCAGATCCGGCACTAATACACTTCAATGTAAATTAATGCCGGATCCAGCATTCCGGCAAGTGTTAAGTATTTTTGGCTGGAGAGAAAACTGCAGCATGCTGAGGTATTTTCTCTGTCCGAAAAACGTAAGAGGGACTGAACTGATGCATCCTGAAAGGAATGCTCTCCATTCAGAATGTATTAGGCTAAAACTGATCAGTTTTTTTTCCGGTATTGAGCTCCTCTGACGGAACTCAATACCGGAAAACAAAAACGCTAGTGTGAAAGTACCCTAATGTGGGTGAATGCGGTGTACTATTCCTGTGTGATGTGCCTGTCTACTTTCTTCCTTGCATCCCTGTTCTCAATTCATGGCCTTTCCTCTTGGCTGGTGCATTGCTGATATGTTTGCAGGCCCCATCTTCCCTGCCAGTCAATATCTAATGGCAGCGAATTAGAATACATAGTTCACATCGGGTCTGGCGGAGATTCTCTAACTGATATCCTTCTGCAGTCCACTGATACCGCGTTGAAAAGCCCTTCTTCCTAATGAATACAGGTGGGAAATGGAGCCAGTGATAGGAATGTGTTGATCTTTATCTTTTATTGATGGTGCCCTTGAAAGTGCTGTTGTGCCGGGGAGTTTTCTTGCATCTTAAAGAAGCACACGGCTTGAGGAAAGCTTTCAGCAGAGCCGGCGACGTAATGGTCATCAGGCAACAATGAAGGTGGTTTCAAGAACAGATGCTTGGCTCAGAATCAATGGGGGGCTCAGTAGGATGAGAGAGGTAGGTGCTTCTATGGTGGCACATTTCACTAGTAGTGATGAGCGGCAGAGGCAATATTTGAATTAGTGATATTTTGGGAAATTTTGGCCGAATAGTCGCCATAAATTTCCGAATTCGTGATCTCCATTCATTATTTACTTGATTGCGCAAATCGGCAATGTAATATATTCACGATAAATTAGCAATTAGCATATTCGTGAATACAAATATATAACACTATATTCTAAATATTCGCAAATTCTCGAAGTGGCGATATTCGTGATTAAAATGTGCGATTCGAATATTTGTGCTCAACACTAGTCACTAGCCATGAGATGCTTGTAACATGCACAGATCAATCACTGCATGGGCAGATCTAGAGAATTCCAGCAAGCAGATCTACTTCCCCTCCAAAGTTATCACTCGAGAAGAACAGGGGGGCACAATAAAGATTTTCCTGCAAGGTTTTTCAGCCAGAAGTGGATTCCAAAGGAAGGACTTATACTTCACCTTTCTGCTGGATCCACTTCTGGCTTTGGCAGGAAAATCTGCCTTAAATGCTCCTTCAAAAAAACTCCTTGTGAACCTATCCTTACAAATAGCTAACTAAGACATCTGCAAATGCCGTCTCACCGGGAAGCAGCTGTCAGAGTCTTGTGACAAGAGCTTTATAAGCTATTTGTTTGAAGTGATTCTTAACAATGATACCAATGCAGAACCTCAAGATTAATGAATATTTCATAATCACGGAGACTTTCCTCCAAGGTATGTCTGCATTTATGTGTCAGTAGAGCATTCAGAAGTAATGTATGGTAATTAAAGCAGAAACAAATGTAAGAAGTGTACGCTGAGGGTAGTCATTTTGGTAAACCTTTATTATAATGTTACTGATTTCCCATAGGGGTTATGTTTTTCAACCAGCAAAGGCTAATATTTAATCACTAAAGCGTTAATTATTTCCATGAATACCAGACCTTGTTAAAAAGCATCCGATTCTTAGTCTTAAAACCTGCCTGAGTTTTCAAATAAAGTTTGAATAATGGCTGTGCTTCTTTGTATAATTATAACTGTGAAGGAATGTTATGTTTGGGCTTCCCTAATGTTTTTTTAGTCATGTTATTCCCAGTTTTAGCTGCGCAGCTAGATGTATTTCTCTCACAAGCACGGGGTGTCTCACTTCTGTGGAATAATCCAACACTGTACTGCTTTGACGTCCTTTCCTTTACTTCCCACTATGTTTTTAGCTAATGACTGTGCTTCTTTGTACAGTTATAACTATGAAGGAATGTTATGTTTGGGCTCCCCTAATGGTTTTTCAGTCATATTATTCCCAGTGGGAAGAAACCTATCAATTATCATCCGGAGCCGCGGCCAGGGAGTAGCTTCAAACTCCTCTCTTATCAAGGGTGTGCACTTTGGGCTTCGGCAGGTCAATACTGACTGTCATCACGGCATTGGCAGATTGTTGAAATCAGAGGGTCTGTCACTGCACTCAGTGAGGACAATATAGTGCAGCTGACAGGTTCCCTTTTAAAGGGATTGAAAGGGACCCATAGATATACATAGAAATATACATGAACTTTCAGGGCAGTTGGGGTACTTAAGAATATAATCTGACTGCTAATTGAAGTAAATTGGCCCCACAATGAGTTTTGGAAAATTAATTTATCTCTATGCAGCAATCATCGTCTCTGTATTGGGACGAACGATCCCCACTGTGATTGTTTGTCCCCATATGGATTCCTTGTTTTCCTGCAGCATCTCACCGTTTGTGCAACTGGAAAAATGGAAACATGCGACCACCCGACAAACGCTTGTGCTTGTTCGGCTACTTTCACACTAGCGTTAATATTTTCCGATATTGAGATCCGTTATAGGCTGAAAATGAATTATCAATGGGGACAAAACGGAACGGAACAGAACAGAATGCTCCAAATTGCATTTCATTACGTTTTCATACTGGAGAGCAAACCGCAGCTTTCCGTCCTGGGATGCGGAGCAAGACCATGGTCCAAGTCAATAGGGACAGATCCGTTTTCTCTGACACAATCTGCCTCAATAGAAAACGCATCCGTCCCCCATTGACTTTCAATTGTGTTCATGACGGATCTGTCTTGGGTATGTTAAAGATAATACAACTGGATCCGTTCATAAGGGATGCAGATGGTTGTATTATCAGTAACTGAAGCGTTTTTGCCGTTGGTTGAGGGTTCATATTGGTGAGCCATCAATATCTGATCACCCATCATCCTTGCCAGTCAGCAGTTTTAGAGAAGCTTAAGTGCAGCACTACTACCATTGAAGTAGGTGGGAGCAGCGCTGTAGATACATCCTCCTTCAATGGAGCTGTGTAGTTCTGCCGCCGACTTCCAGCCCTGGAGCTACCCTGGGATAGCAGGGGGTATTCCCATCTCAGACAATGGGTCCATATTGCTAGGATATGCGCCCATTGTCTGATAGGTCTGTGGGACCCACACCTACCCGAGAACGGAGCCCCGAAAGTTGTGGAGGGTGCACTGCCCATGCGCAGCTGCCCTCCATTCATTTCTATAGGGCCACCGAAAGTAGCCGAGCGTTGGATCGGCTACTTCTTTCGGCCCCATAGAAATGAATGGGAGTGGTGGCCTTCCTATTTAGTACTATGGAGACAGCGCTTGGTTGTGGTTGGACTCCAGCCACGACCATCTGCTCTCCGTTCCCGGTGTAACTGTGTGTCACGGACATTCCTGTGGCAGGAGAACGGTGAGACTGGCAACACGTGGTTTGATCTGACATGTTTTCCGTTTGGATCAAATTACGTCTGTGTTGTTTCTGGTTGTTGGCTGAGTTCCTAGTGCTTCCATTGCTCTTTTGAAGTCGAGTCTTTCCTTCCCCTTTTGTATTTTGTTTGGGTTCTGTGTGTTACATTTCCCTATTGTTTGTATTAGGCCTGAAGGAGACTCCTGTTCGTCGTCCTTTTTGGAGGAACAGGTAGTCTCATCCCTGCCATTAGTACCAGGGTCCTATAGGGCTTGATAGGACTCTAGGTATTTTTGCGTACGAACTCACCCAGAGGTGGGACCTGCACCTATTAGACAATGGAGGCATATCCTAGCAATATGCCCCCATTGTCTCAGATGGGGATACCCCTTTAAATCTTACTTGGCCGATATTGCTGTATGCATTCTCTGCAGGAGCAAAATGTTACCCTCTCTGCCGAGACAGATGGAGCTAGATGATATCCAGGGCATTTACTTCATCGCAGTTCAAAAAAATTAAACTTGTGGAAGCTTTAAAGAGGATCTTGCACCTCTCCTGTCTTGTGTATTTCCTATGAAATCAACAGTTGTTTTTTCAGAACTGTTTCTGTTGGCCGTCTTACCAGATGGGACGAGGAACGCTGTTCTAAAGGTCGATATGGGTTCCTGAGGGGGGAACCTGCATCTACTAGAGATTTATGGTATATCCTGTGTTTGAAATGGGAATAACCCTTTAACCGCCTCCGGACCGCCTAACGCAGATGTGCGGTCTGGAGGCGGCAGCGCTGCGCAGAGTCACGCATATACGCGGCATCTCGCGAGACGCGAGATGACGCGCTTTGCCGGCCCGCGCATGCGCAGTTCGGGCCGGCATTTCGTCAAGGGGGGGTCGCGTCATCAGCTTGCCAGCCAATGATCGCGGCTGGCAAGCTGATGATTTTTAAAAAATCCAATGAGAAGCCAGATAACAGATCATATTAGTAAATATGATCTGTTATATGGCTGCCCTGCTCCTCTGCTGGTCCTTTTCGTCGGTTGGATCCAGCAGAGGAGCAGGCTTCACAGTGAGTAGCACCAACAGTACATACTTAGCCCCAGATCACCCCCTGCACCCCAATTAACCCTTTGATCACCCCTTTGATCGCCCCTGTCAATCACTAGTGAAAGGAAAAAAGTGATCAGTGCAAACTGTCCCTTTTTTTTTTCACTGGTATTGACCGTTAGGTTTTAGGATAGTTTAGGCCCCTTGGTTAGGTAGTTTAGGGATCGGTTAGCGCCCAGCCCACCGCACCGCAGTCACTGATTCGCTGATTAGCGTATCGCTAATCAGCATTTGTACTTTTATAGTATCTGGAAGTGATCAAAACTGATCACGGTCAGATCTATAATAGTATTAGTGTCACTTTAGTTCGCCCTCCACCCAAAACGCAGTGTTTGCCCGATCAGGCCTGATCGGTCGCCCACACCCGCCCCACTTTACACGCGCTGCAGCGATAAAAAAAAAAATCAGTTTTGATATTTTTTATCAACCGCAGCGGCCTCCGGTACTTCGCTAGCCTCCCCTTTGTAAGACAGGCTTGCTTTTTTCTTGGGTAGTCTCAGGGAATACCCCTAAATTTAGTTGCCCAAATGTCAAACAGGGGGTATTCTTCTGAAGAGTCCTACAGGCTTCTGACCCAGTCGGATGAGGAATGGGAACCCTCATCTGATGAATCTAGCGGGTCAGAATACGAACCTGTAGAAAGCAGTGGCTCTCTGATCCAAAGCTCGGACGAGGAGGCTGAGGTCCCTGATAGCACCAGGCGTACCCGGCCCCGTGTCGCTAGACCACCGGTTGCGCAGCATCCGCTTCAAGAGCGGCAGAGTGGGGCTGGTGCTGTCAGATTACGTGGTGAGGCATACACCAGCAGCGCAGCCCTCCCTGGACCTAGTACCAGCACTGCCGTACAACCTGGCGAGCACCAGAAGGGCAGTTGAAGCTGGTACGGTGGCACGAGCAGTAGTGACCCCGTCGCAGCCACCGCAAAGACGGGCCCGTAGAGCCCCTAGAATCCCAGAGGTGCTGGCAAACCCTGATTGGCAGTCCCCAACTTCAGCCGCACCTGTAGTTTTCCCTTTCACTGCCCAGTCTGGAGTTCGGGTTGAGACAGCTCAGATCGGTTCGGCCCTGGGATTTTTTGAGCTGTTCTTGACTGCGGAGCTCTTAGACATAGTTGTGGCCGAAACAAACAGGTATGCCACACAATTTCTAACCGCCAACCCGGGAAGCTATTATGCCCAGCTTTTCCGGTGGAAACCAGTCCAAGTTTCTGAAATTAAAACTTTTCTGGGCCTTCTCCTCAACATGGGTCTAACTAAAAAGCATGAATTGCGGTCATATTGGTCCACAAACCCAATTCATCACATGCCCATGTTCTCTGCTGCTATGTCCAGGACACGTTTTGAGGCCATCCTGCACTTTAGCGACAACACCGCCTCCCGTCCCAGAGGCCACCCTGCTTTTGACCGGCTCCACAAAATTCGGCCCCTCATAGACCATTTCAACCTGAAATTTGCAGATTTGTATACCCCAGAGCAAAACATCTGCGTAGACGAGTCCCTGATACATTTTACCGGGCGCCTTGGCTTCAAACAATACATCCCAAGCAAGCGCGCCCGGTATGGGGTCAAATTGTATAAGCTCTGTGAAAGTGCCACAGGCTATACCCACAAATTTCGGATCTATGAGGGAAAAGATCAGACCCTGGAGCCGGTCGGTTGCCCTGACTACCTGGGGAGCATTTGGAAGACAGTCTGGGACTTGGTGTCACCCTTATTCGGCAAGGGGTACCATCTTTATGTGGACAATTTCTACACAAGTGTGGCCCTCTTTAGGCATTTGTTTCTAGAACGGATTGGCGCCTGTGGCACAGTCGCGCGGACTTCCCCCAACGGCTCGTTACCACCTGTCTTGCAAGGGGGCAGAGGGCCGCATTGTGTAACGAAGAACTGCTCGCGGTGAAATGGAGAGACAAGCGTGACGTTTACATGCTCTCCTCCATTCACGCAGACACGACAATACAAATTGAGCGAGCAACCCGTGTCATTGAAAAGCCCCTCTCAGTCCACGACTATAACCTTCACATGGGAGGGGTGGACTTCAATGACCAGATGTTGTCTCCGTATTTAGTTTCCCGCAGAACCAGACGCTGGTATAAGAAGGTGTCTGTATATTTAATTCAATTGGCTCTGTATAATAGTTTTGTTCTCTACAGTAAGGCTGGGAGAACTGGATCCTTCCTCAAATTTCAGGAAGAGATCATCGAGAACCTCCTGTACCCAGGAGGTTCCGTGAGCCCCATCCACCAGTGTAGTTAGCCGTCTACACGAGCGATATTTCCCCAATGTCGTTCCTGGTACCTCAACCCAACCGTCACCCCGAAAAAGATGTCGTGTCTGTAGCAGGAGTGGAATAAGGCGTGACACCCGCTATTTCTGTCCTGACTGTCCTGACCACCCTGCCCTATGCTTTGGAGAGTGTTTCCGGAAGTACCACACACAGGTACACCTAGCATAGGGATCATCTCACCAGGACAGGCACACAGGGCTATTAGGGCCCATTCACTCACAGCTGCTGCAAACCTCTCCTTTCACCTGGGACAAAGTGCATAACGCACTTCGCCACATCTTTGGGCGATTTGCGCTTTGCACATTGACCCATGGGGAAGGAGAGGTTTGTTCTATAAAGGTGTAAAAAAAAAAAAAAAAACAGTAAGCAAAAAGGTTAATGTTTAGTTCAAAAAGTTTAAGTTTATATGTTCTTTTCCAAAGTTAATAAAATTATTACGTTGTGGCCTGTTTTTTTTTTTTTTTGTTTTTTTTTACCTTCCAGGTGGACCAACCGATCGACTAGCTGCAGCACTGATGTGCATTCTGACAGAAGCATTGCGCTGCTGTCAGATTACACGCAAGTCGGTGTATGCGGCGCTGCAAGATGAGATTTCTACTCTGCAGTGACAGATACGTTTGCCAAGGCATACGAGCTGAGGAGGAGGCGGCGTTCCTATGTTTTGGCAAACACTTTGTATATAAAAAAATAAAAATAAAATCCCGGCAATGATTTATTCATCCACATCGATTGATGTGAATGGAGAAATCTGGTTTGCCAGGGCATACGAGGTAAGTGGGTATGGATGTTGGGCGGAGCTCCTATGTCCTGGCAGACGCCTTTCCCCTCCTTTTTTTTTTTTTTTGGGCAGAGATTTTTTCATCCACATTGATCGATGCGAATGAAGAAATCTGTGCCGTTCATTTTTTTTCTTTCAGCCCAGAGGCTGAACGGAAAAAAAAAATCTCATTACCTGTATGCACAATATAAGGAGAATAGCAGAAACTCCTAATGCTGGCCATACATGTAATGATTGTGGAGACCCTCAAATGCCAGGGCAGTACAAACACCCCACAACTGACCCCATCTTGGAAAGAAGACACCCCAAGGTATTTGCTGAGGGGCATATTGAGTCCATGAAAGATTTAAATTTTTGTCCTAAGTTAGCGGAAAGTGAGACTTTGTGAGAAAAAAATAAAAATAAAAAATTTCAGCTAACTTATGCCAAAAAAATAAATTTCTATGAACTTGCCAGGCCCCTCATTGAATACCTTGGGGTGTCTTCTTTCCAAAGTGGGGTCACATGTGGGGTATTTATACTGCCCTGGCTTTTTAGGGGCCCTAAAGCGTGAGAAGAAGTCTGGGATCCAAATGTCTAAAAATGCCCTCCTAAAAGGAATTTGGGCACCTTTGCGCATCTAGGCTGCAAAAAAGTGTCACACATGTGGTATCGCCGTACTCAGGAGAAGCTGGGGAATGTGTTTGGGGTGTCATTTTACATATACCCATGCTGGGTGAGATAAATATCTTGGTCAAATGCCAACTTTGTATAAAAAAATGGGAAAAGTTGTCTTTTGCCAAGATATTTCTCTCACCCAGCATGGGTATATGTAAAATGACACCCCAAAACCCATTCCCCAACTTCTCCTGAGTACGGCGATACCAGATGTGTGACACTTTTTTGCAGCCTAGGTGGGCAAAGGGACCCACATTCCAAAATGCACCTTTCGGATTTCACCGGTCATTTTTTACAGATTTTGATTGCAAACTACTTCTCACACATATGGGCCCCTAAATTGCCAGGGCAGTATAACTACGCCACAAGTGACCCCATTTTGGAAAGAAGACACCCCAAGGTATTCCGTGAGGGGCATGGCGAGTTCCTAGAATTTTTTATTTTTTGTCGCAAGTTAGTGGAATATGAGACTTTGTAAGGAAAAAAGAGAAAAAAAAAAAATCATCATTTTCCGCTAATTTGTGACAAAAAATAAAAAATTCTAGGAACTCGCCGTGCCCCTCACGGAATACCTTGGGGTGTCTTCTTTCCAAAATGGGGTCACTTGTGGGTAGTTATACTGCCTTGGCAATTTAGGGGCCCAAATGTGTGAGAAGTACTTTGCAATCAAAATGTGTAAAAAAAAATGGCCTGCAAAATCCGAAAGGTGCACTTTGGAATATGTGCCCCTTTGCCCACCTTGGCTGCAAAAAAGTGTCACACATCTGGTATCGCCGTACTCGAGGGGCATGGCGAGTTCCTAGAATTTTTTGTCGCAAGTTAGTGGAATATGAGACTTTGCAAAAAAAAAAAAAAAAAATCATCATTTTCCGCTAACTTGTGACAAAAAATAAAAAGTTCTATGAACTCACTATGCCCATCAGCGAATACCTTAGGGTGTCTACTTTCCGAAATGGGGTCATTTGTGTTTTTTTTTTTTTTTTTTTACTGTTTGGGCATTGTAGAACCTCAGGAAACATGACAGGTGCTCAGAAAGTCAGAGCTGCTTCAAAAAGCGGAAATTCACATTTTTGTACCATAGTTTGTAAACGCTATAACTTTTACCCAAACCATTTTTTTTTGCCCAAACATTTTTTTTATCAAAGACATGTAGAACAATAAATTTAGCGAAAAATTTATATATGGATGTCGGTTTTTTTTGCAAAATTTTACAGCTGAAAGTGAAAAATGACATTTTTTTGCAAAAAAATCGTTACATTTTGATTAATAACAAAAAAAGTAAAAATGTCAGCAGCAATGAAATGCCACCAAATGAAAGCTCTATTAGTGAGAAGAAAAGGAGGTAAAATTCATTTGGGTGGTAAGTTGCATGACCGAGCGATAAACGGTGAAAGTAGTGTAGTGCAGAAGTGTAAAAAGTGGCCTGGTCATTAAGGGGGTTTCAGCTAGCGGGGTTGAAGTGGTTAAAGGGAACCTGTCACCTCCAAAAGTGATATAAAACTGCCAGCATTACCTTATAGCAGCCCCCAGTCTGTTATTGATCATGTGTGTGAGCCAGAAATTCGATAATCCATACTTGAGAAAAACGCTTTATTAATCTCTATGAGCTCTGTTTCCTGTGAGCTTGAAGTCAAGGGGGCAGCGGCCTCCTTGCTTCAAATCAAGCAAAGCCCGCCTCACCCGTCCCCTCTTGACTGTGATTTACATATTTTCTATTCCTTAGAATTGCTCAAGTCTGGCGCCTGCGCTGTGCGCCCCTTGTGACTGCATGATCCCGTCTCGGGCTACTGCAGTCAGCCGGGCATAATTTTCTCACTGCGCATGCACCGGCAAAAATCAGCGCTCGCGCCGGCTAAGTATATTCACATCGTAATCATTGGCTGCATGAGCAGGAAAACTCAAGCCAGTGGTCACGCTCCGCCCCTGACCCCCACCAGAAACTCAGGTAGTAATTTGTTAGTCTGGGCCAGAAACGTTATATAAGCCCAAGATGGGTTAAATGGACTACACTTATCTCTAAACCGATTATACAATCATAAATGTATAGGACACAGTAAGAAAACAAAATAAATAAATAAAAAACACCCTGTGCCAGCCCTGACAACATCAATAAAGATCTACCCTCATCATCTTCCTAAGGGTACATGTACGCGGCCGTCGTGCGTCCGTTCCGTGCATTGGGGACCGCAATTTGCGGTCCCCAATGCATGGGCAACATCCAGGCAGTGGCTCGGACCCATTCAACTTGAATGGGTCAGTGGTCTGTCAGTACCGCAAAAAAGTAGTGCTTCCGAGGTTCTGTTCTTCATCTCCGGAATTGCAGACCCATTAGGTCCCCATCCGTGTGCAGAGTGCACACGGCCGTGTGCATATAGCCTTATAATGTAAATAACAGTAGTTGGGCCTCATTCACACGACCGGAACGGGCGGCCTATTATAGAAATGCCTATTCTTGTGTTCAAAACAGACAAAAATAGGACATGCTTTATCACTTTGGCCGGGCCACGGAATGAAGCAAAGGATGCGGACAGCTACTCCAGTGTTCTCATGGCAACTTCTTTTTCCTCACTCAGATAGGCATTCATTTTCATCCACAAGTTGTCATGTCGCTGCCTGAAGGCCACTATACAAGGGAGCCATTTGTTTTTATGTATTTGCTACTTGTATAATGCAGGCGTCCAGTGTTTGATACCCGGTAATTGAATGAAAACCCTGAGTTGGTAGCAATCTTTTCTTCGGGAGAAGCTGCTGATAAATCGAATGTGAAATGATGTAAAACACCAAGGTCGGGCGGCATCTTCCGGAATCGTTTCTTTTGTGCCATCTTCTGATAACACTATGTATAACAGCTCATTTCATGTAAAATAATGAACAGATCGCCTTCCCGTCTATCCTCCTGGCAGGGGGCTGATGCGAGCCTGTGCTTCTTGTGGCACAGATTATCGCTAGCTCCCTGCTGCGCTGTTGTTCATTATGTTTTCGCCGCTTGCTTCGTAGCAAGTCTTCAGTTTTAGAGAAACTAATTGGAAGCGCTGTATAAGAATACATGAGCCAGCCAAAGTAAGCTTTTCTGGGATAGTTACAAACAGAATTTAAGAACTACTGTATGCATCTTTGTCATCCAGATCTCCCTAAAGGCTATTAACTAAGGCTGACCATACACATGAGATAAATGTTGACCAACCATCTAAGAGGTGTGGGGGCCTCCAGCAGGGAGAACAATCAGACGGTAGACTTTCATGGTGCCTGATCCTTTTGTTGTCACACTAGCGCTAAAATGTTCTTAACGGGACCCCCCCTCTACAGGAACCACCTGCCAGAGTTCATCGCATTAGGCATAGCCGGAAAATGCCGGAGAACCGCCAGGCCCCGTTGACTATAATGGGATCCAGCTGGTTTCCTGCATTAGTGCCAAGATTCAGCCGGACAAATACCAGTGAAAGCAAAAAAAAATTTGTCCGGCCGAATCCCGGCACTAATGCTAGAAACAGGCTGGATCTCTCCCGGATCTCATTATAGTCAATGGGCTCAGGTGGGGAAAGGTAGTGTCCAGCTATGCTGGTTACTATGAGCTCTGGCAAGCTGTTCTTCTACTGAAACAGCCTGAAATTACATTTTAGCGCTAGTGTGAAACATTTATATGGTGAGGCCTGGAGAGACGACTATTCAGTAGACCGTTATGTTAAATGTATGGCCAACTTAAAGGGAATCTGTCACCTAGTTTTACCCTATAGAGCTGCGGACATGCACGGATAGATCTCCACATGCGCAGTTCGTTCACTGAAGTTGATGCCCGCAAAGGGAACGAACACCTTGCCAGGCACTGCGCTTGCGCATTGCGAGATTACGGCACTGTAACTTCGTGAGCAAAGAGGAGATTCCTGGATACAGGCGGTGCTGGGCCCCTTAACTGTAAGTAACCACGCCTTGGGCATCTTGGCTAATTTACATATCAAAATTATTTTTTAAAAGAAATAAAACCACACAGCCCTATGGGACAGGTATATTGCGGACATGCTAGCGGAGATCTATCCGTGCATGTCTCTATAGGCTAAAACTAGGTGACAGAATCCCTTTAGGAATGCCAATAACTAATAAACTAATAGGGCTTTTTGTTTGTTTTACAGCTCTTTATGCCTTCCTATTTTCAGTTCAACCCATTGCCACCTCGTTCTTTCTTCTTTTTCGCTTGTATTTGCTCGATCACGTCCCTCCACCCCTTCCCCCATCACCGTCCCCTCCCTCATGTTTCCTTGTTCCTTTCCCTTCTTTTCTTCTTGCCATTCCTTGATAGCTTTTTACTAGTGCAACAGCTGTGTAACTAAGGAAAAGTTCTGTCAGGAAGAACGTGGAGGAGATCTACTAATACAAATGCTCCAGAATTCTGGCTTAAGCCTCATGCACACGACCGTTGTTTGGGTCGTGTGCATTTTACAGATCTCACGCGGACCCATTCTTTTCTGTGGTTCTGCAAAATAAAAAAAATGCCTGCTTGCATCCATGAGGCCGTTCCGCAAATTATAGAGCATGCCCTGTTGTCCGTTTGGGGACAAGAATAGGCAGTTCTATTATGAAAGTTCAGCATGCACACAGCTTGTATCTATCTTTTGCAAACCACAAAATATTTCCGGGCATGTGCATGTGGCCTAAATTTGCGCCTACCAAAATGCTGTGCATGCTTTGCACCACATTTATTAAAGATTTAAGACCCTGTTTTGCATTCGTACAACAAGGTTCATTGCCTACGGGGAAGTGGATATGGTCTGTAAAATGCTTAGGCTACATGCACATGACCGTTGTGTGTTTTGCGGTTGACAAATTGCAGATTCGCAAAATGTGTAATTTGTGGAACGGCACGGACAACCATTAATATAACTGACTATTCTTGTCTGCAAAACGGACAAGAATAGGACAGGTTATATTTTTTTTGCGGACCACTGAACGGAGCAACGGATGCGGACAGCACACTGAGTGCTGTCCGCATCTTTTGCGGCCCTATTGAAGGGAATGGGTCCGCACCTGAGCCGCAAAAACTGTGGCTCGGATGCGGACCAAAACAACGTTTGTGTGCATGTAGCCTTAGGCCTCCTGCACACGAACTTGTGTGCCCCGTGGCCGTGCTGCGGCCCGCAGGGTCACAATGCACGAACACCGACCGTGGGGCAGCAACAGCGAATCGCAGACCCATTCACTTTAATGGGTCCACGATCTGGCCGTTCCGCAAAAAGATAGGACATGTTCTATCTTTTTGCGGAACGGAAGTATATGACGAAACCCCATGGAAGCACTCCGTAGAGTTCCATTCCGCATCTCCGAATTTTTGGACCCATTGAAGTGAATGGGTCCACATCCGTGATGTGGAATGCACACGGAACGGTGCCTGGACATATTCCCATTTGAACTGTGTCCCCTGATGAGCTAGTGCCTGATTGGCACAGTGAAACACGTTGGAACGTAGCGGGAACTAAGGGTACATTCACACTAGCAGTTTTCTTTTCCGGCATAGAGTTCCGTCCTAGGGGCTCTATAACGGAAAAGAACCGATCAGGCATATCCCCATGCATTCTGAATACAGAGGAATCCGTTCAGGATGTCTTCAGTTCAGTCATTTTGACTGATCAGGCAAAAGATAAAACTGCAGCATGCTATGGTTTTATCCCCGGCGAAAAAAACTGACGGCTTGCCTTTTCTTTCATAGGAATGTATTAGTGCATTCAAAATACTGGAATGCCGGATCCGTACTTCCAGTCTGCGCATGCGCAGACCGAAAAAAAAAGGTGAGAGAAATAAATGCCGAATCTGGCATTTCAATGCATTTTTTTGACTGATCAGGCATTTTTAAGACTGATCAGGATCCTGATCAGTCTTACTAATGCCATCAGTTGGCATATGTTTTGCTGGATCCGGCAGGCAGTTCCGGCGACGAAACTGCTTGCCGGATAACTCTGCCGCAAGTGTGAAAGTAGCCCAAGTGGATATATCTGTTAAAAATATTTATTATATCGTTTTATATTTTTCGAAGTGTAATATATCTAAGGATTGCTATTTAGTAAGGTGTGACTAATAGAACCTAATGACTTGGACCTGATTACTGGACATCTATAAGCATTTTGGTACTATGGTAATGTTATTCTTTTTTGTGTCAGGAGGTTCTTGATACGGCATCGCCCCTATCGGGGCGGCTATTCCGTTCTTAGGTAGGGACCCAATAAGAATAGGGATTATATTTCCTCCTCTTCTACACAGTACTGAATTTCCTGTGGGTTATAGGAGGTGATACTATTACTTTTTAGAATCTGTAGAGTTGGGAAACGGTGAAAAAATCTTCATAGGGTAAAAATTCTTGTCCAATCCCCAGGAAACATTATTATATTTTTTATTTGCATGTAAAATACTGTATATTTAGCAGTGAAAGTGAATTATTAGTAGAGCAGAAATTAATTTTTCATGGTTGAATAAAGGATCACATAAATCGGCAAGCTGTTTTACCATGTAGAATTATTCCAATGCATCTTCTGCTAAACTTCTCTAAATTGAAGGCAATGAGCCGGTCAATGTCAAGAGAACAGCTCTCAAGAACAAGATGCTATTTTTTTTCCCGTCTTAGCTCCATGCCGGGGAAAATAAAAGTCTACGAAAAACAAACTGACACAAACCTTTAGGAAAACACATTTTTTGATGGACATTTTTTCTTTGAAAATGAAAACAATAGCTATAATGAGCTCCTACTTCTCCATACGGCTTGATTCGGTTAGTGGTTTGACAATAGGTATTTTAATATTTCTTCCTTGGTATATCAATTTAATCTTACCTCTGCCGGCACTGTGGTTCCAATGTGGGTTTTCTTTAAACACATTTTCTATGGTTGCCCTGTGCTTTCTCAACTTTGATTAGAGGTCCAGAGAATTGCCTACTGCCATGTCATCTTCTCTTAGCCCAGAGTTCTTCTTTCTTTATCCTTGCACTCTCCCTTAAGGCCGCTTTTATACTGCCCAAACATCGGACAGATAATCGTTAACAAGCGATAAAGGATAAAGCTAGTGTAAAGGTGGTGCTGATTACGTGATGGACAAGGGAAACGCTCATTCATAGGGTAATATGATTGTTGGTGTGGTCTCCTAAATGAACTTTGCGGCAGCAGATCGTGCCACCTAAACATTACTCTGCTGCTGGCAAACATTGATTCTGTCTGACGATGAGTGATGGCATTAGCGTTCACTATTCCCTATTCTGTGGAGGAGATCACTGCATGTAAACGCAGCGGTCTCCTCACGGACAACCAGGCAATTGCTGGGAAGGAACACTTCCTTCCTTACAGTCATCTGCTCAATTGTAAAGCATTGTAAAGGGGCCTTTAGGCTCTTTTCTCAGACACGAGGTCATGCTTTCTCTGACCGTTCCTCAATCTTTGTATACACCTAGTCCTGTGATGGCTAACCTCCGGCACTGTGGTAAAACTACGGCTCCCAAGATGCACACTTGCTTGGCTGTTCTCAGAACTCCATAGACATTAATGGAGCATGCTGGTAATCGTAATTTCACCTCAGCTGGAGTGCCGGAGGTTAGCCATCACTGGCCTTGTCCCACTGGGTGGCAGACCATTCTTCATTATGGAATTTGCTTGATAGGCATGCATTCCTTGGCTCATCCTGCGTGTCAATGACATGTATGATAGAGATGACTGTCTGGCTTAGTTCATTAGCTAAGTCAGCCCCCTTTTCTCTCTCTGAGTTGTCTGTGATGGAGAAGGGGGCTGACTTGGTTAATGGACTGTGCCAGTCGGCCAGCCCCATAATATATCTCACCAAAAATTCTGTAGGAGGAGGAAGCTAGCTGCCTCCTAATGCTGTCGCAGAATGTCACAGCTTTTAATTTCCCTTTTTTTTCTAATCCGTTTTTATTTTCTAATTGCAGATTTATTTATTCTATTTTTGTGGACATGATTATGGGGGCGGCCATCTTGCCTGAGCTGTTCTTAGCAGCATTTATAAAGCATTTTAAAAAATTGCTTTACGGCAGCCCCAAGGGCCATAGACACAATGGATGGGAGGGGACCTCACTGACTTGTATGGCAGAGTCTTCTAGGCATGCTCTGTGATCTGTGCAGAGACCATTGTACAAGGAAGGAGTAGATAAGCTCTGACAGTCACCTATTGTGAATGGTGGATCCTGTCTTATGTCATTCTAATTACATCTGTAATGATATCACCTCTGTGTATAGATAAACAGGGAACAGCTGTAAAGTTTTCTGTACAGACCAAGAAGTGACGCCTATCAGGCTTTTTGGCCACAGCGAAAACTGCAGGGTTTTATGGTTATTGTTTCAATATAGATATTGACATGGAAAATTAAAAATAACTTCACCAAAAATTATTAAAAAATATTTTAAACATAAAAACATGATTTAAGCAGTAGGTCATTTCTGATGACAATTTTCCTTTAAGACATCCTGCAAACTTTCAGGACATTTGGAGATACCTGCAGCTTTAAAAAAAACGTTATATCCAATTTTAGCACAAATTAACTTTTTTGCCGTCAAACAACCCTTTTGGCCAGTTAATATAAGATGAGATTCCTCAGTGGTTGATACCTTTTAATGGCTAATTGAAAAGATGACGACACAATTGCAAGCTTTCAAGGCTACTTGGGCCTCTTCATCAGGGGTCTCTTAAGACAGTATCTGAAGATTAACATATTTATTCACCAGTTTCCCTGCTCCAGTGATTCCCTTTTGTTTTTCTGTTCGGGTGTATAACAGACATTTCTTCTGCAGCCGTCCCTGGTTGATTATTACCTGACCTCCGCCGCACCCTGGTCATGAAAAGCTGTATACAGTATGTCTTGGGTATACATGACAGTAAATGTATTTGGGTGAGTTAATGTAAAACACCACTGCCATTATAAATTCATATTAAATCATAAAAAAGGGGACAGCATTCACGTTTCTTGTATTGTAATATTGGCAAATGGTAGAGGACATTAAATGTAGCATATAGCAGGAGCTTCAAGGTGCTAATGTAGAAAAAAGAATACAATATACAGTATTACCAGGTATAAACCATCTGCATCCATCAAAACTGTTGTGTAGAAAATAAATGTGTGACAACCCCTCATATGCCATCAATGTTGTGACAACATTATGTTCCTGCACTGGGGCGGACTGGGATCTTAAAGTGGCCTTGGAAAAAAAATGTAATAGTGGCCGCCTTAGCCACAGTATTTTAAAGGGGTTCAACACTTTTTTTTTTTTTTTATTACAGATGATGTATCCTTTGGTCAAGTCATCAGCATCTGATCGGCAGGAGTCCTACACCCGGGATAGAGGATACATCATCAGTAATTTACAATAAAACGAAAAGTGTAGAATCTCTAACTGTATTTAACCACACACACACATGTTCTTTACACTTAGTAATTTAGTCACAAGGAGCATTGGAGATGGATAAAGAGTCAGCATTGTATTCGATATTTGCTCCTGTAAAAATATTTGTTATTAATATGTCTAATATATAAACTGAGTTGTCGAGATGAGATACATCAGATTCTGCTATATACAGCTTTTATATTTAAACATCAGAAATCCTCTCTCAAATGTATCAAAATCTGGGGTCTGTGGTGCAACTTGCCGCAGACACATTAGTCTCCACCACGACTTTGCCAAGCAAAAGTACCGTATTTTTCGCCCTCTAAGACACACCGGCCCATAAGACGCACCTAGATGAGGACAATAAGAAAACAAATATTTGTCATTAGACCTCAGGTCAGGCCCCCATTGTTAATCAGACCTCAGATGACAGCCCTATTTAGACCCCCAATGTTAATAAGACCTCAGCTCAGACCCTAATGTGAATGACCCACAATCATACCTCAGATAAGAGCTCCATGCCCCTCATGAGCCCACATATCAGCCCCCATGCCTCTCATCAGCCCCCATATGCCTCTCATCAACCCCCATAGCCATATTTCAGCCCCCATATCAGCTCCCATAGGCATATTTCCGCTCCCATTGCTATATTTCAGCATCCATATCAGCCTCCATTGCTATGTTGCAGCCCCCATGCCTCTCATCAGTCACAGAACACAAAAAAAACAAAAAAAAAACCTCTCCTACCGGACGCTGCTGCTCCTCTCCTCCAGCGTGATCCTCTTCATCCTGCCTCTGGCTGTGGTGTGAACTCGCGTGCACAGCGTGAAGTCACAGAGCGCCCTCATGCCGTGCGCAGCTACTGCACAGCTGAGGGCCAAGGACCAGGAAGCGGTGAGTACAGAGTCTTCACCGCTTCCCAGTCCTCCGGGACTAATGAGTGCTTCAATAATGGAAGCGCTCATTAGTATTCACCCCATAAGACACAGGGACATTTCCCCCCACTTTTGCGTCTTATGGGGTGAAAAATACGGTATGTGCACAGGTGACTGAACATATCCCTTATCACCTTTCCATAGAGAATATGTTATGATCCTGCTCTTAGTTTTTATAGATAGTGCTCATATTTGAAAGGTCTAATGTTGGGCTTTTGTAAATTTAGCCCTCTATGATTTTAAAAGGGGTTTCCAGGGCTTAAAACTGGTTCTCAGGGAATAATGATTTTAGTGGACAAGAATAGGCAATTCTATGGGGGTGCCGGCCGGGTGTATTGCGGATCCGCAATACACTACGAACGTGTGAATGGACCCTAATAGTGCGATATAGAAAACTATGAACAAAAGCAGCCTAGTAAGATTGTTATCCTTTGTTACAATTCTTAGGTAATTTTAGTCTGAGAGATGCACCATCCAGTCTGGCACATAGTGCCTACAGAAGAACTACAAGCGTAGGGGCTCAGTAGACACGTAAAGCATATCCCTCCTTTAAAACATGTCCACAATGTGTTGTGACAATACAGTAAGATAAAAGCGTGTGCTTGTCAGTTCAATGCAAAGAAAGAGCTGTAAAGTCGCGCCTGAGCAGGATTGAAGAACACAAAAACATATTCTTTAGCATATGCTGGGGTTCTTTTCAGGAATATGTGGCATCTTGAGGTGAGCCAAACCAAAGCTCAGTTTCTGGATTAATCCTGCTGCTACTTATCCAGGCCATTCTGATTGTTTTCATATAAAAATACCAAATTTGCAAGAACTTTTGGAGAAATTTTCAAATTTCTATTTTTCTACTTTTAAAATAGATAATAATACCTCCAAAAATAGTTATTACTTTACATTCTCAATAGGTCAACTTCGTGTTTGGGTCATTTTTTAAATGACATTAAATTTTTTGGGGACGTTAGAAGGCTTAGAAATTTAGAAGCAAATTTAGAAGCAAAACCCAATTTTTTAAGGACCAGTTCAGTTCAGGACCAGTCGCTTTTGTGGGGCTTACATATTAGAAACCACCCATAAATCACCCCATTTTAGAAACTACACCCCTCAAGCTATTCAAAATTGATTTTACAAACTTTGTTAACCCTTTCGGTGTCCAATGAGAATTTTTTTTTAGCAGAAATTTTAATCCATTTAAAGTCTGTGCATAATACAGACTTTGGACACTTTGTAGTGTAGGAATTTCCAAATTGACTCGAATAGCTTCTGAGTTATGGTCTTACTGTAAATTGGAGTCTGGTAGAAAATGTCCGAACTCCAATATTATCTAACGTTTGGCTTCTTTACAACGCCCATATGCAACACGAGTTCCCCAAAACTTTATCATCTCTGCTGCACTTACTGGGGTTCAACTTAGGGGTCTAGTGTATGGCAATGTAGGATTCTGATCAATGAATTGTTAGGCGTATAAATTGGTTTTGGCCACCATTAAATTTTCAAAATTTTCAGAGAAGATTTTGAAAAAATCTAGTTCAGTGAAGCCCGCACAGTCTATCTTGTCTGTATTTCGGAGCTGCCCTCAAAATCTGTAATTTGGGACTGATAATCGTCAGAGGGTGGGGTACATATGGCCTCACTCTGGGGGCTGCCTCAGCTGTTGTTCTGGGACGCCTTCTAGAAGTATGTGTTTGAGATCTTATGAGGCGTTTGATCAAAGGTTCTACTACCCCTTTCCCATTCTGAATGTTCTGTCAAGGATCTAAGACTAACCTCCCTCACGATCCAAACCTCCTGCTGACTTCACTTCTGTGCTGCACCAGTTCTCTGGAATGTGGTGCCAGGTACAATCCGATTGTCAACGTCCATAATTGTAAGCTTGTCCTAACAACACATCTCTTTGGGCAGGCCTATCACATTCCCTAATCTGACTCCTTTCCTTTTGCCCCCTACCTCTTCATTATTCCTCAGAACCTAATCCATTAAATGGGTTCTCTGCTTTTTCAACAAATTTTAGGTTGCCTCTCCCTCCTGGACCTATGGAGGGAAGCATACTTAAATCATCTCCATTGAGTGAAGTGCCAATTGGGGGAAAAGTCAACCGCTGTTGCCAGTCATTGGCTACAGCGGCACATGTGACCCCCATCCATGCTGGAAATTAGAAAAACAGTGACCAGAACTCTGTGAACAGCAGGAGTTAGAATTGAGCGGCAAAGAGCAGTTAAGTAAGCTTCCCTCCACAGGTCCAGCAGAGAGGGGGGGCAGATCCAAAATTTGGTCAAGCGGTGGGGAAGCCTTTTTATTCAACAGTATCCTGACTTTTCCTGCACCTTAATACAGTTTAGATTTGTGCATTTGCAGATTCTGGCTAATGACTGACTCGTGTAGGTTTATGTGTAATATGTTATGTGGTAGTGAAACGTCGTAACAAGGTCCTTTAAGAATTCTTTACGGTAGATGGAGTTCATAGCCAAGTGTGACTAACTGCTGGATTCCAATATTAGGAGGTAAATAAATCAGGCTAGCTTGTAGTTAATTCAGGTTTGTGCTCTCAGTGTTTAGTTACATACCTTAGATAATATTTGTAAAAAGTCGAACACCCTTTAAGATCGAAGACCTGTCTGGAATTTGTAGGCACTTCTCGTAATAGATTGTGGAGTGTTATTGTGAGCATTTTTCTAAGATATTTGATAAGATTGTGTTTACATCTGCGTCGGATGCTTCATTGCAGATATTTCAAGTAGAGCAGGCAACAAATTCCTCCCTGCAGCATCCCGAACGGAAACTGAACCAATCCCTTGGGCTTCTTTAAGACTAGTGTGTCCAGTGCGGATAACATTGGGCCGAGATTTATAATGCCGGGGCTCTCTCCTGCACCTTGTGTCTATTGAATTATACTGGCATAATACTGTCAGTATAATTCTGTAAAAGCAAAAGCAGAGACACACAGCATTATAAATCATTATAAACCATCAGTGTCCATAACAGGAAATCACTCTACCTTTCTCTTCTGAAAGAGATCTTATGATAAAATGGGCCTGTTTGGTTCCATTTGGTTCAGTTATGTGTTGAATCTGGCACTCCGGTTCTTCTAGTTGTTCTGCTCCGCTAGTGAAGCAGAAGAACAGAAATTACTAGCTTATTTGCTGAGGGATTTTTGTGGATCTGCAGCGAGTCTGAACATACTCCGATCCTCCGTTATCTGTTGGCCTTCTTCAGGTGGCAGGCTGATTTTACATCTTTCTGCAGTTTGTCAGGTTCATAGCACCAAGTCATCAATTTGTTATTCCAGTGGTTGCCCTGTTTTTCGGTGTATTAGGCCTCATGCATACAACCGTTTTTCGGGTCCGGATCCGAGCTGCAGTTTTTGCTGCTTGGGTGAGGACCCATTTACTTCAATGGGCCGAAAAAGATGCGGACAGCACTCTGTGTACTGTCCGCATCCTTCGCTCTGTTCCGTGGCCCCGCAAAAAAAAAAAATATAGCATGTCCTAGAAGAAGAATATGCATTTCTACAATGGGCTGCCCGTTCCGTTCCGCAAATTGCGGAAGGCACACGGACGGCTTCTATTTTTGCGGGCCACAAGAAACGGAACGGTCGTTTGCATGTAGCCTTACATGCACACGACCATGACGTTTTTTGCGGACAAGAATAGGCATGTCTACAATGGGCTTTCCGTTCCGCAAATTGCGGAAGGCACAAGGACGGCTTCCTTTTTTTTTTTTTTTTGCGGATCCGCGGTTTGAGGACCGCAAAAAAACGGGGAGGTCGTGTGCATGTAGCCTTAGGCTACATGCACACGACCATGCCGTTTTTTGCGGACAAGAATAGGCATGTCTACAATGAGAACGGTACGGGCGGCCCATTGTAGACATGCCTATTCTTGTCCGCAAAACGGACAAGAATAGGACATGCTATTTTTTTTGCGGGGCCACGGAACGGTGCAACGGATGCGGACAGCACACAGAGTGCTGTCCGCATCTTTTGCGACCCCATTAAAGTGAATGGGTCTGCACCTGAGCCGCAAAAACTGTTAAAAAATTGTTAAGCAGAAGAAATCGTGTCTCACAAGGCCTAGCTATTTCTGCAGCATTTTCCTGGTTTCAGAGTTGACTTGGTGATGCTGGTTCACGACCCCTTTTCTAATACTGAGATGATTTGCCGTGTTCGTTCACTCTGAAGACATCCGGAAGCTCATTGTTTAATAGCTTATCAGAGAAGTTGTACATTTTTCCTTCGCATTGTACCAATCTTTGCATCTTTTTTTTTTTTTTTTTTTTTTTTTTCTTTTAATAATAAAAACACTTCTTATAATGGATGACACATTATAATCTGACTATCTGCACCTTGAGTCATAATTCTGAGAACAGATAACCTTTAGGTTAATATATAAAGTACATCCTTTATCTTTGCCCTTAGGATTTGGAACAAAAAAAAAAAATTATATTTATTCCACAGACTTCACTTAATTTTTTGAGCCTTCGTGTACAGATATTTTTTAAAGAATGTCACTATCTATATTTTAAAAAATGAAAATCTAATATCCTGCAGTTTCCACTCCGGCCACTAAACCTAATAACAGGTGCCACTTCTTGGTCTGTACAGATCATTATCAGCAGTCATCTCATTATCACAGACAGGACTAGAATGACAAATATATATAGATATACACACACAGATGACACCGGATCCACCATTCACAGTAGGTAATTGCCAAAGCTTATCTACTCCTTCCCTGTACAATGACCTCTGCACAGGTCACAGAGCATGCCTAGAAAACTCTCCCATAGAAGTCCAGACCATTGTGTCTATGGCCCATGGTGGCTGCTGTAAAGCTGATCTCTAAATGCTATTAAAAGAGTTGTCCCATCTCAACATTTATGGAATATCACTTGGATATGCCATAAATTTCAGAAAGTTGCTGGTCCCACCTCTGATATCCGCTCCTGTCCCCAAAACAGGGCCCCTGAAGTGAAGGAGAACACATCACTCATCCATGGCTTCCTCTCCACTAAAGGACTTGAACATTCGGCTATTTTCAGAAGTCCCATAGCAGTCCCTGGAGGGTGGCCGCACCTCTACCTGGGCTCCGTTCTTGAGACAGGCGTGTGTCCCTGAGTTAGACCCATCAGATGTTTATATCCTATGACATAAATTGTGAGATGGAACAACCCATTTAACAACAGCTTAGGCAAGAAGGCATCCCCATAATCATGAAATAGAATGTAAAAAATGTACAATCAGAAACTAAAAACAGATTAGAAGAAAGTGGTTTTAATTTGCAGTAAAAAAATATAGTTGATTTTTTTGTTCTGAAATATTATGTATATTCATATATGTGTTTACCTTTTCCAGGAGAAGACTTTGCGGTGGTGCAGCAAGAGATCATCATGATGAAGGACTGCAAGCATACGAACATTGTGGCTTACTTTGGCAGCTACCTGAGGTGCAGTATTTGATCCATTCTTGAAATGTATCTGTAAGAAATATGTTTTCCGTATAGTCTACAGATTCCCTAAATGGTTCACTTATTGAATTAATGGTGCATTTACACTATGTTTGCTTTGTACATTTGTCACATGTGTCAAGAAAGCTGCCGGCGTGTATGTGAAATGTTTCCTTAGACTCCTGTTCCCCCAAAGAATACAGAAAGAATGCCGTTTTGGCCTTGGTAAGGTGTACATCGGTATAACCCTTTCTTCTGCATAGAATGGCATAGTCACTTAGGGATCTTTCACACTTGCGTTCTTTTCTTCCGGCATAGAGTTCCGTCGTCGGGGCTCTATGCCGGAAGAATCCTGATCAGTGTAGTCCTAATGCATTCTGAATGGAGAGAAATCCGTTCAGGATGCATCAGGATGTCTTCACTTCCGGACCGGAACGTTTTTGGGCCGGGGAAAATACAGCAGCATGCTGCGCTTTTTGCTCCGGCCAAAAATCCTGAAGACTTGCCGCAAGGCCGGATCCGGAATTAATGCCCATTGAAAGGCATTAATCCGGATCCGGCCTTAAGCTAAACGTTGTTTCGGCGCATTGCCGGATCCGACGTTTAGCTTTTTCTGAATGGTTACCATGGCTGCCGGGACGCTAAAGTCCTGGCAGCCATGGTAAAGTGTAGTGGGGAGCAGTATACTTACCGTCCGTGCGGCTCCTGGGGCGCTCCAGAGTGACGTCAGGGCGCCCCACGCGCATGGATGACGTGATCACATGGCACGTCATCCATGCGCATAGGGCGCTCTGACGTCATTCTGGAGCGCCCCGGGAGCCGCACGGACTGTAAGTATACTGCTCCCCCGCTCCCCACTACTACTATGGCAACCAGGACTTTAATAGCGTCCTGGCTGCCATAGTAACACTGAACGCATTTTGAAGACGGAATTGCGGTCCCATTTATTTCCGGGTCTGCCTTTCCGTTACAGAAAAAAATAGAACATGCCCTATTCTTGTACGCAATTGCTGGCGATGTGCAGTCCGCAAAATACTGAACGCACATTGCCGGTGTCCCTGTTTTGCGTATCCGTTGATCCACAAAACACACACGGATGTGTGAATGGACCCTAAAAGTATGCCCTCCTCCATCTCACCTTCAGTGTCTTTCTGGACCGAAGCCTAGAGAGCCTTATCATTCACCCCACAACCAAACTTATCTATAAATACCTATTCTCGTTCATAGGTAAACAAGCATGTATAATATCATACCTACTGTATATATATTTCATCTTCCACGAAGGCATACCATGAGACAAAGAACCATATTTTTGTCCCTATAGGGCCCTCGGGAGATTGTAACAAAAATCCAACCACGGTCACCTGACCATAAACTCCTTTTAGTAGTCCTATTTATATGTTAAAACTTTAACCTTTATTATTTACTTTTAAAATGAAAATACTCAGATAAACCAATACTACAAGGTCATTAAATAATATCAGGTTGCAGTTTCGGGCTAAGTCAATTACTTTGTCCTTTTTGGGCCGCTGTCACTGGCTCTGCATTCTATTTAGGAGGTGGTTAACCTCATGGATACTCTGTGGCCATGTATCACCGCAGATTGCCAGGTTTGTTTTCAATGGTCCCTATAGGTCCTAAGTATAGGAGTTTCTATTATAAATGGATACGATGTATTCCTATATCCCTACGCGACAGACATCCATCATTCATTCACATGTTTCACACACTTGGAGATCAGACAGTTAGCCTCCGAACATTTACACAATATATATTGAGCTGGACAAAAATTGCGACCCTACTGGTTGTGGATCTTGCTCTGTACTGCAACCTGTCTAAAAATTGGAGATTGTCACTTCCCCACCCGACATGTTTCGCCACGATACGACTTTCATTTTAAAAGTAAATAATAGAGGTTAAAGTTTTAACCTATAGATAGGACACCTTAAAGGAGTTTTGGTCAGGTGACCGTGGTTGGATTTTTCATACCATGAGACGTAACAGATAGGCCCCTTTCACAGGGTCGAGAATTCCGTGCAGGTGCAATGCGTGAGGTAAACGCATTGCACCCGCACTGAATCTGGACCCATTCACTTCAATGGGGCTGTTCAGATGAGTGGTGATTTTCACGCATCACTTGTGCGTTTTGAGTGAAAATCGTAGCATGTTCTATATTCTGCGGTTTTCACGCAAGGCAGTCCCCATAGAAATCAATGGGGCTGCATGAGGATCGCGAGCATCCGCAAGCAAGTGCGATTTTCATGCATGGTTGCTAGGAGATGATGTAAGTAAATGTATTCAAGTCAATTTACTGTATTTTCCTTATAACATGGTTATAAGGGAAAATAATAGTATTCTTAATACAGAATGCTTACTAAAATGTGGCTTTAGGGGTTAAAAAAAATAAGAAAAAATTAACTCCGCTCATCCTGTTGTTCGCGCAGCCGGTATAATCATCTTTCTTCTTCTTTGAGGACCTGCCAAAGGACCTTTTGATGACGTAATCGCGCTCACCACGTCAGCGCAGGTCATGCTGAATGAAGAAAGAAGATTGTCAAAGGTCCTTTGGCAGGTCCTGAAAGAAGAAGAAAGAGGATGATGCTGGCTGCGTGAACAACAGGATGAGGTGAGTTAATTTTTATTTATTTATTAACCCTAAAGCCACATTTTAGTAAGCATTCTGTATTAAGAATACTATTATTTTCCCTTATAACCATGTTATATAAGGGAAAATAATAAAATATGTAGAACACCTAACCCAAACCCGAACTTTAGTGAAGAAGTCCGGGTTCGTGTCTGGGTACCACAGTCAGTTTTTTATCATGCGCGTGCAAAACTCATTGCACCTGCGCAATAAAAACTGAACTCAAAACTGACTGCAATTGCGTGGCTACTCGCACGATTTTCCCTGATCGCAGATGCAACGCATCCGGACCTAATCTAGACACGCTCGTCTGCAAGGGGCAATAAAATAAACTCGGGAGGAACAATAGCCTGCAGCACTTTTCGGTCAAAGGTTAAATTCTGCCCAGAACCAACATCTACCCTGTAGTGTTTGATAACGGTATGCGGAGACGACGATATGGCTGCTCTACAAATTTGTTCAACCGAAGCATTGGTTTTTTTGGCCCATGAAGTTTTGTATGCCTCAGATCTGAAAAATGGACTCTTTTGTAGCTTTTTTCCTTTATTGCCACCCTGGAACTGGATAAAAAGGAAATCAGACTTTCTAAATCGACCTGTAGATTCTAATACTGAATAACTGCCTATCTTGCATCAAGTGAGTGAAATCTACATTCCCCAGAGGGTCTAGGATTCTCACAAAAAAAGGGAATGAAGATCTCCTCCTGTCTATGGAATTTGGACACCACTTTTGGAAGAAAGGAGATATCTTAGAGGAATACTATTTTGTCAGGGAAAACTTTGCAAAATGGCTCGGTCATTTTTAAAGCCCGGATTTCACTGACTCTACGGGCTGATGTGATAGCTACCAGAAAAACAGCCTTGAGTGTAACCAAATGAAGAGAGCCCTTAGACAGAGGTTCAAACGGGGATTCTGTGAGGCCTGACAGAACTAGATTTAGGCCCCAGGGGGGCACTATAGGTCTTAGTGTGGGATGAAGTCTGTCTCCTCCTCTGAGAAACCTGATTATCCACAGATGATCAGCTATTTTGACATCAAACATGGAGCTTAAGGCTGCGATATAGACTCTCAAAGTGTTGGGACGAAGGCCTTTGCTAAACCCAGCCTGAAGGAACCCCAAAACTATCTGGATGGAAAAAGACAGGGACTCTAAACACCAGGAAAAAAATTGTTCCAAACTTTTTTTTGTAATTTTTAAAGTGATCTCCTTTCTGCTAGCAGCCATTATGTTTATCACGGAATCTGAAAGACCATTAGATTTTCAGAGTTAACCTCTCAGATTCCAAGACACAAGGTGTAAGCTTTTCACATATGGATGGAAAACTGGACATTGGTTGAGAAGATCGTTCCTTCACGGAAGGACCCATGGGCTGCTCTCTGACATGATTTTTTGTGATGAAAACCAGGCCTTTCGCCACAGGGGAGCAATAAAGATCATCTGGGCCTTTTCGTCGCAAATTTTCTTCAACTCCCTTGGGATTAGCAGAAGGGGAGGAAACGCCTAGGGAGAAGTTCCATGTCTGCGAGAGGGCATCCACTCCTACATTCCAGTCTCTTTTGTCTAGGGAAAAGAATCTCGGCGGTTTTGCATCTAGATGGTTCACGAACAGATCTATCTGAGGAAATCCCCATTTAACGCAGATCTGATGGAACACTTCCTGGTGTAAGCTCCATTCTCCTGACAGCAGCTGAATCCTGCTGAGAAAAATTGCTTTTCAGTTCAAATGCCCCTTTAGATGAACCACTGACAAGGACCTCAGAACTGTTTCTACCCAGGAAAAAATATTTTACGATATCTGACTTGGAACCCTGCTTCTTGTACCCCCCCTGTCGATTTAGATAAGCAACAACCGAGGTGTTGTCTGGTCTGATCTGATCTGAACGTCTTTGCCCGACAGTAGATCTGACCAGATTTTTAGTGCCTCCCAGACAACCCAGAGCTCTATTTGATTTGAGGTGAGGTCGTTCAGAAGGGCAGCCCACTGACCTTGAACAGAGTATTGCAGGCAATGAGCCCCCCAGCCCTAAAGACTTGCATCTGAAGTTACAACTACTAGGTCTTTGGAGATCCAAGGAACTCCTTTCCTTAGGTAGACAGGATTCAGCCACCAAAGCAGGGAGTCCTTTACACAACCGGAATTGGCAATATTTGCCTCCAGGGAGTTCTGATCCCTGTCCCAGCTTTTCAGCAACCAATCCTGGAAAATGCGGGTGTGGAACTGAGCCCACCTAACGGCAGAGATGCACGCTGTCAGTGACGCAAGTAAGGACATGGCCTCTCTGACTTGGGGAGAACAGGAGTTTCTGGAAACTCGATACATAGGAAATTAAGGATTCTACTTTTTTTGGGGTGGGGTGGGGGGCAAAAAAGTTTTCTGTTTGGTGGAATCCAGCAACACCCCCAGAAACTTTATGTGCTGAGAGGGAACTGTATTTGATTTTTCCCAGTTTATTAGCCACACCAGCTGGCAAATTAGTTGACGAGACAGAAGCAGGTTTTGTTCCAATAGTGCTGCAGAGTTTCTGATTATTAGCAAATCGTCCAAATACGGAACGATGGTAATATTCTGCCTTCTTAAATGGGCGACAACCTCTATCATTACTTTTGTGAACACGTGGGGTGTTGACGTTATTCCGAAGGGGAGGACTTGATATTGGAAATGCTGGAGCTTTTTTTTTTTTGAAGATTCAATGTACTTGATGAATTTGTTTAACCTTTTTAGATGTATTATGAGGTGGTATTTTTCATTGTTTTTTTAAATGAGAAAAACTGTGGAATGGAACCCAGTTTCCGTTTGCTCTTGAGGGATCGGAGCGATTGCGCGTAGATCTAAAAACTCCCTTATGCCTTTTTCTAACTCGTTTTGAAGAAGAAAGGATTTTTTTACTGGAGTTATCTGAAATACATTTAGTGGAGGGGGACGGCTGAAGGAAATCCTGTGACCTGCTGTTACTATGTCTAAAACCCAGGAATTCGATGTAATTTTTTTTCCCATTCGCTGAAAAAAGCTTTTAACCTTCCCCCCCACTGCATATTTGGCGTAATTGCTTAGAAGACTCAGTGGTTTTGGTGTTGAACAGAAACCATCTACTTTTTCCGGACTTCTGCTTCTTATTTTTGTCCGTTTTCTTGGATTGGAAGAAACTTCCCCTTCTATATTTCCGAAAAGGAAAATTCCTCCCAAGGGAAAACATTTTTTAGTATCTGAGGCTTTTTCCAGGATTTTTTCAAGATCCTGACCAAACAGCATCTCGCCATGGAATGGGATGTTACATAATTTCATTTTAGATGACAAATCTCCTGCCCAAGATTTCAGCCAGAGAGGTCTCTTAGCTGAAACTGTTAGTGCTGTAGATCTGTGACGGACTCAGCAGTGGCATCCGATATAAAATCAACAGCTTTAATGAGTAACGGAAAAGAGTCTTTAAGAGAATCAAAGGGAGGGTATTATCCTTCAAAAGGGTTTCTAGTTGGCACAACCATTTTTTTTTTATGATCTGGCTACCGAAGTAGCAGCCAGATTTGGTTTAAACAATGCCGCATCCCAGGAACTTTTAAGGCATGTGTCCACCTTTTTATCCATGGGATCCTTCAGTGAACCTATACCTCAAAGGGAAGTGCATTAGAGCTTTTAACTAACTTTGTAAGGGAAAGGTCCATTTTAGGGCATTGGGTTAGTAACGTCTCGTCCTCATCACTAAAGGGGAGTCTACGTCTAATAGTTTTCGGAACAAAAAGTTTCCATTCACGTTTTATCAAAGCATGCAGGTTTTTGTGAACAGGAAAAACATCTCGTCATGTATAGAGCTATGTATCTTTTCGTCTGAAAGATTCATAATGGTTCTGACCGCTTTAGTAAGCTCTCTGGTGTCCTCAGAAGAAAACAAATAGCGTTTAAACTCAGAGTCTGATCCGGGGGAATCGTCTGAGTCAACCGACTCTACCTCCGAATCGTAGTCTGAGGATGAGGAGTCAGAAATCACTATTTTGGAATCTCAATTTTTTACCGAACAAGAGGGTTCAGAAACTAAAAAAACCTTCCAGGGCACACTGCATTTCTTGTTTAATGATTTCCCTAAGTTCATTCTTAAGTAGAGTTGAGCGAACACCTGGATGTTCGGGTTCGAGAAGTTCGGCCGAACATCCCGGAAATGTTCGGGTTCGGGATCCGAACCCGATCCGAACTTCGTCCCGAACCCGAACCCCATTGAAGTCAATGGGGACCCGAACTTTTCGGCACTAAAAAGGCTGTAAAACAGCCCAGGAAAGAGCTAGAGGGCTGCAAAAGGCAGCAACATGTAGGTAAATCCCCTGCAAACAAATGTGGATAGGGAAATGAATTAAAATAAAAATTAAATAAATAAAAATTAACCAAAATCAATTGGAGAGAGGTTCCATAGCAGAGAATCTGGCTTCCCGTCACCCACCACTGGAACAGTCCATTCTCAGATATTTAGGCCCCGGCACCCAGGCAGAGGAGAGAGGTCCCGTAACAGAGAATCTGTCTTCATGTCAGCAGAGAATTAGTCTGCATGTCATAGCAGAGAATGAGGCTTCACGTCAGCCACCACTGCAACAGTCCATTGGCATATATTTAGGCCCAGCACCCAGGCAGAGGAGGGAGGTCCCGTAACAGAGAATCTGTCTTCATGTCAGCAGAGAATTAGTCTGCATGTCATAGCAGAGAATGAGGCTTCACGTCAGCCACCACTGCAACAGTCCATTGGCATATATTTAGGCCCAGCACACACACAGGCAGAGGAGAGAGGTCCCGTAACAGAGAATCTGGCTTCATGTCAGCAGAGAATCAGTCTGCATGTCATAGCAGAGAATGAGGCTTCACGTCAGCCACCACTGCAACAGTCCATTGGCATATATTTAGGCCCAGCACACACACAGGCAGAGGAGAGAGGTCCCGTAACAGAGAATCTGGCTTCATGTCAGCAGAGAATCAGTCTGCATGTCATAGCAGAGAATGAGGCTTCACGTCAGCCACCACTGCAACAGTCCATTGGCATATATTTAGGCCCAGCACCCAGGCAGAGGAGGGAGGTCCCGTAACAGAGAATCTGTCTTCATGTCAGCAGAGAATTAGTCTGCATGTCATAGCAGAGAATGAGGCTTCACGTCAGCCACCACTGCAACAGTCCATTGGCATATATTTAGGCCCAGCACACACACAGGCAGAGGAGAGAGGTCCCGTAACAGAGAATCTGGCTTCATGTCAGCAGAGAATCAGTCTGCATGTCATAGCAGAGAATGAGGCTTCACGTCAGCCACCACTGCAACAGTCCATTGGCATATATTTAGGCCCAGCACACACACAGGCAGAGGAGAGAGGTCCCGTAACAGAGAATCTGGCTTCATGTCAGCAGAGAATCAGTCTGCATGTCATAGCAGAGAATGAGGCTTCACGTCAGCCACCACTGCAACAGTCCATTGGCATATATTTAGGCCCAGCACCCAGGCAGAGGAGGGAGGTCCCGTAACAGAGAATCTGTCTTCATGTCAGCAGAGAATTAGTCTGCATGTCATAGCAGAGAATGAGGCTTCACGTCAGCCACCACTGCAACAGTCCATTGGCATATATTTAGGCCCAGCACCCAGGCAGAGGAGGGAGGTCCCGTAACAGAGAATCTGTCTTCATGTCAGCAGAGAATTAGTCTGCATGTCATAGCAGAGAATGAGGCTTCACGTCAGCCACCACTGGAACAGTCCATTCTCAGATATTTAGGCCCCGGCACCCAGGCAGAGGAGAGAGGTCCCGTAACAGAGAATCTGTCTTCATGTCAGCAGAGAATTAGTCTGCATGTCATAGCAGAGAATGAGGCTTCACGTCAGCCACCACTGCAACAGTCCATTGGCATATATTTAGGCCCAGCACCCAGGCAGAGGAGAGAGGTCCCGTAACAGACAATCTGGCTTCATGTCAGCAGAGAATCAGTCTTCATATCATAGCAGAGAATCAGGCTTCACGTCACCCACCACTGTAAGAGTCAATTTTCATAAATTTAGGCCCAGAACCCAGGCAGAGGAGAAAGGTCCCGTAACAGACAATCTGGCTTCATGTCAGCAGAGAATCAGTCTTCATATCATAGCAGAGAATCAGGCTTCACGTCACCCACCACTGTAAGAGTCAATTTTCATAAATTTAGGCCCAGAACCCAGGCAGAGGAGAAAGGTCCCGTAACAGACAATCTGGCTTCATGTCAGCAGAGAATCAGTCTTCATATCATAGCAGAGAATCAGGCTTCACGTCACCCACCACTGTAAGAGTCAATTTTCATAAATTTAGGCCCAGAACCCAGGCAGAGGAGAAAGGTCCCGTAACAGACAATCTGGCTTCATGTCAGCAGAGAATCAGTCTTCATATCATAGCAGAGAATCAGGCTTCACGTCACCCACCACTGTAAGAGTCAATTTTCATAAATTTAGGCCCAGAACCCAGGCAGAGGAGAAAGGTCCCGTAACAGACAATCTGGCTTCATGTCAGCAGAGAATCAGTCTTCATATCATAGCAGAGAATCAGGCTTCACGTCACCCACCACTGTAAGAGTCAATTTTCATAAATTTAGGCCCAGAACCCAGGCAGAGGAGAAAGGTCCCGTAACAGACAATCTGGCTTCATGTCAGCAGAGAATCAGTCTTCATATCATAGCAGAGAATCAGGCTTCACGTCACCCACCACTGTAAGAGTCAATTTTCATAAATTTAGGCCCAGAACCCAGGCAGAGGAGAAAGGTCCCGTAACAGACAATCTGGCTTCATGTCAGCAGAGAATCAGTCTTCATATCATAGCAGAGAATCAGGCTTCACGTCACCCACCACTGTAAGAGTCAATTTTCATAAATTTAGGCCCAGAACCCAGGTAGAGGAGAAAGGTCCCGTAACAGACAATCTGGCTTCATGACAGCAGAGAATCAGTCTGCATGTCATAGCAGAGAATCAGGCTTCACGTCAGCCACCACTGCAACAGTCCATTGTCATAAATTTAGGCCCAGCACCCAGGCAGAGGAGAGAGGTCCCGTAACAGACAATCTGGCTTCATGTCAGCAGAGAATTAGTCTGCATGTCATAGCAGAGAATCAGGCTTCATGTCAGCCACCACTGCAACAGTCCATTGGCATATATTTAGGCCTAGCACACAGGCAGAGGAGAGGTTCATTCAACTTTGGGTAGCATCGCAATATAATGGTAAAATGAAAATAAAAATAGGATTGAATGAGGAAGTGCCCTGGAGTCCAATAATATATGGTTATGGGGAGGTAGTTAATGTCTAATCTGGACAAGGGACGGACAGGTCCTGTGGGATCCATGCCTGGTTCATTTTTATGAACGTCAGCTTGTCCACATTGGCTGTAGACAGGCGGCTGCGTTTGTCTGTAATGACGCCCCCTGCCGTGCTGAATACACGTTCAGACAAAACGCTGGCTGCCGGGCAGGCCAGCACCTCCAAGGCATAAAAGGCTAGCTCTGGCCACGTGGACAATTTAGAGACCCAGAAGTTGAATGGGGCCGAACCATCAGTCAGTACGTGGAGGGGTGTGCACACGTACTGTTCCACCATGTTAGTGAAATGTTGCCTCCTGCTAACACGTTGCGTATCAGGTGGTGGTGCAGTTAGCTGTGGCGTGTTGACAAAAGTTTTCCACATCTCTGCCATGCTAACCCTGCCCTCAGAGGAGCTGGCCGTGACACAGCTGCCTTGGCGACCTCTTGCTCCTCCTCTGCCTTGGCCTTGGGCTTCCACTTGTTCCCCTGTGACATTTGGGAATGCTCTCAGTAGCGCGTCTACCAACGTGCGCTTGTACTCGCGCATCTTCCTATCACGCTCCAGTGCAGGAAGTAAGGTGGGCACATTGTCTTTGTAGCGTGGATCCAGCAGGGTGGCAACCCAGTAGTCCGCACAGGTTAAAATGTGGGCAACTCTGCTGTCGTTGCGCAGGCACTGCAGCATGTAGTCGCTCATGTGTGCCAGGCTGCCCAGGGGTAAGGACAAGCTGTCCTCTGTGGGAGGCGTATCGTCATCGTCCTGCCTTTCCCCCCAGCCACGCACCAGTGATGGACCCGAGCTGCGTTGGGTGCCACCCCGCTGTGACCATGCTTCATCCTCATCCTCCTCCACCTCCTCCTCATCCTCGTCCTCCTCGTCCTCCAGTAGTGGGCCCTGGCTGGCCACATTTGTACCTGGCCTCTGCTGTTGCAAAAAACCTCCCTCTGAGTCACTTCGAAGAGACTGGCCTGAAAGTGCTAAAAATGACCCCTCTTCCTCATCCTCCTCCTCCTCCTCCTGGGCCACCTCCTGTTCCATCATCGCCCTAAGTGTTTTCTCAAGGAGACATAGAAGTGGTATTGTAACGCTGATAACGGTGTCATCGCCACTGGCCATGTTGGTGGAGTACTCGAAACAGCGCAACAGGGCACACAGGTCTCGCATGGAGGCCCAGTCATTGGTGGTGAAGTGGTGCTGTTCTGTAGTGCGACTGACCCGTGCGTGCTGCAGCTGAAACTCCACTATGGCCTGCTGCTGCTCGCACAGTCTGTCCAGCATGTGCAAGGTGGAGTTCCACCTGGTGGGCACGTCGCATATGAGGCGGTGAGCGGGAAGGCCGAAGTTACGCTGTAGCGCAGACAGGCGAGCAGCAGCAGGATGTGAACGCCGGAAGCGCGAACAGACGGCCCGCACTTTATGCAGCAGCTCTGACATGTCGGGGTAGTTGTGAATGAACTTCTGCACCACCAAATTCAGCACATGCGCCAAGCAAGGGATGTGCGTCAAATTGGCTAGTCCCAGAGCTGCAACGAGATTTCGCCCATTATCACACACCACCAGGCCGGGCTTGAGGCTCACCGGCAGCAACCACTCGTCGGTCTGTTGTTCTATACCCCGCCACAACTCCTGTGCGGTGTGGGGCCTGTCCCCCAAACATATGAGTTTCAGAATGGCCTGCTGACGTTTACCCCGGGCTGTGCTGAAGTTGGTGGTGAAGGTGTGTGGCTGACTGGATGAGCAGGTGGAAGAAGAGGAGGAGGAAGCCGAGAAGGAGGAGGTGGCAACAGGAGGCAAAGAATGTTGCCCTGCGATCCTTGGCGGCGGAAGGACGTGCGCCAAACAGCTCTCCGCCTGGGGCCCAGCTGCCACTACATTTACCCAGTGTGCAGTTAGGGAGATATAGCGTCCCTGGCCGTGCTTACTGGTCCACGTATCTGTGGTTAGGTGGACCTTGCTACAGATGGCGTTGCGCAGTGCACACTTGATTTTATCGGATACTTGGTTGTGCAGGGAAGGCACGGCTCTCTTGGAGAAGTAGTGCCGGCTGGGAACAACATACTGTGGGACAGCAAGCGACATGAGCTGTTTGAAGCTGTCTGTGTCCACCAGCCTAAATGACAGCATTTCATAGGCCAGTAGTTTAGAAATGCTGGCATTCAGGGCCAGGGATCGAGGGTGGCTAGGTGGGAATTTACGCTTTCTATCAAATGTTTGTGAGATGGAGAGCTGAACGCTGGCGTGTGACATGGTTGAGACGCTTGGTGACGGAGGTGGTGGTGGTGGTGTTGGTGGTACATCCCCTGTTTGCTGGGCGGCAGGTGCCAACGTTCCTCCAGAGGCGGAGGAAGAGGCCGAGGCGGCAGCAGCAGAATAGGCCGAGGCGGCAGCAGCAGAAGAGGTAGCAGGGGGAGCCTGAGTGACTTCCTTGGTTTTAAGGTGTTTACTCCACTGCAGTTCATGCTTTGCATGCAGGTGCCTGGTCATGCAGGTTGTGCTCAGGTTCAGAACGTTAATGCCTCGCTTCAGGCTCTGATGGCACAGCGTGCAAACCACTCGGGTCTTGTCGTCAGCACATTGTTTGAAGAAGTGCCATGCCAGGGAACTCCTTGAAGCTGCCTTTGGGGTGCTCGGTCCCAGATGGCGGCGGTCAGTAGCAGGCGGAGTCTCTTGGCGGCGGGTGTTCTGCTTTTGCCCACTGCTCCCTCTTTTGCTACGCTGTTGGCTCGGTCTCACCACTGCCTCTTCCTCCGAACTGTGAAAGTCAGTGGCACGACCTTCATTCCATGTGGGGTCTAGGACCTCATCGTCCCCTGCATCGTCTTCCACCCAGTCTTGATCCCTGACCTCCTGTTCAGTCTGCACACTGCAGAAAGACGCAGCAGTTGGCACCTGTGTTTCGTCATCATCAGAGACATGCTGAGGTGGTATTCCCATGTCCTCATCATCAGGAAACATAAGTGGTTGTGCGTCAGTGCATTCTATGTCTTTCACCGCTGGGGAAGGGCTAGGTGGATGCCCTTGGGAAACCCTGCCAGCGGAGTCTTCAAACAGCATAAGAGACTGCTGCATAACTTGAGGCTGAGACAGTTTCCCTGGTATGCATGGGGGTGATGTGACAGACTGATGGGGTTGGTTTTCAGGCGCCATCTGTGCGCTTTCTGCAGAAGACTGGGTGGGAGATAATGTGAACGTGCTGGATCCACTGTCGGCCACCCAATTGACTAATGCCTGTACCTGCTCAGGCCTTACCATCCTTAGAACGGCATTGGGCCCCACCATATATCGCTGTAAATTCTGGCGGCTACTGGGACCTGAAGTAGTTGGTACACTAGGACGTGTGGATGTGGCAGAACGGCCACGTCCTCTCCCAGCACCAGAGGGTCCACTAACACCACCACGACCATGTCCACGTCCGCGTCCCTTACTAGATGTTTTTCTCATTGTTATGGTTCACCACAACAACAAATATATTATTTGGCCCAATGTATTGTATTCAAATTCAGCGGGATATAAATTTGAGGCCTAGTATTTAGGCGCTGGGTGACCGGTATGGATTTAGTGACAGAATTAGACTTGGAAATGCACAGAAGCGTGTGTGTGTGAAGTTATTCTGAATGACCCAATGTGCACCTTGAATATTATATACCCTTTTAGGGATAGATTTCAAATAGCTCTGATATAGCAGAAACCACTAAATTATGAAATTGCTAAATTGGGAATTGTACTTCAACCCAGAACAAAAAATGTGCTTTGACGGACACTAAATATCTTGCCCAGCAACAACAGTACAACGGTGGGTAACGAGAGATTTAGAGGGAATTAAATTTGAGGCCTAGTATTTAGGCGCTGGGTCACCGGTATGGATTTAGTGACAGAATTAGACTTGGAAATACACAGTAGCGGGTGTGTGTGAAGTTATTCTGAATGACCCTATGTGCACCTTCAATATTATATACCCTTTTAGGGATAGATTTCAAATAGCTCTGATATAGCAGAAACCACTAAATTATGAAATTGCTAAATTGGGAATTGTACTTCAACCCAGAACAAAAAATGTGCTTTGACGGACACTAAATATCTTGCCCAGCAACAACAGTACAGCGGTGGGTAACGAGAGATTTAGAGGGAATTAAATTTGAGGCCTAGTATTTAGGCGCTGGGTCACCGGTATGGATTTAGTGACAGAATTAGACTTGGAAATGCACAGAAGCGTGTGTGTGAAGTTATTCTGAATGACCCAATGTGCACCTTCAATATTATATACCCTTTTTGGGATAGATTTCAAATAGCTCTGATATAGCAGGAACCACTAAATTATGAAATTGCTAAATTGGGAATTGTACTTCAACCCAGAACAAAAAATGTGCTTTGACGGACACTAAATATCTTGCCCAGCAACAACAGTACAACGGTGGGTAACGAGAGATTTAGAGGGAATTAAATTTGAGGCCTAGTATTTAGGCGCTGGGTCACCGGTATGGATTTAGTGACAGAATTAGACTTGGAAATACACAGTAGCGGGTGTGTGTGAAGTTATTCTGAATGACCCTATGTGCACCTTCAATATTATATACCCTTTTAGGGATAGATTTCAAATAGCTCTGATATAGCAGAAACCACTAAATTATGAAATTGCTAAATTGGGAATTGTACTTCAACCCAGAACAAAAAATGTGCTTTGACGGACACTAAATATCTTGCCCAGCAACAACAGTACAGCGGTGGGTAACGAGAGATTTAGAGGGAATTAAATTTGAGGCCTAGTATTTAGGCGCTGGGTCACCGGTATGGATTTAGTGACAGAATTAGACTTGGAAATGCACAGAAGCGTGTGTGTGAAGTTATTCTGAATGACCCAATGTGCACCTTCAATATTATATACCCTTTTTGGGATAGATTTCAAATAGCTCTGATATAGCAGGAACCACTAAATTATGAAATTGCTAAATTGGGAATTGTACTTCAACCCAGAACAAAAAATGTGCTTTGACGGGCACTAAATAACTTTCCCAGCTACAACAGGACAACGGTAACGAGAGATTTAGAGGGATTTAAATTTGAGGCCTAGTATTTAGGCGCTGGGTGACAGGTATGGGTTTAGTGACAGAATTAGACTTGGAAATACACAGTAGCGGGTGTGTGTGAAGTTATTCTGAATGACCCTATGTGCACCTTCAATATTATATACCCTTTTAGGGATAGATTTCAAATAGCTCTGATATAGCAGAAACCACTAAATTATGAAATTGCTAAATTGGGAATTGTACTTCAACCCAGAACAAAAAATGTGCTTTGACGGACACTAAATATCTTGCCCAGCAACAACAGTACACCGGTGGGTAACGAGAAATTTAGAGGGAATTAAATTTGAGGCCTAGTATTTAGGCGCTGGGTCACCGGTATGGATTTAGTGACAGAATTAGACTTGGAAATACACAGTAGCGGGTGTGTGTGAAGTTATTCTGAATGACCCTATGTGCACCTTCAATATTATATACCCTTTTTGGGATAGATTTCAAATAGCTCTGATATAGCAGGAACCACTAAATTATGAAATTGCTAAATTGGGAATTGTACTTCAACCCAGAACAAAAAATGTGCTTTGACGGGCACTAAATAACTTTCCCAGCTACAACAGGACAACGGTAACGAGAGATTTAGAGGGATTTAAATTTGAGGCCTAGTATTTAGGCGCTGGGTGACAGGTATGGGTTTAGTGACAGAATTAGACTTGGAAATACACAGTAGCGGGTGTGTGTGAAGTTATTCTGAATGACCCTATGTGCACCTTCAATATTATATACCCTTTTTGGGATAGATTTCAAATAGCTCTGATATAGCAGAAACCACTAAATTATGAAATTGCTAAATTGGGAATTGTACTTCAACCCAGAACAAAAAATGTGCTTTGACGGACACTAAATATCTTGCCCAGCAACAACAGTACAGCGGTGGGTAACGAGAGATTTAGAGGGAATTAAATTTGAGGCCTAGTATTTAGGCGCTGGGTCACCGGTATGGATTTAGTGACAGAATTAGACTTGGAAATACACAGTAGCGGGTGTGTGTGAAGTTACTCTGAATGACCCTATGTGCACCTTCAATATTATATACCCTTTTTGGGATAGATTTCAAAGAGCTCTGATATAGCAGGAACCACTAAATTATGAAATTGCTAAATTGGGAATTGTATTTCAACCCAGAACAAGAAATGTGCTTGAACGGACACTAAATAACTCGCCCAGCTACAGCACTAGGGACAGATTTAGCTGGATATAAATTTGAGGCCTAGTATTTAGGCGCTGGGTGACAGGTATGGGTTTAGTGACAGAATTAGACTTGGAAATACACAGTAGCGGGTGTGTGTGAAGTTATTCTGAATGACCCTATGTGCACCTTCAATATTATATACCCTTTTAGGGATAGATTTCAAATAGCTCTGATATAGCAGAAACCACTAAATTATGAAATTGCTAAATTGGGAATTGTACTTCAACCCAGAACAAAAAATGTGCTTTGACGGACACTAAATATCTTGCCCAGCAACAACAGTACAGCGGTGGGTAACGAGAGATTTAGAGGGAATTAAATTTGAGGCCTAGTATTTAGGCGCTGGGTCACCGGTATGGATTTAGTGACAGAATTAGACTTGGAAATACACAGTAGCGGGTGTGTGTGAAGTTATTCTGAATGACCCTATGTGCACCTTCAATATTATATACCCTTTTTGGGATAGATTTCAAATAGCTCTGATATAGCAGGAACCACTAAATTATGAAATTGCTAAATTGGGAATTGTACTTCAACCCAGAACAAAAAATGTGCTTTGACGGGCACTAAATAACTTTCCCAGCTACAACAGGACAACGGTAACGAGAGATTTAGAGGGATTTAAATTTGAGGCCTAGTATTTAGGCGCTGGGTGACAGGTATGGGTTTAGTGACAGAATTAGACTTGGAAATACACAGTAGCGGGTGTGTGTGAAGTTATTCTGAATGACCCTATGTGCACCTTCAATATTATATACCCTTTTTGGGATAGATTTCAAATAGCTCTGATATAGCAGAAACCACTAAATTATGAAATTGCTAAATTGGGAATTGTACTTCAACCCAGAACAAAAAATGTGCTTTGACGGACACTAAATATCTTGCCCAGCAACAACAGTACACCGGTGGGTAACGAGAGATTTAGAGGGAATTAAATTTGAGGCCTAGTATTTAGGCGCTGGGTCACCGGTATGGATTTAGTGACAGAATTAGACTTGGAAATACACAGTAGCGGGTGTGTGTGAAGTTATTCTGAATGACCCTATGTGCACCTTCAATATTATATACCCTTTTTGGGATAGATTTCAAATAGCTCTGATATAGCAGGAACCACTAAATTATGAAATTGCTAAATTGGGAATTGTACTTCAACCCAGAACAAAAAATGTGCTTTGACGGGCACTAAATAACTTTCCCAGCTACAACAGGACAACGGTAACGAGAGATTTAGAGGGATTTAAATTTGAGGCCTAGTATTTAGGCGCTGGGTGACAGGTATGGGTTTAGTGACAGAATTAGACTTGGAAATACACAGTAGCGGGTGTGTGTGAAGTTATTCTGAATGACCCTATGTGCACCTTCAATATTATATACCCTTTTTGGGATAGATTTCAAATAGCTCTGATATAGCAGAAACCACTAAATTATGAAATTGCTAAATTGGGAATTGTACTTCAACCCAGAACAAAAAATGTGCTTTGACGGACACTAAATATCTTGCCCAGCAACAACAGTACAGCGGTGGGTAACGAGAGATTTAGAGGGAATTAAATTTGAGGCCTAGTATTTAGGCGCTGGGTCACCGGTATGGATTTAGTGACAGAATTAGACTTGGAAATACACAGTAGCGGGTGTGTGTGAAGTTACTCTGAATGACCCTATGTGCACCTTCAATATTATATACCCTTTTTGGGATAGATTTCAAAGAGCTCTGATATAGCAGGAACCACTAAATTATGAAATTGCTAAATTGGGAATTGTATTTCAACCCAGAACAAGAAATGTGCTTGAACGGACACTAAATAACTCGCCCAGCTACAGCACTAGGGACAGATTTAGCTGGATATAAATTTGAGGCCTAGTATTTAGGCGCTGGGTGACCGGTATGGATTTAGTGACAGAATTAGACTGGGATATGGCCAAAAAATGAACAGACTATTGCTGGTTAAATGCACTTGGTGTGACAGCTTCACCCTGATGTAGGCTTTAGCCAAAAAACAACCACACCATTGAGGGTTAAATGCACTTGGTGACAGGCGCAGCTTGCCCCTGATTTTGTATATGGCCAAAAAATGAACAGACTATTGCTGGTTAAATGCACTTGGTGTGACAGCTTCACCCTGATGTAGGCTTTAGCCAAAAAACAACCACACCATTGAGGGTTAAATGCACTTGGTGACAGGCGCAGCTTGCCCCTGATTTTGTATATGGCCAAAAAATGAACAGACTATTGCTGGTTAAATGCACTTGGTGTGACAGCTTCACCCTGATGTAGGCTTTAGCCAAAAAACAACCACACCATTGAGGGTTAAATGCACTTGGTGACAGGCGCAGCTTGCCCCTGATTTTGTATATGGCCAAAAAATGAACAGACTATTGCTGGTTAAATGCACTTGGTGTCACAGCTTCACCCTGATGTAGGCTTTAGCCAAAAAACAACCACACCATTGAGGGTTAAATGCACTTGGTCGCAGCTTGTGCTGGCGCACCACAAGACACAAAATGGCCGCCGATCACCCCAGAAAAATGAGACTGACAAACGGTCTGTGCAGCCTAAAAACAGTGAGCAATTGAGGATCAGCAGCTCAATGATCCACAGCTGCAGATCGATCAGTTAATCAAGTCCTTTGGAGGAGTTAATCTGCCTAATCTCGCCCTACTGTCGCAGCCGCAACCTCTCCCTACGCTAATCAGAGCAGAGTGACGGGCGGCGCTATGTGACTCCAGCTTAAATAGAGGCTGGGTCACATGGTGCTCTGGCCAATCACAGCCATGCCAATAGTAGGCATGGCTGTGATGGCCTCTTGGGGCAAGTAGTATGACGCTTGTTGATTGGCTGCTTTGCAGCCTTTCAAAAAGCGCCAAGAAAGCGTCACAAAAGCGCGAAGAAAGCGACGAACACCGAACCCGAACCCGGACTTTTACGAAAATGTCCGGGTTCGGGTCCGTGTCACGGACACCCCAAAATTCGGTACGAACCCGAACTATACAGTTCGAGTTCGCTCATCCCTATTCTTAAGGGAAGGAACAATAATAATCGATGCTACTAGTACACCTAGAGCATAATCTGCTTGAGGAAGATTGTATCAGGTAAGTATATGAAGTGGTGTTACTATAGGTCAATATGATGTTTGGATACAGTGAGACAGTATATCGTATAAAAAAATATTTATTTGATTTAGAACATCCAATTCAAAAAAATAAAAATGATAAAAAATATAATGCTAAAAATGGCGGAAAGTCCAATAAAATAAAATATAATATAGTCTTGCAGATATAGTTTATATCTACCAACCAAATGCCAGCTATGGGGAGTGGGGTGGGTACCGTTCTCTAGGTGTTTAACCTAGGTATATCCCCTGTGATCCACTTTGTTTTGCAAGGAGCCTTAAAGTGTGTAAAGGAAGTTGTTCACCTGGTCGGTTTGTCGTCTCCTCGGCGTCTTTCTCCCCCTGTGGTTTGGCATGCTAGGGCGGCGTTGTTTCTCCCGCTCTGCGGTGAATACCGTGAGCTACTTCCGGGTGGTAGATCACGTGACTGCCGGCGGGTCAAGGAAGATTCTGACAATTTAGAAGAGCATACTGCACATTTCCTTATTTTAGCAGTTGTCTTAGACTTATGAGCTCCACACGCACACCTGGATAAAGAAAAAAAAGGGTAGATATGCTGAAAAACACATTTTTCCATGTACATAATAAATAGTACATATCCCCTTAAAAGACTCGCAGCAGAATGGCCCACAGGGGTCTCGGTCCTCCTCACACTTGCAGGGAGCGAAAATGATGCCAGAATATATACGCCTTCTACCTACAGACCTCGGATCAGCTGGGCTTCCTTCCAATCTGGTGTGCTTTTTTCAAATCTTTTTTTTTTCCGCCCATATGTCTGCCTCCATGCAGGTGGGCAGATTTTCTTCACCTCCACCCAGCACTGACCCCTGAGTGGTCCCATAGCAAATGCCAGGAAGATACTGAAGGTGAGATGGAGGAGGGCCTACTTTTAAACTTCCTGTCCCTTGGAGGAGGGTCATCTCTCATGGTATGCCGTCGTGGAGGTTGAAATGGAACAAAATATTCTCGCAAATGGATGACATTCTAGTCAGTAGGATCTGTTAGACACTGTTCCTGTCAGTTATTTGCCAAATCTGGAACTTCTGCTATTTTTGTTATTCTGCTCCTATAATCGAGCAAAATAACAGAAATAAATAGCACTGATGTGAAAGACCCCTAAGATGTCGATAGGGCTCTTACTATTATAGCCTTTGTTATCGTTCTGCATCGTATTCTATATTTCATAAGCTGTGCCCCCTTGTTGGCCAAATCTTTTGTGCTGTCCGCACAAAGTGGAAATGGCTGATGATGGAGGTTCATGTGCCCAGGCAAATTGCCTCCATGTGATCCCTCCTCTATTCGAATACACTGCACCTTCCATCTGCACTCGCTGCTGCCTGCAATAGCCGCAGGAAGAACAGAGCCTCTAGGAGAAGCGGCAACACCTTATGCCTCCCAGAGGCTCATTTGCATACATTAAAACTTTTTTCACGGAAATGCGACCACAAATCGCGATAGGACCAAGACACATCAGTTCTGTCAACCTGTTCTAATGCTATGAAACTGGTTACAGAAGACCTTTAAAGAGGTTGAGGCTGAGGACCCTGATTGGCTGCAGCGGTCATATACCTGTATGTCACCCCAGCAGTCTGTAAACAAACAACGGGAGAAGTACTGGACCAGCAGTATAAAGAATGGTGCTGGAAATAGAGAGTAGTAATTATTTTCATCAGTGTCATAGACCGATTTCTCAGACTCCTCCTATTCACAGTCTTGTAGGTCCCACATTCTGGTGGTCATGGAGTCACAACAGTCGGACTCCCTCCAGTCTGGCATTTTTCACTTATCCAGTTTATAGTTGATAAATGCTTCTGGCAGGAATAGCCCTTAATGTTTACAGTGGTGCAGTGTAACTATCACTGCTTGTCCGGTTCAAGCGATTGGGACAAGCAGTGGTGATTACAGGAGAGAGGAGGTAAACAGTGAAGAGGACGGAGCGCTCGCACGAGTGCAACGACCCCTTCAAACAGCGGAACGGCCAGAGGATAGCTCATCAATATTATATCTCTATATCTACAATGTGTGCTGTCCGCATCCTTCTGTCCGTTTTGCAGACAATAATAGACATTTCTTACAAAGGGCGGAATGTGCTGATCAGCAAAATGCGGAACACACACTGTCAGTATCCGTTTTTTTTTTTTTTTTTGCAAATCTGCAATTTGCGGACTGCAGAACGGGTGCGATTGTGTGAAATACAGGCGTGCCTTTTGCAATTATTCTAGCTGACAACAACAGGGCAACATTTGCTATCACTACATTGGTAGCACCCTAAGCAGCAGTTTACGTTTCCTCATGATCTTGCATATTTATTGGCTGAAATACTGTCATTTTTATTTTTATACTGCACTTAACGTGTTTTTATTATTTTTTATTTTAGGCGAGATAAGCTTTGGATATGCATGGAGTTTTGTGGTGGAGGGTCCCTACAAGATATCTACCATGGTAAGAAAATGTTAACATATTATTGAGCCTGCTTATTAATGCTTACCTCATGGAAATGTCACTGCATTCATTAAGAGTTAAAGGGAGTCTGTAGGCAGTTTTGACCCCGTTAAACTGCTGACTGCACTACTTAGGGGTCAGGGAGGGCAGTACAAATATATCTTTTTTTGAGCTTTTATCAACAGGAATTGTGTGCATATGAAGTTTTATTCTTCCAGGTTCTGCTCCTGCATGTGTCCAGGAGGCGGGTCTGCATTGAGCTGCTTCACAGCTCCTGCCCTCTGCTCTGAGTGACGCAGTGAAGCCACTTAATGCATAGGGCAGAGTGCATCTACCACTGAAGCATCACCTCGTGGGAGCAGAATTTGGCAGAATTAAAAAATAAAATAAAATAAATAAATGTTCATATTCACACTACTCCTGATAAAAACTTGACACTAGGTGTGTTTTTATTGCATTTCTCAGTCCCTCCCTAGTGTTGTCAGCAGTTTTGCATAGTCACAACTGCTGAAAAACTCCCTATAAGACTCCTTTACATAGTGCTATTATTGTATCCATTCAATAATTTCCAGACAATTACAACTTTAACTTCAGGACCCAGCCATTTTTCAACTTAACGGGAACCTGTCACCGGGATTTTGGATATAGAGCTGAGGACATGGGTTGCTAGATGGCAGCTAGAACATCCGCAATACCCAGTCCCCATAGCTCTGTGTGCTTTTATTGTGTATAAAAACCGATTTGATACATATGCAAATTAACCTGAGATAAGTCAGAGCTTGAAACTGACTCTTCTCTGGTCACACAAGTAAGATATTACTCTTTTATGTTAATTTGCATATGTATCAAATCGTGTTTTTTTTTACACAATAAAAGCACACAGAGCTATGGGGACTGGGTATTGCGGATGTGCTAGCGGCCATCTAGCAACCCATGTCCTCAGCTCTATACCCAAAATCCCGGTGACAGGTTCCCTTTAAGGTGAAAAATGGCTGGGTCCTGAAGTTAAAGTTGTAATTGTCTGGAAATTATTGAATGGATACAATAATAGCACTATGTAAAGGTCCTTTAAGGACCAGACAGATTTTTGCAAACCTGACACTTTATGTGGTAATAACTTTTACTTATCTAAGCCATTCTGAGATTTTCTCGTGACACGTTGTACTTCATGATAGTGGTAAATTTCAATCAATATTTTCCATTTTATTTTAAAAAACAGACAAACAAATTTACAAAAGAAAATTGGAAAAATTTGCAACTTTCCCAATTTCTATTTCTATCTCATATAATAGTTATTACTTTACATTTCCCATATGTCTACTTTGTTTGGATTATTTTGTGAATGCCATTTTATTTTTTGGGGACGTTAGAAGGCTTTAGAAGTTTAGAAGCAAATCTTGAAATTCTTCTGACAATTTCCAAAACCCACTTTTTAAGGACCAGTTTAGGTCTAAAGTTACTTTGTAAGGGTTACATAATAGAAACCTCAAGGTAGTCAAAACTGATTTTACTAACTTTGTTAACCCTTTAGGTGTTCCACAAAATAAAAATAAAAATGTACTTGAAATTTCAGAATTTAACTTTTTGGGCAGATTTGTCCAGTAACAAAGCAAGGGTTAACAGCCAAACAAAACTTAATATTTATTACCCTGATTCTGTAGTGTACAGAAACACCCCATTTATGAATGTAAAATGGGCACACTGCAGGGAGCAGAAGGAAAGGAACGCCATATGGTTTTTGGAGGGCAGATTTCACTGGAATAATTTTAAGTTGACATGTCACATTTGAAGACCCCCTGATGCACCCCTAGAGTAGAAACTCCCCTAAAAAAAAAGACCCCATTTTGGAAACTACGGGATAAGGTGGCGGTTTTGTTGGTATTATTTTATGGTACATATGATTTTTGGTTGCTCTATATTACACATTTTGAGGCAAGGTAAAAAAAAATAGCTGTTTTGGCACCGTTTTTTTTTTTTTGTTATTTACAATGTTCATCTGACATGTGGTATTTTTATAGAGCAGGTTGTTACGGATGCGACAATACCAAATATGACAACTTTTTTTGTTCTTTGTTTCAGTTTTACATAATAAAGCATTTTGGAAATTTTTTTTTTTTTGTGTCTCCATATTCTGAAAGCCATAGTTTTTTGGGGGGGCGACTGTCTTATGAAGGGGCTCATTGACACACTTTTATTTTTATTTTTACGGTGTTCACCTGAGGAGTTCATGTGATATTTTTATACAGCAGGTCCTTACGGACACGGCGATACCTAATATTTATACTTTTTTTTTAAATCTATTTCAGTTTTACACAATAATATAATTTTTTAAACAAAAACAAATAATTATGTTTTAGTGTCTCCATAGTCTGAGTGCCATATATTTTTTTTTTTTTTAGGAGATTGTCTTAGGTAGGGGCTCATTTTTTGCAGGATCAGGTGACGGTTAGATTGGTACTATTTTGGGCGGCATACGCCTTTTTGATCAATTGGTGTTGCACTTTTAGTGATGTAAGGCGACAAAAAAAAAGTTTTTTTTAGCACAGTTTTTATTTAAGGTGTTCACCTGAGGGATTAGGTCATGTAATATTTTTGTAGAGCCGGTCGATACGGATGCGACAATAACTAATATCTCTACTTTTCTTTTTTTTCTCCCCTATTTTTTACAAACATTTTTATTCTTTATTTTGGGAAAAGGACGCTTTATATTTCTTTCTTTTTTTTTTTTTTACTTGAAAACTTTACAAATTTTTTGTAAAACTTAATTTTTTAATTTCTTTTTTTTTTACTTTATTTTTTGTCCCATTCCGGGACTTCAACGTTTGCGGGTCTGATCCCCTTTACAATGCATTACAATACTTCTGTATTATGATGCATTGGCTGTAAGTGTATTACCAGTGTAATACAGGGGGCTGGATCTCACAGGCTGTCACGGAAGGCAGCCACGATGCCTAAGGAAGGCATCGGGCTGCCATCCAAGCCATCGGCTCCCCGTCACAGCAGCGTGGGGACACAATGGCAGTTCCTTCCCTGCACGGACATCGCGCGTGCCGCGGTCAGTGCTAACCGTGGCACATCAAGGGATAAGGGCCAGCATCAGTGATTTCACCGATGCCGGCCCATACAGCAGGGGTCCGGCTATCAGTCACTGCTGGACCCCTGCCGCTGATCGGGCGCAGCTCCTGCACCGCCTGATCAGCCTGCCGTGCATGTACGGCGGAATGTGGTCTGGCACTGCTTTCCCCGCCATACATGTACAACAAAATGTGTTAAGGGGAAAATTATCCAGAAACTGCACAAAATCTGATATTGGGGTGTTTTTAATTATCAGAGCAACTTTTTATAGTAGATCTAGTTCCATAAAATACCAAAGGCAATTGTACATTTTAAAGGGGTACTCCGGTTTACATACCCATTTTCATATACAGCACTCAATTAGAGAATTTTGTTTTAATTTGGGGGATTCTTATACCCTCACCAGAGTGCAAAGGATCGTCTCTTGCTCGGGAGGTCCTGTCCCGTGGTGCATGACACAGACAGTTCATAGTGCTTCTATTCTTCTGCAGTGGCGCTGCAGGTTTCACACCTCAGATAACTGCTGATCACTGGGGGTCTCAGCAGAGAGGACACTTTGCTATCAACCTGTTGTCAAAAGACCCATCCTAACAAGTAAGGATAGTTCAAAATGGAGAACCCCTGTAAAGAGGACCTGTAAACTCTCCTGACGTGTCTGTTTCAGCAACTGCTTGCATCCCCCATCCAATCAGTGCCGTCGGTGTGGGGACACATCCCCAACTGGTAACACCCATCTGGGCCTTTTTTGCAAACTGGTAGCAGCTTATTTATAATTAATAAAGGAGTGACACAAAATAGAGTTATAAGAATAGATGCCCCTGCATTGTTATTACATTGGGGAATGAAGGAGTTACTAAAGCAGACGTGTCAGGAGAGGGGAGAGGTCCTCTTTAAAGGGAGTCTGTCACCTCCATATGGCCATATACAGCGCTTACATGGCTCTGTAGCACACCTATACAGGATTGTAACGGTACCTTTGTCTTTGTCTTTAGACTTGCACCAGCAGGAAAAACGGAGTTTAATTCATATGCAAATGAGCACTCGCAAGTGCCCAGGGGCGGCGTTCAGTGTGTAGGTGCCCAGGCTGCTCTGCCTTCTTTTCACTTTACTCCTCCCCAGCCTCTGCCTTTGCCCGCCCTCTAGGTCCGGACCCATCGATGAGGCAAGAGACTTGGAGGGCGGGCAAAGGCAAAGACTGGGGAGGAGTAAAGTGAAAAGAAGGCAGAGCAGCCTGGGCACCTACACACTGAACGCCGCCCCTGGGCACCTACACACTGAACGACGCCCCTGGGCACCTACACACTGAACGCCGCCCCTGGGCACCTACACACTGAATGCCGCCCCTGGGCACCTACACACTGAACGCCGCCCCTGGGCACCTACACACTGAACGCCGCCCCTGGGCACCTACACACTGAACGCCGCCCCTGGGCACCTACACACTGAACGCCGCCCCTGGGCACCTACACACTGAATGCCGCCCCTGGGCACTTGCGAGTGCTCATTTGCATATGAATTAAACTCCGTTTTTCCTGCTGGTGCAAGTCTAAAGACAAAGACAAAGGTACCGTTACAATCCTGTATAGGTGTGCTACAGAGCCATGTAAGTGCTGTATACGGCCATATGGAGGTGACAGTCTCCCTTTAAGATTACATTGCTTTTGTATATCACTAGCGTACATGTCAAAATGCATGTTTCCTATGAATGTATTGTAACATATAACATGCTATTAGAAAATCACATTTCCTTACGTATATATGCCACACAAATAAGAAAATGCCTGTTACCACAGTCACCCGCAGTCCGGGGTCTTTCACTATATTACCAGTAATTTACTTTTCTGGGGAACAATGCACTAAACCATTTGTGTGGGGTTTGCACATTGCTATTTAGCAACTTCGTCTGCAATGTAGCTTACGCCCCGTACATTACAAAATTAATGCAAGGTACATTTTTTAATATTTTTTTTTTCCCCCACAGTGGCCGGGCCGCTCTCGGAACAACAGATTGCGTATGTTTCCCGGGAAACGCTGCAGGTAACCGATCTGTCAGATGTGTGATGGGTTATGTGAGTCACCAGTAACCTTGGAGGTCTCGCTATCCTAAGAATCCAATCCCGCAAGTACACAGTGTTTAACAGCAATGTTCTGAAGGCAAATTGCATCCTGTCATTGTGCGAGGAGGCTGCGCAACCTTCCGTAGCATCCCACGGCTAACCTCTTGTACTCTATCGATTTACTTTTAGAATGGTTACCAAGGACACGGCGAAAGCTGTACCAGGTCTTAGCACTTAAAATTCGGATGACAGACTATTGCTGCATACACTTTAAATATTTCCTTTCATCTAGTAAGCTGAACATGTCGCAGCCTGAAATGTGGCGCATTACTTAAAGCGTTTAATACTGATGACTTATCTTTAGGATAGGCACCGACCACGGCCGTGACCACCCTGCAGTTTACCAATCACAGCGTGATACATTGCATAGCGGTTGTGCTCGGTATTGCAGCTCAGCCCCATTCACTGGGACAACAGGACTGAGCTGCGCCTAGGACAGTGATGGCGAACCTTTTACAGACTGAGTGCTCAAGCTGCAATCCAAAGCCCACAGATTTATCGCAAAGTGCCAGCACAGGAATTTACCCTGAATACTACAGTGCAATATAGTATATAGTCCATGTACTTTATCATTTAGCTATAATAGCCTGCCTACATTCAGTGCGCTGCCTGCGCTGTTCATAGTGCACCCTGCGCTGATGAATGGCAGGAATAGTCTAAGGCATATTGGAACGCCTTAGACTTTTTCCAGGTGGCGGGTGCCCACAGAGAGGGCTCTGAGTGCCGTCTCTGGCACCCGTGCCATAGGTTCGCCACCACTGGCCTAGGACATGTGACGGATGAATGTGACATCACTGGTCTGGGAAGAGCACCGCAGGTCTCTTCAAACAGGCGACTGGTGTGGGTGCTGGGAGCTGATCACATATGGCTGGGTTCACATCACGTTTTTTCTCATCCGGTTAACGTATACAAAAAACATATACGTCAGACTGATGCCATACAGTGGCATTCGTTCACTATAGAGTTCCAGTGTTAAAAAAAAAAAAAAAGACTTTTTTTACCATTGTAAAAAAAAAAAAATATATACTTTTTTTTTACCGTGGTGTGCTGCGTTTTTTTTATCTTTTTTTGGCATGTATATGTCAGACGGAGGCATTAAACTTGATGTGAACCCACCCTAATAATGTCCTATACTGAGGATAGGTCATCAGTATTAAACACTTGGACAACCCCTTTAAAGATTGTGAGTGTGCAGTAAGCGAGCATCACCTCTATAAGATGTATGGAGCTGTCAGACTCCATACATTGTATTACTTCCCGTGGCCAACAGCTCCTGCTAGCAGCTGATCAGTGGGGGAGAATGGTTTTGTTGATATACACCTACCTGCAGTATGAGATACGGCAAACATGTTCTGGTAGTTAACTGTATGAGGAAATGTCCTACATCAATATCATTACAGTAGGTTTACTTGCTCAAAATGATCTAGTGACTGATCTACCTAAGGATTTCAAGATCCACTCACTCATATTATACTTGAAGAAAGTACACCTTATGGGGAATAGAATAACTTTGTTAGGACAGGAATAATTAGGAGCATTTCTAGGGTCTCAGAAGATCCCAAGCCTTACCGCCTTTCTCAGCTCAGGTCCTCCGCACTGGCTGCAGGTCTATGGCTTGTTTATTTCCTCTCCTCCATGGGCAAGATCATCTGTTCCACTGCAGCCATGCAGCTTCTTTAGGTCAGATGTTTTTTGATGCTTACATTTTGAAAAAATACCCAGAAGATGCATTAAGCTGCACGTGATATTAATTTGTCCCTTTTTTAACTCGGTCACCTCTGTAGATGCAGCATGACGATTGCATTCATGTTAGAAGCAGTTTCAGAAATGACGCTTATTGCATCTCGTTCCATGACGTTTGCCTTAATGGGGCTCAAGTGCTTTAATTATACTATTGAGATATCCATGACCTTGTTGGGTCTATGTTCAAATATGTGTAGTTTGCCCAGAATCATGGCTTTACCCCTGTGAGGTTAATGGATAGCACCTATTGCCGCCGCTGACCAAGGCCAGGGGCTCAGGTTCTACAGTATGTGCCTATGTCATCACCATACGCAGCCATAGTCATGTCATATATACAGGTGAAACTCAAAAAATTAGAACCGTGCAAAAGTCCATTTATTTCAGTCATGCAAATTAAAAGGAATTGCCTTAATGCAGCTTAAAATTAGATTTTTTTTTAAAAGGTTCAATATTCTAGGCTTAAAGTGTCACCCTCTAGTCAGCTAAATAATCCATACCCCCTGAGCAAAGGGGCCCTGAGATTGTGACTTTGGGGTTTCATAAGCTATAGGCCATAATCATCCAAATTATAACAAACAAAGGCTTGGAATATCTCGCTTTGCATGTAATGAGTCTATCTCATATGTGAGTTTCACCTTTTAAGTTGCGTTACTGAATTAAATGAACTTTGCACAATATTCTAATTTTTCGAGTTTCTCCTGTATACTGCTTCATCCCTTGGAATAAATGTTTTCGGGCCATGCTACACGTGTGTTTCTCATGCGCTTGGTGCATGCAGCTGCATCCTGATATTCATATCCGTGTCTCCATGTGCTTACCCTGGCAAGCTGTCACAGCATTCACCACGATGACAATGCAGCATCCTGGCCGCGGCGGCCTGCGCCGCACCCGCACATTGTGCTGGGATAACAATAGTGAGCCTGTTACACTTGCAGCTTCAGAAATGTTTGCATATTGTCATCGTGTTTCATGATGAAAAGAGATAGGCTTATGCAAACAGTACAGTAAGCGTCATGGGTTGTAAACCACCGTGTAAGAGAAAGTTTCACATTACTATAAACCGCAATAACCAAGAAAATAAAAACAGCCCATCCGTATGTCCTACAGTGTGCTCCCAGCACTTGTAAAGGGGTTTTCCGGGCCTCTCATAAAATCCAGGCTTCTTCTGTCCTGCTTAGGATCGCAGCATTGTCGTGCCGCCAATGCTGTGATCTCTCCTGCGCCCAGACTAGTTGTGGGGTCTTCTGGTCGTGTTCCTACCAGATGTGTTCCCACGTCTTACTGTCCATCTGCCAATGATGCCGGAGACGACGGCCTCGGCTGCACGACAAACGTGAATGACCCTATTGATTACAGTGTCTGTGTGCTGTCCATGTCTAGTCCCTGCAGACGCTCATGTTTATGTCTGCACCTTATGTCTTAATCCATACGTCTCAGCAGGTTCCTTGACACTTCTCTGGTAGTTATAATACTTCCACCCATGTGCTCTGTGAATCAGAGCGGTCATTGCAATCATAAAATCCCAAACTCTAGGGTCTTGCCTGAGTTAACGGGAAGGAAGCAGACTGTTTTACAGCTCCTGGACAGGTTGGCATGCCCCCATTGCCCCTACTATTCAAGCTATGTTGGCAAACGCATGGTTTTAGGTACTGAAAAAACAGATAGTGAAAATTTACGTTTCACACTCTAAGGCTACATGCATGCGAAAGTTGTTTGTTTCCGTGTCCATTCCGTTTTTTTTTTTTTTTTTTGCAGATAGGATGCGGACCCATTCATTTCAATGGGTCCGCAAAAAACGCGGACAGGACACCGTCAGTATGTCCGTTCCGTTGCCCCGCTAAAAAAAGTGTCCTATTTTTTTCTTGTTTGCGGACAAGGATAGGCATTATTACAATGGATCCGCAAAAAAAAACTGATGCCATACGGAACATCATCCGTCTTCCTTTTGCTGACTGCAAAACGCATACGGTCGTGTGCATGTAGCCTAATTATTATCACAGCTAAGAGAAACGTTGTGGATGAATTAAAACTTCAATACTTTATTAAACATGCACTAAAAAATAGGGTAGAATTTTATTTATTTTTTAAATTGTGTGAATTCCTCAATGAACACATACACACAAACACGTACTTGGTCACTAAACGACCATAAGACACAACCCAAACCCACCAATAAGGTATGGCTTCACGTGTCTGGTGGGAGGACATAGGTTGTATTCAATAGTGACCGGCGTTATGTAAAAGGAAAACGCTATATGACAGATGGTACCCTGTAGCTGATATTTTTTCCTGTGAGATTTGCTGTAGCGCAATTTATTAACTGGATGCTGTCACGCTATAAGGAATGTAAATTTACCATCTCCATGTACAGCTAGACTATGCTCAGCTAAGGGGAAGGGACTTGGACGCCCTATATGGGTAACCATTTATTAACACCCCCACTGATATATTGCTAGTCCCTATGTCACCCCTATGTACAACATTGGTTAGTCTAGACCAGTGATGGCGAACCTTTTAGAGACCGAGTGCCCAAACCGCAACCCAAAACCCCCTTATTTATCGCAAAGTGCCAACGCGGCAAGTTAACCTGAATCCTACAGTCCAATATAGTATACCTTTCATGTACTTTATCATGTAGTAGCTATAATAGCCTGTCTACATTCAGTGCGCTGCCTGTGCTGTTCATGGTGCGCCCTGCGCTGATGAATGGCAGGAAAGGTCTAAGGCATATTGGTACACTCAGATTTTTTCCAGGGTGTGGGTGCCCACAGAGAGGGCTCCGAGTGCTGCTTCTGGCACCCGTGCCATAGGTTCGCCACCACTGGTCTAGACTGACACACTAAACGGCTATCTGCCCTCTCAAAGGAACATTAGGATGCGCTGAGTCTGTACGCTAAACCCCATCATAACCTCTACGTTTCGCCACAAAGGGCTCATCAGGAGCTGGGTATAGTACAAGACAGACAAACACATAACGCCGTACACCTCGGGTGGTGAGGCGACGGCATCGGCGCTAGGGTGCCAACCAAGGCGTACGGCGTTATGTGTTTGTCTGTCTTGTACTATATGCAGATCCTGATGAGCCCTTTGTGGCGAAAACATAGAGGTTACCATTGAAATGAATGGGTCCACATCCTATCCACAAAAAAACTGAACGGGCACGGAAAACAAACAACGTTCGTGTGCATGTAGCCTAAGCCTGAGGATCACTATTGTTTCAGCGAATTAAAAAAATAAAATGGTGCACCTTTACAAACTGGTGTAATTATCTGCAGTGGAGACTTGCGTGTCTCCATGGTAACAGACTTCAAACAAATTCTTTGTAGTCTGATCTGCTGTAATTTTGCCTTCAGTCTGTCCCCCACTTAATGATTACCTACCAAAACTTTGTTCAGAAAAAGCAGAGGCAGGTGTCGGTGTGACTGCAGGATTAGGCCCCATTCACACAACCATATTTTTGGTCTGCATCCAATGCGCATTTGTTTTGGATCACGCACAGACACATTCATTTCCATAGGTCGGCAAAAAAAAACGTGTGCCGTCCGCATCCATATGTATATTCCGCAGTCTTGCAAAAAAAGATAGCATGTGTCTTGTTCTTGTCAGTTTTGCGCACAGGAAAAAAAAAAAAGGTGCAACATGGACATCACATGGATGCCATCCGTATATTTTGTGGAGCCGTGTTTTGCGTACTGCAAAATACATACGGTCGTGTGAATGCACCCTTAGGCCCCTTTCACACGAGCAAGTTTTCTGCGCGGGTGCAATGCGTGACGTGAACGCGTAGCACCCGCACGTAATCCTGATCCATTCATTTCAATGGATCTGTGTACATGAGTGTTTTTTTTTTTTATACGCATCAGTTCTGCATTGCGTGAAAAACACAGCATGTTCTATATTCTGCGTTTTTCACGCAGCCCTGGCCCCTTCGGTGAAAACCGCATTGCATCCAGAAGCAAGTGCGGATGCAATGCGTTTTTCACTGATGGTTGCTAGGAGAGGTTATTTGTAAACCTTCAGGTTTTTTTTATCACACACGTGAAAAACACATCAAAATGCATTGCATTCGCGCGTAAAATTATGAACGCAATTGCTTGAAAAATGGTGTGAGTTTCACTGAACGCATCCGGACCTAATCCGTCACGCTCATGTGAAAGGGGCCTTAGACTACACAGGGATTTTGTTTTTGTAATGGACACACATACAGTAGGTCTCTGTAGGAGCTGTACAAGTGACAGAAGATTATAAATACATTTCAAAAAAAGTATGTGCACCATATGGATCCATTATGTGTATAGGTGGGTTTTCCATCAAATAAAAACTACTATTGTTTTCATACACAAAAAAGTTTATCCACGCACCCGCTGCTAGCGGGAGACGTGCACGGAGCACCCGAACCAGGAAACTTGCAAAAAGAAAAATCCTCCAGCACAGTCGTCCGCAGTTAAAATCTAAGTTTTATTCGGTATACATTAAAAGTGTCTTCATACACGTTCACACAGTGTGCAGTTTGACATTCAGCATAAACCATTCCTGTCTTCCAAATAAGAGGACTGTTTTCTGTAGTCTAACTTGTTTATTGGCAAAACAGAAGTATTTGAGATTGGTAAAACTATAAGAATACAAAAACTTGTATAAATATAAGGCATAATATGTATTAGCAGAAAGCATACCGTATACAGCATGTATTATAACATTACATTAACACTGGGCAAATGTCCAAAATGGCTGCCTATACATAGGAATGCATCTCTAGCATCTAACAGTTACAACCTCTTTCCCTAAGTAAAACTTATACCTAGCTAAACAGCACTGCATACATAATGTCCCTGAAACAAAGGTAGAAGTATCACTAGATATGCTTGCAAAAGGATGGTGGAGTTTAAGAAGATGATATGCAGGAGACACCTCTGCTAATGTCCTGTAAGGCTACTTTCACACTTGCGCTTGATCGGATCCGTTCTGAACGGATCCGATCATATTAATGCAGACGGAGGCTCCGTTCAGTACGGATCCGTCTGCATTAATAAAAAATTCTAAGTGTGAAAGCAGCCTGAGCGGATCCGTTCAGACTTTCAATGTAAAGTCAATAAGAGACGGATCCGCTTGAAGATTGAGCCATAGGGTGACATCTTCAAGCGGATCCGTTCCCATTGACTTACATTGTAAGTCTGAACGGATCCGCTCGCCTCCGCACGGCCAGACGGACAGCTGAACGCTGCAAGCAGCGTTCAGCTGTCCGCCTGTCCGTGCGGAGGCGAGCGGAGCGGAGGCTGAACGCCGCCAGACTGATGCAGTCTGAGCGGATCCGCTCCATTCAGACTGCATCAGGGCTGGACGGAGGCGTTTGGGTCCGCTCGTGAGCTCCTTCAAACGGAGCTCACGAACGGACCCATGAACGCTAGTGTGAAAGTAGCCTAACATGGTGACTGGGCTTCTCATTCCCAGAATGCACTACACTCCCACAATACTTTGTACCTCCAAACAATACAATAATCTTTATTAACAGACAAACAAAGTGTAATGCATTTTTACCACCGCTAGATGGTGCTGTAACCTAATAACTACAGAAATACAGGAATTGCAGCATAATGAATTAGAAATTAAATAGACGTGATCTGAAATGATTCTGAACCTCTACTGGGGGCAGAACAACGAGCCATAATGGGTTGACGCATTTCGACATCAAGTCTTAGGTTATGACTAAGACTTTAAGACTTTTGAGCCCCACTTTTACAAAATCTAAGGGTACGGCTGCACGGTGACATTGGTCACAGCCAGGATTGCAGAGTAGTGGTGATCCAATAGAAATGAATGGAATCACCTCGACATTTGCAAGAAATCCAGCAGTATTGGGATCTATGGGATCACCGCTACTCTGCGATCCTGGCTGCGACCAGTGTCACCGTACCCTTATGGTTTAGTAGTAGTACACAAGTGCTTTTTAATCTTGACACCTGGCCATTGTGGGCACTCTGCTAGGAGCTGAGCTGTGTTCAGCATTAGGGCGCCCTCACACGCTGTGTATTCTGCAACTGAAAATCAGTTCATTCATTTAATTGGACCTGAAAGCACATGAGGGGTCATTTATCAACCTTGTGTAAAGTATGGTTGCCCATAGCAACCAACCAGATTCCACTTTTCATTTCCCAAAGGAGCTGTGAATGAAAGGTGGAATCTGATTGGCTGCTGTGGGCAACTAAGCCAGTTCTACTTTACACCAGTTTGATAAATCTCCCCCATGATTTTCTGCAAGCCCCATTCAAGTGAATGAAACTAATTTCCAGTCGTGGAATTTTCTGCAGCAAAATCCCCAGCGTGTGAAGGCGCTCTTACCCTGTTTACCCTCATCTGAAATATTGTTATAAGGTTTTATGCAGTAGAATTTTTTTTCTTTTAGCCACAATACTTTTTGGTCTATTCATTCACTATACTTTTTGTGTTTTTTTTTCCCCCTAGGGGTTATATTATCTGCATAATAAAGGAAAAATGCACAGAGATATAAAGGTAAGAAATATAAGAAAACATTTTATTTGCTTTTTTAGCGTCCGCCTGGCGACACGGAACCAAACGGATCCGTCCTGACTTACAATGTAAGTCAATGGGGGCGGATCCGTTTTCACTGACACAATATGGTGCAATTGAAAACGGATCCGTCCCCCATTGACTTTCAATGCAAGTCAGGACGGATCCGTTTTGACTTTGTTCTTCATAATGCAAACGGATCCGGATACAATAGTTTGCATTATAGGTGCGGATCCGTCTTTTCAGATACCGGACGGATCCGCACCTAACGCAGGTGTGAAAGTAGCCTCAGGTGTATAGCCAGATTCAGTTGTGCAGACCTTTTTGGACTCATTCATTCCTAATTAACATTTCCTTAGTAAGATGTATTGAATTGTCATTATCTATATGAAATTAATGAATTCATTAATCTGTATGAAATTAAATCATGGGATAACCCCTTTAAATGAGGCAGAGAGATGGTAAAGTCACTTATGACGCTGGTAGGTGTCTGAGAACACAAGGTTTGCGGATGGCTAAGTAACGAGCTAGTAAAATCCCCTTTCTCTTCTGCCATCACAGTAATGATGCCAAATCCAGGCTCTTAATGCCTCTGTGAAGCAGTACCATGATTCATGCACTGTGCAGGCTCTGGTAAACCGCGGCAGCATGTTTCATCCCTTTCTCATTTGACAGGTTTTTAATCTTTGTTACTTTTCCAAATAATTATTTGCTTTTCATGAGGCAAAATAAATGTTGTGTTCTTGGACAAAGTGTAATTACTGCAGATACTTGCAGAGCCGCGCTGCCAGTCAGTCTGACATTTTCATACGTAATGTTTTCTCCACCACATTTTTGCTTGTACAGGGGATGATGACAGTGTAATGAAGCAGAATGAATGAAAAAGAAGGATTTGGGTTTTGAGATTGGATTAGAAGTGAAAGAATAAGGGCAAGAATCTTGTAAGCGTTCGCGTGTAGCTATATGATTAATAGGTGTGAACAGACACGTTATAATGTCAGTGTAACCAGACTCATTTACCCTGAAGTAAGATGGTCCATGCTCTTCTGTGTGTTCTGAAACCCTCTTTTAGCATTGGCATATTCTCTTAAGTTGACTATTTCTGTAATCGCCATTGTCTTTCTTTTTAGGGAGCAAACATTCTGCTGACAGATAATGGTCACGTGAAGCTAGGTAAGTGATGATGTGTACTGTCCTTTCTTGTCATATGGTGGCTATACACTTTACACAAACATGGGCAAACCCACTGATCTAATGTTCCTGGGAGTGTCCTGACTTTCTTCATGCCAATCCTTTCTTATCAAGGGAGATAGGCTGCTGCCAAGGGCGTCTAGCTGGAGCCCATACACATTTATTGGTTGTCAACAGCTGCCTCTCACGATTTTCCCCATACAAGTGAAACTCGAAAAATTAATGCAACTTAAAAGGTGAAGCTAATATATGAGACTCATTACACGCAAAGCGAGATATTTCAAGCCTTATTTGTTATAATTTGGATGATTATGGCTTACAGCTTACGAAACCCCAAAGTCACAATCTCAGGTACCCTTTGCTCAGGGGGTATGGGGTATTAATTAGCTGACAAGAGTGTGACCCTTGAGCCTAGAATATTGAACTTTTTCACAAAATTAAGTTCCATAAATGCAATTCCTTTTAAGTTGGATTACTAAAATAAATGGACTTTTGCACAAATTTCTAATTTTTCGAGTTTCATCTGTATATCCTTGACTTCATAAGCGTGTATATGTTACAATGCGGAGAGAAGAGGATGCCCTGCCAGACATCTCTGGCGGTGAATTATTTCCTCCTTGTGTCCAATCCTTCTTTCGAAGACATCATCTCTTGGGGGAGAGTTGGGAGCTCCCCGTATACATTAGGTTGTTGGCCATTCCGGATGAAAATAGTGTGTATGGAGGCCTTAAAGGGGTTGTCCATGAGCAAATGTTTTTTTTAAATTTCACTTTATCTATTAATACTTATCTGCTTCCTGCCATCCCTGGCTGTCTTCACTGCAGCCAATGAATGGGTAAGAGCAAGTAAGTATGCTTCCCTTCACAGGCCCATCAGGGACATGTGGAATTGAAAGAAGTGTTTGATCATGGACAACCCCTTTAAGGTGTATGGCTTCCTTTAGTGTTAAGTTTCTAAATTTGCAGACTGCTACATTGTGGGACTAATCAAGACTGTTGAAGAGCAGTTGACTTGATTAAAGCTGTTTTTGTGGATGTACAACACTCATCACATCCCAATTTCATCTAGAACTTAATTTAATGAGGACTTCCTTTCGTTCATTTTTATATCACATCAGCAACTGTATGAAGGAGCGTGAACAAAGTAAGATTTCCAACCTCCTGCAGTCATAATGATAGAACAGGGTATTGGCACCAAGCTCTTGCAGTCACATGGTCAGAAACAAGAACTTAAGGGGAAAGAAAGGAATGCTGGGATTTGTAGTCCTTCAGCAATAAGCAGTTTGGCTATCATAACACAGATGGCTGCGTACAAAATAAAAGAAAAAAAACTTTTCACAACTGTTAGGGCCTGTTAAGGCTACTTTCACATATGCGTTTTCAATTCCGCTATTGAGATCAGTCATAGGGTCTCAATAGTGAAAGAAAATGGGACAGAACTGAACGAAACGGAATGCACCAAAATGCGTTACGTTTGGTTGCTTACCTATCGCGGACAGAAAAACACTGCAAGCAGCGGTTTTCTGTCCACGATGTGGTGCGGAGCAAGACTGATCTGATACACAATGTAAGTCAATAGGGACGGATCCGTTTTCTGACACAATAGAATACGGATCCGTCCCTCATTGACTTTTAATGGTGTTCATGACGGATCCGTCAGGGCTATAGAAGACATAATACCCCCAGGTCCGTTCATGACGGATGCAGACGGTTGTATTATTGTAACGGAAGCGTTTTTGCAGATCCATGACTGATCCGCAAAAAACGCTAATGTGAGAGGCCACGCTGCAGTTTGCAGATCAGCAGTATAAAGAAGTGACTGCGCCAGGAAAGGACATGTCCCTTCTTGCAAGTGGTGTACAGAAGCCGCTTAAAGTCGTGGCAGGTGTCCGCTCGCGGTTGAGCTCCATTCAGCGGAGGTAAGCCAAGAGCTGGTTCGTGGCATTCAAAGTGAGTAACTGCAATGGTTTCTGGTGTGGAGGATTTGGTCAGCATCAGAATTCACAGAATTAGACGTGGGAGGAAAAAAGGCGTTTAAGACGTGTTTGAACAATTTTTTTCTGTCACCAGCGACCTCCCTATCCAACTGTTAGCATAGTCACATAGCTGTGGTTCACCCGAGTAAAATGTTGTTTTTCTTTTGTCAAGGCACCGTTCCCGAGTTATGATACTTTTTCCTAATATGCAAAGTAGGCATTTGGGGCAATAGGGCGAGCATGGTTGCTCCATTCCTTTCTGTGGAAAGTCCTTCTCTCACTGCTTTGTCACTGCCTGAGAGGGAATGCCTGGCCACAGAGAGGAGCTGAGCTTCGGTGCAACAAGAGCAAAATGACATCCTCATTGCACCAAATGCCTAATTTACATTTTAGGAAAAAGTTTCCTAACTTTGGAATGGAGCCTCAGATCAACAAAAGTAAAACAACATTTTAATCAGGTGAACCTCCGCTCTATGTCTATACAAATAGTTGATTAAGGTGGTCGCTGGTGACAGGCGCCATTTAAAGTGTACGAGCATGTCCATGTATGAGTATAACAGATGTGGTGTGAACAGAGCATTAATGGCACATATAATATCCCTAACTTTTTGTGAGTAGTGTATCATATTATATCATTTAGGTGGAAGCATGCAATGATGATTTCCTCATCTCAAACAATTTATTGAAACAAAAACCAATGCTGGCCACCAATGCTTTTAATACTGGGGAGGGAGGGGGTACTGGCCCCTGCTGCCTGGCAGCCCCCGATAAGGGGGCTGAGATCCACACAATTAACCCCTCAGGTGCGGCACCTGAGGGGTTAATTGTGCGGATCACATCCCCCTGTAAGAGTTTGGGTGGTGCCAGGCAGCAGGGGGCAGTTAAGTACACAGTTCTTAGTAGGGCTGCACGATATATCGAAAAAATTATCGAATCACGATAATCGCCAAATGCGATATGGCGATTTGGCCGACCCGAAAATGCTGCGATTATATATGAAGGGGCCCCGCGCACATAACTGGCTTTGTGTGTAAAGTATTTTACTACTGTGTGAAACAAGCTCTCTCCTATTGATAACATGGCCAGCCTCTGTACTCACTGTCACGATGAATGCACTGCAGCGAACGGGCCGGCCGGCGCGTGACTGACGTCACTTAGTAACGCTCCTGCTTCCTGAAGTGGGAGGAGTGTTACTAAGTGACGTCAGTCACGCGCCGGCCGGCCCGCTCACTGCCGTTCGCTGCAGTGCATTCATCGTGAAAGTGAGTACAGAGGCTGGCCATTTTATCAATAGGAGAGAGCTTGTTTCACACAGTAGTAAAATACTTTACACACAAATCCAGTTATGTGCGCAGTTTAGGACACATGAGGGGACACATAGGGCCATGAGGGGGACCAGCATAAGATGCTATATGTGTGTCTTATGCTGGCCCCCCTCATGGCCCTATGTGTCATAGCACACATCCCCTATAACAGTGCCATCCACAGGTCCCCCATAAGTGTCCTCCACAGATCCCCCCCCCATAACAGCGTCCTCCACAGGTCCCCCCCATAACAGCGTCCTCCACAGATCCCCCCCCATAACAGCGTCCTCCACAGGTCCCCCCCCATAACAGCGTCCTCCACAGATCCCCCCCCATAACAGCGTCCTCCACAGATCCCCAACATAACAGCGTCCTCCACAGATTCCCCCCCCCCCATAACAGCGTCCTCCAAAGATCCCCCCCCATAACAGCATCCTCCACAGATTCCCCCCCCATAACAGCGTCCTCCACAGATTCCCCCCCCCCCCATAACAGCGTCCTCCACAGATCCCCCCCATAACAGCGTCCTCCACAGATCCCCCCCATAACAGCGTCCTCCACAGATCCCCCCCATAACAGCGTCCTCCACAGACCCCCCCCATAACAGCGTCCTCCACAGATCCCCCTTATAACAGCGTCCTCCACAGATCCCCCATAACAGCATCCTCCACAGATCCCCCCCATAACAGCGTCCTCCACAGATCCCCCCATAACAGCGTCCTCCACAGATCCCCCCATAACAGCGTCCTCCACAGATCCCCCCCCCATAACAGCGTCCTCCACAGATCCCCCCCCCATAACAGCGTCCTCCACAGATCCCCCCCATAACAGCGTCCTCCACAGATCCCCCCCATAACAGCGTCCTCCACAGATCCCCCCCATAACAGCGTCCTCCACAGATCCCCCCCATAACAGCGTCCTCCACAGATCCCCCCCATAACAGCGTCCTCCACAGATCCCCCCCATAACAGCGTCCTCCACAGATCCCCCCCATAACAGCGTCCTCCACAGATCCCCCCCATAACAGCGTCCTCCACAGATCCCCCCCATAACAGCGTCCTCCACAGATCCCCCCCATAACAGCGTCCTCCACAGATCCCCCCCATAACAGCGTCCTCCACAGATCCACCCCATAACAGCGTCCTCCACAGATCCACCCCATAACAGCGTCCTCCACAGATCCACCCCATAACAGCGTCCTCCACAGATCCCCCCCATAACAGCGTCCTCCACAGATCCCCCCCATAACAGCGTCCTCCACAGATCCCCCCCCATAACAGCGTCCTCCACAGATCCCCCCCATAACAGCGTCCTCCACAGATCCCCCCCATAACAGCGTCCTCCACAGATCCCCCCCATAACAGCGTCCTCCACAGATCCCCCCCATAACAGCGTCCTCCACAGATCCCCCCATAACAGCGTCCTCCACAGATCCACCCCATAACAGCGTCCTCCACAGATCCACCCCATAACAGCGTCCTCCACAGATCCACCCCATAACAGCGTCCTCCACAGATCCACCCCATAACAGCGTCCTCCACAGATCCACCCCATAACAGCGTCCTCCACAGATCCACCCCATAACAGCGTCCTCCACAGATCCACCCCATAACAGCGTCCTCCACAGATCCACCCCATAACAGCGTCATACCCAGCCACGTCAGCGGCTCATATGGGAAAATCCAAGCAAATAGACCTCTAGCACAATTCCCTTAAAATATTGCATTGCATATCGTTATCGCAATTTTTAGGGCCCTAATCGCAATCGCACAAAATTCCCATATCGTGCAGCCTTAGTTCTTAGTATATTCTAACTTGAAGCGTCCCCATCACCATGGGAACGCCTCTGTGTTAGAATATACTGTCGGATCTGAGTTTTCACGATCTTGAAAACTCAGATCTGAAAAAGCTGTTATGCAGACGGATCAGTTCTGAACGGATACCATCGTTTGCATTAAAGGTGCGGATCCGTCTGTGCAGATACCAGACGGATCCGCACCGAACGCAAGTGTGAAAGTAGCCTAACAGCAGCGTTTGGGTGTCCGTCATCTGAGCGGAATGGAGGCGGAACGGAGCCAGATCCGCATCCATTCAGAATGCATTGGGGATGTACGGATCCGTTTGGGGCCGTTTGTGAGAGCCCTCAAACGGATCTCGCAAGCGGAACCCCAAACGCAAGTGTGAAAGTAGCCTTAAAATATGGTAAATTTGTTTTATAGCCATGAAGTTGAGAAGTGTGCAATAATGGAATAAATCGTAAAAGGACAAATACTTTTTTCAGCAAATTTATAAAAGATGTCTGAATGAGGTGCAAAACCTGCTGTTTCCTATTAGCTCTCAGGCTAGCTGCGTACACTCCTGCTTTGGTGTCTTTGCAGGTTTATGCCAAGGATCAGCAACCTTCGGCACTCCAGCTGTGAAACTACAACTCCTAGCATGCAAACTTACACAGCTGGTTTTGTATCTCCCATAAAAAGAAGAATAAGAAGAAGTAAAAAGAGGATTCTGGGAGTTGTAGTGCCGGAGGTTGCTGATCCCTGGTTTATGCTGTGCTTTAGCGCTTTTATTGAGAAATATTACTAAGGGCTCATTCATACAACCATATCAGTTTTTAAAGACCGCAAATTACGGATACAGGCCATGTGTGTTCCGCATTTTGCGGATCGGAACATAGAAATGCCTATTCTTATCTGTAAATACGGACAATAATAAGACCTGCGGGGCCACAGAATGGAAGTTCACTGTGTGGTGTCCGCAACTTTTGTGGCCCCATTGAAATGAATGGGTTTGCTTCTGATCTGCAAAATTGCGGAATGGATGTGGACAGAAAAATCCGGTCTTGTGAATAGACCCTAGATGTCCCTTCCCTTTACATGGCAACTATCAGGAATGATCCATTCATTCCTGATAATTTTCTGCTAGTTAGATAATTGCCTGCTCGTTACAGATTCATAGTTTTTGGGCAGCAGAATCCTTAAAGGGGTTGTGTCACTTCAACAATTAGCATTTATTATGTAGAAAAAGTTAATACAAGGCACTTTCTAATGTATTGTGATTGTCCATATTACTTCCTTTGTTGGCTAGATAAATTTTTCCGTCACATTATACACTGTTCGTTAACATGGTTACTACCACCCTGCAATCCATTGGTGGTGGCCATGCTTGCATACAAAAAAAAAAGCACCAGCCTATGTGTGCTCCCACGGTCAAGGCCACCAGAGAGGCTGATATTTTTTCCTATAGTGTGCAAACACGTCCACTACTGTTGGATTGTGGGGTGGTCGTAACCATGGGAACGAGCAGTGTATAATTTGATACATGATAAATGCCACTTGCTGAAGTGGCCAAACCCCTTTAATCTACAACTCAGAAATGTAGGTGTCCACACAAGCAATGCTTTCATCTGCTGAACGGGCATTTTATCATTGGGTGATCGGCGGTATCTTTACCCAGGGCAGTTATTGGGGAACACTCCTCCCTGATAATTGCCCTGATTATTGGCCCATAACACATACATTATACAGTGATCTGATATAAAGTACGTCTTCCAGGTAATGATGGTAGGGGAGTATGTCATACTGCTCCAGTGCAACAAGCACAATTTTTAATGTGACCCTGGATGTGACTGAAGAAGAGGGCATCATGCTCGAGCAGTACAAATTACCTACATGGTGCTCGGCACGCCGCGTAAATGTTTGTTGTAAAGGTCAACCTATGATTCAGATACGTCAGACAAAAGAAACCCATTGTAAAGGTCATTTCAGATACACTGCATCACATAGCTTTGTGTGGCCTTGTGGTCTTCAGAGACGGGTCACATGTAACTTCCTTTGCTTTAGTAGGTTATTTGTAGCACATCCTCTTCCAGTTGCTGGTGGCTAGTTGGCGCATTGTACTGTGTGTTTATTGGTCACATTTCTAAAAGCGCTGATGTGTGAAGCTGGTGATTAGTCAATCATTATTCTAGGGCAGGTAATGTCACGTAGGTTTATGATGCTCATCTTGTGGCCATGTAGGGTGATGGGACCTGTAATTCAAAGACAACTGCTTGAAAGGTGTCCATACAGAAACTGGAAATCCTGCTGAAGGTTTTTAGGACGTTTACCTACAAAGAGGATTTGATAGGCACAGCCAATGGGGATAAGGTCTCTTTCCACCCAAGACTGGGTTATTGCTCCTGCTCAAACTGAGTTTCACATAGTTATGTTGGAGCATGCTTTCCTTCATCAGTATAGGAAGGAAAGTGTCAATTCTAGTTGGCCTTCATGCTTTATTTGCAGTTGGAGAACAAGACGGGGCATTCATCGTACAGGAGGGGACAGTGACCTACAATCTTGTCCAGGTGGGGAAGAGGAGGAGAGGACTACTTGCTAGTATCTGGAGTGTGTAGTGATGTTCCTCAGTCCTCCAGCACTATGTACTTGTATGCTTACCAGTTGTACTAGCCGTCTGGTGCTTTAGGGTGGGTACCAGATAGTAAATCAATAAAGTAAGGTATACTCCCCTCAATCCACCGTCACTCCAGCTCTGACCAGGTGCTGACTGTGTCACTGCTGCAGCTGATGAGTTGGTTGCAGAGTGGCCATTTACCGCATGTTCAGCTGGACCAGAAATGAAATCACCATGTGGAATGGGAGTGGCGAGGGAACAGTAAGGTGAGTAACTCCTAGGCTGTGTTCACATGTACGCTGTGAACTCCGACAGTCTGTTCCGGCGGAGCAACAGACTGCTGAAACGCACTGTATCCGGCGTATATGCCGGCTTTCAGCCACACTCAGCATTTTTTGTCCTGCTAAAAGCCGGTTTATATGCTGGAAAGCAGCCGGATCCCCACTGGATCCCATTACAGGAGGTGCACGGTGGTATTCAGCTATGCCGGATACTGTGAACTTCAGCGGTCTGTTACTAGTCTGCTGGAGTTCACAGCACAGTGGCTTGGAACACTGGTGCCTTGCAGTGCTAGGGGCCTAGGTTCGAATCTGACCAAGGACAGTTTGTATGTTCTCCCTGTGTTTGGGTGGGTTTCCTCACACACTCTACTGACATACTGATGGGGACTTTAGATTGTGAGCCCCAATGGCTGTAAAGCGCTGCAGAATATGTCAGCACTATCTAAGTGAGTGCAATTACTAAATATGTGAACCCAGCCTTATTGTTATTACATCGAACTGAGACAGTTTTAAAAAGATTTCAGAGGCTGGACGACCCCTTTAAGCACCACTGAAATCTTCCTCTCTCTCGTCTTCATTAAATATGTGGCCAAATAAAAGATTTGCAGCCAACAGTTTAATATTCTCAATTTTTTTATTTATTTTTTTTTACAGCTGATTTTGGAGTGTCCGCTCAAATAACAGCCACTATAGCTAAACGAAAGTCTTTCATTGGAACACCGTATTGGTAAGAGGTTTCTTCTTTATTTCTCATTAATTTGCTTCTTGTCTGTAAAGTTTCATTTGCCTGAAGTGGATCCTTGTGGATATCTTCTGTCCTCTGCTGGGTTACAGACACCTAGTGCCCAAGGTATCACTAGTGTGGGGGCTGTCACAGTGGGAGAAACGGATAAGGATTTGGCAAGTGGTTGTTTATACAGTATATTCGATATATGTAGCATGTATCCTACATATATGGACAAAACCCTTGTCTAAATTGCAACAGAATGAATATTTCAAAGGTATGACATGTCCACCAGTCTTCAGTTTAGGTATATAGCCCCCCGTGTAAAGTGGTTGTCCTGGATTTGAAATACATGGCTTCTTTCTTCCAGGTACAGCGCCACATCTGTCCATTGGTTTAATCTGCAGCTTACCTCCATTGAAGTGAGTGAATGGGGCTGAGCTGCAGTGCCAGGTACCGCTTGTAGACAGGTGGAGGGATGTTTTTGGTGGAAAGCAGTCATGTTTCTCTAACCTTGAAAGCTTTTATTTCTTGCTCTTTGAGTTGGAGGCCAGGCTGATTATAGATGACCTCATGACTTTAGTATCATTGGATTATTTATCTGCTGCCATTATTGAATTTCAGTCACAGGATAGTTCACATTGTTCTTCCAGCAATCAGAGTTCCCTGTGCCAAATGGTGTGCTCTGGGAGTAATGCAGTGGACTCCTCCAAGCCTTCTGTGTGGAATAGCATTATAAAATGTTGTCATCATTCACTTTTTATTTTGTGTACGTTTTTTCCCATCTCCTTTCTCTGTAGACCTGGTCTTTCCTCTGCTCCACATTCCCGGGTCTAGATCATATATGAGTGGTACTCTCAAGCGGGGTGCTCCGAGTGCTTCCATATAAGCCTTAGTAGCATCTGTAGAAGGCTTCCAGGTCTACTGTACATGCTCAGAGCCGTCCTATAGACTTCAGTGGATTTGCAGAGCGCTGGTCCAGGCAGGGAACCACCGCATGTACTACAGCATAGGTGTCAAACTCTGACCCGCGGGCCAAATTTGGCCCGCAGTGTAATTATATTTGGCCCGCGAGGCTATACCAAATGACTACTAGAGCTAGCCCGCCGGTGTTCTGCCGAAAGTCTATAGCTTGCCGAAAGTCTATAGCGGAAGGCGACGATTCGGATGATTTGTGGAAGTGCGCTTGCACAGCGCACCACGTCACTTCCGCTATAGACTTTCGGCAAGCTATAGAAATCTGGCAGAACACCGGTATTATACAGTGCATTCATTCATCGCTAATACTACAAATCCCATAATGCCTTGCTGATGTTTTGGCGCGTCAATCAGGACAGGTCCCAGAAACGCCCTCTCTTGTGTGACAGAAGTCATAGCGATCTCAAGCTACAACTGTCACTGTGGAACCCCTTCCCAAGAAAGGCAAACAGGAACTTTCTGGACAGGTGGGAGACAGAATATCTGTTTACATATGTAAAAGACAGACCTGTTTGTCTGATTTATTTGTCTGATTTGTGGAGTCAACGTGGCTATAACTAAGGAGTACAACATTCGACAACACTATGAAACAAAACACCATGACAAGTACAAGGACCTGGACATGACTCAAAAGAGCCAGAAAGTGGAGGAGATGAAAAGAAGTTTGGTTTCACAACAGAATAGGTTCAAAAAAGCCACATCACAAAGTGAGGCTGCTGTAAAAGCTAGTTATATTGTAGCAGTAGAGATCGCAAAATCAGCCTGGCCCTTTAATGAGGGAGAGTTTGTGAAAAAAGTGCATGTTGAAAGTTACTGAGGATTTCCTCAGCTCAAAGCCTGAGCCCAGACATTGATGAACTATCATCCAAGAAGAGATGCCAGGTATCTGGCTTGGGCACATCAGATTAGATCAGTGTGCAGCAAACTGAGCAATAATTAACGTTTTCTTTATGCACTTTTTCTTGCTACTCCAAGACATGGGCTTGAATGGTTGATTGATTTTATTATTGTTATTTTATTTTAAAAATTATTATTATTTATTATTATTTAAATCTTATTTAATAAATGAATATGCTTGTTCCATATTCAATGTTAAAGCAAATCTTGTTTGGGTCCATGTTAAAAGGTTCATTTGTTCAATGCTGGCCCGCGACTTTGTTCAAGTTTTACATTTTGGCCCACTGTGTATTTGAGTTTGACACCCCTGTACTACAGCATGCAAGCTTCTGAGATGCTAGCCCACGGTGCAGTCGCTGCCACTGCTGCTGGATTAAAGGGCATGTGTCATCAGAAAATCATCTGCTGTTTAATTCACTTTGTTATGTTTAACATATTTTTAAATAATTTTTGATATTATTTTTAATTTTCCATGACACTTTTTATATTTAACCTAAAACCAAAAATCCAGCAGTATTCATAGTGGCCACTATTGGCACCACTTCTTGGTTTGTACAGATCACTTTACTGCAGGTAACTCATTGTAATCCTGTCTGTAATGATATCACCTCTGTGAATAGATAAGACAGTATCCACCAATAGGTGACTGTCACAGCTTATCTGCTCCTTCCCTGTACAATGACCTCTGCACGGGTCACAGAGCATGCCTAGAAGACTCTGCCATAGAAGTCAGTGAGGTCCCCTCCCATCCATTGTGTCTATGGCCCATGGGGCTGCCGTAAAGCAATTTTTTAATGCTGTGTAAATGCTCAGGCAAGATGGCCGCCTACATAATCATGTCCAGGAAATAAAATAAAAAAATCTACAATCCGAAAATAAAAACAGATTATAAAAAAAAGGATATGTTCTACTATCTGGTTTTAACTGTCAGATAAAATTTTTGGTGACACATTTCCATAAAGGCAGAGGTTATGATCAGGGAATGAAAGCACCCCCGGGTGCAGAGGAATCAAAATCTTGGAAATGGTAAATTAAAAAAAAAAATTTAGAAAATTTGCAAACATCCATATTTTAAAAATGATTTTATGTTGCATAGCATTGCCGAGATGTGAATACCCCTTTTTATTGGGGAAACTTTGAGCGGCATATCAAAATCCCTGAAACTGTGAACTGTGTTCTTAGGATGGCTCCCGAAGTGGCTGCTGTGGAGAGGAAAGGTGGCTATAACCAGTTATGTGATATCTGGGCAGTAGGCATCACATCGATAGAGCTGGCAGAGCTTCAGCCTCCTATGTTTGACCTGCATCCAATGAGGTACAGCACATACAATCTGTTCTCCTCTCAGTTTTTAGAAGATGTTTTTTGCTACTTAGAAACTTAACTCTTTTCTGTGTTAAAAACTGACCAAAACATAAAAACAAAAAAAAATCTTACCCTATATAAATTGTCTCCCCATTTAACAACCACTCCCCCATAGACAGATTAAAGGGGCTGTGCAATGTCATGATATTGATATCTTATCCTCAGCATCAATATTAGATTGGCGGAGGTCAGCCTCCCAGCACCCAAGTGCTGCATCTTCTTTAGTGTTTAACTGCATGCCATTTAGCTTGTTGCGGCGGTGCAGTGTAATTCCAGTAACTTGTCCTGTTCAAGTGAATGGCAGAGAAAGGTTTAATTACACTGCACCGCCACTACAGTCTACACCAGGGATCAGCAACCGTCGGCACTCCAGCTGCTGTGAAACTACAACTCCCAGCATGTACGCTATGTTGGCTGTTCTTGTAACTCCCATAGAGGTAAAAGGAGGATTGTGGGAGTTTTAGTTGCAGAACAGCTAGAGTGCCGGAGGTTGCCGATTCCCTGATCTATACGTGTGCATTTAAACATTGAAGAGGACGCAGCAGTCCATGACTCCTTCAAACATATGATCAGTGGGGGTGCTGGGAGTGAGATGCCCACCGATGGATAAACTACCCACAGGATAGATCATAAATACATTGGCACTGCACAACTCTTTAAATCTACATCCATATAGGAAATGTAGTCAGTGCAACGGTCATTTAACTATGATACGTAAAGCATCACTTCATGTCAGATACTTACTCCCTGGATAATTTTTTTGTGTGCAATATGTAGGAATATTCATACTTTCTGTCACTTTCTTACCTCTCTCTTCTTTTCTTCTCCCTCTTTATTTAATCACTCCCTCTATCCTTGGCCGCCTCTTTTTTTTGCTTACTTTCTGCCTCTCCCCACTCATGTCCTTCCCACCACCTCTTCCCCTGTCTTCTTCCCCGTCCCTCTTCCCCTCCCTTCTCCTCTTCATTTCTTCCCCCAACATTTCCCCCCTCCCCGCCTTACTCTCACTTTTTCCCAGTACCTCTCCCTTCCATTCTCCTCTTCATTTCTTCCCCACCTTTCCCTCGTCACCTTACTTCTCCCCCGTAACTAATCCCCTCCATTCTCTTCCTCATCTCTTTTCCCACGCCTCCCATTCAAATTGCTTTTCTTTTCTAATGATGAATGATTTAGAAATATTCAAATGTCACACTTCTCATCAGACTAGTTTTTTTATCGTATAGTTCTTTTGTTTTTGTCAGTTTTCATGCCTCTCCCTTGGCATTAACGGATATGTGTTTTTAGGGCCTTATTCTTAATGACAAAGAGCAACTTCCAGCCTCCAAAGTTAAAAGATAAGATGAAATGGTAAGTAACAGACCCCCCCGTTATTGCTCAAGCGCACATGTTTTTCTATTCTCCAGGTATTCATATTTTCTTTCCTAATTTTTCCATTGAAGGTCAAATAGTTTTCATCATTTTGTCAAAATGGCTCTGACGAAAAATCCTAAGAAAAGACCTACAGCCGAAAAATTGTTACAGGTAAGTTAATAATGTATCCTGTGTCACTGTTAATAATGTATCCTGTGGTTGCTGATTTCACGCTCTTTATCCTTGTTTAATTTGGCCAGTATTAATGTTATATAATGATAATAAAACTATAGGTAAGATACATTTAGGCAGTGGCTTACTGCCAATATAGGCAGACCACGCAGCTGCTATGGGGCCTGGAGCGCAAGGAAGGCCCTGCCAACTTTTCTTCTGTTCTGGGCCCTGCTTACTTCCCCTATGCTCAGTCAGGGGCCTGAGTGGGGAATTTTCCGGCTTAGGAGTCCCTGCTCTGACTCCATATATGGATATGTCCATATATGGAGTCAGTGTTATGAACCTGAAAGGGGTATTCCCAAGCATGGTCACTATGCTTGGAGGCCACCCTGTGTATACAAGTCTAACTCTATATTTGAAATGTTTCTGTGAGGATTCGAACTCACAACCATCTATACTAAAGACAAGAACCTTAACCCCTGGGCTATAGAGTTCAGTGCTAATTCATTGCTAAAACATCATAGAAGTTTCTCTCGTGTCATACAAAAGAAACTTCTATGAGGTTTTTAATACAAGAGAAACGTCTATGAGGTTTTTCAGCAATGACTTAGCATTAAGCTCTATAGCCAAGTGGTTAAGGTTCTTGCCTTTAATTTAGATGGTTGTGAGTTCAAATCTCCACAGAAACATTTTAAAAATAGTCTAAATAAAAATTTTTTTTTTTTTTTCATCGCAATATTCTGACCCTCATAACTTTTTTTTCTAGCTATATCTATGGAGATGTATGGGGGCTCATTTTTTATGGGACGATCTGTAATTTTTGACAATACCATTTTGGGGTGTGTATGAATTGTTCACTTTTTATTCACTTTTCTTTTTGTTAGGTCCCCCCCCAAGTGGACCACAACTTACAATCATCAGATGTAAATTGCTCCATTATGCCTCATGCAGACGTCCATGGAACACGGTCCGTAAGATACCCGACTGGCATTGCAGGAGCGCACAGCGTCATTGGTTGCTATGACGCTGTGCGCTCCTGCAATGCCAGTCCTGTATCTCACGGACCGTGTTCCACGGACGACTGAATGAGACTTTAGTCTGTATAGAAATCATCACTATATCATAGTTCAGTGTTGCCATCTAGTGGCCTGAACTGGGATATACTAACAATAAGCCTGGAAGCCTAGTATAGGCTGTGGCTTATTTTTAGAACAGGGTGCTTTCTCCGATCTCCGCTGGGGGAAAGCCCCATAAAGAGGAATCCCACACTTCTGTTTTTTAACACTCTCAGATGCCGTGAGTGAGGGGAACTCATTGCTGTGAGGGAAGTGGGAATGTGGCGTATTCTGGGGCCATTTTATGGGGCATATTAGGGGTTGGATAACCCTTTTAACCATTAAAATACCGGAGGTTTTTTCATTTTTGCATTTTCGTTTTTCTTCCCTATCTTCCTTGAGCCATAACCTTTTTATTTTTCCGTTCACATATCCGTATGAGGGCTTATTTTTTGCGGTACAAGTTGTACTTTAATATGGCATACAATGTAGTGGGAAGCAGGCAAAAAATTCCAAATGGTGTGGAATTGAAAAGAAAAACCAATTCCTTTACCGGTTTGTTCCTACGGTGTTCCCTTTGTGGCAAAACTGACCCGTGCCCTTCATTCTCTGGTTCAGTAGGAATACAAAGTGGGTGTGGCAGGGGAAGAGCCAGTACAGGTGGTGGGATGGGCCAGAGTGGGTAGTGGGCGGAGTTAGGGGCCCAATTCAGATTCTTGCTATGGGGCCCAATGATTTCTATGTACGCCCCTGCATTTAGGTATTCCACTGAAAATACAGGTCACTTCTGACTTCCTCCTATAACTGCGGAGTATCCTAAATAAGGCTACTTTCACATTTGCGTTCGGGGTTCCGCTTGTGAGCTCCGTTTAAAGGCTCTCGCAAGCGGCCCCGAACGCATCCGTCCAGCCCTAATGCATTCTGAGTGGATGCGAATCCGCTCAGAATGCATCAGTATGGCTCCGCTTGGCCTCTGTTCCGCTCAGCAGGCGGGCATTCATTCATTTTATCGTTGTCTATAACGATTCAGTGTGTATACCAGGGTATGTTGATATTGCTGTTTTTGGCATAATTTATTACCATTCATTTTCCAATTTTTTCAAGCTACAGCTGCACTCACTGGGCGGGGACATAGCTATAATTCATGGGGCTCCATATCAAAATCAGATGGGCCCTCACCACATAGTGTAAGAAAATAAAAATGGCGTCATAATTACCACTTATTAAAGGTATGTCTTACAGGAGATGTGCTGTCTCCATATATTGTTTTTTCTCATTTTTGACGTCTGCTACCATGTGTTATGTATTTTGTCTGAAGCCTTTAAAAAAATTTGGTATCACAGGCAAAGACCCACATCCCCGCAGCTTCTATTGTATGGATAGCTCTGATATGATTTAACAAGTCTGATCTGTCAGCAGACTTGTACCTATGAACGTTTTAAAATATGCAGATGAGCCCCTAGGAGCAACAAGGGAGTTGCCGTTACTCCGAGAGGCTCTGCACTCTGCAGCTGCCGCACCCTTTGATAGGGTCAGGCAGTGTAAACGTGATCACGCCTGATGGGCCCCACTGGACGTGGATGAGGCCATTGCCGAGAGAGCAGAGCCTCTTAAGAGTAACTGTCTGTTGCTCCTGAAGGCTCATTTGCATATATGAAAACCTCAGTTCTCTCAGCAATGTGAGCACACATGAACATGGGCCCAACACAGATGCCTTCAGCTGCCAAGTGCACATGTAACAGGTCAGCCAGTGTCATAGGTACAAATCTGCTGACAGATGCAGTTTTTACAGACCACTTATTACCATGCTTGAATGGCCATGGGCGACTGGCTATCTCACTGCAGTGTTGTACAGTCAGTACATATTTTGGAAGATGAGTGCGAATAATTTGCTTGATTAGATTGCACAGTGCAGAAAATTGGAGCCACTGCTGTAATATTACTTTTTCTTGCTTTTGTAGCATCCTTTTGTCACACAGCCCTTGAATCGTACACTTGCTATTGAGCTGTTGGATAAGGTGAATAATCCTGACCACTCTAGTTACCATGATTTTGATGACGATGATCCAGAGGTAAGACCACTATTTGTAACTCAGTGCTCCTTTTTATGATAAAACAATTGCAGTACAATGTTCTCCAGCAATGCTGACCGGACCACCATGAGTGCAACCCGCATTACTTTCTCTATGCTGCTCTTCAGCTTTATTACAAAATGTATATATGCACTTGACAGAGAATGTAAAAACACAAAAAAATAAAAAATTTAGGTTATATTTGATTTGATATATTTTATATTTGATACTATATTTGACATCTGAAATCGGCCCCATTAATGTCTCACACTGTGCCTCCAGAACCTCAGTGCAATGCCCACCAAATGTTAACTGTGACTTATGGGTGACATAATGCCCATGTGTCACTGCATACTGGTTAAGGCTAGGTTCACACCCGAGCTGTTACTTACGATTTTCTGTTCCGTTATAGAAACATAAAATCTATAATAGCGGCAGTCACCAGTGTTGCACAAGGTACCCCATCGATTAGAAGGGGTTCTTTGGTGTTTGTCATATACATTGTACACCATTTTTGACCAAATCTGTGACGGACGCTCCTACAGAGCCCACAACATAGATGTGCCTACGTCTTGAGTTAGTCAAAGAGGTCCTGTAAAAATATAGAAATGGGAAACACTAGTAGATACTATATAGGTAGAGGACCACTTTGACAAGAGAGTTCGTGAAAAGTAAATTACAGGAAAATGGAATGGGAAGGAAAGACAGAGTAAGGCTACTTTCACACTTGCGTTGTTGTTTTTCGGTATTGAGATGCGGTAGAGGATGTCAATACTGGAAGAAAACGTTTCCATTTAGTCCTCATGCACTCTGAATGGAAGAAGATCTGTTTAAGATGCATCAGGATGTCTTCCGTCCCGGCAGCAAATCCATTAAAAAACACACAAAAAGGAATCTGAGACTCTAAACAATGTAAGTCAATGGTGACAAATCCGTTTTTTTATGGATCCTAAAAAACCGGGTCCGTCACCCATTGACTTTCAATGTTGTTAGTGACCCGTTTTTTTTTCCATTTTGATTTTACACAACCACATCCTAATGGAACGGATGCATCCTGATGTGCAAAATCAGAACAGATCTGTTTAATTCCAGTATTGATATCTTCTGCCGGATCTCAATACCAGAATTAGCAATGCAAGTGTGAAAGTAGCCTTAAAGGAGGACATGGCATAGGAAAAAGACTTGAAGCCAGAAAGGAAAAGATGGAGACACTGTTAAAAAGGTTTGAAGACGCAGCATAGCGCAGTGTTAACCTTCTTGTTGCAGTAAAAAAAAAAAGGGGGCTGGGGTTGACTTGAGTTCAGACATTAGTGTTATTACTGTCCCTCTGCTAATCGAAGATCGAAGGATTCCTTCCGGATAGGGGTATATTGTCCCCCATCATAGTGTTATCCAACTACTGTGGAGTGTAGGGTGACTATGCACCAATGTGGCATGCTGCTGTGCTGTACACCGCATTAAAGAAGCTGGGAGAAGCCTGCATACTCTATTATGCCCGATACGCGTGGGCATTGTCTGACACAACAATTCTCTCAGTAGTTTCCTGTGTCGTGCCCCTTTAGGCCCCGTATTAGGTACAGTATGTAGATTCTTCCCAAAGTGTCACTTTACAGGGAGTCTGTCACCAGGAAATTCTCTGATAAACCAGGCACGAAGACTGGTAGGGCTAGCTCAGCTGAATGTAATGATGGCTTTCGCTTGGCTATCTGTTCCTTTAAAGTACTTTTAATCAATATGCTCATGAGTGAAATGCACTGAGTGCGGGCCCAAGCCACTCTGTGCACCCTTTCTCCTCCTCTTCCTCTGCCAGCCCATCCCTCTCCTTCTTGCATAGTCATCTTGTCCCTGCCACTCAAGAAGAAGAGGGAGGTACTGGCAGAGGAAGCAGAAGGAACAAGGGTGCACAGAGTGCACTTAACGGTTCAGAGTGCACTTAACATCAGCTGATCACCTACAAGGCGTTGTGCCTGGTTTATAGTGAATTTCTTGGTGACACACATCTGTGTGGCTGTGCCGCAAATGATAGAACATGTCCTATTCTTTTCTGTTTTGTGGACAAGAATAGGCATTTCTACAATGGGGCCCTCAAAGTGTGGGATGCACACGGAACACATCCGTATTTTGCGGATCCGCGATATATAGCGGACTTCAGAACAGATGCATCCATTTTTGCTTGCTTCTGACAACATAGTGGAAAGTACACTAGTGGGCTTCCTTTTGATGTATCTGTACCCTGGGGCATGTTGGTGACTTCACAGGCAAACAGTCTTCAGTATTTGATGTATTACAAAGCAATGTACCATTTATGTTGTTACCAGCCGTAGATTCATATAGAAAATATGGTATGCTCTAATAATTTTGTCTCCTTATATTTATCATTATTTATCATGTTTTTGTGTGCGTTGGTCCCTTTTGTTTTTCCACGTAGTTTAAGTTTTGGGGTATCTTTTCTCCTGCATCTCCTCCTGTGCGTCGGGCCCCTCGTTTTGCTGCCCGTCCCAAGGTACAATTGCTTGTTCCCGGCAAGCTGAGTGTATCACCTAACTATTACACATTACGCTGGCTTCCTAAACCTTCCGTAGCTGAGGCGGTATGTAACATTGCTCTGACCAAGCTTGCAGCTTCAAAGTGAAGTCCATATGTGCCTTCTGTGCTCATTTCATCAAGGCCTGTAGATGAGCTCCTGGCTTGTACTGTAGTATGACCTGGAATAGTACTAACCAGTCTAACTCTTAGGAAAAACATCAGTAGGCTGACATTTTATCATATATCTGTTCGTCCCGCCATAAAAATATCATTTGATTGCTTCAGTCCATGTAATATTCTCTTCATTTAAGCATAACTGAGTTTTGGTGTCAGATTTGGTTCTATGTCAGATGTTTGAGCTCATGTATCTGCAAATTTTACTAGCGCTCTCAGCACAGAGACTTACCGCTATTCCCCTTCAGCTCTGATCAGCTTTTTCCGGCTGTCCTTAGAGAGTCATTGAAAGCAGTGTTTGGGCTAAGAGAAAGTGTATCATGTGTACCCAGCAAACCCCTCCTATCACAGGAGAGATCATAGATGAAGGGGATGTGGGCTCAGACCAGCACTTTTAACTATTTGACCTTTTATTCTCGCTATCAGCAGGGTTTCAGTAGCGTGATCTTCACTGATCAAACTTTTTGACATGTCCACCATGATTTGTCAAATGTTTATCTCAATTACGTTCACTCCAAAGAGAATAATAATCTCTATTTATATAGCGCCAACATATTCCACAGCGCTTTACAATCATCGGGTTCCTGTATAAACATTCATAAATAACACAGAAACAAATAAATTAAGAAATTAAAGCAAGAGTAGTGAAAGCCCTGCTCGCAAGAGCTTACAATCTTTGAGGAGATAGGTGTGACGAAGAAGGTAAAGGTGCTTGATTTGTACAATGGTCCGGCCATCTTTACTCAATAGGCAAGTAGATATATGGCTGCATGACCCGTCACCAGCCGATATCTGTAGAACTTCTGAGTGTATGATGGATGGTGTTTGATGATTGATCAGGTTCAGAAGAATGATGATGGGTAGAAAAGTGGAGAAGAGTTAGATCAGGGGATGCAATAGGCCACCCTAAAAGATGTGTTTTTAGGGAGTGCCTAAAACTGTGGATGTTGTGAATCAACCTAATTGCTTGGGGTAGGGCATTCCAGAGAACTGGTGCAGCTCAGAAGAAGTCTTCAAGATGGAAGTGAGAGGTTTGGATTGTGGTGGATGTCAGTCGTAAATCATTGTCAGAGCATAAAGCACGAGTAGGATTATAGACAGAACTGAGGGAGGAAGTATGGATGGGGGGTGCAGCACCGTTGAGAGCTTTGTGGGTAGGAATGAGCTGTTTAAATTGAACCCTGTACTGTATGGGCAACCAGTGCAATGACTGGCACCGGTCGGAGGAATCAGAGTAGCGGTTAGACAGATAGATTAGACAGATAGATGAACCTGACTGCTGACTTCAGGATAGATTGGAGCGGATAAAGTCTAATGCGGGGGGATACCAATAAGTAATGAGTTATAGTAATCAAGGTGGGAATTGCTCGGCACAACAATGAGAGTTTTTGTTGTTTCTACAGTAAGAAAGGGGCGGATTCTAGAGATGTTTTTTGAGGTGCAGGTGGCATGAGCAGGCAAACAATTGAATATTGGGGTGAAGAAATATACTATATAAATTTATAATAAACAGTAATACCACCACCAGCTGCCTTGGACTACAACGCGGGGGTCAGATGAGCCCACCATCCTGGGTGTCTTTTGGAGAATACTTTTAATGGCACAAGAAGACACTAGCAGTTTTCCATGATCTAATAGGAGACATCATTTTCTAACCTAAGTCCCCGGGCTAGGATTCACTATTGACATGTCAAGGAATGAGCCTGCAAAGAGTATCTGTCAGCACTCCTGACTTGTCTGTCTTACTCAATACTTAAAGGGGTTGTCCGCTTTTGTAATATTGATGACCTATCTTCAATATAGTATTAGTATTTATTATAAGAGCCATGTCAGGAGACACAATAGGTCCTCTTTAAGACCAGTGTTCCAACATTAAAGCAATCTCTTACCTTGGATGCTAAAGCCTAGTTCACACTTGAATGATTTGGTCAGTGATTTTCATAAGGCTTTTCTGTTTAGAAAGGTGCTAGTGCCAGTATTCATGTCATCACCCCTGACACCACCCCACAGGTTTGTAAAGGAATAAAATTGAATTTGAACAAAGCCTTTAGAAAAGAAAAAAATTCACATTGTATTCTCTAACACAGTAGTTTAAAGTGACCCTCTGTTAAAAAAATAAAAATCATTTAAACGTTGGAACAAACAGAATACTTACATGGTGCCCTCCTTTTCATCTTTTTAGTTGCAGATCCATTACTCCTCAGGCTCCTCTTCTACCATCCAAGATGGCCACACTGCTTCTTAGACTGCTGATGCATACTGTGTATCGGTAGTGTAAGACACTTTCTGCTTGTCCAGCCCTTCTCTAGAATTGGCCAGCACTGTTCACATGAGCAGAGTTGGCCAATCAGAGGGCAGGAGGAAGTGTCTTGGGCCACCAAATGCACAGTGCGTATCAGATAGTTTGAGAAGCGGTGCATACACCTTGGATGGCAGAAGAGGGGCCCAGAAAGTGGCAGTTCTGTAGCTAAAAAGATGAAATAGAGGACACAAGGAAAGTGTTCTGATCATTACCCAGTTAATGTGATTTTTTTATTTTTCTTGAACCCCATGGTTGCTTTTAATAGTTTGGCTGCAGCACATTGTCACAGTTGTTTGGCCACAGGTGACGCATATCATTTACTTTCCACTTAGGCCCACACGGCTCAGCAGAAATCTGAGCTGCCTTTTTAATTAGATGACTCATTTATGAATTTTGAAGTATTTACTAGCTGTGCGTGCGTATTCATAGACCATTACTTTCAAGGCAGCCTTTTATAAGCAGTAGCCATATGAATCCTTTGTCTCCTTCAGCACCTGAGTAAGTCATTAGCAGGTCTCTCTGTTATGAGGACAAGGAGCTTTGGAGTTATGCAAGGGAGCATAATTCCTTGAAGAACAAACAGTGCTCGCCTTTGCCCGTCCATGGTACAACCACACTCTTTTCTTTTTCCTTTCATAAATTATTAGTTTTGAAAGGAATGCCAGTATTTGAAGCAGATTTATGTTATGCTATAAATATGTGTGAAGGATGAAGTGATAAAGGAAAAAAAATAAAACATTTTGACTAATTTTTTATTTATTTTTAACTAGAAGGCCATCTAGGAGATGGTATAAAATAGGATAAAGTAATATGGCAAAGTATTTATTTACCAAGATTCCTTGCTCTTGCACATTGCTTTGAAATGTTGGAATGATGAACTTAGTAGGAGCAATTATGGTAGAATTACCATCCTGGAAAACTGCTGTGTGATGCCCTGAGGAAGTAGTCTGGAATTGCATACTTATGCAACAGTTATAGACTGTAGGGAATAAAAATGATCCTTGTGTTAGAGAATACAGATTAATTGTTGCCAATGTTTGGTTTGGAGGAAGTTCATGTATGTGCTTGCATAATCAGATTTGTAATGAAGGATGGGTTGTTCACAATGAACATACAATATTCACCAAAAGTTAGGGATATTTGGCTTTCTGGTGAAATTTATGGAAAATTTAAAAAGTTCATGCTACTATATATGATGAAAGTAGGGCATTTAAGTAGAAGCATGCAATGGTGATTTCCTCATCTCAAACAATTTATTGAAACAAAAGCCAACAACAGTGGTGGTTATACCCCCACAAAAAATGTCAATGTCTCAATAACTTGTCATTTGGCTTTGAACATCAATTACAGCTTGACAATGACATCTGATGCTATTCACAAGTCGACTTATTGTCTGCTGAGGCATGGCATCACACTCTTCTTGAAGGTCGTCCCTTAGGTAATTGGGGTTCTGGGGTACAGAGTTACAAGCCTCTACACAGCGACTCAGCTGATCCCATAGGTTTTCAATGGGATTCAGGTCTGGAGAACGTAAGGCCACTACATTTGAGGTACCCCAGTCTCAAGCAGCCGTTCCGGGCAGTTCTGTATTGACTAGACACACCTGCCCACACTGTAACACCACTACCAAAGGCTCGTCTAGTAACAACAGTGGCTGATACACAGTGCTCTCCTTGACGTCTTCAACTTCATTGGCGGACATCATTTCTGCTTAGAGTGAACAGCACTGAGGCCCACTAGTCCAACGTATATGCTCCCTGGCCGATGCAAGCCGATGACGTCTGTGGTCAGGCACCCTTGCATGTCATCTAGCACGCAGACCACACTGATGTAAACGGTTTCGAATGGTCTGATATAGGCGATATGCAATATAAATTTGTGCCACGATATGGATCGCCAGACCGCGATATGATCGCGCTCTCTGAGCGCACCATGTTCTCCTGAGCCGGCACAGTGGAGAATGAGGGAGTCCCTCCCTCCCCACTGTGCGCAGCTGCCGCTTACCACCAATGAGAAAAGAGGAGAAGGAGGAGGGGAGGGACTGACGGTAAATCATTGAGTTTTCACGCTCTCAGTGAGAGCGTGAAAACTCAAATCCGATGGTATATTCTAACCCCCAGGCGTTCCCATGCTGACAAGGACGCTTGCCTGGGGGTTAGAATATACAGGGCTACGCCGCTCACAGGAGCACATTTATAAACTAAACAGTAACTTTAACTTTAATCAGCGACTCTTTACTTGTATATCTTACTCTGTCTTGGCTCCGGTAACAGCAGGCAGTGCGGGCGGGCGGCGCTCACTCACGTCACGTGCCTGCTCCTCCCACTAGGCGGTGCAGGCTCGTGACATCAGTGAGTGAGTGCCGCCCATCCGCACTGCCTGCTGTTACTGGAGCTAAGACGGAGTAAGGTATACAAGTAAAGAGTCGCTGATTAAAGTTAAAATTACTGTTTAGTTTATAAATGTGCTCCTGTGAGCGTCAGGGAGGGGGGGATCTGTGGGTGTCACTGTTTAGGGGAGGGGGGATCTGTGGATGGCACTATTTAGGGGAGGGGGATCTGTGGATGGCACTATTTAGGGGAGGGGGATCTGTGGGTGGCACTATTTAGGGGAGGGGGATCTGTGGATGGCACTATTTAGGGGAGGGGGATCTGTGGATGGCACTGATTAGGGGAGGGGGATCTGTGGATGGCACTGTTTAGGCAAGGGGACTCAGCTCCCTGCTGTTGTGTGCAGGAAGAGTGTAAAGTCCTATTCACCCTAATAGAGCTCTATTAGGGTGAATATGTCAAGGGTTCTAGCCCTTAAAGGGACACTGACAGGCCCAATAACCATAATTAGCTGTACATATGCATGCACAAGTCTTCTAATGTGCATTAAAAACATATAAGTATAACCCCTGTCCACATTATGAATACAGTAAACTCACGTTTTATAACCTGAACTAATCGCTTTTCTTCACCCAGCCAGCATCAGCCCAACCACCGTTTTGAAGCGCCGCCCAGCTCATCAATATTCACTTCGCTGGGCGGCTTCTGCTGTCCCCGACCTTCCGAGATCCGGCGCATGCCCAATAGAAAGCTATGGGTGACGGGCGCAGAAGCTGAAAGCGAGTCCGAAGCCCTTAGCTTTCTATTGGGCATGCGCCGGATCTCGGAAGGTTGGGGACAGCAGAAGCCGTCCAGCGAAGTGAATATTGATGAGCTGGGCGGCGCTTCAAAACGGCGGTTGGGCTGATGCTGGCTGGGTGCAAGTGGAGCTGAAACCCCGCCCTTTGGGCAGAAAGAAAAGCGATTACTTCAGGTTATAAAACATGAGTTTACTGTATTCATAATGTGGACAGGGGTTATACTTAATATGTTTTCAATGCACATTAGAAGACCTGTGCATGCATATGTACAGCTAATTATAGTTATTGGGCCTGTCAGTGTCCCTTTAAGGAGGCTAATAAATAAAAAGTAAAAAATAAAGTTTAACCCCCCCCCCCCTCCCCCCAATATAGAAAACTATATATCGCATATCGCACATGCTTAAAATTATATCGCAATATAGATTTTAGGCCATATCGCCCACCCCTAGTCTGACATGACACTTGGGCCGCTCTCACCTCTCTTAAATGTGTCTGGATTTGTGTGGCATTCCTCATCTGGTTCCTCAGGGCATTGCTCACAATGAAGTGGTCATCGGTGTGAGATGTGGCCAAAGGATGTCCAATTATATGCCTTTCTGTGACTCTTCAAGTATATCTGCTGCAAACTGCTGATGACACTCTGTGACACTCTAAGCTCAGTGGTCACTTCCTGCTTGACCCCTCACAATAACAAGGTACTGTTGATCAGTTGTTAGGTGTCATCTTGGTCTCATGATGTCAAAATATGAACAGCATGATGAGGAGGACTGTTTAAATACCAATTCTAATTGAACCAGGAAATTTATTGGGCAATTCCTGGATCAAACATCTGTTGTGAATTTTGTAAGTATGTTCAAGTATACCTTATGAAATATAGAAAACTGGGCAGAATTTCAACAAAGACTATATTAGTAAGTGCCATATAATCATCTCACAAACACATTGGTCAACAGTGATCAGAAAGTGGCCAACCCCTTTAAGTAAGTTGAAGATTAAATGATCTCCAAAAGACATAACGTTAAAGATGAAACACACTTTTCAACATTTTAGCAATATCAGTGTATTATTTTGGTTTTGTACAGTTCTAGAATGAAAATAGGAAAGGAATACCTTGAAAAAGTATGGGAACCCAAGGATATTTGAGCGCTCAGATAACTTTGACCGAGTTCTCAGACCTTGAAGGGCTTGTGCAGCTATTTATATTGATGTCCTATCCTCAGGATAAGTAATCAATTTCTGATTGGCAGGAGTACGACATTCGACACCCCTGCCGATCAGCTGTTTGATTCAAGTGAATGGACCAAGTACTTGTCATTACACTTCACTTCCAAGACAAAGTACAGTGTGATGAAGAGTTACCAAATGATGAATTATTTTCTGCTTATCTTGGTCAAATATGGTGACCAGGGCGTCTGTTGAATAAAGCTTGCAGCAGAGGTTGACACCAGAGCAAGACAACCAGTCTCTGTCCTATACAGCAAACATTTTGTCTGAGACCTGTGCCATTATTTTGTTTGGAAATTGGTATCATTTTTCCCTCAAACTTCTTTCCATCATGTACTTAGATATTAAACTGTCAGTTTGTAGCCTCTCTCCCTTGTCACTTCTTGCTTGCTTTGGTCGGACATGTATTATTATTTCATTTTAAAGCCCATTTTCTTGAAGCGCTGTAACAAATAATACACAATACCCGGCTGTCAGGCTGCATTGTGTCCATGTATATTATTACAAGATGCAGACCTTGAAAATCCTGAGGTAGGAAACTCCGTCATTTTTGTTATCCAATCTTTGAGAGTCTATCATCTGTTATTTTATGTGCATGAAATAAGGTTACTTTTCCAAAGTCTTATTTTTTCTGTTTTATTATTCTTTCAAGCACAAAGCAAAGCTAATCTATGTTTTCGGACATCATGAAATGGAATTTGGAAAAACTACTGTAGGTTGTGTGAGGATACATGAAAGTAGGTTTCTCTTAGCTTGAAGCACAGAGAAAAAAACAAACATCTTTCTCAGTTGAAAAATAAGCCAGAAAAAGTTTCATGGCCGCTGTGGGCTCGTCAGTGTGGAAGTCGAGTGATAAGGTTTAGGATCCAGCTCTTTGCTTATAAAACTGAAATGATGAGGACTGTAGTTCTGTAATGGCAACTTATAAAGAATTCTTGGACAGCAGGATTATGCTCACTGTTGGATTTGATGCTAATGGAGCAAGGCAGACTGGTGTACCCTTTCCTAAATTCAGCAATATCCAACTCATTGTAGATGTGATAAAGGGATATTGATGCAGGAAGAAACATTTGAACGAGCTTCAAATGAAGATCATGCTTTCTAGTTACTATTTCCAGGCTGCAGCGTCTCGGCACACCTTGCATAGACTATGTAATGCGGTTTGGCTTAATACATGTATATTGCCTGAATCACACTTTTTATGAAAGGTAATAGGGAGAGCACAGGTGTAGCGTATTAATCCAGAAGCAGCTGTGCCCAGCACTGCCAGCGGAATATGGGTACCATTTTGAGAGAAAAGTGCTCCTGGGATGTGCTTACACAACAACTACTTTCTTTGACTAATATAAAAAGTGTATTCTTGGGCACATGACTAGGCAGGGAATAAGAAAACGTTCTAAAATGGTGTTGTCTTATGAAGACAATACCTTACCTTATGACCTGCTATGGAGTAAAGTTGTCATAGAAGGTGCTTCCCACTAACAAAGGCCTGTTCCCAGTCTAGTAGGCTAAAGGTGGCCGTACTTATTAGTCAATTTGATAAAAATGGATGATTTCAGCCAAAACAAACATTCATCGGTTGAAATTCAACAGCTAATGATCGTTTAAGCTGACCAATGACAGACGGTTATTGTCTGAAAAGAAGTTGGCTGTTCCGGACAACAAAAGATCTTTTGTTCAAAGAAAGATCATTCATAGATGAAAGAACTTTCTTTGAGAGAATGTTCCCAAAAAGATCTTTCATCCATCGCCCAGTTTCATTGAACATATACAATTTGAACAACTGTGACGGTCAGTATGGACTAAATGTGTATGGCCGTGTCTGTGAAAAGAGTGTTTACCAGATGATTGTTCTACCATCAGGCAAACACCATCTAATGTGTGTGGCCACTTTTAAGCCCAGCCAGTTGAATGGTCAGTATGTAGCACTAAATTTCCCCTGCATTGGTTTTGCTATGATACTGGAGTAAATATGACCAGCTGGTGCCACATACTTCACTTTTTGCCTTGTAGAAAGAAGTGGCATGAGTAATGTTCAGGGCTAGACAGATACCAGGAGACAGGAAGCCTGAGGTGCCCATACACATAAAGAACTGTCACCCAAACCTGCTGATTTTGTTGCTCCACGTTACTGATATATCATGACTGCTGGTCTCCAAGTAGATGCATTAACAATGTCTTCAGATGCAGACTGCATATTCTTGAAGCCTGTAACAGATAACTGGATTTTATGGAGGTTTTACTAAAGCCTGGACTGCATTTATCATAGTGCTGGCTGTATAGTTTTTCTGCTCTGGCTCCTCCCATCGATGACATCATCGAAGGTCCTTAAGCTGTACTTGGAGTTTTCATTTTGTTTCAGTACAGCTGTAGGACCTTCCTCCCCATGTGCTCTCCTGCTGCCGCAGGTCATACAGATTGTTGTCAGCGGGAAAGGAGAGCTGTGTGCAGATCCACAGCTTTCTCACTGATTGGGTATAGTGCTGTATGCGCTCTCTGACGGATCATTAAGGAAGCAGTCAGGGGGTCTCGGCATGCTGAATCTCCCTGACTGTGTATTATAAGGCGCAGGCACTTTTTAACAAGATTTTTTTTTTGCTAAAAAGCGCGTCTTTGGCCCCATTCACACGACCATATTTTTGGTCGGCATCCGATCCACAGTTTTTGCGGATCCATTCATTTTAATGGGTTTCAATGTGAATGCACCCTTAGGGCTCATGCACACAAATGTATTTTTTGTCCGCATCCGATCCCCGTTTATTTTTTTTTTGTGGGTCAGATGCGGACCCATTCAGGTCAATTCACTACGTGTCCTATCCGCATTATGGACAAGGATATGACATTTCTATTATGGGCCAGTACCCGTTTTACTAGGCAAAGGTTGTGTGCATAAGCCCGTATAAAGAGAAAAATACGGGGTAGCTGTTGTCTGAGCAACCATTAGACACTTCGGCTGATTACATTTTATCTCTAAGAAAATTTGTCCATCCCTGCTAACAAACAAAATCACGGCACGGTTTCCGTTTCCATTTTTTTTTAAAGCAGCCTTTTAATTTTTGGTAACTGAATGATCGCCACTACCAATGGTGGAGGTTAACATACTGAGCGCTGCATAAACTTTACGATTGAATAGATGTGATGATGGCAAACTGTTCCTGTGAGATTTCTAATCTCTCTAACCTATTCCTGGGGCATTCAAGGCACTATTACTTAATGGTGCGCTGGTTTGTGTATCCTTTTTAGATATTATTGCCACACGTTAGGAAGCGACTACTTTGGATTATAGCTGCCCGATTTAATCCCCTCCTGATGAGCTATAAAATGTTTCCCAATAGTAATCAATCCCCTGCCGCGTCCAGATCTCTCTCCATATTTACTATGTTTTGTATGGATCAGAAAACAGTATTGCTTTCTTTTTCTTTTTTTTTTTTTTTGCTTAGTTCAGATGTAGTAAATGTCAAGCACCACTTTTTTACAGTAACTCTGTCCATCAGTTTTTTTTTTGTTTACCGTGAGATTATCAAACCAGATAGATTTCCATCCAGAATGCATGGATATATTTTGACTTGTGTTTCTCCAAAAGAATACTGTACATACAACAGGTTTAACAAAAATTCTATGGAAAATGACACATCAGTGCTGCAGAATTTTTCTATTCCAATTTAGTAATTTGCCGTTGGGCACTTAGGTGGAAATTTATTAAGAGTGGCATTTCACAGACAGTCTGGTAAACGTTCTCTGGCACAAGACGTGTCTGATTAAGAGGTGCGTGTATGTTAGTAATTTTGACGCGTCGCAAGAGGGGAATCTGCTAGCTAGTAGCTGGCGTAGATTTTAGGGTTTCACTTAGATGACTTGGCTGGCCAGGTTTATCATGAATCTATTAGGCTGCATAGTCCTGCAATGCCCTGCTTACTCTTTTTTAAAAGAAAGGTGGGAATCATGGAGTAGAACGGCAAAGATTTCCAAATGCTTGTGCAAATCGGTTCTTAAGCAAATGTTTCTTACATTTCAACCCCGTAAAACTGCAAATATGTCCTATACAAATAACTAAATAAAGCATTCAGATTCCTATAAAATAATCCAGGTTTAGTAAATATTGCTTGTTAAAAACAGGCAGACAATGGATCCACCATTAAACATTGCCTGCAGTCATCTATAAAGAACATAACTTCCAACTGCAGTTCCTCCATCAAATACAAGTGCTCTACCAGTAAGGGTTCATTCAGACTGTTGTTTTTTTTTGGTTGTTTTTTTTTTTGTGGTCCTCAAATTGCGGCTCCATGGCCAGTCCTATGATAGAATTGCCTAAAAATAAGACATGTTCTATTTTTTTTTGGTGGGGCCAGAAGTATGGATGCAGACAGCACATGGTTTGCTATCCCCATCTTTTGCGGCCGCATTGAAATGAATGAGTCCGCATCCATTCAACAAAATTGTAGAACGGATGCAGACCCATAAATGCAGTCGTGTGAATACGAGTCACACATAATTTAGGTGTAAAGCATGTAGTATATCAAAGTATTCACCCTGAACTCTGGTATCAAAGCCCCAGCACCTCGACGCAAGTGTTTCTTAATCAGGAGGTTACGGAAAAAAATGGAAGACAGCCGTTTAAAAGACGGATCCACCAATGGACATAAAACTGAACACAACCCGATCTGCACTCAATCACCATGAATAAGTGCAGCATTGGAGCTTTTCACACTCCAATGCTCCTCTACAATTCAGAGCAGGGCAAGAGAATCCTCTTGCGATCTGGTGACGTACCCGGCTCTCCGTGGTTAAGCAAAGCAAAGGCCTCCACCTAGCAGTGAGCCCGGTGATGTCACCTGCACTGATGGGCGGCCTTTAGCACTGCCCTAGCCTGTTTTTACAGACTAGGGCAGCGATAAAGACCGCCCTCCCATCAGAGCGGGTGACATCACACCGGGATCACTGCTTAGGTGGATGCCTTTGCCTAGCAGCGTCCAAAAGGAAACAAACAGCCCGCAGGGCAAGACGGAGCATCAGAGCATAAAAAGCTTTGATGCTCCACTCATTCATGGTGTCCATGTTCAGGCCAAAGCCTTTAAATCATATATCCTTTTTTTTTTCCTAATCTGATTTTATTTTCTGATTACAGATTATAATTTTTTTATTTTGGAATCTTTTGTATTACACCGACAGCATTATGTTAGTGTAATCCTATAAATTCCAGGTCTCACAGGGACACACAGCATTATAAATCATTATAATGCTGTGCAATCCTGTCTGAGGATCAAGAGTTGAAAACGACACTCACATTGCCACACGCAGCGAGTTTATGCATTGAACTCGCTTGTGTGTGTGTCTGGCCTTACTCTGTATTATTCTCCTAACACTTGTTTAGAATCTCCTCGGAGAAGCAGGGAAGACGCTGGAGCTACCACCAGGGTTTTCTTAAGTACCCAAAGGAGCAGGGAGAGAGGCAAGCCTGAGCTTGTGTGAAGGACACAGAAAAGGTGTTTAGTAGACACAGCAGGTGGCGCTATACCAGCTTCTGGAAATATAATCCTATGTTTAAATAAATAATAGATAGAAGTGGGGCACTCTCTTAAGTATAGGGATCTTTATTACAACAATACATGTAAAATACAATAAAATTGATATAGTACGTGAAATGCGATAGAATTGATAATCAATGAAGTAGATAAACAATAATAAAATCGGCAGCAGATAAAACAGAATTTTGATTCTAAAATGGTATTAAAATGATATTAAATAGCTAACATACACATTGATCCCAGAATAAATAAGTGAATTATTTCATTATTTCTCCACTCTGGTAAAAGTTAATTCATATAATAGTCCTGTTAATGTCTTTTATTAATTTAAATATCAGGATTTCCAAACTTGACCAGTCTTTATTTGTAAAGCTTCAGTATTTAACTGAATGGAGATTCTCCTATTGAGGAATATTAGACTCCACTTCAGTGAGTCTGCAACATTGTGTGCATATGGTAAAGCGTTCAAAGCAATGTAGCTGTTTCGCTGATTGCAACAGTGTTAGAAGAGCTACTGGTAAGTACAGCGGCGTCCCGCTGTATATTCGGCAAGCGATCGCTATGAAGGCAATGTTATCTTACCCGGCGGTCTTTTAGCTGGACGATACACCCTCGACTCGGCTTGTATAGCTTCTGAAGTCCCGGTCTCAAGGGTAGCTGCTTTAGGTTTGAATCTTGGCGCCACTTGGATTTGTTTGGTCCACGTGTATCTGGCGTCTCTGATGTCGTAGTGGATAAGTTTAAATAGATCCTTTTTGTACTGCAGTGTCCAGATCGCCGGAATTGTATGCCTTGCCTTCCTTAAGGGGGGAATATGTACCAGACGCGTTTCGGGGATTTATGATGTTGACCCCTTCCTCAGTGGTAAGGGGTCAACATCATAAATCCCCGAAACGCGTCTGGTACATATTCCCCCCTTAAGGAAGGCAAGGCATACAATTCCGGCGATCTGGACACTGCAGTACAAAAAGGATCTATTTAAACTTATCCACTACGACATCAGAGACGCCAGATACACGTGGACCAAACAAATCCAAGTGGCGCCAAGATTCAAACCTAAAGCAGCTACCCTTGAGACCGGGACTTCAGAAGCTATACAAGCCGAGTCGAGGGTGTATCGTCCAGCTAAAAGACCGCCGGGTAAGATAACATTGCCTTCATAGCGATCGCTTGCCGAATATACAGCGGGACGCCGCTGTACTTACCAGTAGCTCTTCTAACACTGTTGCAATCAGCGAAACAGCTACATTGCTTTGAACGCTTTACCATATGCACACAATGTTGCAGACTCACTGAAGTGGAGTCTAATATTCCTCAATAGGAGAATCTCCATTCAGTTAAATACTGAAGCTTTACAAATAAAGACTGGTCAAGTTTGGAAATCCTGATATTTAAATTAATAAAAGACATTAACAGGACTATTATATGAATGAACTTTTACCAGAGTGGAGAAATAATGAAATAATTCACTTATTTATTCTGGGATCAATGTGTATGTTAGCTATTTAATATCATTTTAATACCATTTTAGAATCAAAATTCTGTTTTATCTGCTGCCGATTTTATTATTGTTTATCTACTTCATTGATTATCAATTCTATCGCATTTCACGTACTATATCAATTTTATTGTATTTTACATGTATTGTTGTAATAAAGATCCCTATACTTAAGAGAGTGCCCCACTTCTATCTATTATTTATTCCACTTTTTCAGACTGGGTGTTGTCTGTTAGTGGGAGCACCTCTGGCAGTCCCCCCCTCTTTCTAGTGCGACATTACTTTATATTTTATGTTTAAATAAATGTAAATACAAAAAACTTTATAATTATTGGCTGGATTGACATATGAGCAATATTTTTAAAGGAACATCCCCTTTAAGATGGCTGAAGAGTGATACTTTGCAAGCAGCGTTCAGGTGTCCGCCTGCTGAGCGGAGCGGAGGCTGAACGCTGCCAGACTGATGCATTCTGAGCGGATCCGCATCCATTCAGAATGCATTGGGACCGTACGGATCCGTTCGTGGACGCTTGGAAGAGCCTTCAAACGGATCTTTCAAGCGGACACCCGAACGCTAGTGTGAAAGTAGCCTTAGCCTGTCATAATGTTTTTGTAAATTGGTGCTTTTTACTCGAATATGGCAATAGGTTCAAATTAGGAAGTTGAGGTCAAACCCTTGACAGCGAGTGTTTGCATGGTGTTTCATTTGTGTGATATGTACAGACTTAATTAGTAATTTTTAGTATTATAGTCATTTTTACTGATTGTTTGTTTTTATTGTCTTTCAGCCTCCTGTTGTTGTTCCTCATAGGATTCACTCAACAAGTCGGAGCGTTCGAGAGGAGAAGACACGTTCAGAAATCAATTGTAAGGGTTTTCCGCCTCTCAATGTAAATTTTTCCAATGCTCCCCTCACATTTTGTTGGGTTCTCATATTTTGTAGGCCTATCGCCTACTGTCCACATCCCTTTCTATCTAGATTATATATCTTTGTTAAATAAAAAGTAGAGAATTCTGCCTGGAGATACAATTTATATTTGTAGGATTTACAAGCTCCTACGTATATGTTTACCCCGTGGCCCAAGGGCCACAATATGTCTCCAGTCTACTCTGCCTGTCATTGAAAATTAACTTTGCCTGGATGACTGCATGACTTCCTCAGGTGTTCATACTCTCCAGACTACCTAATTTATGAGTTCTGCAAAAATCCATCATGTTTGTGCAGATACAATATTTCTTGACCTAACAGATAAGGATATATATTTGCAGTTCTATTAAAAAGAATTTATCCTGATTTCTTAAGTAAGCCATCTAAGGCTGCTTTCACACTAGCGTTCGGGTTTCCGTTCGTGAGCTCCGTTTGAAGGAGCTCACGAGCGGACCCGAACGCAGCCGTCCAGCCCTGATGCAGTCTGAATGGAGGCGGATCCGCTCAGACTGCATCAGTCTGGCGGCGTTCAGCCTCCGCTCCGCTCGCCTCCGCACGGACAGGCGGACAGCTGAACGCTGCTTGCAGCGTTCGGGTGTCCGCCTGGCCGTGCGGAGGCGTGCGGATCCGTCCAGACTTACAATGTAAGTCAATGGGGACGGATCCGTTTGAAGATGCCACAATGTGGCTCAATCTTCAAGCGGATCCGTCCCCCATTGACTTTACATTGAAAGTCTGGACGGATCCGTCCCAGGCTATTTTCACACTTAGCTTTTTTTAGCTAATATAATGCAGACGGATCCGTTCTGAACGGAGCCTCCGTCTGCATTATTATGGGCGGATCCGTTCAGAACGGATCCGCCCGAACGCTAGTGTGAAAGTAGCCTCAGATGACCTGAGTAACCACCATTTTTAAATGATTGCTTTGCTTATCGAAAGACAAACAAAAGTTACCCAGCATCCATGTAGGAAGTAATTAGCCCCCAATAAACTTTAAGGGTTGTGCAGGATTAGAAAAACATGGCTTCCTTCTAAAAGCAGTGATCCGAGGTTGTCTGTGGTGGTGTAGCAGAGCTGCAATATTGGACCCAACCCATGGACAAGGTGGTTCTGTGCATTAAAGAAAGCAGCTGTGTTTCTGACCCTGTAAACCCCTTACGTACCTGACCCTATCACCTTTAAAAGAGTTTTCCAGAATTTACATATCGATGAACTGTCCTCGGGATAGATTATGTAAATGAGGTCAGCAGGGTCCGGCACACCAAAGATCATCCGTTTGAGGAGGCCGCAGCTCACCAAGCACAGCACCATACATTGTTTAGCAGCTGTGCTTGGTATTGCAGCTCAGCCTCATTCACTTAAATGGAGCGAGCTGCGCCTAGGCCATGCAACCAATAAACATGTGTCACATGTCCTAGGAAATGACCTAAAAGCTCATACGGTACTTTCACACTAGCGTTTTTCTTTTCCGACTCTGAGTTCCGTCCTAGTGGCTCAATACCGGAAAAGAACTGATCAGTTTTATCCCCACGCATTCTGAATGGAGAGAAATCCATTCAGGACGCATCAGGATGTCGTCAGTTCAGTCACTGAACAGCGTTTTATTACCTCCGTCCAAAATTCTGGATCAGTTGCCAGAATGCCGGATTCGGCATTAATTTGCATTGTAATGTAATAGTGCTGGATCTGGCATTAAAAATACCGCAGTGCCGGATCCGGTAAAAATATATAACGGATCCATTTCTTCGGATGACATCTGGAGAGACGGATCCGTTCTTGCAATGCATTTGTAAGACGGATCCGTCTACAAATGCTGTCCGTTTGCATACAGATTGCTGTATCACTCTGCCGCAAGTGTGAATTCTGCAGTCTCTTCATACAGCTGATCGCCGGGGGTCCCAGGAGTCGGATGGCCGCCAATTTATTTTTTATTTTTTGTTTTTTATATTGCTAAGGAGAAATTTTAGCCCAGTGTTCTTTGCAGAATTACTTTACTTACTAAATAGGCGAAAAATAATATGACGTGTGTGAGTAAATACATCGGTCAGCCAGAATTTAAAAATGTTGGATAAGAAAAAGGATCTGCTTGAATAACAAATTCAGTAATATTCACCTGAAAATCCTCCAGCAGTGCAGCACCACAGCCAGTTGCTGTCCTGCAGTGATAAGGTAGTGACTGGCAGACAGACTATGCTCAAACTCCAAGAGATTATCAGACTGAAGTTATCCTTAAATGTGTTACAGTAGTCCAGATTATTCTTTCCTGTGTAGGTTATAAAATATCTAAAGTGTAGAAAGAAAACTGCTAGTAATAAAATAAAAGCTAATAAAACGGTGAATGAAAATATAATTTTTTCTTCTTGCAGTTGGCCAAGTAAAGTTTGATCCACCAATGAGGAAGGAGACGGAGCCACATCATGATTTGGTGAGTAGTTTGGGGGACATAAGTTGACCTAGCCTAATGTTAATACTCCCCATTACTGACTTGTACGGTAACGCCACAGTGACTGATGTCAAGGACTCTTCACGCTGTATGTTGCGGCTGTAGTAGGTAGCCAGGACGCAGTGCGGCTGTGGTTTGCTGTTGTATGGAAGTGCCCCATGCAGAGTTGTCCTCTCTATGGTTATAAAATCTTCTTTCTGCTCTTATTTAGCCTCTGCTTTTTTTCCCTTTTTTGTTCTCTCAAAAGATCCTGCATGTGGCAAATGATTTAAGAAGAAGGTCAGACAGACTGCATCTTTTTTACTAATGCTTTTGGTGGTTTTACTAACTTTTTCTAGTCCAGTTTGGAGAATGCTATAGTGATATGATTTATTCGTCTTTCCGTGGTATCCTAGCGGTCCAGCTGAAGAGACGGATATCTGCAGTTTCTTCTACTTCTGTTTGCCTTTGCCACTAACAGAATATTATACAGTGACCATCTTCTATGATACCTGAGCAGTAGAGTAGCATGCCCGGTGTGAGTGTTGTGCTGTTACCTGGCCAGACGCGTGCTTCTGAGATGTATTTTTTTTTAGAGCCTACAAGTGATATTCCCTCTTGTATATGTGCTGCTTCCAATCACTGTAAATAACTTGGGTATCTGTCTGCTAAACAGCTCGACAGGGACGATTTTTTGGACAGTGCAGAAGAAATATACTACACTGCAAGATCTAATCTGGTATATTCTTTTTCTTTGTCAACTTTACCTTTGTGTCTACTTTTATTGGCTTTCAGACTAGTTTTATGTTGTTCTCCTGTTTTTCCTTTCAAGCCTTAAATCTGCACAGTACAGAGTGTTCTTAAGTCTTGTGTTGTTTACCATGATTTGTTTAACACATGGGCTAAAGAATGTATTAGATGCCCTCATATCCTTCCAAAAACATAAGAGTGTTTACATTTCAGATATGAATATGTGATAGGGCTGATGGTTTTCTGACAGATTATTCAATTGAATGGCCATGTAACAGTAGAGGCAAGTTGGATAAAAAACGGAGAGGGGGGTAGGCGGGCATTTGGTCAATTTTTGTGACATTTGATGTTCATCACCGCTTTTCCATGTGGTCTATGTTTAAAGAGGACTTTTCACCGTTCCTGACATAATATTAGTACCTATAAGTGTAGGGGCTTGATAAGTAGATGTCCGTGCAGTCATTTTTTTTTTTCAGATTGGCAAGCTTTTTTCTCCCTCCGCTGCGATTGGGCAGCTCACAGCCAGGGAGAAGAAGGCGCCCCTTGAGAAACATGGCCGTCTCCTCCTCCCTGTACTGATGCTATTAATTAGCAAACAGGGCTGCAAAAGAGAACAGGGGGCACAGCAGCGCATCTGGAAAAAAATTACTGCACGGACATCTACTGATCATGCCCTACACTGCCAGGTACTAATATTGTAATGTCAGGACCAGTGAAAGGTCCTCTTTAAGAGCTGAAAGTGAGATTAGACCTGATTATACCAAAAGTCACAACCTACGCCAGACAACCCCCTGGTGTACTTTCACACACATGGGTCTAAACCACCTTGCACTCATGACAAATATATTATTAAGGTGCACCATTTCATAAATTTGGAGCAGGCACGCAAAGAAAAGACAGACACAAAAACAATCTCAAATGATAAATGCCCCCTTAGATGTTCTATCCCTTAGGTGGTCCTCATTCTATTTCATACCTTTTTCATTGTAGCCTTCAATTAGATGATGACTGCATCTACTTAGAGAGAGAGAGATCTAAATTCCAAATCGATTTGCTTCTCTATGTATACATACCTCCTTGTGTTTCATAGATTAATTTTCCCCCTTTTTTCCGTTAAGTTTTTGGAAGTAGCCTCTTACAGTTCAATTAGTGTTTTTTCTTAATAAGATTATATAATTTTTTTTAATCTCTTGCTGTGCTTGTTTCCCCATATAATCCTTCTCTGGAAAAGAAACATGCAAGCTATTCTCTTCCCCAAAAGAAAGAGAAAACAGAGTGTTTCATACCAGGAATCCAGCTCTTTTCTTCTTAGGGTACTTTCACACTTGCGGCAGAGTGATCCGGCAAGCAGTTCCGTCGCCGAATCTGCCTGCCGGATCCGTCAAAACGTATGCCAACTGAAGGCATTTGTAAGACTGATCAGGATCCTGATCCGTCTTACAAATGCATTGACATGCCGGATCTGTCTTTCCGGTGTCATCTGAAAAACGGATCCGGCATTCTGGTATTTTGAATGCCGGATGCAGCACTAATACATTCCTATGGAAAAAAATGCATTCAGGCAAGTGTTCGGTTTTTTTGGCCGGAGATAAAACCTTAGCATGCTGTGGTTTTATCTCTGTCCCGATCAGTCAAAAAGACTGAACTGAAGACCTCCTGAATGCTCTCCATTCAAAATGCATGGGGATATAACTGATCAGTTATTTTCCGGTATTGAGCCCCTAGGACGGAACTCTATGCTGGAAAAGAAAAACGCTAGTGTGAAAGTACCCTTATGAAGGGTGCCAAGTATGCATAAGGTGTATCGTAAGCCAGTCAATGGTCCCCTGGGTCTCTTTGAAAATGAGTACATCTTACATTTCTCTCTCTCTCTGTTTCTAAGGCTACTTTCACACTAGCGTTCGATCGGATCCGTTCTGAACGGTTCCGATCATATTAATGCAGACGGTGGCTCCGTTCAGAACGGATCCGTCTGCATTAAATTGGCAAAAAAAAGCTAAGTGTGAAATTAGCCTGAGCGGATCCGTCCAGACTTTTACATTGAAAGTCAATGGGGGACGGATCCGCTTGAAGATTGAGCCATATTGTGGCATCTTCAAACGGATCCGTCCCCATTGACTTACATTGTAAGTCTGGACGGATCCGCTCGCCTCCGCACGGCCAGGCGGACACCCGAACGCTGCAAGCAGCGTTCAGGTGTCCGCCTGCTGAGCGGAGCGGAGGCTGAACGCCGCCAGACTGATGCAGTCTGAGCGGATCCGCGTCCATTCAGACTGCATCAGGGCTGGACGGAAGCGTTCGGGTCCGCTCGTGAGCCGTTTCAAACGGAGCTCACGAGCGGACAGCCGAACGCTAGTGTGAAAGTAGCCTTAATCTCTTCAAACTGAATTTTTTCAAAAATTGCCCAAATATGAAACTAACCGAATCTTAAAAGGTTCGCTCATCTCTACAGTCTCACTGCCCCTTCTGATATTGGCCCATTTTTAGACAGGAAGATTAGTGTGAGTCAGTATGTCTGTGTTGTGCAAATTGCAAGTGACTCCAAAAATATTTAAAAGGAAACCTTACAACACAAGCAAATTAGAAGAATGGAAGGAGTCTTGTATTTAAAGGGAGTATTTCAGAAGTTTTGACTATCCTTAACTTCTGAAAGCATTGGATAGAGGCTTGAGAGCTCAGGGCAAAGATACCTACTGTGGAGCTTTTATTGTCAGGGATAGTGTGAATATGAACATTTAGGGGGAGATTTAGCTTAAACTGGTGTAAAGGAAAACTCGCTCAGTTGCCCATGGCAACCAATCAGAATCCATCTTTCAATTTCCAAAGGAATTATGAAAAGTGGAATCTAATTGATTGCTACAGGCAACTAAGCCAGTTTTACACCAGTTTTGATAAATCTCCCCCTTAGTCTAACAGCTTCTGCTCCCGCAAGTGCACTGGAGCTGAAGCTTCACTGAAAGTGCTCTCTGCATTGGGACGCTTCACAGCCCCTCCTCTCCGTTCTAAGCCACAGCTGTAGTGGTCTGCTGGTTGGATGCTACAAATGTCAGTCATCAGTGGGTGGGGCTGTGAAGCTGCTCAATGCATAGAGAACTTCACAGTGAAGCAAACATTTCATTATAACAGCCAGGATTGCAATTAAAGGGGTTGTGCAGGGGTTTTATATTGATGACCTATCCTTTGGATAGGTCATGGATATTAGATCAACGGGGTGTGACACCCCTGCCAATCAGTAGATCGAAGAGGAGGTGGTGCTCCATGGGAGTTCTACTTTCTCCTCACTACACTGCCCGTCATCTCTGAAGCGTGTGTAATTGCAAGTACCTGATCCATTCACTTGAATAGAGCGAGTACTTGTAATTACACTACACTGCCACTCCAAGGGAGACGATGGGTAGTGTTATGAAGCGGAAGCAGCTGTCACGGTGGGGAGTACGGGGAAATTCCGCACCGAACAGCGATGGGAAGCGAGAACAGCAACTAGGCCTGGACAGGGAGCAAGGAACCTCCTAAAGTATTCCTAATCCTCGCCCTGACTCCTAACCGTATGAGCAAACCCAGATGGTAGGAGGGCTCATACACAGGAACCTCGGACCCCAAGTCCCCCTGAAAATCCCTGGAATAGAGACAGGGCTGAGACGACCTGATCTTCCTAGACACAGATGAACAGGAGTCTCCACCGGCCTAGATGCAAGGAAAGGGAAAGACAGAGAACAGCCACTGGATCGGCAGGTAAAAGCCCAAAACAACAAGCACCTACCTGCCGCAGCAACAACAACTGGAACCCATGCAACTGTACTGGAACCCGAACACCGAACAGGATGCAGCACAAAACAACCAACACAGGATCCAGCTAACCAGTAACTGCCTTAGCCCCCATGCAGACAGGGTGCATGACGGCCCCAGGCAGAGCTCCTCACTGACAGACCACAACAACTAGACATACAACACCAACCAAAACATACCACACCAAACATAGATAGGTAGGGAAGGTGGCATCGATGTCTCACTTGGAGGCCCTCAAAGACTGGGCAGATGGAACACCCAGGACAGGAGCGCATAGCTCCAACACCAACAAGGGCTGGAGGACAATAAATATTTATTGTCCTCCAGCCTACAAGCTATAGGCAATAAAGCACCTAGTGACCACACCCAGCCAGATAGTTAACCCCACAAGCACCAGACAGGGAGGGAACTAGGAGGGGCAGAGTACACATATGCTTTAACACAACACGTTGCCCCTGGCAACCAGCATGCAAGGCATGCAGCTGTGACACTCCTCCCCCTCAAAGCCCTCCCAATAGGAAACTAGGAAACTATGTGGAACACCCAAAACAAAGGGAATAAAAAAATTAATAAAAGATCAGCGCAAGCAAGTCACCCAAAACTGCCGCCAGCACGCCTGAACCACCAACTAGGAAGCAGGCAGCCAGCCAGCCAACAAACAACCAGGAGAGACTCCACTGAATACTGCGTCCAAACTCAGACTAAGTTTGCACCAGGTCGCTGCCAGCAAGCATCACCAACCAGCAAACATCAAAGCCAGTACAACTAAAAATGCAGCCAGCCACCACGACACAAGCGACAGAACCACTGAGAAATAGACAAGGGGAGACACAAACACAAGTAACTGTTCACACCTAAACTGCAACCACAGTCACAGAGAACCGCACTGTTAACAGCATCGCACCTTTTACCCTCCCTCTGGAGGACAAGCATGCACATTAGAAAACAGCAGGCAAAACATGATGAAACCCTCTTCCGAAGGCAACACAGAAAATGAGAACAAACGGAGTGGTCTTAGTGAGACATATGTCACGGCAAACGACACAGAGATCGAGACACAGCCGTGAGAGCAGCACTCACGTAGAGCACCACCTCCTCTTCAAAGAGCTGATCGACCGGGGTGTCGGACCCCCGATGACCTGTCCAGAGGATAGGTCATCAATATAAATCCCCTGCACAACGCCTTTAATTGCAATCCTGGCTGTTACAGTGGAATGTTGGCGGTTAGGAGTTGTTCACATTGTGTTTTTGTCCCACATTTTTCCTTCCTTCAAAGTCCACCCAAAAAGGGAGAAATTGACAGATACCTTTTTTTTTTTTTTTTTTTGGGGACGGAATCCTATCATGATGGATGCTACTGTATGGCATCCATAGAAAGCATCTGTTTAATGTATACGTTATGGCCCAAATATATCATTTCTTCACTCCAGAATTCTGAGCTAAACTTTTTCGACTGAGCATTCGACTCCTATTTTGTAATATAGGTGGGAAAGCAAGTACAAGTATGCTTAGCTACCGTATGTTAATGAGTTTCACTCCAGGTTTATCATTGAGACTTTTTTTTTAAAGTCGCAGTCTCACTCCAGTAGGAGGGTGGAGTAGGAAAACTGGAGTAACTTCTCTAGACAGAAGTGTAAGGATAAGACAAATTTATCAAATAACCTGTGACATTTCATAAATAAATACATTCACCTCTATGTGTATATGTTAAAAGTGGGCCAAAAATGTGATGTGAACACAACCTAAGTCACAGCCAGCACCTATGTCTGCACCAGTACCATGACATATCATGGTGTGTTAGCAACCTTCTACCCATGACACAATAGTACCATGGTGTAGTAAGGTTTGCAAGGGACTGTCTCGGATTAAAACAAAATGGCTGCTTTCTTCTAGCAACTAATATGCCTATGGTCTGCAAAAGAAAAAAACAAAGTCGGCACATGATCATAGTCAAGTAATGCTATACTCACATGTACATAAATCTGAGTTACTTAGCAAATACATACTGATCAAAATCGTTTGTGCCCATCCACTACGGCAAGGTGACCTCTTTTTTTCGATAGGATCCTACGCTAAATGTAATCTCTTGCGGTGCCAACTGGTATCCAATGAATTTAGGGAAGGCAGGTTCCACATATATATTGAGCCCGTTCTTTATTTTACCTTTCCTGGTGGCAGCAGACTTCCAATGAATACAGGGAGAGCAGGCTTCAGCTTTATGCTACACTAATTAGGCTGTAGGAAAAATGGATTAGTCATGAGTGCACGACCATAGTGGAGACAGCCACACCTTCAGTGAGGGTAATAACATGCTTACCGCATATAATATTGCTGACATATGAACACATGCAGGGCTCAGTATGACCCTTATTTATTTGCACTAGCACTATACACAAATTTCTTCTTTTTTTTCCTTCTAATTATATTGTGAAGTATTTGCTACAGCTTTTTTGTGTGCTTCCTAGATAAGGGTTCTAATGAGCCCTGAATGTGTTCATATGTCAGCAATATTATATGCAGTAACCATGTTATTACCCTCATTGAAGTTGTGAGGAAGCTTTAATTTTGTAATTTTTTATGCTGCTTTGGATCATAGGTTGTAGAGAAGGAAAATAAGAAAAAAATAAATTTTTCATCAGACCCCCAAATCCGACTTCCAGTCATCATCAGGCCTCAAATAAGACCCCCATTCCTCATCAAACTCAGATCCTACCCCCATCAGACCTCAAATAAAATGTCCATATCTGACCCCCATTCCTCCTCAGACCCCCAGAGGGCTCTTGACGGTCCAGCCACTCAGAAATCCAGCACGCTCTTCTTGCACTCACCTCTCTCTGGTCGTCTTCTGCCGGCGCCGCATGCTGTGACATGACGTCGCACAGCAGCAGGTCATAGTGTGCGCATATGCTGTGCGATATTAGGTCACAGCATATTGCTCAGTGCCAACTGAAGAAGACCAGGGGAGTGGTGAGTACAAGGAGCGCTGTATTCTCCGCTCCCCAGTCCTATTGTGTACTAGTGACTGCATCCATATTGGAAGCACTCACTAGTATTCTCTTCATAAGATGCACAGCCATTTTTCCCCCACTTTTGGGGAGAAAAGGGCATCTTAATGGTGCAGGAAATACAGTTTGTATTTTCACATGGGCACATTTATTCGTCTATCTGTTGATATCTATGCATGCCGCCTGGGGAAGAAATAAGATATGACAGAAAAAATTCTCATGCATGGTTCAGCCTCAGACATTAGAGAGGGCCTAAACTGTAGTATGTGTAGCTATTTACAGTCAAATCTTTGTATTTTTCTATTTGGAGCATTTCTAGATTGCATGTACGGTACATTACTGAGATAACTGATTTTATCATACCCTGCCAGAATCGCACCTTTCTCCCTGCTGCTTCTGTCTGTTGGGAATACATTTATCTCCATATCTTGCCTTCCACGGAAATTCATATTTCTACTTGATGCATTGTGCCTTCTAAGCCCCTGATACCACTTTAAGCAGCACTGACAGATGTCATGTTCATGAGAATGTCACATAAGATGCGAGTCTCTGGGTGGCAGCTGAACAACCTCTCACATTTGCCAGATTTTTACTTTTCTTTGTTATTTTGACCTATCTCTGTTCTGTAAATTAAATTGTGACAAACAACCAAAGCCTCAAAGAGACAGATTTGGGTTTGTTCCCCCAAAAAAACAGGTCACTTTCCTAGCTGGGACATGATGGTTTGAACATCAGTTTTTTTTGTTATGGCCAGGAGGACTTGGCATGCTGAGCACAGGTGCTGATGCCAGAGGCCCAGTGCAGAATAGCAAGCATCTACCATGTATTGGATGAGGCCAAGCACCATACGCTGATGAAGTGATTCCTGCCCACTGAGCAAGAACTAATATGAACATATTAGACCCCCAAGGAATCTAGGCTAGTTTGAGACCTACAGGAGAGCAGGTCACTGATATTTGTGATTCATTTGTGGAACATTTAGAAATTGAAATTCAGCTTGTCTGGGAAGATCTGATAAACCTAGACATAGCCTGATCGTGACCCTCAGCAGAGCCCATAAATTGTAGGTCTGTTGCTATCAAGTTAAAGGAATCTTGATGAAACCATCCAGCTACACCAGCACTTGTCTCCATATGCACCTATATGGAGGCAAATACTATCTGCAAGAAGCCCATCTGTAGAGTGATTTGTCATAAATCTGCTTATTAACTTTACTGCATCTATAGCTCTGGCACCATCAGAAGAGAAGGTGTTGTCTTTGAGTTTTCTCCAGCTTTGGTCCAAGCCATGACGGTTTCCACATGGACCACTGTAGAGATAAAAAGATTCCCCCTGGCAGTTGTCTAAGGCGGCAGTCCATGGGCACTGAACACCATAAACATACATGTTATTATTATGAACAGTGGTACAGCATATTTAAAGGTGATTTTCACCTAAAATTTAAAAATGATGATATACCAGTAAATTAGCCGTTATGCCCTGTTCATCACACTTATGGCCTCTGTAATGTATGTGCCAGAACATATACTTTAAGCACTGTCTGTGATGAAAAGTGACTCCATAACCTAAGGTGTGTGTGTGTATGTGTATGTATATATGTGTGTGTGTGTGTGTGTATATATATATATATATATATATATATATATATACACATGTGCGTCAGGAAATATCTCCACATATATATATATATATATATATATATATATATATATATATATATACACACACAGTTACATCAGAAGAGTAATTACGATTTTGCGTTGGCGGGCATGCGTCCACTACTGGTGGCACCTATCTTGTTTTTGCTGATCATTTGCATCATATAGCTATTGTACTTAACCAATGCTGTTTTGCATGCATACTTTTCTGTATCCATTCCACATAGATTCTTGTGTGAAAGCATGCAACTATTACTCCTCTATTCTGCTGAGTGTTTTAACTGGTAGACAAGAGGATGTGTTGTTACATTACAAGGGGTGTTCCCATCTCAGGCATTCATGACTGAGATGCATTGGACAGAGTTATAAAAACTGCCATCTGGGTTGTGCTACTCTGTCTGTAACTTTGGAGTTCGCATTCACTTCTGTGGCAGTCACAGGTGCAGAATTAGGAATGCCAAGCAGCGTGTGCTCTGATAGTTGACTGTCATATGTATCATGGACCTACTAAGTCTGGTATACACTACTTTATATATTATATATTCAAAGCATAGTAAAAAAATAAAATATATGAGATATAGCTTGGGTTAGATTGATTGGTAATTTCTGAACTTAGATTGTAGGTTTCAAAATGATGTGGGGGACTCTTGCACTTGTACTAAAAAGAAGAAACATGACGTTGTCTTTTGTCCCAACTCTGTAAAGTCCAGGCTGTATCAAGTGTTTCTCTAAGGGTACTTTCATACTAGCATTTTTCTTTTCCGGTATTGATTTCCGTCCTAGGGGCCCAATACCGGAAAAAAAAACTAATGCATTCTGAATGGAGAGCATTCCGTTCAGTATGCATCAGGATGTCTTCAGTTCAGTCACTGTACGCTGTTTGGACGGAGAAAATACCGCAGCATGCTGCTGTATTTTCTCTGTCCAAAATTCCAGAACACTTGCCGGAATGCTGGATCCGGCATTAATTTACATTGAAATGCATTAAAGGGTTTCTGTCGTCAGAAAAATCGTTATGTATCTGGCTGACATTAGCGATGTGCTAATATCAGCAAAACATACCTGTATGACTTATATCTCCCTGCCTGCCGCCGATCGCGCTAAATAATGACTTTTATAATATGCAAATGAGCATCTAAGTGCTAGTGAGGCGTTGCTGCAGCCCCTAGCGGTTCCGTCCGTTCTCTCACCCTTTGGCAAGCCCTTGTAATGGTGATTGACATCCTTGGTCTCCTCTGTGCCCCGCAAATCCCGCGCCTGCACTGTTCATTTTAGTATTAGGCGCAGTGAGTGAAGGACGCTCGCCTGCTGCCATCCTTCACTCACTGCGCCTAATAATAAAATGCACGGCGCAGGATTTGCGGAGCAGGGGAGAGACTGAGGATGTCAATCACCTTTACAGAAGCGTGCCAAATGGTGAGAGGACGGCGCCTCTAGATGCTGCAGCAACGCCCCACTAGCACCTAGAGGCTCATTTGCATATGATAAAAGGCATTATTTAGCGCGATCGGCGGCAGGCAGGGAGATATAAGTCATACAGTTATGTTCTGCTGACATTAGAAAATCGCTAATGCCAGCCAGCTACATAATGATTTTTCTGATGACAGAAACCCTTTAATGCCTAAGCGTTGTGGAAAAACGGATCCGGCATGCGCAGACCTTTAAAAATGTGAAAAAGATAAATACCGGATCCGTTTTTCCGGATGACAACCGGAGAGACGGATACCGTTTTGCAATACAAATGGTATCCATTTGCATACAGATTGCCGAAATCCAGCGACGCTCATATGAAAGTACCCTAACTCAGATATGTATATGATGTCACTGCTATTGTCTTTGTACACGTTATCGGGTTTTGTACACAATGTTACTGTGAAGTTAATACATGTACGTGACATTCTCTGTGATTTCTGTAACTTTGTTTTGTTAATTGTTTTAAAATAATTATACTCTGACAGAATTGTTCTTACCACACATTACTAGTTTACTTGTCATGTTCTCTGTTGGCTCTTACTTATATCAAATGTTTACATTCTTTAATAAAGATGTTTGTATAAATAAATTAATAATGTAAAAAAAAAAAGTTATTTACAAAGTGCAAATTTAAGTCAGCTTAGTGCAAATTACTGACAAAAAGCGTCTTCCGTGCTCTAGAGCTGGTACTAATGTAAGTAGCTGTTTCACTTTCAAGATCAGATACTGTACTACTTAGTGTCCAAAATTATATATCAATGCCTTTACTTACCACACAAATTGACAGTGATTTTTTTACATTGCTGGAAACACCCCTAACCCTTCCCCATTGCCACCACCATCATGTAGTTAATTGTACCCTCTATAGCCAGCAGTTACCAATTCTATCCTCTCTGTGGCATATCTGCATTGCATTTTCTGACTATATAAGTATCCAGGTCCGCACAGCTTATGAATGATGAATATCTCATTCACCCGGACCGCAGAGTTTTAATGCCCATCAGACCTATTACACATTCACACCATTCTACTTTTATATACTCTGATGCTTCACATAGTCAGATGTATTTGTAAGATCCATCAACAGCAGCCAGAGTACTTGTTGATGTTCTCCACTTGGCAACAATTTTATCTATGCTTTCTGCACAGAGTATAAACAAATATGAAAAAGCTTAAAAAATTATATTGCGCAGTTTTTACTCTTACTGATCGGTTTCCTCCTAAGTACTACAGTATTCCAGTTCCCTTAATGGACTGCAGGGTAAAGGTAAGACAGGAAGTAGGGATGAGCGAATCGACTTCGTAAGAAACATCCAAAGTCGATTTGCATAAAACTTTGTTTCAATACTGTACAGAGCGAGCGCTCCATACAGTATTAGAATGTATTGGCTCCTACGAGCCGAAGGTATCGATTCGCTAAGTCTCGCGAGACTTCACTTAATAGCTTCATAAATTAATTTCTACTGTAAAAAAAACACTTCCCAAACTCAGGTTCGGTTCCCAGTGGTACCATGGAACCAAACCCGGGTTCGGGAACTGTTTTGTTTTTTGTTTTTTACAGTAGAAATCAATTTATGAAGTTATTACCCAAAGTCTCGCGAGACTTGACCAAGTAATAACTTTGGCTCATAGGAGCCAATGCATTCTAATACTGTATGGAGCGCTCGCTCCGTACAGTATTGAAACAAAGTATTATGCAAATCCGAAGTCGATTCGCTCATCCCTAGTAGGAAGTCTAGGGTTTTATTTTAGGATGTATATGGTCCCAGATTACTATAGAGCATATTTAGCATCTCATTTTAAATCCTCTTTTTCCTCTTTCTTTTCTGTAGGACTTACAGTTAGACTATGGCCAAGGACCTCAAAGTGGCTATTTCCTTGGGGGAAACAAGTGAGTGATAGAAGATGCTAGAACACTTCATGTTTCATTTTTGTGTTAAGCTGTTACCCTGCTGCCGTAAAAATATAGATGCTCATGCCTCCTGCGGTTTTACAGCTGTTTAGTTTTTGCATGGCTGAAAAGGATCCCTTTGAACAATAGAAAAAAAATATTACAGCTGTAAAGTAAATATATGTTTAACATGATGGTAATTTTAATTTTCTTACTGTTCTGTTAATTTTATTGTGGGTTATTGTGTTATTGGGGGTTGAAGCAGTTTTGGGCATTGCAGCATGGCAGACGTTGGAGTTCCTGGCCCCATTTCAAATTCTGTGTCTGAGCCTGCCATCAAAAGGCAGTCATGTGTCATACTGAACAGACTATTAACGTTAATTTTTATCTACAGTACCTACTGCTAGTTCTGTATTTTCAGGAAGCCTTAGGGTCCCTGTGTTTGGTGGCATGGTCTGATTTCATTTCTTGATCCCTTGTCACTACAACATGTAAAGACGATTTCTCCTGCTGTTTGATTATAGTTCATAGGGGCTTCACGTGAACCACATTACTTATAAATTGTTATAAATTGACATAGTCCTGTAGCCCATTTTTATTATGAGATTCAGAGTGGAGTCCCAGAGACCAATGGATATTTTCATGCCTGGAATAAATATAGCAGAAGTCACTTAAAGGAGTTGTCCGAGTTATGAAAAAAAAAATATATATATATAGCACAGAAAATCTGATGGGCAGCAATATATAACTAAGCTAAGCAAATTTTATGCAAAAAAATATATATATATTTCCTTATTTTACATGCAATAAAAACAATCTCTGCCCCTTCCCCTGCACTGCTAAGGGAGTGAATACAAGAGCTGCCCTGAGTGCTATGTCTGCCTGCTGGGAGAATCAGCAGCATGTTGTATGTGTAGGACTAAAAGTCCCAGCTGTATAATGACACTTCTAAGGGAGTGGATACAAGAGCTGCCCTGAGTGCTGGGAGAATCAACAGCAACTCGTAAGTGTAGAACTACAAGTCCCAGCTGTATAATGACACTGCTAATTGTCATATATCTTCTATATAAAAGAGGATAAAAAAAAAAAAAAAAAAAAAAAAAAAATATATATATATATATATATATATATATTATCCTTCAGGCGGACATAAAAAAAAACGCCTCTAAGTTCTTTTTATCAAGTATCTTAATTTGATTTTTGCAAGCAGTGAAACAAAAGAACAATTGTATATGCAAAAATATATAATCGTTTATTATAAAAACCAAGAATATAAAAACAATACAACTGCAAAACAAATGATGAAGTTACAAACTAACACCCAAAATGTACCACATGGTGGTGTTAACACACCCCATCTGATCAGCACAGTATGATTTAATGATTTATGACAGACTCATATACCAGGAGAAACTCAGGATCTTCTGTTATCAAACAGGCTATAACAATAAAACACGGATTTACAGGAAAATAACTGTTATCCCTTGACTCTATTTTCCTATGACCAATCAAAAATATATGATATTAATATGATAAAATATTCAGCTCGGCAATCAGACTAAGGAAAATAACTTTCCAAGGGTTTAGTCCTCTTTTCAAATAATGTCAGATCTTCCATTAACAATATGCATCTTTGCTAAGAGAATAATCAGCATTATGGAGGCACCTAAGACTATATATTCCCACAGTATGGGAACTCTTGGCTATATACCGAGATAGATATCTTATTAATATCATGAGTAGTAAACAAAATATACGTTACCGGGTCAAAGGTAGACAGAGTTCAGGTGGGACCAGTTCTGAAGAACTTTCCTAGAAATCCAAAAAGAATAATCCAAATTTCTTCTGATAAAGTTGTTCTTTTTGATTAAATGAATGGATCAATGGAAATATGGATCTTATTTCCTCTCTCTCTAGTTCCCCTTTGCTACCCCGCACACGAGTAATTATTCCCCCCCTTATCTAAGAATCGTCCCCTTTAGATTAGGGATTCCCAATCAGGTAAGGTGGGTGTATTCGCATGCTAATAACACCATGATGTCATATCAACTCCTAATATGGTAAAGAACAAATAATGAAATAATATAATATTGTCCATCTGCCTCCAGATGGCACTGCGGTATTGCAGATGAACATCACAACTTTTAAGCATTAAAATTAAATATCTAATAATACGTTCACAGGACCTCCTTGACCGATTCTTAATAAATCATTGAGGAAGGTCTTTTCCTGACACTTTTAATTACCTATATCCTGGACTTGTTGGAGTTGACTGTCTTCTCCTATCTTTTTGAAATATAGGTTGACTTGATGAAAATTTTATATAGCAGCTTTGATGCTTGGCATCGGAACTTGTACATTTCACTTATCTACATCAATGAATAACTATTGTTTTGAAATGGCATTTACTCTTTCCAGAAATCCAATTAACATAAACTTACTTGTTTCTATACCTTCTACAATACCTTCTAAATGGTAAATACATGGTATGACATATATATAAATCGATACATTGTTACACATAGTTAATACATTATATGAATTATTGATTAACATATGTTGTAAACTAAATATACCATACAGAGATATATATAATATATTTATGAATATATAAATTGAACTTCATATAGTGTGCCTCAAGGACATGAGACCTTATCAAGTAACCTTGTTCTCTCCAGACAGATATGTCTTAGGGAGTTGACTTACTCCTTACAGATGGTCCAATATCTTTAGCAATAACTTTTAAACACAATGTCCGTTTATGTTCACAATTATTTTTTTATTAACTGAACTTGCCATGAACTCATCTTGGCTTCCTCAGCCACATAATAGAACTTTGGTTCAGGCTGATTTTATTCTTAAAGGCAATGAGATGAGCATACATTTTGATTATAATGTCATTAGATAATATTGTATACGTATTAAAATGCACAACATAATACCCACAGGATCTTCCCCCTACCTTCTTGTGCAATGCTCTCTCTAGTCCTTCAGCTCCTGTTCCCAGAATTGTCACTGCCTGCAGCTACCCAGTCTGTGCAGCTGAAGGGGTTAAGAATCCTAGGAGAGAGTGTAGACGGCAGTGAAGGGTGGCGTGGCCAGCACAGTGACTTTTCGTTTACAGGCTTGTAAACGACCTTTATCAGAGCAGGGAGAGAAGCTGACATCACAGGTCATGTGACCCTCAGTGAAATCTGAGAAACCAGCCACTGGAGATAAAGTGAGTGAATTGGAAAGCTGTTGCATTTGCCCAGTTAGGAACATAGAAAGAACAAAAAAATAACTCGCATAACCCCTTTAAGGAAAGTAGAATCCAGCACTTTCCTAAAATCTTTATTGCACTTTTATTTTATTTCGGAGCAAATGACTTACAAGAACATGACTCTCCACAAAAGCATTCGTTGACACGTTTCGAACACAGGTGTTTTAGTAATCGTAATGATTAGGAACACGTCTATGTTTGAAACGACTCAACGAATGCTTTTGTGGAGAGTCTTGTTTTTGTAAGTCATGTGCTCCGAAACAAAATAAAGTGCAATGAAGATTTTAAGAAAGTGCTATATTCTACTTTCTTCATGTCCTGTGAATTCAATATGGCCCCTTTGGTGCACTGGACTTTATTATATTAGGTGAGCTTGAGTATACTTTCATGCAGAAGTCACTTAACCAGTGTACCCAGACATTTCCAGCTGGTTCCCATCTGATCTTAAAATTAGCATTTTATGAGAGATCTCATGAGTCTGGTGTCTTCACCAGCTAGGTCCTTTCAGTGTGCCTCCTCCGGCACTGTACTGAAAGGCAGTCTGTCAGCAGCAGTTTTCTTGTGGAATCATATCTTCTACCTCCATCTGCCACCTTCTTATACTGCAGAACCAGGGAGACTGCAGCTTTTATGGATCAGTGTTGAGTGTTCAGCAGCAGTGAAGGAGGTACACTGAAAGTAGCTTGTCAATCCCTCCGAGTGGGCAGAGATTAAATGTAACCATTGAATACACCACACTCAAGAGCTTTTTCACTCTGTGACAAGACTCATAAAATGCTCATGTAAATATGAAACTTTCAGAAGGCATTAATTTTTCAAAGTAAGTACACCAGCTCCATCTGGTCTAAGAGATCGGTGTAATTATATGTACAGTGTGTTTGGTGAAATTTAGTGACCGATCCTCTTTAACCTCCTCACGACCGCCGTACGCAGGATTGCGTCTTCTCGGCGGTCGTGCTCTTCTGGGTGGACGCGCCGGTGCGTCCTCTCGCGAGACGCGAGATTTCCGGGTATTTCGGCCCGCGCATGCGCATCACGGGCCGGCAAAATTCAAAGAAGAAGTTCGTCATCAACCTGCCGGCCACGATCATTGGCTGGCAGGTTGATGATTTTCAAAAAAAACAATCAGAAGCCACATAACCCATCATATATGGCTGCTGTGCTCCTCTGCTCCTTCTTTTGGTCGGTTGGTTCCAGCAGAGGAGCACACATCACTGTGAGTACCCACTACACTACACTTAGCCCCCAGATCACCTCCCAGCACCCAATTAACCCTTTGATCACCCCTTCTTGCCCCTGTCAATCACTAGTGAAAAGCAAAAAAGTGATCAGTGCAAACTGTCACTTTTTTTTTTTCACTGGTATTGACCGTTAGGTTTTAGGTATAGTTTAGGCCCCTTGGTTAGGTAGTTTAGCGATCAGTTAGCGCCCAGCCCACCGCACCGCAGTCCGTTATTCGCTGATTAGCGTATCGCTAATCAGCATTTGTACTTTTATAGTATCTGGAAGTGATCAAAACTGATCACGGTCAGATCTATAATTGTATTAGTGTCACTTTAGGTTCGCCCTCCACCCAAAACGCAGTGTTTGCCCGATCAGGCCTGATCGGTCGCCCACACGTGCGTTCGCCCACGCCCGCCCCACCGCAGTGACAAAAAAATTATTATTTTTTTATCACTGCACATTCACTTTACACGCACTGCGGCGATAAAAAAATCAGTTTTGATATTTTTTATCAACCGCAGCGGCCTCCGGTACTTCGCTAGCCTCCCCTTTGTAAGACAGGCTTGCTTTTTTTTCTCTTGGGTAGTCTCAGGGAATACCCCTAAATTTAGTTGCCCAAATGTCTAACAGGGGGTATTCTTCTGAAGAGGCCTACAGGCTTCTGACCCAGTCGGATGAGGAGTGGGAACCCTCATCTGATGAATCCAGCGGGTCAGAATACGAACCTGTAGAAAGCAGTGGCTCTCTGACCCAAAGTTCGGACGAGGAGGTTGCGGTCCCTGATAGCACCAGGCGTACCCGGCCCCGTGTCGCTAGACCGCAGGTTGCGCAGGATCCGCTTCAAGAGCAGCAGAGTGGGGCTGGTGCTGTCGGATTACGTGGTGAGGCATACACCAGCAGCCCAGCCCTTCCTGGACCTAGTACCAGCACTGCCGTACAACCTGGTGAATAGCGAGCACCAGAAGGGCAGTTGAAGCTGGTACGGTGGCACGTGCAGTAGTGACCCCGTCGCAGCCACCGCAAAGACGTGCCCGTAGAGCCCCTAGAATCCCAGAGGTGCTGGCAAACCCTGATTGGCAGTCCCCAACTTCAGCCGCACCTGTAGTTTTCCCTTTCACTGCCCAGTCTGGAGTTCGGGTTGAGACAGCTCAGATCGGTTCGGCCCTGGGATTTTTTGAGCTGTTCTTGACTGCGGAGCTCTTAGACTTAGTTGTGGCCGAAACAAACAGATATGTCACACAATTTATAACCGCTAACCCGGGAAGCTCTTATGCCCAGTCTTTCCGGTGGAAACCAGTCCAAGTTTCCGAAATTAAAACTTTTCTGGGCCTCCTCCTCAACATGGGTCTAACTAAAAAGCATGAATTGCGGTCATATTGGTCCACGAACCCAATTCATCACATGCCCATGTTCTCTGCTGCTATGTCCAGGACACGATTTGAGACCATCCTGCGTTTCCTGCACTTTAGTGATAACAGCACCTCCCGTCCCAGAGGCCACCCTGCTTTTGACCGGCTCCACAAAATTCGGCCCCTCATAGACCATTTCAACCTGAAATTTGCAGATTTGTATACCCCTGAGCAAAACATCTGCATAGACGAGTCCCTGATACATTTTACCGGGCGCCTTGGCTTCAAACAATACATCCCAAGCAAGCGCGCCCGGTATGGGGTCAAATTGTATAAGCTCTGTGAAAGGGCCACAGGCTATACCCACAAATTTCGGATCTATGAGGGAAAAGATCAGACCCTGGAGCCGGTCGGTTGCCCTGACTACCTTGGGAGCAGTGGGAAGACAGTTTGGGACTTGGTGTCACCCTTATTCGGCAAGGGGTACCATCTTTATGTGGACAATTTTTACACAAGTGTGGCCCTCTTTAGGCATTTGTTTCTAGAACGGATTGGCGCCTGTGGTACCGCGCGGGCTTCTCCCAACGGCTCGTTACCACCCGTCTTGCAAGGGGGCAGAGGGCCGCACTGTGTAACGAAGAACTGCTCGCGGTGAAATGGAGAGACAAGCGTGACGTTTACATGCTCTCCTCCATTCACGCAGACACGACAATCCAAATTGAGCGAGCAACCCGTGTCATTGAAAAGCCCCTCTCAGTCCACGACTATAACCTTCACATGGGAGGGGTGGACTTCAATGACCAGATGTTGGCTCCGTATTTAGTGTCCCGCAGAACCAGACGCTGGTATAAGAAGGTGTCTGTATATTTAATTCAATTGGCTCTGTACAATAGTTTTGTTCTCTACAGTAAGGCTGGGAGAACTGGATCCTTCCTCAAATTTCAGGAAGAGATCATCGCGAACCTCCTGTACCCAGGAGGTTCCATGGCCCCATCCACCAGTGTAGTTAGCTGTCTACACGAGCGACATTTCCCCAGTGTCGTTCCTGGTACCTCAAACCGACCGCCACCCCGAAAAAAATGTCGTGTCTGTAGCAGGAGTGGAATAAGGCGTGACACCCGCTATTTCTGTCCTGACTGTCCTGACCACCCTGCCCTATGCTTTGGAGAGTGTTTCCGGAAGTACCACTCACAGGTACACTATTAGCATAGGGATCATCTCACCAGGACAGGCACACAGGGCTATTAGGGCCCATTCACTCACAGCTGCTGCAAACGTCTCCTTTCACATGGGACAAAGTGCATAACGCACTTCGCCACATCTTTGGGCGATTTGCACTTTGCACTTTGACCCATGGTGAAGGAGAGGTTTGTTCTATAAAGGTAAAAAAAAAAAAAAAAAAACACCAGTAAGCAAACACGTTAATGTTTAGTTCAAAAAGTTAAAGTTTACATGTTCTGTTCCAAAGTTAATAAAATTATTGCATTGTGGCCTGGTTTTTTCTTTTTTTACCTTCCAGGTGGACCAACCGATCTACTAGCTGCAGCACCGATGTGCATTCTGACAGAAGCATTGCGCTGCTGTCAGATTACACGCAAGTCGGTGTATGCGGCGCTGCAAGACGAGATTTTCTCCTCTGCAGTGACAGATACGTTTGCCAAGGCATACGAGCTGAGGAGGAGGCAGCGTTCCTATGCTTTGGCAAACACTTTGTATATATATAAAAATAAAAAAAATCCCGGCAATGATTTATTCATCCACATCGATTGATGCGAATGGAGAAATCTGGTTTGCCAGGGCATACGAGCTAAGTGGGTATGGATGTAGGGCGGAGCTCCTATGTCCTGGCAGACGCCTTTCCCCTCCATTTTTTTTTTGGGCAGAGATTTTTTCATCCACATTGATCGATGCAAATGAAGAAATCTGTGCCGTTCATTTTTTTCTTTCAGCCCTGAGGCTGAATATAAGGAGAATAGCAGAAACTCCTAATGCTGGCCATACATGTAATGATTGCGGAGACCCTCAAATGCCAGGGCAGTACAAACACCCCACAGCTGACCCCATTTTGGAAAGAAGACACCCCAAGGTATTTGCTGAGGGGCATATTGAGTCCATGAAAGATTTAAATTTTTGTCCTAAGTTAGCGGAAAGTGAGACTTTGTGAGAAAAAACAAAAAAAAATCAATTTCCGCTAACTTATGCGAAATTTTTTTTTTCTATGAACTTGCCAGGCCCCTCATTGGATACCTTGGGGTGTCTTCTTTCCAAAGTGGGGTCACATGTGGGGTATTTATACTGCCCTGGCTTTTTAGGGGCCCTAAAGCGTGAGAAGAAGTCTGGGATCCAAATGTCTAAAAATGCCCTCCTAAAAGGAATTTGGGCACCTTTGCGCATCTAGGCTGCAAAAAAGTGTGACACATCTGGTATCGCCGTACTCAGAAGAAGTTGGGGAATGTGTTTTGGGGTGTCATTTTACATATACCCATGCTGGGTGAGATAAATATCTTGGTCAAATGCCAACTTTGTATAAAAAAAATGGGAAAAGTTGTCTTTTGCCAAGATATTTCTCTCACCCAGCATGGGTATATGTAAAATGACACCCCAAAACACATTCCCCAACTTCTCCTGAGTACGGCGATACCAGATGTGTGACACTTTTTTGATGCCAAGGTGGGCAAAGGGGCACATATTCCAAAGTGCACCTTTCGGATTTCACCGGTCATTTTTTACACATTTTGATTGCAAAATTCTTCTCACACATTAGGGCCCCTAAATTGCCAGGGCAGTATAACTACGCCACAAGTGACCCCATTTTGGAAAGAAGACACCCCAAGGTATTCCGTGAGGGGCATGGCGAGTTCCTAGAATTTTTTATTTTTTGTCGCAAGTTAGTGGAATATGAGACTTTGTAAGGAAAAAAGAGAAAAAAAAAAAATCATAATTTTCCGCTAACTTGTGACAAAAAAATAAAAAATTCTAGGAACTAGCAGTGCCCCTCACGGAATACCTTGGGGTGTCTTCTTTCCAAAATGGGGTCACTTGTGGGGTAGTTATACTGCCCTGGCAATTTAGGGGCCCAAATGTGTGAGAAGTACCTTGCAATCAAAATGTGTAAAAAATGGCCTGCGAAACCCGAAAGGTGCACTTTGGAATATGTGCCCCTTTGCCCACCTTGGCAGCAAAAAAGTGTGACACATCTGGTATCACCGTACTCAGGAGAAGTTGGGGAATGTGTTTCGGGGTGTCATTTTACATATACCCATGCTGGGTGAGAGAAATATCTTGGTCAAATGCCAACTTTGTATAAAAAAAAAAATGGGGAAAGTTGTATTTTGCCAAGATATTTCTCTCACCCAGCATGGGTATATGTAAAATGACACCCCAAAACACATTCCCCAACTTCTCCTGAGTACGGCGATACCAGATGTGTGACACTTTTTTGATGCCAAGGTGGGCAAAGGGGCACATATTCCAAAGTGCACCTTTCGGATTTCACCGGTCATTTTTTACACATTTTGATTGCAAAGTTCTTCTCACACATTAGGGCCCCTAAATTGCCAGGGCAGTATAACTACGCCACAAGTGACCCCATTTTGGAAAGAAGACACCCCAAGGTATTCTGTGAGGGGCATGGTGAGTTCCTAGAATTTTTTTTTTTTTTGTCGCAAGTTAGTGGAATATGAGACTTTGTAAGAAAATAAAATAAAATAAAAATCATCATCATTTTCCGCTAACTTGTGACAAAAAATAAAAAGTTCTATGAACTCACTATGCCCATCAGCGAATACCTTAGGGTGTCTACTTTCCGAAATGGGGTCATTTGTGGGGTTTTTCTACTGTTTGGGCATTGTGGAACCTCAGGAATCATGACAGGTGCTCAGAAAATCAGAGCTGTTTCAAAAAGCGGAAATTCACATTTTTGTACCATAGTTTGTAAACGCTATAACTTTTACCCAAACCATTTTTTTTTGCCCAAACATTTTTTTTTTATCAAAGACATGTAGAACAATAAATTTGGCGAAAAATTTATATATGGATGTTGTTTTTTTTGCAAAATTTTACAGCTGAAAGTGAAAAATGTCATTTTTTTGCAAAAAAATCGTTACATTTTGATTAATAACAAAAAAAGTAAAAATGTCAGCAGCAATAAAATACCACCAAATGAAAGCTCCATTAGTGAGAAGAAAAGGAGGTAAAATTCATTTGGGTGGTAAGTTGCATGATTGAGCGATAAACGGTGAAAGTAGTCTAGTGCCGAAGTGTAAAAAGTGCTCTGGTCATGAAGGGGGTTTCAGCTAGCGGGGCTGAAGTGGTTAAGATTCTTGAACATTCAGGGACGAGAGGAGGACACTCTTCTTTACACATGTCCGCCCATCAGCACGGGATAGGTCCAGAAACCTACTTGTGACATTACCATTCTTGTACTGTCTAAACGCTGCACCCTCTTCTTTTTGCTTCTGATAACCCTTGATCAATGCTGGCAACCACATGAATTACAAAATCATAAAGCATGTTGTTAGTTTTGCAGTACAACCCATAAATTAAACCCTCCAGGTCGGTTTCCTGCTGCTGTCCTTTATTATTTCAAGGATTAGAATTTGGGTTCAATACGTTCTGTACGAGATTGTTTCTCCCAACATATCCTGCATATCTATTCAGCCATAAAATTACTACATTGTCCCGTGTTGTATGTGTGTCTGCTCATGTTCAGATACAGAGCACTTCATTGTCTTCTCCATGTCCATTGAAAGCTTATCATTATCTGTCCTGACTAACAATAATAACGAATGGGTGAATGATACCATAATGCTTCCCTCCTGAAATAACAAATTAATGGAAAATCCGACAACATAAGAATAATATGCTCAATAGAATTTTAAAAAATATACCGAACTGCAACAATTTTCTTTCATCATAAGAAAAATCAGCTGTACGTAAGTCTCGGAAATCCAGCACTCCTATTCCATGGGAGGTAGGGGAGAGCCATGCCGAGCTTTTGTATGGCAGGCCCGCAAGATAAATTATCCCTGCATAAGACTAAGCAATGGATACTGTGACTCCGTGTTCTTCTATGCCTACCTTGTTTAAGTTTATTTTCACACATTTGATGATCATGCTGAGACACCGCTGAAAAAACAGTGCTAACCTCGTAGATGAAAGCAGTATATGTGCTCTGTGCTGGCTAAAGTGCGACATTTAATTGGATTGGAAATTGGGTTTTTACACAGACTATTTCATTTCTCAAAAGGCAATTTTATAGCATTACTTGGTTTGCTGTACTCCATTGGCGTTTTTATATATGATATGTGATTTTGTGCTGTTTTTTATAAAATATTTTTTATATCAAAACAGTTTGGGGGGAGGGGGCATGAGGCATTTTTTTTGATGAAACTATTGTGTGTGTTTCTTTCAAGGGTTGTCCAACTCTTGAGGTTCGGCTACACAGTGATCTTGGTCGCGTGACAACTGTACCTCCCAAGCATCTCAGTGGCAGTGTAGCGGTCCTTGGACCTGACAGGTGTTGCACGACCATGATCGCAAGATACTAGGTCTCTGTTCTTGTAATCCACAGGATAGGGGATAACTGTTAGATCGCTGAGGGTCCTATCGCCGAGACCACCATTGATAGTTGTCCCGTATCCTGTGGATAGGGAACAACTTGCTAAAATACCCCTTTAAGGCTACTTTCACACTCATGTTAAGCTGTCTGACAGGCTGTTTCGAGCGTGCTGCGGTATTTGTCTGTCCGCCTCTCGGCATGTTTGCAGTGCTGTGGCCGCATCTCTGGCCGGTCCCCATTATAGTAAATGGGGCTGGAGCGGACTTCACGTGTGCAAATGTTAGTACAGATCCGGCAGGCTATTCCCCTGCCTGGGCAGCCTGCCGGGCAAGCTTAATGCAAGTGTGAAAATAGTCTGTGAAAGATTCCGATAATTCATCATGCATTGTTTTGGCAAATACTATGTTCTGATAAAGGCTTCATGTTTGCCAAAATATTGCTTGTTGGATTAAAGGAATCTTTCACTTAACGTCTGCCTCTGTTATGTGCTGTCACCAACCTTGCAGTGGACTATTGACTGTAATGTGGGTGAGCTGGACCAAGCTCAACCCTGAATACTAGAAGGAGATAGCATTGTTTTCCTAGATGCACGCTTACTGGAGGTCTGACTGCTGGGAACCCCACCAAACACACGAATGGTGGTAACAAATGCTTAGTACCAGTCCATATACTCAGGGGACTTGGGGATCCCTGTTCTCATGATGGGTGGGTGGTGGCAGCAGTTGGACTCCCAGTAATCATATATTCATCACCTATCCTGAGGATAAATGTTGTTTATGAGAAAAGCTCTTCAAAAGGGATAAAATGTTGCTGTTTTGCTCCCTAAGGGTATGTTCACAGGGCAGATGTTGTCCCTGTCCCAAGGGTACAACCACATACATGCAGAGAGCTGTCCCATTGCCGCACCACAACAAATGCCTGTGTTTCTATGTTGTCTTTGTTGCAGTTTTCTCACAACCGCGGTGTTGGCTTTGAGTGGAAGTACACCCAAGAAACAGTTACCTAGAAATGTGAATAGGACCTTTTTCTGTGTGTTTTGTTTTGGTGTGGTTTTCTACTACTAGATATGAATGTGCCCTAAAGGTTTGATGTGGTGATTGATGCTAGTTCAAACATCCGTATCAATGTCCATGTATTGAATGTTGTGATTTTTCTTTAAAGGAGTCTTCTGAAATCAGTCGAAGAGGAGCTGCACCAACGGTAATAAACATTCCTTCTTCGGTCACCCACCCGCCTCCGTCTGCTTTACCTGTGCGTGTTCCTGTCCAGTTGTGACGTTTCCCCGCCGTGGTGTGTGTTGTGCAGATGTATCAGAGCTTTACTTGGTGTGACCTGCTTCTGTGCTCCACAGGACAATCAAAAAGCATAGGCAGAAATACCAACAAACTCTATACTCTGTAGCAAAGCATAACACAAAGCCCTTAGGCACTGCATGCCATAGTCCTATTGTAGTACTGTAGCTGTAGTATAGCGTTATCAGTGAAGACCACTCAGCCATGGTACTGTACCTTGTTCATCTCCCTAGGGGACATGTGGCACATTTAGAAGATGATGATGATGGGGATGATGATGAATCTAAACAGTAAGTCCTTTTCATATCTCAGCTTATTGGGTCTCTGCTTCATCTTAAGAATGGGACTCAGTCTGGCTTTACCAGCACAGCATTTGGCACGGCAAGACAAATCTGTGCGTTACCTTTAATTTTCTTATATATCTACTTTGTTGCTTTTCTTAGTCTTTGCTACTAACAGAGGAGTACACTGACCTAGGCCTACAAATCTAGCATTACATATTCGTATCCTCAGAACTAGGCAGCGGATCCCAGTGCTAGACGTAGTACCGCTAAGCTGTGGATATTGTATCCCCAGTTCTGCTGATTTCTGTCTTGAACGTAGGTGGCGTGTTCTGTGACTTCTGTAGCCGTGTCACATCCCCTTATGCTATACGTTCTAGTCTGTCTCCTGGCGATCTTGTTCTACTTTGGTCTGTGCTATCTGGCTTTTTATGTGCTACGCTCCAAATGTTTTCCAAGAACCGTTACTGCTGCCATTTAACTAATCTAACCTAACTTTTTTTTATTTTGTAATGAAAGTAATGGTCTAGTTCTTCAGCACTCACATTTAGCAGCCTTGCTGAAGTACTGCAGGGAAGAGATGAACTTGTCTGTAGAAAAAAAAATACAGCAGTAATAAACAGGGAAGATCCAGACCTAGAGATATACGGTAATACAGTGCGGCAGAGTCTTGCATAAATTACAGTGGGCCCTTATTTTATGCCTTGGCAGGTATTCCCTATACTGTAGTTAATCTCCTACTATAGCCTCTGACAGCAATTCTGTAGGCCCCTTTTCTTTTTTTTTTTTTTTTTTGCGTCCATTACATTTGTAAAGGTTTTAGTTTTTTTTTTAACTTTTATACTGTAAGAAAATGTTTCATACCTTGTACAATTTTCTTGGAGACCATATCCAACTTGCCACAAAACGTAAGTCCTGTTTCTAGATATTACATACTGTTTATAGTTATGTATTTGCTAGCCATTCTCTGAAATAAGATTATTGGTAAAATACAGAATTTATAGAAATTAAGGATATGCAGAAGGTTTCGACCTGCCTAGGCAAACTTCTGATAAAAAGATACAAGGATTCAAATTTTAGAGCCTACCCTGGCCGTTTTCTGATGTCTATTCATAAATCATAGGTTGCAGTAAAACATCAGCCATGGGGCTCATCCAAAACACTGATCGGGAAAAAATACAGATGACGTCCTAAAGCATTATGTATTTTGCGAAATTGAACAGGCGGCTCCTAATAGAACAGTCCTAACCTTGTCTCTTAGGCGGACAATAAGGCTAGGTCTACACAACGATATTTGTTGCGCGGAATTTTGTCGCACCAATGTCGCGCGACAATTTTTATAATGATACTCTATGGTGTCCCACTGCGACATGCAACAAGCTGCAACGTGACAGTCGCAAAAAATCCATTCAAAATTGATTTTCCTGCTACTGTCGCGTCGCAGCATGTTGCAGTGCGACACCATAGACTATCATTATAAAAATTGTCGTGTGACATTGGTGCGACAAAATGTCGCAGTGTAGTTGTGCCCTATGTGTCGCGCGACACATGTCGTCGTGTAGACCTAGCCTAATAGGTCATGTTCTATTTTTTTGCAGACCAGACGTGCAGACATATGTAAACAGAATGCACACGGAGTAACTTCCGTTTTTTTGTGTACCCATTGAAATGAATGGTTCCACATAGGGTCCACAAAAAAAACGGAACGGACAAGGAAAGAAAATACGTTCATGTGCATGAGCCCTAGGGCTGTAGCTGTAAAGGATGCAGAAGGATCAACCACATTTGAGCATTTATCCCTGAGGGAGACAATAAGGCCCTCTGCAACACCCATGTTATAAATCACACATGGTAGGTATTGGACCCTGTTTCAAATTTTGCACTGCAGCCCAAGAATTTTAAAAGGCTTATTCAGGATACAGATATTGTATCACTGTACAGCACCCCCGCCAATCAGCTGTATCAGGCAGCCATGGCCTCAGAAACTATACAGAAAGCTCCGTACATTGTGTAGTTTTCAACACTGACGTACGGCAGCTTCCATCCACTTGAATGGGAGCTGAGATGCAGTGCCCCAACACGGCCACTACATAATTGTGGGGGTGCTGGGTGTCAGACCCCCGCCGATCTGATACTGATGACCTATGTCCGAACATCCCCTTTAAGTTTTAACTGTATTAGTCTGTAGTGTACTGACAGTTTTTCAAGACACCAGCAATGAAATTAAAGGGTGCCCACAACATCGAAAATGCAGTCCAGTCTGCAGGCAACGTACTTCACAGCAGGAGGGGCTGAGCCGATTGATGAACCAATTTATGGAAAAAAGAGTCGTAACTTGCAATTTTAATTTTTGCATTTAACCCCATGCCATGATAGTACATTGTGAGACGCCATAATTCCCTTGAGCCATCTTATTATTTATCATTAATTCCATGGCACCGTACGTCAGGAGGAGGTTATACCTAAAGTAAAAATACAATAAACAAGAAACTATTACCAGACTGCTGCAGAGAGATAGAAGAACCAGCCCGCAAGAGCTTACAGTCTACACCTTACTATTACACTTATCACTTGCAGGTGCCTAACAGTGACCTCCAGGGCTCTCAGATATACATTAACAGACATAATACAGAATTATGCAGTAAAATATCTGAGCGATCAGACATCAGGTTATCGCTTATTCAGTTTCCCTACTAGGATTTAGATAAAAGGCTAAAAAAGTATTTTGAAAAGTTCCAATAAAAAACAGCTACAGTATCTCACAAAAGTGAGTCCACCCCTCACATTTTTGTAAATATTTTATTATACCTTTTCATGGGACAACACTGAAGATCTGACATTTCGATACAATGTAAAGTAGTCAGCGTACATCTTGCCTAAATGTGTGTAACTTTGGTGCGCTCTCAAAATAACTCAACACCCAACCATTAATGTCAAACCGCTGACCACAAAAGTTAGTACACCCCTAAGTGAAAATGGCCCAATTTATGCCCAAAGTGTCAATATTTTGTGTGGCCACCAGTATTTTCCAGCACTGCCTGAGCTCTCTTGGGCATGGAGTTCACTAGAGCTTCACAGGTTGCCACTCCTCCATGACGACATCACGGAGCTGGTGGATGTTAGAGACCTTGCGCTCCTCCCCCTTCCGAGGGGTATACTCACTTTTGTTGAATACTTGCATTTTTTTGTTTACAAATTTATGCATAATTGGTTTCCCTGCATCCATAGTCACTCATATCGTTCTGTATATTCAGATTATACCGTATCATCTTAAGGTCTCTGTAAATTTCCCTCAGTAGTGATACTACATCATGTGCCCATGCCATCCTGTTCTTGCCGTAGCCTACGGATGGAGATTAACCCTAGTATATATATAGATCTGCCAGGGACCGGTACTGCTGGACCCGAGCATAAGGCACGCTTGCTTCAAATGAATTTGTGATATGAGATAAAACATTTCAGTAGATGTTATATGGCCAGTCCTGCCAGTTTAGAAGTTCCAGCTCTGTTACTGATCTCCCCTTATGTTTTAGTAAAAAACGCTCCTTACTGACCAGATAATAAACAATTAACCCTTCCTGACATTTTGCAGGTCCCTCTCCAGCTCATGTACCATGGTGTTAAATACACACAAAAAGTACTGAAATATATTGAGAGAAGCAGAGTGTTTGGTTGCATATGTAAGAGTCGAGAGAATTGTCCAGGGCAAGATGAATAGAGCTTGTCATCTCTGAGAGAAGGCGAAGGAGCAAATTGGGAGCACACTTTGCCCTGGAGTAATATCTTAAGGGCACATAGATCTTAAATGTCACATTTCCTGCAAAGGCATTACACGGTGTCCTTTCTCTGCCAAGACAGAAATATACAGGTCATGCTCATAAGGCACATTTATCTACAAAACTATCTTCTTGGAAGAGGCATGATGATTTTCTCATTTATTTCTGACAATTTCTGTGTAATGTAAAGGCATCCTTTACTGTATATGACCTGTAAATACGGTTAGTAGAGGTGGGTATGGGCCAAATCTTGTATGGTCCACGTGAAGTCAATTCAGACCATAAAGAAAATGTCATTGCTCTGTGTGTGATATCTTCACATTTCCCACATTAGTGAAATTCTGAACGTTACAGATCAAGCCTAAATATATGCTTGGGGTGGGAGGGGTGCTACTTCGCCACTAGGCATTATTTTCTAGCGTGTAAAGTATTATGTCACGTTGTCATTTGTTAATCTGGTAGGAAATTGCACATCTTTTGGGTAATACATCTATGTTCTTTAAGGCTATTCCAGCTACTTATTTCCATGTGTAAATAAATTTTTCTGCTTTGTCCTTAATCTTTCAGCTCTACTATAAAACCCAAGGTGCCACCTCCTCTTCCACCAAAGGTTTGTGCTGTTTCTGCGCTAATTAAACAAAACTAAATTTTCTTTGCTTGTATGGAATTGTGTATAAGGAAGTAAAGTCGTACTAGCTAGACAGTCGTGCCGAACATCCTATTCCATCTGTGCCGTTTTAAAGGGAAGCGTCCATTCCATGCTGCTGCAAAACACGCGGACATCACACCGTTACACAACAGGGTCCACGGATCTAACATGACCGGAATACTCAATAATTCAATTCAACAACAACCAAGAGAGTATATGTAATTCCTTAAATATAAAATATATTTATTGAAATTCATTTAAAAAGTGTACATGACGCAACACTACTACAAACAATATATATAGTGAGAGTTTCCAAAATTTGCCACATCTATAACGCCAAATTACTATTGAAATAAGACTACAAAAATCATGAATTAATATCAAGTGGACATACTATGTGCGTGACTATATGAAACTGCTGGATGAACAATGCTTTCTACATTCAACCGCACCGATGTCCGTATGTTGGTCTGATTAAAGTAAAGTGACTAATGCATATGTATGAACCACATCTAAAGTTTGTCTATACCTGTGTGGCGGCGATATGGATGAGGGTGCCTCTCCTCGACGCGCGTTTCGTCGACTTTGACTTCCTCAGGCAGAGACATCACACCGTGCAGCACCTACAAAAAAATAGAACATGTCCTATTGTCCATATTGCAGACAAGGATAGGACAGTTCTATTATGGACCAAACGTTCTGTTCAGAATGCACACAACCGGAAACAACTGTGGCCGTGTGCAAGAGCCTTTAAGGCTAAGGACACTGATTGGCTGCAGCGGTCACGTGCAGTATACCATTTTGTTAACAAGCACCGTCCGGAGGACTGGACCAGCGCTGTAGAAAGTGATAAGGACAGCATCTTTTTTATTGTAGCCTATTAGAGGACTTGTCTGAGTTTTTTTAATTCTCTCGGACAACCTCTTTAAGGTGTGCTGGCATAATTAAAATTAGCTGTTGCTCTAGTCTAGTGTATAGCTTTATCAGACCTGGACTAGACAGTTCACTGTGGTGCTCAGCAGTGTCTACTAATCATTACATCAATTCTTCTCGGATGTGCTCTGCTCCTTTGCAATGGAAACTGCCTGGAGACTGAACATTTTTTTTTGCCTTTCCCATTGCTAAATTGACATTTCTAGCTGTTTCGTGCGAGCTCAACCTCTCTTTCCACGTCTTTTATTTACTTTTAAACATTTAAAGATGAGATTAATGAATTAGGAATAAATCAGGCACAAAAATGTGCATTAGCTGCCTGTCCGAGAGAAAATAGAACAGAGCGCCTGGAGGCCTATGTGCATGGGCTTCTATCAAACACACGGCAGAGAAATATTCCCCCCCGACTGAGACACAGGCTGTAAATAACACTGGTTTCTACAAGAGAAAAAGAAATGGAATCGGACGTAGAACTGGCTCCAAGGCATTTGCTGAAAGCCCCTGGTTCTTAATGTTCCTCTTTCCAAAGCTTTGCTATATGGATTCATAACCTTGGTTGTACTGGATGTACTGTTTCCAGCAAAAGTAAACCCAAGTACACAGTGACCTAAATGTCTTGTTAAGATCGGCATAGACAACTCTATAGACACTAGCATACGACGGCATCCTCCATGTTGTACAGAGCCGTAATAGAGCATCCATAGACTTCTGCAGGGCTCCCTATATTTTACTTCATGAGATTCTGCATTGAGGAGGTCTTCTCCTATAGAATTGTGGTTTCCATCATGTCACAAGCAGCTCTCTATATGTCAGCTTCTTCTAAAACAACAAAAAAACATAGTCCTTATAAATGTCCCACACTAAAGTAAGTGGGCATCAGGAAAGTTTTGAGAAGTAGGTCCTCCACTCTATGTCCACAGAGACTTTATGAGCAGGTTCAGTAGCATGGACATATCAATAGTACTTGCAGAATTGATGATAGGGTGATGTTCTGTAGGGTGACTGCTGGTTTGAGATCACTGGTTCCTAACAGCGATCTCAAACTTCTATCAACAGTGGCTCCTGAATCCCTATAGAAACAGGCAAGACACAACTCCAGTAGAAAAGCATCGTATATATAAAGAAGCATGTAAAATCACATAGACATCACAAGCTGCCTGGTGGAGTTTCTGGCTTGCCCGACTCAGGTTTCGCATTTAAGCTTGAGCCCCTAAAGAAGCTTGATTTTTAGTCAGACGAGCCAGCAACACTGCAAGGCAGCCTCTGGCGTCCATGTGATTTTATATGCTTTTACCATTTGATATTATGTGAACATTTATTAAAACCTGCATGAAGAGATCCATTTCTTGGCGGTTCTTCACCACTAGAGAGCTGTCTCCTGTATTTCTATAGGGATTCAGTAGCCACTGTTCATGGAGATTACAGTTAGCAACAGAGAAGATGGACTCTAAAGGCTTTGTTCACGTCACCGTTCAGCCTAAACGGAGCAGGAGAACGGTAAAGACGGATTCGGCACGTAACTGAGCGGAACTAAACCGAAGGACTCCATAGACTATAATGGGGTCCGTTAGGTTTCCGCTCAGAAGATTTTGGAGTGGAGACAAAAGTAGTGCATGCAGGCCTTTTGTCTCCGCTTCAAAAATCTTCCTCTGAGAGGAAATCTAACAGAACCATGGGGTCCTTAGGTTCCGTTCTGCTCAATTATGTGCCGAATCCGTCCTTTCCCTTCTCCTGCTCCTAAACGGAGCAGGAGAACGGAAAGGCTGAACGGTGATGTGAACGAAGCCTAGATGATCAAGTGCACAAGCATCATTAATATTCCATTGTCAGCTTCTTAAACCCATGTGAGTGTGACATGAGAGTAGAGGGCATTGGGGGTCACATTTGAATGTTTATAGGGGTTTTCCGTTTTTTGTTTTTTTCTCCTGATGACCTGTCCTCAGGGTAGGGGACCCCCAACGATCAGCTGTTTGAGAAGGCAGCGGCATCCCTGTGAGTGCTGCAGCCTTCTCCAGCTTTTCCCAAGCCGGTGATGACACGTTCATCAGTCACACGGCCTAGGAGCAGCTCAGCTCTATTCAAGTGAATGGGGCTGAGCTGCGATACCAAGCAGAGACACTATACAATGTACAGTGCTGTGCTTGGTAAGCCGCTGCGGTCACAGGAGCGCCGGTGCCTTCTCAAACAGCTGGTCGGCGGGAGTCCTGGCTCTCAGACCTCCACTGATCACTAAACTCTTAAGTTTTGAGTCTATTTTTTTTATATTTAACAATCTTTTCTCACATATAGTTGCCATTTCTGGTGAATTAAGAACATGCTCTTTCTTGGGTTCAGTTTATTAGAGTGCTCCATCTAATACTAGTTGTAGAGAATGAGATGCGTTTGGATCATGTCTTGAGCCTAGTGGTGCCTGGCATTATCCTATGCCATGGTAAATGTTAGCAGATTCTAATTACTTCTGTGACCAGAACTAAGCTGATGCTCTTTGGAGCTGCTGACATTGATGTACTACCGGGGAGTCTTGTTTTACCTTTTAAACTTTTACATGTTTTTCCTAATTTAAAAAAAGTCTGTTTTCAGCAGGTGATGTAAAAGCACTTTACTTACAGGATATCAGTGACCGTCCTTAATGATCTGATATGCAGGCTCTGAGGCTGCTGTACTCATGTTACAAGAGTTTTCAGATTGCATTCCGTAATTTAATAAAAATCAGCAACTTTTAGTTCCTCACCATTTTCAAGATATCTACTTGCTGCCGTCTTGTTCATATCTAGAGGCTGAAAAATTGCCCTGATATGTTCACATAAAAGAGAACACAGTGATGCACTGCAGAATAGGGCTCCATAGAGACTATTGGAGTTAATGGGGTTGTCCGCTTTTTTTTTATATTGGTGACCGATCCTGAGGATAAGTCATCAGTATAAAAAAGCGGACAACCCCTTTAATCGTAACTAGCACATAAAAAAAAAAAAAAAATGCTGCAATGACTTTATGAATGTGTCATGGGGTGAATGCTATATTTTTCTCTGTACTGCCACTAAATAAACTGCCATAAATCTGTATTTTAGACAGTTCCATAACTTTTTGCGTAAGCTTTATATAAAATCGGTAAACCCCTTTTATATATGCGGTGCATATATTTAGTTAGAATTACCTGCTATTTGGATCTCACCAACATATCCTGTAGTTTATAGTGCTGTTCACAGTTTACTCACATCTGTCTCCACTTGAGTTTAGAGTATCATTAGGTTGAATACATCGGTAATTCTGTAATTTAATGTAACTGCTCTAGTGACTCTCTTTATGTACGGTTACTAAGCAATAAATAATATTTGTATCATTATTTTTCCCATTGAGCCAATTATAATTCCATGTGAATAGACCGCTATTGGCCAGGTTATCCAGGAGCCTAATAGGTCCGCTGCTAACTATATCCTGTGATGACGCAGTCATTTTTACTTGGAACATTAAAGGACGCCCTTCACGCAGTTTAGCAGTAGTTCCTGAAGCAGAAATCACAGAAACTGTTTTGAACTGGAATATTTCATTTTTGTATTTTTTTGCAGCCCAAATCAGTATTCATACCCCAGGAGTCAAGTGCTTCTGAAGACGATAACCAAGGAACCATCAAGAGATGTCCCATCTCAGAAAGCCCAGCACGGCCTGCTTCTTATGTACCTCCAAGACCACCACCTCCACGGTTACCACCCAATAAACCAAATGCGTTAGGTAATTTTTGTAGATCAAATTACCGTTCCATTGAAGCTCTGCAGACCTCTGGGGCAGATTTAATAAACCTGCAGATGGCATACAGTTAGACAGGCTGTCCGGGCCTGCACCAGGTCTATCACAGTAGCTCCTGCTGGGTGATAAACATGGTGCAGGGATAGAAACTTCTGTCTAACCTTAAACCAACTAATGGTTGGCTTGGTTTGAGACTGAATTTTACACTGTTTACATTTTAAAGAATTTTGGTGCAAAATGTTGCAAGTTAGGCCATGTCCCTTTATTGAAAAGCCTCACCCTTTTCTAGTTAAGTTGTGGCCCCATTTTGGACTAGGTGCAGAAAGTTTAAATGTGCCAATGTTCACCACGTTTTGGTGCAATTTATGCCAAAATCTAGATGAGGTCACTTGTGTAAATGTGGACCAGTGTGTTTTGTGATGTGTATTTTATGTGTCAAATTTGAAACCATGTTCGTCTTTCCCACAGGTAATGGAGTGGGTTCATTCCAAGTGAATGGAGAGCGGGACACTTCTTCACTTCCTCAACAAACAGATATCCGGACTTCCAAGTCACTAAGTGTGCCTACACGAAAAGAAAAGAAAGATGTGCCGGTAAGTATACCAGCGCTCGCACTACCTACAGCTATGCAGAACTGAAGATTGAGATGTTGAACTGCAGAATAGAGAATGCAAAACCAACATGGCCACCAGTGCCTCATACTAAGCCATCTAAACTCATCCAGATGCTCCAGCAGTTATTTTCAGTGCATATTTACTAGGAGACTTTTCCGAGACTTTTATTCCGATGACCTGTCCTTCTGGATAGGTCATCAGTATCTGTTTGGTGGGTGTCCGACATTCGGGACCCCTGCAGTTTGTGAAGGTATTGGTGCTCGCAGTAGCGACATAGCCTTTTTGCAGCTTAGTCTAGGCCATGTGATGTCACGTTCATTGGTCACGTGGCCTAGATGATGCTCAGCCCCATTGAAGTGAATGGGGCTGAGCTGCAATACCAAACACAGCCGCTATACAGTGTACAGCTCTGTGCTCGGTTTGCTGAGAGAAGGCCGTGGCCCTACTTACTGCGACCGCCAATGCCTTCTCAAACAGCTGGGTGTTGGACCCCCACCGATCAGATACTGATGACCTATCCTGAGCAAGGGTCATCAGTAAAAAAGTCACAGAAAACCTCTTTCTTAATCAAGTGCCTTTAGGCTACGTATGTTTATATTTTTATACTGTTTAAATTTTACTGTTGTTGTGTTTTTTTTTTTTTTTTTTGCAAAACCATGAGAATGCTGTGGCTTAACCTCAACAATATGAATGCAGCCTTATATATATAGGCATAATTTGGCGATACACAAATACATTTTGGTATGCCAGTTGAGTATTCAGGGTTTGATATTGACCATTATAGACAAAATATCTGTGTGTAAATGGCCACCTGACCAATGACTGGTCAGAACAAATCTGTTGGTGTAATACAGTCCTTAGTCTATACCAGGGATGCTCAACCTGTTGCCCTCCGGCTGTTGCAAAACTGCAACTCCCAGCATGCCTGGGCAGCGCTATTAGGGCATGGTGGGAGTTGTACTTTTGCAACAGCTGGAGAGCCGCAGGTTTAGCATCCCTGGTATAGACTAAGGACTGTATTACACCAACAGATTTGTTCTGACCAGTCATTGGTCAGGTGGCCATTTACACACAGATATTTTGTTATATACGTCAGCTATTGATCTGATTGGACAGAAAATGGTCAGATAATCTATTGTAATACAGCCTTTATGTTTTGAACCACTCAGTTGCACCTTGATCAGATTTTGCGGAAGTTAAATCATTGTTGCATTCAAGTGGATTTCTGCCTAGCTAGTTATAAAAGGCCTGTATGGGATTTTAATATTTCTCCTCTGTTTTAGAAGCCAATAAGCAATGGACTTCCACCTACACCAAAAGTGCATGTAAGTGTTTTGTGATTATGTGATTTACAGAATACGCCAAGAATCTTGATTGTGCTGGTGTTAATAATGAGTCTGAAGTTCTCAATCTGTATATAGTGAGAAGTGGCTGCATATATACTGGTAAAATGATAGAATGAAGATAAAAGGGGATTCTTTTTCCATTTTCTGGAGGGCACTTTTTGCATTTGTAACCCGCTTAATGTGCATTAGTCCAATGTAAATGCATTCCTATTAGCTCAAGTCACACACGTAGTTTTTGTGTCGGTTTGCGATGCAGGTTTTTTTAACCAAAGCCAGGAGTGGATTCAAAAGGACTGGGGAATACAAGGCAAAAGCTTCTTGCTGTGTCCACTTCAGGCTCAGAAAACCTCATCCATAGCTGCGCCTCAAACTGCCCAAAAAACTCATGTGTTTCCAGCCACCGAGTACTTAGAAAGATAATTAATATACACATTGTTCTGAACAACCCTCTCAACCATTTCTGGGAAACGCATATCTTATTTCTAAATATTAAAGAGCAATGCGTTAGAGATGCTTTGTGCTGTACGCGTTTTACCACTAATTCCTATTGTTTTGCCTGCACAACCTTTACAGGTGAAAGAAGTTAAAAGCACTTGTAATTGGCTGCGCAGCTCACGGCACGAGAGGACACTCTTAAAGGGATTTTCCTGGGATAACTGTTAGGCCTCATGCACGTGAGCATAGGTCGGCCGTGCCCGTATTGCAGAAAGGGTCCACAATCCGCCACATATGGTGCAGAACGGAAACACTACAGAGCGTTACTGTGGGCTTTCTGTCTGTGCATTTGCACCGAAAAAATATAGTGCATGTCCTATTTTCTTGCTGTTCAAATGAATCGCAGACCTATTCAAGAGAATGGGTCTGCAGATGGCCGACAGAGGATTGATGCCTGTGCATTGGCATTGATGTCCCACGGCCATGTGCATGAGGCCTTAACTGAAGGTCCTTAGCCTACTGGGAAGATTCATACTTACCTGCCGCTCCAGACCTGCGTGTTTGCTCTGAATCCTCCATCGTCCAGTCACCAGCTTGTTTTTTTCTGGTCACCTGCATCACTGCAGCCAATGACTGGTTTCAGTTTCAAGCAGGGAAACAGCAATGCCAACTAAGTTCCTTCAGGTCCTTAGGTAATAGGGAACCTGTCATGTTGAACATGGTGTCTGAGCTGCAGAAAGCAGGTTATACAGCAGGAGGAGCTGAGCAGATTGATATATAGTTTTAATGGAAAAGATTCAGTAAGGCTAAGGTCACACTTCAGTTATTTCCATCAAGTATTGTGAGATAAAACCAGTAGTGACGCCTACACAGAGATAAGGTGTAATGGAAAGATCTGCACCTGTCCTGTGTTTTTGACCTGCACCTAGTTTTGGCTCCCAATAACTGATGGAAATAACTGACCACGTAACCAAAGTGTGAACTTGGCCTATAACTTGTATTTTATTCTTTTAAATTCCTGTTCATGCTGGGCTTTAAAGTCCAGGAGGCGGTCCTATCAGTAACTGATATCCTTCCCTCGCTGTCAATCACTGATAGGACCGCCTCTTTGACTTCAAAGCCCAGAATTTGCAGAAATTAAAGCAGGAACTACAAGTTTACTAAATCTTTTCCCATAAAACTATGTATCAACGTACAATCTGCTCAGCTCCTCCTGCTCTGTAATCTGCCGCTTTTAGCTTACATTGCATTTTCATGGTGGCAGGTTCCCTTCAGTTATTCCCAGAAGATCTTTTTAAGGAGCATTAGGTTGAGACCAAACAGCCAAGTCATGCCCACTCGTGGCATCCAATAAAATGTGGTAGTCATGGTTGGCCACTTGTTGGGTGTAGTCTCACCCTTACCCTCTAAAATACAAAAGAAAATCACCTGTTAATAAATTAAGAAGTGCCATCTCTTTCTGCGTATAGCCAAGCTGGGTCACCAATTTCACACCTATAGTTCTGAAACCGCTGTCAGTCAGCTTTCTCAATGTCTAGTTACCCATCTGATGCAGCACTACAGAACTATTCATGTCTGTTGCAGCTAGAGCTGTGGGAATTGTTATGATCATAATGGAACTTACCCAGCTCATTTTGATGCAGCGACCCACAGGGGAAGGCAGGGAGGATGAGAGTTGTGGCACTGATAGTAGTAGTGGTGGTTCACTGAGTGCGCACTCTTTTCTTCCCTCACACCCTGGACGTTGTAGTTGGCCCCTGCCTGGTGTTCGGTGGTGGTCGGTTAGCAGGATACAAGGCAGAAGTAGTGGGCGGGCAGATGTATGGTGGTGGAGTCAATGACCAGGCCCATTAAATAAATAAAGTATGTCTTTACTGAAGGGTGAAGAAGGTAGTAGAACAGATAGCAGCAATATGAACAGTTTAGTAGTAAGTTTTACAGTAGTTATTTTCCCAATGGCTGTGTATAGGCACCAACAATGATGGGGGTAATCCTCGCTGAGTCTCACCCTCTCTCTAAATATGCTTCTGAGTCCTCCTGAATAATCATACGTGTGCAACACAATTCTCATTAACTCTCTCTACAATGCCCAGTCTGAGGGGGTGCGGGTGCTAGATCGTCCCTGAAGTGTGCAAGGTATTGGAGGTAGTTAGCCCTTTCCACATGCAGTAAAGTCTTAGTGCCATAAACAAGCGTTTCTATACTGTCTGTCCAAAGCATGACCTTGTGATTCTCAACAATCAATGAAATCTGGTTTCTTTCTCTCAGGGGGTATCCTCTCTGTGTTCGGTAGATTCGCTGGTAGTATAGTCTCAGGAGTAGAGCTTCCCTGGATCGGGCCTAGTTCTGTGGAGCTCTCACAGACACATCCCCTCTCTCCAGGCTGCAAACTGTGAACTCCTCACCAGGAGGCTGGTCCAGCCCATGTCCTAGCAACTAGTTACAAGACTGCCGGACTTTAAGGGATCCTGTCACCATGAAAATGCATTGTAAGCTACAGGCAGCATGTTACAGAGCAGACTGATATACAGCTTTATTGGAAGAGATTAGTTTAACTTGTGTTTTGTACATTTACATTCCTGCTCATTCTAGGATTTTAGGTCAAGGAGGCGGTTCTATCAGTTATTGACAGCTATCTCTGTATACATGGTCATAGAGGTTAAGGCTGTCGATCACTGATAGGACCGCCTCCTTGACTTCAAAGTTCAGAATGAGCATGGATATAAGTGGATAAATTACAAGCTTTACTGTATCTTTTCCCATAAAATTTTATATCAGTCTGCTTAGCTCATCCCGCTCTATAACATGCCTCCTACAGCTCAGACACCATGTTCAATGTGACAGGTTCCCTTTAAAGGGGTACCCATACCCAAATTTTCACCCAGACAGCCCCCCTGATGTTACCATCGGAGTATGTCATGCTCCGATGCACTCCCTTGCCCTGCGTTGGATTGCGTAGGGCAAAGGCTTTTTTATTTACAATAATACACTGCTGGGCGGAAGCTTCCACCCAGCAGTGTGTTCCTTGACGTCGCCGGCTTTAGCACTGCCCTAGATGTTTTACAAGCTAGAGCAGCGCTAGAGCTGCCCATCAGTACCGGTCTCACTGCCGCATCAGGCTCACTGCTGGGAGGAAGCCTCCGCCTGGCAGCCCTAAGGAGAGCCCGGTTCATCACCGGATCTCCTGAGAATGCGATTCAGCGCAGGGCAAAAGAGAGCATCGGAGCATGAAATGCTCGATGCTCTTGTTAGGGGGGCTGCCTGCGTGAAATTCTGGGTATGTCCGGGTTCAGCTCTGAAACCCAGACAACCCATTTACCTCTATGTTGCCCATAATTAACCATCAATAATACATAATGCATAAGAAAATAAGTGTTTTAACAACAAATCACAACATTCAACTCATTGAATGTTAACCCTTTCATCTTTCCTTGGAAGTCGCAGCTGATTGACTTGTGACCTCTGATTGCAAAGTATCTTATTTCTAAAGACTGTTGAATCAAAAGGCTTGATGAAAAAGAATACAATTTTAATGGGAAAAAGCGATCATTGCAGATTTATAAACTCACTGAAACTTTGCTTTTGCCATTAAAGCACAGAAAATCCTGCAAATTTATATGGTTCCTAAAAATCATCATCTTCCTTATATGTACATGACATTTTACGTGGCACTTCTGATCTACAGCTCCATCTGTATTACCTCTGATCGCCTACAGTAAGCTGGGGCTGCAGTAGATGAATCCATGGATTGATTTCCATCTCTGTCTAATTACTTTGGGCCGCCTGTTCTCATGTAGCATTGGTGCTACTGCCATCATGTGGATACTGATTTTTATTTCTTTCACCTTTTCTGAGCCTCAGTTACACCGTGTGCCTATGCCACCGTGGTTTTGGTGTAGCTGTCTCTAGATCTCTAGAGCCTCACTCGTCACAACCAGTTTTCATGCACTTTCCACGTTTAAAATGTAATCCGTCAGCATGCCTCTATGCTCGGTCTGCCTGTCCCCGCTCTTGGCGTGCTAGGAAGAAGTGTTTTCCATGCATGAACTGAGATGACCTCTTCCACAGCACTGTCTGCTTGTAGACCAGGATTTCCAGCACCTTCTTTCCTTTCACAAAAGCTTTGTTACTTACATTGAAAGAAAAAAAAACATTGTGTGGAAATGTACAGTTATAAAGGTTTTATTTAAGACACAGGTCCTTCAGGCTCAACCCTACTCAGATTAATTATACAATGATAATTGTTAGATTCATTTTAACCATCAATAGCATTTGCTATTAGAGAAGCATCTAGCCTTATTTTAAATGCTGACGTAGTACCTGCCATTAGAGCATTTAATAATTTGACTACTCTGACTGTAAAGAATCATTTCCTGTATTATGTCTAAATCGCCTTTCCTCCACCCATAAAGAATGTCCCCTGATAGTTAGTTTTTAATCCAAGTCTTCCAGACTCCACAAGAGCAACTAGATTATTCCTCTTATGATTTACGATGCTCGGTGCAATTAGTATGTTTATACTTATTATTAATAAGATCATCTTTATATTTCCTCTCCCCTTTCATCCTTATGACTTGTGTGTACCATCGTAAATAGTCGGCATACCTAAAGCTTAGGGCATTAAATTCAGATTGATGGGAGTCCGATACCTGGCCCCCAACATAATAAGTATGTTATAAATATAAGAATACCATAAAAATATATCAAAATAAACATAAAAAATATTAGTTGCAAGTGAGTATGTGTGGGTCACACTATCACCAAAAATCAAAAATTGTGACCTGTAAAACAAGGGTTAAACAGTAGATCCCCTAGATTTTGTGTATAAAGTGATATCACTCATTAAAAACTGCAATAAAAAATGCAATAAAAATGACAGGACGTGAGCAGCTGTATAGTGCAAACGCAGTAAGGAAATAATAAACCGCAATAGGAGTATGGTGAACTATGCCCAGCAGATCTGCAGTTACGCACACTACACCACAGTGAATAGTAGCATTCGATCCAACAATAACAGATTCTCAAGAAAAACAATATAATGGAGAAATTATCAAATTGAATAACCACAATAGTCAATGGAGGGAATAATGGTCGACCGTTTTGCGGCAGTGAGTCAACTGTAGTTAGCTATACTGTATTGGACGTTGTTGTGTCCAACAGTATTGTCATTTTGATCCAACAGTACTGCTAGTAAGAAAGATGTAGTTCCTTTGGAGGAACTACATCTTTCTTACTAACAGTAACCAAGATAAGCATGTATGTGTAAGGGGGGGCTCGGGAGAGTAAGCTGTCAGCTGAATGAGCGTTCAACCAACAGCCATCTAAAATGTTTTTCTATTAATTACTGGGAATTGTAGTAACCAGTAGTATCTCCCACCATTATTTAACGTAATGTCCATTTGTCACCATTTTTCAGTTGATCAATGTGGGTCTCGGAGGTCAGACCCCACCAATCAAATATTGTTAGTCTATTCTAAGGATTGTCCAAGAAAACCACTTTAAATAGGTCAGATGCTAGGTTTCCAGTGCGTCTTCCATTGCCTCAATAATCAACAGGAGCAGTGGATGTAGAATGGAAAACACCAGTGAAGTAGTCATGATTAAAAGTGCCCTACTGTCCTTAGCTCCCGTGCAAACCTATGTGTTTCCATAGTTACAGACTACAAAAAAAACTGTGTAGTCTGATCCTGTTCACTCTTTTCCCTACTTATAATTACATACATCCGCTAGAATTGGGAGGCAGATGGAAGGGAGGACTGCAGGATCAGACTACACAGGGTTTATTTGTAGGCGGTCACCATGGAGACACATAAATCTGCATCGGAGGTGTATTCACCGAATGGTTTCAAATTTTTCTTCAAAACTATTTTCAAAGTTGCTTCATTTATTTATATTTTTTTAAAGTATGCAGATTCTTTAATCATAGTAAACCAGAAAGTACTCTTAAATAACAGTTAGTATAGATCTTACAAAATGATCTGGTTTATTTAAAGGGGTATGCTGATTGGGGGTCCTACACCAATCGGGAGGCCCCATATCCCCCGAAATGAATGGAGTGGCCGTTCAGGCATGAGATAGCCGTCAGCGATAGGACCCCCGCTGATCTAATAGTTATTACCTATCCTGTGTATAGGGGATGACGTCAAACAACCGGAATAGCCCTTTAATTGTCTTTGGCTGACATTAGCAAATGAATACTTCAGTTTATTAGGATGAGAATAACAGATTTGTCAGCAGGTGGCAGTCTTCTTGTTGATGGTTTCCATGTTGGTAATAATTTGCAGTAGCTTACCATAAATCCAATATCCATAAAAGTTACAGTTCATGAAATTACTAGAAAAATTAATAAAACTGAAAAAAAAATGCCATCCTCTGGTTAGGGACAGGTGGGTAATGTACTGGCTGAAAAATCTCATTTGCATCAAGTGACGAGTCTCATTAAAAATATTTGCGATATAAAACAATAGCTGGTAATGATTGTCGCCTCTGATTCACCGCCTCCGCGACTGACACGCCAAGACGAAAGTTGTTTTTCTGTTGATTACATGCTGAAAGCAAAATTGGAATCATGGAAGAATTACTGCCTGCCTCTGCTGAATTACAGGAACAGGAGGAAGTGCAGACGATGGATATAGACAGAGAGATCCAGAATTAGATGTGGCAAATTTATGTGATGTGTGTTTTGAAACATTCATTGCAAAGCTCATTTCACTGAAATGCGCCATTAAGAATATTTTGCATAAAAGCAGCATCTGTGCTTGCATTTCAGCAAGTCAGCTAAGCAAGACAAGGGCAGAGATAAGCTATGCCGTATCCTAGAGGGCTGCAGACTGAATGCCTCAGTAATTGTGGGCTGTCAGCAACACATTCACTGCTGCCAGTTACTTGCAGCAAAGCAACGGGTAAGAAAAGCAGCGTTGTGGATGATCTATCCTCTGGATAGATCATCAGCATCTGATGGGCGGGGGTCCGACACCCGGTACCCCTGCCGATCAGCTGTTTGAGAAGGCAGCGGCGTTGGCAGTAGCGCCACGGCCTTCTCGCTGTTTACCACAGGCCCAGTGACGTCACGACTAGTATCAATGGCCTGGGCAGGGCTAAGCTCTGTTCACTTGAATGGAGCTTAGCCCCGCACAGGCCATTGATACTAGTCGTGACGTCACTGGGCCTGCGGTAAACAGTGAGAAGTCTGCGGCACTACTGCCAGTGCCGCTGTCTTCTCAAACAGCTGATCGGCAGGGGTCCCGGGTGTCTGACCTCCTCTGATCAGATGCTGATGATCTATCCAGAGAATAGATCATCAGTTTTAAAAAAAACTGCAGAACCCCTTTAATCAGACCTCAGCTCACAGCCCCAATCAGATCCACAATGTTAATAAGACCTCAGATCAGAGCCCAATATAAAGACCTCAGATGAGACCCCCATGCCTCATATAAGTCCTCTATGCCTCATGTCGGCCCCCAGCCATATATGTAATCGGCCCCCAGCCATATATGTAATCGGCCCCCAGCCATATATGTAATCGGCCCCCAGCCATATATGAAATCGGCCCCCAGCCATATATGTAATCGGCCCCCAGCCATATATGTAATCGGCCCCCAGCCATATATGTAATCGGCCCCCAGCCATATATGTAATCGGCCCCCAGCCGTTATTCAGCAGCCCCCAGCCTCAGATCACAAAATAAATAAACCACTTACCTCTCCTGCTCCTGGACGCCGCCGCGTCTCTCCTCCAGCGAGAACCTCTTCCTTCTGCTGTCGGATGTGCTGTGAACTGACGCGCACAGCCGACAGCTGAGGACCAGGAAGCAGTTAATACAGAGCCTTCACCGCTTCCCGGTGCTCCGATACTAATGAGTATTTGCCCCATAAGATGCAGGGGCATTTACGGTAAATGCTGATCACTGGGAGGTATCCTGGAATACCTCGGACGACCCCTTATGTTTTGTGTTTTTATGGAAATTATATAAAAGTGTAATTTCCACAATTATGTTTAAATGGCACTGAGTAGGGATGAGCGAAACCTTGGAACCGAACCGGGAAATGATTTTTTACAGTATAAATCAATTTCTGAAGTAATTATGCAAAGTCTTGTGAGACTACGCGAAGTAATAACTTCGGCTCATCGGAGCCAATACATTCTAATACTGTATGGAGAGCTCGTTCCGTACAGTATTGAAACAACTTTTATGCAAATCAACTTCAGATTAAACATTGCTCATCCCTAGCACTAAGTAATCAAAATGCAGAGTTGTCCAAAAGCTGTAGTGTTCCAAGTCTTATCTTTAAAGTGGTTTTCTGGAATATTAATGACCTATCCTCAGGATAGACCATCAGTATGAGATCAGTGGGGGTCTGACACCTGGCATCCCCACCGATCATCTGTGGACGGAGCCAGAAGCAGATAGCTCCGTCCACAGTGTAGTGGCCTGGCTGATTCAATGGAACGGGAGCTGAGCTGCAATAGCACCCGGCACAGCCACTGTTTTTCTGAGGTCTGACCACATCTGATATTGATGACCGATCCTGGTGACAGGTCATCAGTATCCAGAACCTGATAAACTCCTTTACACTCACTAAAATGGAGAACAGCAGCGGCCCTGATCCGGAATTGCGGACCCGCAATTCCGATCCTGAAAAAAATAGAACATGTCCTATTCTTGTCCGCAATAGCGTGCTGGCCATAAGTGCTTGTTTGGCGATAAATCTGGCATTTTAACAGGCCAAGGAAGTGTCACAATCTGGCAGAGACATGAGACAACCTGTGTGTGGACGAGTATTACCCTGGTGAGAAATGCTAGTTAGAAGCCACGCCATGAGAGGACACATGTGGCTGTAGAGGTCCTGCACATCTCGCTCAGCTGTTAGGGCCCATTCAGACAGCCGTAGTGCTTTGCGTATCCGCAAAACACGGATACCGGACGGTTGCGTTCCGCAATTTGTGGACCGCACATGGCCGCAACCATAATAGAGAATGCGTATGCTTGTCTGCATGCTCTATTTTTTCCGGGGAGTTGTGTGCTGTCTGCATCTTTTGCGGCCCCATTGAAATGAATGGGTCCGCACCCGTTCCGTTTTCCATAAGCCCGGTCAGCTGGGGCTGGCACTTAGTTCCATCTAGCCGTTTCCATGGTCAACTCCTTTTAAATCAGATGCATCAGCTCTCCTGCCGTGTCTGTTATAGTAAATAAATGTATTCCTCATGATATAACAATTCTGGAATATCTTTTTTTCAACTCTGTGTTGTGCTGTTCCTCTATTATTCCTACAAAACATGACAACTGGGTGTTCCCAGCTTATGGTATGTCCTTACACTGTCTGTCCAAGCAGTGCTGAAATTCCCACTTTGTAAGGACACTCATTTAGGAGAAGGAAGAAGAGATGAACGGTACAGCTTTAACAAAATACAAATATGTACTAAATGAGACATGTCAGGAAACTGAAAGGCTTTCAATGAGATTTATGCTTTGGTAATTGCTGTACGGATCATATTAGGCTGGGTTCACTAGTGCACACAGTACTGTTTTTTTTTGGTAAAAAGGTCTTCTCATAGGTCTTCATTTTAAGTTATAGGGTCCCTTGGGCACCATTGGTGTCCGTCATGTAATGTCGTGGCTTCTGTTAGAAAGTGAAGCCCCAACACAGATAAGAACAGAGAGTTACATGTGGCCATTGCTTGAATTCAGCTTATAGTGCCACTTTTTCTTAATTTGCCTTTTTTTGTCTTTTTAACAGATGGGAGCATGTTTTTCAAAAGTATTTAATGGTTGTCCCCTGAAGATCTATTGTGCAACATCATGGATAAATCCAGAAACAAGAGGTATGTTTGTAAAACTCTGATAACTAAGTAGGATACCTGTCATCCAACTGCTATCTCAGCCGACATCAGGAACGTTGAAATTCAGCAGCCCAATCCTTATCTCCCCTAATGTCGATTCAGGAGGCCCACATACACTTTATGGGGGAGATATATTTATATGTGGCGAATAAACGTTGCCAATATCATGTTTGCGACTATTCTTTCTGCACTTCCCTCGTCGCTTCCTGAAAAGGGGGCAAGGGCAAACGGGCCCAACACATGTATCTTCATTTGCACCTAATTTCAGGCGCAAATGAAAACGGAAATCTATGGCAGCTCCTAGATTTCTCTAAAGGGTTTGAGCACACTCAGCTGAAGCTCCCAGCTTGTGACTAGTCAATGGCCATGGTCTTGTGGGTATCCAGAGACAGCATTCAGTATAGGGCAGAAGGGATGTTGGAACATACAGATACGTACCGCCGTCCCTTCTACAGACTAAGATGGTCACTTATCACCAGTGTTGGGTGTTCATTTTCTTTTAAAGGGAATGTGTCTTTAGAAAAATTTCTGTTGTTTAAATCAGGTTTTATTTCAAATATTTTTGTTGATTTTTATAGAAAAAAAATGAAATCAAGAAGTTTTCACACTGGCATTCAAATTAGACTTACATTGGCCAAGCCCACTGACCACCTAATGCATTTAAAATGTTTGGCCAGCGTTCCTTCAGCTTATCGGGGTGGGGAAAAAACTGTTCAATGAATTTCAACACGCCCAATCTTTTGTTCTGATGGGAGAAAAGCCAGAGCTCATCATTTTGTATAGGTGCCTCATTATCATCACACACAGGATTACAATGAAAGGTAACCCCTATTTATAAGGTCATAATCGTGTGATCACAGCTCACCCCCTCCCTGCAAAATGACCTCTGCACAGGTCACAAAAGCAGAGCATGCCCATAGAAGCCAGATTACAGTCTCCTATGGTCTGTATGGCTAATGGAAAGCATATCTGTCAATGCTGCTAACAGCAGCCTAGGAAAGATGCCCCAATATCTATAGAAAATAGAAAAATAAAATAATAAAAACTGATTTGAATAATTATCTGTATCTGGTTTTATTTAGTAAAAATATATATAGATGACACCTTCCCTTTTATTCATAGGGTAGTGACAAATACTTTTTGAGAATGTCCAAAGGGTATATGTAATACAGTATATTCCAAGAATATTTTGGGGGTTTCATTATTGGCTGTATGTACCTTGTAATGTGTAGATTTAGAATACCTTCTAAGGTTAACACTGCCCATGTCTTTGCCTTCCAGACCAATATCTGATTTTTGGTGCCGAGGAAGGTATTTACACATTGAATTTGAATGAATTGCATGAGACTTCTATGGAACAGGTATTGCCAAAACTCTGATGCTTTCTAATATTCGGAGTCATTTACTTATTCTCAAATGCATCTGACGTATAAACAGTACTGTACAATAGTTTTAGACAGGTGTGGGAAAAATGCTTCAAAATAAGAATAGAAGTGTTAATAGTTCAATTAACACAATGCAAAGTGAATAAACAAAAGAGAAATCTAAATCAAATCCATATTTGTTGTGTCCACCCTTTGCCTTCAAAACTGCATCAGTTCTGAATTTTCATATGTACCTTGAAACAGAAAAAGCTGTGTAGAAGGCTTAAAACTGTGTGAGGATCTGCCAAACTCTGCTATAAAGGTGAGGTTGTGGAAGACAGTTTCATGTCATAAGTCATACACCATGTCAAGTCTAAGCACAGCAACTAGACACAAGGTAGTTTTACCGCAAGGCCTCACCCAGGCAAAGATTTGAAAGCAGACTGTGTTTTTTTCAAGATGTGCTGTTTAAGCTCTTTTGAAGAAACACAAAGAAAAGGTTGACTCTAGACGCAGTGGACGGCCATGGAAACTTTGTGTAGCAGATAAAAAATTAGTTCCCCTCGAAATTGGAAGATGTCCAGCTGTGCCATCAGCACAGAACTGGTAGAAACCAGTGGGACCCAGGTATGCCATCTACTGCCATCAGCCAAAAAGCCATACCTTTGACATGGAAACTAGGCCATGGGACTCAACAATGCACAAAAACATAGGAACTAGGGTGCAGAAAAACTACAGCAGGTGCTGTGGTCTGTTGAGCCAAAATGTGAAATGTGTGGCTGTAACAGAAGGCGGTTTGTTCACCGGAGAACTGGAGAAAGGAACAATAGTTAATGTTTGCGGGCAACAATGAAGCATGGTGGAGGTTGCTTGCAAGTTTGAGGCTGCATTTCAGCAAATGCAGTCAGGAATTTGGTCAGAATTAATGGTGTCCTTAGTGCTGAGAAATACAGGCAGATACCTATCCATCATGCAGTACCATCAGGAAGGTGTCTGATTGGCTCCATACTTATTCTGCAGCAGGACAATGACCCCAAACATAAACCAATGTCATTAAGAACCATCTTCAGCGTAAAGAAGAACAAGGAGCCCTGGAAGTGATGATAAGGCCTCCACAGAGAGCTGATCTGTGTCTGGGGTTACATGAAGAGACAGAAGTATTTGAGCAAGTCTACCTCTACAGAAGGTCTATAGTTAGTTCTCCAAGATGTTTGGAACAACCTCCCTGCCATGTTCTTTCAAAAACCGTGTGCAAGTGCACCTAGAAGAAGTGATGCTGTTCTGAAGGCAAAGGCTGGTCGCACCAAATATTGATTTGAGTGTGATTTCCCTTTTTTTTTTATTCACTTTGCATTTTTGTTAATTGACAAAAAAAGTAACTATTAACACTTTCATTTTTTAAGGCATTCTTACTTTGCAGCCTTTTTGAACACCTGCCTAGAACTTTTGCACAGTACTGTACACGAATGCAATTAAGAGCTGTCATGTCCTGATCTTGTCTCCTTCAGCTTTTCCCGAGACGATGTACATGGATGTATGTAATGAACAACTGCCTCCTCTCCATATCTGGTATGTGATTCTTGTATTTGTTGTAATTATCTATATGCTGTGTCTACCAGAAGTGAACCTTAAGGATCATGAATGTGCAAACTCTGCTCAAAATGTGGTACTGATATGTCTGTAATCTGTGCGATGTAATTGGTGGTGCACATTGTGGTATTGGATTGGCTTCTGGTTTGGTCAATTTGTCTTTCTTGGTACTTGGTTCTTGTACTCACCGGGGGAGATTTAGCAAAACTGGTGTAAAGTAGAACTGGCCAATCAGATTCCACCTTTCATTTTCCAAAGGAGCTCTGAAAAATGAAAGGTGGAATCTGATTGGTCTGTTTTTCCTTGGCACCAGTTTTGATAAATCTCCCCCACTATGTCTTCTGTAAGTTAATACTGTGATGCCCCTTCTCTGTCACATGCAGGTAAAGCCTCCCAGCTATACTCACACAATCTTCCCGGCCTCTTTGATTATGCAAGACAAATGCAAAAATTGCCTGTTGCTATTCCAGCTCACAGGCTTCCAGACAGAATACTACCCAGGTGGGTTGTGTAAAGATTGGCTTTTAGTTGTCCTGATGATTTTGTGTTCCACATCTCAAACAGGCCTGTGCACAGAAATCGGGGTTCTGTATGAATGCCTTTTAATTGAATGTACTTGGACCTGGCCTCGTTTTCAGTCACTTTTCTCAGGTTTTCTTCACACATAATTTTGTTGCTTTTTTGGGGGCCACAGCTATAGCATGCAGCATTTGGGGAAAACAGAGAAACCAAAAAATGCACAATAAGTGAAGAAAAGCAACTCAAAAACTGCCCTTGTTTGTAGTGCTTTTTATGTTTCCCTATTGACTTTAAAGAGGTTATCTAACCCCCTATAAATGAACCCTGCCGGGCCCCTCGATGGCCGGGCCCCTCAAATACTTTATACTTCCCTGCTCCACGGCAGCTGCGCCGCTTCGGATCTCTGCACAGTCGCCGCTGCATCTCCATCTGCATCAAAACATACGGGGAGGGAGTTGTGTTGTGCAGCCAATAGCAGGCCACGATGGGGACAAGACTCCCTAGCGTCACCCACGATGCTAGGGAGGCTCGTCCCCATCGCAGCCAGCGATTGGCTGCACCAACCCAACCCTGTTGCCGGATGTTTCGATCTGCATGATAAGGAAATACAGCAGCGGCCGTTCAGGGACCTGGAGCGACGTGGGTGCTAGGAAGCCGGTAAATATGCTCTAGAGGAGGGGCCTGAGCATAGGGAGGGGGGGGGGGGTAATTATACGGGTTGGATAACCCCTTTAATATCAGGCTGCAGCTTTTTTGTAATAAAAAAAAAAAGAACTGCTAAAAAATTGTTATGAGTTAAACCTGGCTTATAGTGACAGATATTTTGAACACAGTATCACAGTTGCATGTCAGAAAAGGCATGGTGTTCATCCCAATTATTATTATTTTTTTGTTTTTTAAAACATTTGCTATAAAAAGGCCAGACAAACATAGACTAAAGCCCCCCACTAATCTCCTTATTCCTGTGTAAATGATAAAGCGCTGGCTGCGCGTATAAAATTATATAGCTACAATACAACACAATAGGCGCTGTATTAGGGTCCATTCACACATCCGCAAAATGGGTCCGGATTCGTTCCACAATGTTGCGGAACGGATCCAGACCCATTCATTTTTAATCGGGCCACAAAAGATGCAGACAGCACACAGGCTGCACTTCCATTCCGCCAAAAAATAGAACATGTCCTATTCTTGTCCACAGACTCGGACAATAAACTGCATTTTTTTTTTTTTTTTTTTTAAAGGGAACCTGTCAACAGGATTTTGGGTATAGAGCTGAGGACATGGGTTGCTAGATGGCCGCTAGCACATCCGTAATACCCAGTCCCCATAGCTCTGTGCTTTTATTGTGTAAAAAAAACTATTTGATACATATGCAAATTAACCTGAGATGAGTCCTGTCCCTGAGATAAGTCAGGGACAGGACACATCTCAGGTTAATTTGCATATGTATCAAATAGTTTTTTTTACACAATAAAAGCACACAGAGCTATGGGGACTGGGTTTTGCGGATATAGTAGCCATCTAGCAACCCATGTCCTCAGCTCTATACACAAAATCCCGGTGACAGGTTCCCTTTAAAGTGCCGGCCATGTGCACATGGCTGGTGTCCGTGTTTTGCGGATCGCAAAACACTTGCGGACGTGTGAATTGAACCTAAATCTATGTGGTGAGCTCCCACTAGTGGCAACTGTAGGAAATGTTTTTCACTATGGCAGAAAGTGAAGAAGTCAGCTCAGTGCTGCCTCCCCCACCACCACCATGCGCCACATAGTAGTCATGTGGTATGTTTCCATGCAAGTTAGGCCACTGATCACAAGCCTAAGGCCTCGTTCACACTTCAGTGTTTGGTCAGTGATTTCCATCAGTGATTTGTGAGCCAAACCCAGAAGAGAAGCCTCCACAGACATAACGTATAAGGGAAAGATCTGCTCCTGTTCTGCCTGTTCTGTGTTTAGAGCCAGACCTGGTTTTGGCTCACGAATCACTGATGGAAATCACTGACCGAACACTGACGTGTGAATGAGGCATAAGGGTCCATTCACACGTCCGCAATATCGTTCCACATTTTGCAGAACGGAATTGCAGACCTATTCATTTCTATGGGGCAGCACGATGTTCTGCCAGGATCTGCAATTGCGGACAAGAAAAGGCATTTTCTATTAGAATGCTGGCGATGTGCGGTCCGCAAAATGCAGAACGCACATCGCTGATGTCCGTGTTTTGTGGATCCGAAAAACACACACGGATGTGTGAATGGATCCTAAATCGAATGAGTCATGTCTGTATTAGCTCAGTTTGTATGTAGCCATGACAGGGCTGTCACAAAGGTGCGTGTGCTTCTCCTGTACCTTTTAAATACCTGTGATTATTGGAAGTTTTCTCGCTGACACTGGACAAATTAGATGGAGACCCTGAGAGGGATTCAGAAGTACTCCAGCAGCAAAGTCTACTCAGAGAAGATTTCTTTCAAAAATTGTTATGCGTTATGTGATTTAAACTATATCTAAACTTTTGTATTTTGTAATTTACTTTATATTATATATATAATATTATATTTACTTTTTAATGGTTTTCCTTGCGAAATAGGCACCTGAAGTTCAAGTACCTGTAGCGCTTTGAAATCTGTACACTCATACACCACTGACATGTTTGCAGTGTACAGAGGCCACAGCGAACGGTGTACAGGCAGGAGCACACAGCACTGCTCTTGCCTGTGCCAGTGCCTCTCCGCTAAAGCCTGGCATAGCACATCCGATGAGCGGACGCAGGCAGCAGCAATGTGCTATGCAGAGCTCCTGCCTGCGCTTGCTCTGCTAAAAGCCTGCACCAATGTGGTCTAGTATTGTCATAGGAACATTGGTGGTCGTTTATTAACCTGAAATATGCCTATATTAGGTGTATTTTAGACGCAGATTGCGGTGCAACAGCTAGTCTGTGACTTCTACTCGCTCATGCCTGGTCATGGCAAGGGCAGGGAAGGTGAGTAGGCCAGTCTCGTTTACAATTTTCTACGCCTGTTTCAGAATCCTCCGCCAGTTCTTCGGAGCGGTTAGGTCAAGTTGAATTTTGATCATTCTTAAAACAGGCTACTCCTTCATATGTTTTTACTTTGCAAACAAATGTCAGCATAATAACAAATGAATGGAGACTTTTCTGCTACTGCGCTTCAGCCAGCGAAGGCCCGTTCACACAAACCGTTCACGACAAATAACAGTGTTCTACGGAACCGAGGGAATTATTGCGCAAGCCTCTGGAGGCATTGATTTTCTGTCAAAATGCAACGTAGTTATTAAAATTTATATACTGTGCAGTTCCACTTACTATCTTCTACATGGTTAGTCTATTGATTCCTGTTTTTATTGCCTTCTACAGAAAGTTTGCTGTTTCTGCAAAAATCCCTGATACAAAATGGTGTCAGAAGTGCTGCGTTGGTAAGTGCCGTCTTCACAGAACATTTGTCTCCCGTGCATGAGCAGAGATGTGCGTATTTCTGTTTTTCTATTAGTAAATAAACTGACATTATTAAAACGGAAATGTACTAGAGAGAAAATTCGCCTTTCCATATCAAAAGATATAATTAAAAGAATATTAGGTTTTACTAGGTGTAATAATGAAAAGGCTGGCAGCACTATTCCGAGCAGTGTGCCCATTCTGCTCTTGTTTGGAGATTTTCGCCTCTTAATATTCGCGCTGCTGACATTGAAATAAATGGAAGTGTAATGTGCGTGTCAGAAGATCTTCATTTGTAATCATAGCATTATTTCCATCTGAATACACCTAGCCTTTATACAGCACATTAGCAATATTAGGTCTGTGAGGGTCCAACAACTGGCACCCCCCATATATTAGCTGTTTCAGGCAGCCGCTAGCGTCAGAAATGATTTAGTCTACTTTCCCACTGGCGTTTTGGCTTTCCGTTTGTGAGATCCGTTCAGGGCTCTCACAAGCGGTCCAAAACGGATCCGTTTGCATTCTGAATGGAAATGGATCCGCTCAGAATGCATCAGTTTGCATCCATTCAGTCTCCATTTCGCTTTGGAAACGGACACCAAAACGCTGCTTGCAGCGTTTTGGTGTCCGTCTGATGAAACTGAGCCACGGTTGCACTATCTGAACGGATCCGTCCATGACGGATCCGCACAAAACGCGAGTTTGAAAATAGCCTCACTGTGTAGTTTCCGGCTTAGCTCCCATTCACTTGAATGTAAGCAGGGTCACTACACTGATATTGAAAGGTTCAGAAACCTCCCGGGTGTCACATTAGGATACATCCACAAGGGAAAGACATTGCGGTGGAAAAATTACATGCAGATTTGCGGCAGACTGTGCATTGCAAAGGGTGAAATCTACGTTGTAAATCCACAGCATATATTGACATACTGTGTATTTAAAACCCACACCGTCGGTTTATTTACAATGCAGAATTTTTTTGATTTTCTAAAATGTCCTCCAGTTTGCTGGTACCGTACAGTGCTGCAGATTTGCCGCATGCAACTCTGCAGCATATCCTTATTGTGTGGATGGTGCGGTTTTACCAAATTCTTGTGCTTTTGTTTATGCCAGGGATTACTGGAAAATACAGCGGTCACAGCGCCCATGTGAACCTTCTATGTAGCGCAGTGACACCTTTATATAGCCTAATAAGTACGGTACTTGCTTTAGACACATAAGTAGAGTCTAGTGTCTCGTTTAGTTATAATTCTGTAGGCACTATGTATTAGGCCTTATTCACATGACCATACTTTTAGTCCATGTCTGATCCACATTCTTTGTGGACAGCATATGGATGTCATCCGTGTGCTGTCCCCATCCATGCGGCATGAATTATAGAACGTGTCCTATTGTCTGTTTTACAGACAAGAATAGGAATTTTAACAATGGGGACCGCCAAAAGTGTGGGTTTGCACACAGCTGATATTCGTATTTTGCAGACCGCAAAACGGCTACAGCCGTGTGAATGTCGCCTTATTCAGTGCATGATGAGTTGAGCAGCGGGGTCATTATGCAGGATGGTCTTCAGAACAGGATTATTAATCAAATAGCCCGTTTTTATACATGACTGTCGCCCCTGGGGCTAACTTTACACAGTTCAGTGATCTTTCCTTTTTTTTCGACCATGTTGTTGCTATATTTGGAATTTTTTTGGCATTGTATGGAGGCAATAATGGATCATCTGTAATCAGATGGCTTCAGTCCAGGTTCAACCTTCATGTAAGCTCCTTACACTTTTTTGCAATTTTGTACAGGACTCTTGCGGGGGGCAGGGGGGGGGGGGAGTATGGAGCCATTAAACAGCAGTTTTGCTCACAGCATGGTGAAATAATCCCATTTTGTGCAGCCCAGATTGCATGCAGTTTTGAGTATGGGGCCATGTATGCCATTGCCCAAAAGGTGAGACATAGACTGTGCAGTGGAAATTAGGAGTTAATTCTTCCCAGCATTAGAGAAAGTCTAATCTCGCCCTCCAGGCCTGCATTACATTTATCCCTTTCCAGCAACGTGTTTTTGCACAGTATTACAGGAAATAATATCGCTTGAGCACTGTGAACATTACGTGAATGTTCAGGGTAATGTTCCTCTTAAATTTGGAGGGTGTTAGCGTGTTCACACAAGTCACCAAATTCCAGTTACTAGCTCAAGTGTGTAAACAGACATCGCAACCAACATGTAGAACCACCCATGTTCTCGCAAATCCCTGACTTCAGGCTTCTTCAGTTAGGAGATAAGACAGGACACGTTCCTGGCATTCATTATATATTACAGGAGATGTTGTTATTACGTTAAGTGACTGTCCTAGTGATTCCAGATCCTGCAGAGCTTCAGCCGTGGTAGACAATAGGTCATGTACTAGTATAGACCCGAAGATCCATACAGTGCAAAGCGTTTGTCGACCTGATAATAGAGCGACAGTAACCTCATTTCTCGCTAGTATCATTGGGGGACACAGACCGTGGGTATAGCTGCTTGCTGCCACTAGGAGGCGACACTAGGCTAAGAAGTGATAACTCCTCCCCTGCAGGCTATACCCCCTCCAGCCTGGAGAGAGCATATCAGTTTTTAGCTTAGTGTCGTAGGAGGCAGACCTCCCTGCTTTTGCAGGGCGGCTTACTTTTATTATTTTATCTTTTTCCTTTTTTAGGTTTGGGGAAACAGAGTCGCCTAGCCACTCTGTCTACCCCGGGAGCAAGGCCGGTGTCGGAATCCCTCACCGCTCGCCCTCCCCAAGAAACGAAAGTGGACCAGGGCAGCCCAGCTCCCCTGCTTCCCGCCAGCCAAGGGGTCACCTGAATCCGGCGAGACCCTCCGCCATCCCAGTCTCCTGCCACTTCGTGTGCCAGCGGCTGAAGAGGTGGCCCTGCTGGTACTCTGAGAAAGGGTGAAGAGAAGGGGATGAAGATGGGGTGAGTAGTCCGCATTGGGTAAGTACCTCGGCCCTTCCCCTTCCCCCCGGTCACCTCAGCATAAGATGGAGGACCTTTTTTCCTCAGGTGAGCCATTCCTGGTGAGGGCCCCACATTACCTCAGGCCCCAATGTAAGTTTGGGCTTCTGTCCAGACGGGGGGCCTGGGTTCTCCTCAGATTCCGTCCAGCAGCCGGCACTGGTCCAGTTGTACGGCCTGCGGGGTGAGCTCCCGCGGCCGGTGTTCGGCCAGGGCGCTTGCAGTGCGCCGCTCCGGTCACTCCACTTCCCGGCCGGCTATTCGTTCGGCCGGCGCTAAAAATTTAGGCCCCGGCTCCTCTTCGGGCCTACCGGGACTCAGCCCGTGCAGCTTTTAGCGGCACGGGATGGGTTCCCGCAGCGAGAGGGGACTCACCCCCTCCAGATCAGTGGGCAGACATCGGCGCTGCTCTTCAGGCCCGCTGTGGTAACCGGCCGGCAGTACCGCCCGGTCGGCTGTGCGCCAAACTTTATGTCCCGGCCTTGCGGCCTACTAGGCCGCAACTTTCATTCCAGTTATGGAGGGGGCGGGTTCGTCCTTTAGGCGCGGATTCTCCCCGACTAGCTGTCGCTCCTCCCCCAGGTGCCCGCTGAGCTCCGCTCCCGGTCCTCTGAGCTGGGTTAACCCTTTGTGGCAAGTCGTTTGTTTGCAGCTGGCTCTGCATTATTCGGTGTCCCCTTCTGCAGGCCAATTACCTTAGATTAGGAAGTTAACCCTAACCCCTGCCTGCCGGCATGTCCACCCTGGTGGTAGGGTATGGGGCTGGGCCCATGTCCTATGGACAGGGGAGGATTGCTCACAGTTTCCTAATCCGCCCTCCGGGGCTGTTTGGTTGAGAATGCACACAGGAAGAATTCTCAGACCACCCTTCTGGGTCGTCTGGTGTATAGGCCACCACATGTGAAACCCAGGGGAACACATCTTCCCAATCCGCCATAAGGGCCGTTTGGTTTATAATGCTCCACCTGCACAAATACAGGGGAGCACATCTGAAGGATTCCCAATCCGCCCGCTGGGCCGTTGGTTGATGATACTCCACCTGCACAACTACAGGGGAGCACACCTGAAGGATTCCCAATCTGCCCGCTGAGGCCGTTTTGGTTTATAATGCTCCACCTGCACAAATACAGGGGAGCACATCTGAAGGATTCCCAATCCGCCCGCTGGGCCGTTTGATTGATAAGACTCCACCTGCACAAATACAGGGGAGCACATCTGCAGGATTCCCAATCCGCCCGCTGGGCCGTTTGGTTGATAATACTCCACCTACACAACTACAGGGGAGCACATCTGAAGGATTCCCAATCCGCCCGCTGGGCCGTTTGGTTGATAATACTCCACCTGTACAAATCCAGGGGAGCACATCTGAGGATTCCCAATCCGCCCGCTGAGGCAGTTTGGTTGATAATACTCCACCTGCACGGATCCGGGGGAGCACATCTGAAGGATTCCCAATCCGCCCTACGGGGCTGTTTGGTTGATAATGCTCCACCTGCACGGATCCGGGGGAGCACATTTGCAGGATTCCCAATCCACCCTATGGGGCCGTTTGGTTGATGATGCTCCACCTGCACAAAGCCAGGGGAGCACAGCTGCTGGATTCCCAATCCACCCCTCTTGGGTCATTTGGTTGTTAACCCACATGCGCAATCCAATGGAGGACCTCGGGCAGTTCCCAATCCACCCTCCTGGATTGTGGGTGGGTTGGTTGAGTGCCGCCCACACAATCCTGTGAGCGGTCAGATAGGGATGCTGATTCCACCTCCTGGGTGTTTTGATGGTTATATCACTGCCGTCACAGCCTACAACTGCCGTGGCTGGATGATCAGGGGTAGAGCTGCTCACGAGCAGGACATTTCCTCCTCGGTCTCCTCCGCACCTCCACCCTTCCTCTTTAGGGGGATATTCAGAACCCTCCCTTCTGACAGGGGTTGGTTCTGAGCGAACAGGGAACAGTTCTGCGGACTCTGATATGAATCTTCTAGACTGCATCCATGCTACCGGCAGTACTGATTGTCTGCATTGCCCCTTCCTTAGGCGGCATTTGCATTGCTACTGGATACAGTCCTTACCCTTCGTATTCCCTTCTTCCACAGGTGGACTGACGGCACTTGCACGGGTCAGTGCCAGCCATTCGCGTCTCCCCTTTCGGTTGTTATCGGATTGCTGTTCCACTGGTACAGTACTGGCGTTACGCATTAGCCTCTCTCATAGGAGGCGTTATGGCTTTATCGCGGGTGGCAATGTTTGCTGTAAGTATTACCACCTTGCTTAGGTGGAGGAATTCTCTACCCACCGGGTACGGGACTATTCATATGCATTATCCTCTTCCATAGGGGTGTAATTCTCTGCCATTGGGGTCATTTCCTACTGGGTGCGTTACCCCCTGCCATAGATTAGGTACTTGCGCTAACTCAGGATACAGTACTCCCTATATATTTTTCTCCCCTTCATAGGTGGAGTGGTGGCACTTCCATTGAGTGTAGTGCTTACAGTACGTGTTACCCCCTCCATGGAGGGGGTTATTACACTACCGTTGGATGCGGTTCTGATCATCTCCCTACCTCCCTTCCTTGACGGAGGATCGCGCTACCACTGAATACTATTCAACAGTCGTGGCATTACCCCCTTCTACATCTAACAGGAAATCACTGAGCATCTGTGCATGCGTTAATTCAACTAAGCCTGCGCACTAGATGCCTTGGATTCCTTCACGGGTGGGCCGCGGCAACAGTCGTTGCCATTGGTGCCTGGTACTCTTCGTCTAGAGGTATATGGATACTGGGACTGCTCCCATACTGTATCCTTCCGTCTCTTCTGGTGCTGGTTGTTGGCGCAGATAGGTCGTTCTTTGTTCTCTTAGGGGAGTCGCTCAGCAACTCTTCAGGTGCCCTAGATTCCCATCCCTATGGGCCTCCACCGTTCAGGTCGGTCAGAAATTGGTCCTCTACAGCGTGCGGGTGCACGCCATTGTACAAATGTTGGGATTACGACCCAGCGAGGCCAAGGTTGCACTGACTCTGTATTCTGGGCCACCACTATTCCTCATTAGGTGAGGGTGTCTTGCTGGCGTTCTGCATGGACTACTACAGCGTGTTCTCTAAGTCAGGATGGCCGAGTGGTCTAATGTGCCGGACTCCAGAGTTAATATCTTCCGTGTGTGGGGTGTTCGGGTCTCCAAATGGAGGCGTGGGTTCAGATCCCACTTCGGACAAAACAGCAAGGGTAGTTTTCACAAGGGCCGGAGATCGAACACATGGCAGTGGGTCAGCCCCCTCAGATAGGGGTTCTACCCTGACACTGCTTCGGCGGTTGCTCTGGTTTTGCCCCCTTTTTAGATGGAGTGCCTCATGATGGCTCTGGTTGACTGAGATACCTTGGTTCCATGCTACTTCTGGGTGTCCTTAGGCCTCTTCCTCAGTTTTACGCTGGGAGGGGCAGGCTGTAGCTATTAACTGTACAAGGGGTATTTACATCTCCACTACATGCTAGGGTTCCTACTGAAATTCCTATTGCACGGTTCCTTCGTCAGACGGCGGTTTCTTCTGACTTTGGGATTGGTATCCTGTACGGGGTAGCCTCCTCCTCAGCTGGAGTGTGGCCTTTGCGTTACTCTGGCAGGCTTCCTTTGTATGGGCTCCTCCTCAGGGGTGTATTTCATTACCAAGAGATCTGTACAGTGCCAGTCCCTGATGGCAATGGGCTTCGCCCTGACCTCTTCATGGTCTTCGTTACTGTTAACTGTCCGTTGCTCTGACAACTATTGTTCTTGTGTCGTCAACTTGGGTTTGGCACTGGCGTCAATGCCATGGCTGTCAGCACCTTACTTGGGCGCGCTCGACTGGATAGCTTAGTCCCTGTGGCACTCGTCTACCACTACGGGGATACCTTCCTTCAGATATGTTTAATTAGTCCCTGTGGCACTCGTCTACCACTACAGTGATTCCTGCCTTCAGTTAGGATTACTTCTGTGTCACATCAAGCGATGGTGGTCATTCCTTTCTCTGCTCCTTCCGGGGGCGGACTACGGTCCCCCCAAGCCAGGCTGAGCGGGTGACCGTCACACCTTGTCACCTCTGGTAGGGATTTCGTTCCTTGAACGGAACACCCCTATTTTTCTTTCCTGTCCTTCCTCTAGCTGGATTGCCGACCACCTTTCCCTTCGGTCTCCTCGACCGGTGGCAATGGGTTGTATAGCTAATGGAATCCGGGACCTATTTTTTTATTTATTTTTTTCCATGGAGAGTATTCTCTTATCTTGGTCCCTGCCCGGAAGTCCATATATGTCAATTATGGGGTTTTTCCATTACCGGTTCCCTTTAACCAGAGGAGGATCCTGCGAACCTGGATTTTGGTTCCGCTTCCACAGTTGTGGTCAACAACCGGCTTCGCCCCGACGATCGGTAGATCGCTGGAGGCGTTTCAGGAACAAACAAGCCCCCCCTCTGGGACTTCTTCTTATTGTACGTCCATTTGTCCTTTGGCATTTGCATCAGGCAGTGCTCTGCCAGAATTTTCTTCTGGCGGAAGGTCGCCGCTTTCCGGGTCATCTCGGACATGGTTTTCTCTTCTTTCTCCCTCGTATCTTGAGGGCGGACTCTCCATCTGCCATCCATTTTGGCCTCGGAGATTTGCTGGTCCATATCTGGCGCGTTCCGCTGTATGGGTTTTCTGCCTGTTTTTCTTGGAGGTCCTTGTCATAGCTGGCGTCTTCCAACGGGATGCTTTTTTTCCTGGGATGTCTGGCGGTCGGTTGCTTCGTAGCGGAGTGATGGCCTGGCCGACCAGCGGTCGTCATTTCTAGGGTTCATCTACTCCAGACATCGCTTCTAGAGGGCAGCGTCTTGGTCTTCCGGCAAGTTCGCCGAGTTTTCGGGGGGCTTTTCTAGACATCAACTGTTGCTGCTCCAGGCAGCAAGATCTTGCAGACTGCAGCGGATGACGCATCCTTGAGGGCGTTTTTTCCCCAGGGGCGTGTGATTTGTTTCCCTCCCCGTGGACTGCTTTAGGACGTCCCACGGTCTGTGTCCCCCAATGATACTAGCGAGAAAACGAGATTTTTGTGAACTCACCTGTAAAATCTCTTTCTCGCGTAGTTCATTGGGGGACACAGCTCCCACCCAGTGTTCTGTTTGCCGCACATATTGGCGGTTGGTGGGCCAGTATGGTCCTCAGTTCTGGTTCATCCGACTGATGTTGTCACTTACTGGTTGTTTACTGTATTTTCCTTATTGATTTTTTTCTCCTACTCCTATTGCTTGGGCACAAACTGATATGCTCTCTCCAGGCTGGAGGGGGTATAGCCTGCAGGGGAGGAGTTATCACTTCTTAGCCTAGTGTCGCCTCCTAGTGGCAGCAAGCAGCTATACCCACGGTCTGTGTCCCCCAATGAACTACGCGAGAAAGAGATTTTACAGGTGAGTTCACAAAAATCTCGTTTTTTACCTTCTTTTAGAAAAGCAGAGATATCTGCTGGAAGTGAGACCCCCTGAACCAAGGAGAAAGGCTCTCAATAGGTCAAACTCCCAAGTAATAAATATATTACTTCTAGTGATTCCTAAAGCAGAGGTTTTACTTAGCACAAAATGCTTTGGGATCCAGGATCTATAAACCTGTATACAAAACATGGGACAGAAGGATTTATGGAGAATTATTTTACCCCTATATATGGATGGACGGGCAGACAGATGGATTGGTAGATGGATAGATATGAGATAGATAGATAGATAGATAGATAGATAGATAGATAGATAGATAGATAGATAGATAGATAGATAGATATGAGATAGACATATGAGAAATTGATAGATATGAGATATAAATATGAGATAGATAGATATTAGATAGATGGATATGAGATATAGATATGAGATAGTTATTAGATAATGAGATAGAGAGGTAGGAGAGAGAGATATATAGGAGAAAGATATGAAATAGAGAGATAGAGACATATGCGAGAGAGATATGTGATAGATAGATATTAGATAGACAGACTAGCAGCAAAGTCTTTAGTAACTCAGAGGATCACAGGATTGTACCTACTGTACTAGGCTACTTTCACACTAGCGTTCGATCGGATCCGTTCTGAACGGATCCGATCATAATAATGCAGACGGAGGCTCCGTTCAGAACGGATCCGTCTGCATTATATTTGCAAAAAAAAGTGTGAAAGTAGCCTGAGCGGATCCGTCCAGACTTTTACATTGAAAGTCAATGGGGGACGGATCCGCTTGAAGATTGAGCCATATTGTGGCATCTTCAAACGGATCCGTCCCCATTGACTTACATTGTAAGTCTGGACGGATCCGCACGCCTCCGCACGGCCAGGCGGACACCCGAACGCTGCGAGCAGCGTTCAGGTGTCCGCCTGCTGAGCGGAGCGGAGGCTGAACGCCGCCAGACTGATGCAGTCTGAGCGGATCCGCATCCATTCAGACTGCATCAGGGCTGGACGGAAGCGTTCGGGTCCGCTCGTGAGCCCCTTCAAACGGAGCTCACGAGCGGACAGCCGAACGCTAGTGTGAAAGTAGCCTTACTCGTATAATAAAAGGTTATAAACCATAATATAGGTAGATAATCCAGGTCACCTGTGACTGCTGTGAGATGCACTGAAGTGTGCAGCCTTAAAGGGATTCTCCAGCTTTTAAGCAAATATTGGTTCCCTCCACTGGGTCAGGTACCATTTGGGAGGCATGTCACCTCTGCCGCCAGTCATTGGCTGCAGTGGTACATGTTACCCCCTTCCATGCCGGAAGATTACACGCTAGAACCAGTGCACAGTGAATGCAGCTGTGGACTGGAGAAGCCTGAATCAAATGGCGGAGAGCAAGTAAGGATGCTTTCCTCCACAGGTCTGAAGGGGAGAGTGGGGGACAGACAGACTATGTTTTATTAAAAAGCTGAAGTACTCCTTTAAGGCTGCACACAAACTGTATGTAAGGAAGGACCTGTTACCTTTGAATTTTAATAGATATCTAAATAAAGCTTGGATTTTATCACATTTTTGCTGGACGTCCTTCATGCATAAACCTTTATAAATGTCAAGCTTAAAGGGGTTGTGTCACTTCTGCAAGTGGCATTTATCAAGTAGAGAAAGTTAATACAAACCACTTGCTAATGTATTGTTATTATCCATATTGCTTCCTTTGCTGGCTGGATTCATTTTCCCATCACATTATACACTGCTCATTTCCATGGTTACGACCACCCTGCAATCCATTAGTGGTGGTCGTGCTTGCACACTATGGGAAAAAAATGCCGGCCTCTCTTGTGGCTGGGACCGCGGTAGCGCACACAGGCTGGTGCTTTATTATATAGTTTGCCAGCACGACCACTGCTGCTGGATTGCAGGGTCGTCATAACCATGGAAACAAGCCGTGTATAATGTGATGGAAAAATGAATCCAGACAGCAAAGGAAGCAGTATGGATAATAATGCAATATACAGTATAACAATACAAGTGGGATACTCGGATAAGAAATAAAGCGGGTAAGGGGCTGAGTTACATGCCTAGAGAAAGCACATGTACCAGGTGGACACTTTCAAAAGGGGAAAAACTAGAAATGAAGGGTGAGTCTTGGCTGACTGGTGGAATGTGAAAGCTATCAGAATAGGACAAGTAGAGAATCCTACATCATTGGGAATTTGTCTATTTTCATAGAACCTCCTAGGGGGTCTTTCACTCGTCTCTCCATTAACACCAAAAATAAGTGCAAAAGTACATATTTCTAAAATAGCAGAGCATTGCCTATGCTGTGAGTCTGTAATATGCAGTAACATTGTGCCCCATCGATCTCTGGAAGGGTGACATCCGTGCGGGGTGGCTCTATAGTCTGCATCTTTACTCATCAATATGCATATGTCATATCCTAGCTATAAGGACAACACATATGAGAGAGCAAAGCGATTGTATGGTCAGTGCAATCAAGAGTGATTGAGATTATCATTTCAAAAGATACGATTTTGGGATGAATAACCAGATCTACCACAGATTGTGAGCATTGCTCCATTAAAACCCTTGAGACTGTTGGCTGTTAGTGTTAATCTGCGCTGAGATACACGGTCAGTGACTATAACCCTGCATGTGTAAGGGTCAGGAGGGCTTGATATGTACTCTGTGGCCCATGGTCGGTCCTTCAGGGGCCATTAATGAGTACCACTCATCCCGCTAGTTTAGCTTTGATTTGGCATCTTACAGGTACCGTAACCTTCAAGGGAAACAAGTAACAAGTTCCCTTTATCTTTTGCGTCAAGTAATGTAGAGGAATGCTGATGGTGGAATATGTTGGCTGGATGTCTGTAGACTGAGCCACGTGTCAGAACAACGCTCTGCTCTAAAGCCATACTCATTAGGTGTCACCATGCCCTACGTTGTGTGAACGGGGGAGGTATTTTTCCAGTATGAAGAGGCTTATTAGTAACACACGGTGACCTCCATAACTCCTAATGTTACAGATGACACAATTCCTTTGATTGTGGTTTTCATTAGCTCTCTTGTTGATAGTGAGGAAAATAAGCCGCAGTACAAGGTTGAGTCTGCTGAACGCTGCGGCTTCCGACAAACAACATAAACCAATGACCCGAGTGTTTTCCTAAATAAGTATATTTCATCCAGACCTCACATTTGTATTAGCATTGACTTGGAGGTGGTGGTGACAAAAAGGTGGCACCTCCAGGAATGCAGTCGCAGAGGCTGTTTATCTTAGGCCCCATTCTGACGTCAGTGAATTGCGGACAGCACAAATGTCCACTGTTTTGGTGTGTTTGTTCACACATTGGTGTTTTTAGACATGTGGGTCATTGGAAAAACAGCAGCGATATGTACTTCTTTGGTCCGTGATGTGGACAAAAAGTGCCCATTGAAGTCCATAGGTCTGTGAAATCTGCTGATAGAACACAGATGGCATCAGTGTTCTGTCAGTGGTTTTCCATGACTATTGACAGTAAATGCTGTAGAAATCCCTTTTCAGCTTGGCAGTGCTCTAAGACTAGCGTTAAAATCATCCGGCAAGCTGTTCTGGCACAGGCTACCAGAGTTCATTGTATCTGGCGTCGCACCGCCAGGCCTCATTTACTATAATGGGACCTGTCAGGGAACCAGCCTATTCCTGGCTTTAGTGCAGGGAATCGACCAGACAAAAACCAGTGCTTGCACCAGTTTTTGTCTGGCTGAATCCCAACACTAACACTGCAAAAAGAACGCATCCCCACCAGTTCCCATTATAGTGAATGTGCTCCGGTGAGGAAAGGCAGTATTCGGCAATGCCAGATACAATGAACTCCAGAAGGCTGTTCCTCTGCCAGATGATTTTAACGCTAGGACAAATGGAGGACTGAAAAACAGACACATGGACCATACACTTTCCCCACATGGACATTGTCACCAATGAAACGCTGACCGTCTTAACACGGACGTGTGAATTAGGCTTAACTGCGACAATTTATTCCATTTTATGCTCTGTTCACATCTAGTTTTTGTACATGTTCGAGGTAAATGTTGGGAGTATTCCCTGAAGTAATACCTTTGACATGTCCATCAGCCCCCATGTACCCAGCGGGTGTGCGTCTGGCATGAGCTGGGTTTACAAGTGTCCTTTTGGTATTCACTTATTGAGGGCAGAGCTGCTCCATATTTCTGTGTATGGTTTTGGGAATGATACTGAAGAAGATGAGTATTCAGATAGTTTCACGTGTATTAACACTATATGTTTTGTTTGTTTTAGTGAGGAATCCATATACAAGCCATAAATATCTATGTGGAGCCCTTCAGTCGAGCATTATACTCCTAGAGTGGGTGGAACAAATGCAGAAATTCATGCTAATTAAGGTACGTGGACTTATCTCACATTAGTGTGCTCCAGGCCATCAACACATAGTCACTCCGATAAAACCTAGTGTGTATGTATGTATATATATATATATATATATATATATAGACACAGACAAAAGGTATGATGGGCAGCACAGCAGCATTAGAGTAGTTATGGAGTGCCAGCGGCTAGGAAGGCGATCCACCAACAACAAAAAAGAAAACTCCATGGCACTTCCAAAATAAAATAATGTGCGTTTATTCACCAGATAGGTCCCATTGAGAGGACTGAAACATCGCTATCTGGTGAATAAACGCACATTTTTTTATTTTGGAAGTGCCGTGGAGTTTTCTTTTTGTGCACATTGGAAGTCAATGGGAGAACCTGAGCATTAAACAAGCCACCCCCTGTTCTGAAGAGGGGAGGGTGTCTGGTTCATAGGAAAAGGTCAGAAACTGATGGAAACACCACTGAAATGGTTCGGGAACATCATGGGGAGGATGTCTGGATGAATCTTGGACTCCCAGGTCGCTGCTGGGAACGATGTTGTCAGAGTAGTAAGCCACTTTTACAGACTGACAATAATACGCACCAAACCGAAGATAAAATCGATTTTAGAGGAAAAATTGTTAAGAAACATTCTTTCCTGTACATTTACCTGTATATAAAGTGCAAGTGCTGCCAAAAATTACAAGGAAGAGAAACTCCGATACCACCTGTATATCACATAATGGAGGGCCTCATTCACATTGTGGTACAATTGTTCAGGTAGTGGGACTCCTACACTCATAAAGCCTATGCACTAAGTGAAAGGGCTGCTAAAAAGTACAAGGAACCGGCACTCCAATACACCCTTTGTTACACATAAAGGAGAGCATCATACAAACCCTTGCTGGTGACTCTCTAAAACATTAGGGGTGAGCGTCTGCTGCTGAGCTGACCCTCTAAAACATTAGTAGCAAGGGCAGCCTAAGCATGTTGATATGATGGAGGAGGACGAGAAACGGAAGATTGAACCATATACCCTTTTTTGTGGTGGAAGGGGTGCATGGGAATACAGTGTATTCAATACACTATAAAAGCCACATTTAAAGTGCCTTTATGTTTAGATGATTTCCTCTGGTGGAGTAGAGAAGTCAGGGGCAATTCAGGCCTTGTTCATTTTGATAAGAGTCAACCTGTCAGCATTTTCAGTTGACAGTTGGATGCGCTTATTAGTTATTATGCCCCCAGCAGCACTAAATAACCGCTCTGACAAAACTCTGGCAGCAGGGCAGGCCAGCACCTCCAAGGCGTTGAGCGCCAGTTCGTGCCACGTGTCCAGCTTGGACACCCAATAGTTGTAAGTCACAGAGGGATCATTAAGGATGCTGACACGGTCTGCTACGTACTCCTTCACCATCTTCCAAAACTTTTCTCTCCTTGTGACACTAGGCGGCGCATCAGAGTGAGGGTGCTGGCGGGGTGTCATGAAACTGTCCCAGGCCTTGGAGAGTGTTGCCTTGCCTCTGTTGGAACTGCTGTGTGTTCCCCTCCTCGGTTGCCCAAGGAACTACGTACTCTGTTGCCAGCGTTGTCAGTTGGAAATTTTTGGAGAAATTCTGGTATTGCACCATTTTGCTAGTCCTCTCCACCATTGGAAAGAGAGATGAGAAGTTCTCTTTGTAGCGGGGGTCGAGAAGGGTGAACAACCAGTAATCGGTGTTGGCCAAAATGCATATAACGCAAGGGTCACGGGAAAGGCAACATAACATAAAGTCAGCCATGTGTGCCAGAGTCCCAATAAACAAGACTTCGCTGTCCTGATCAGGAGGATGACTCTCAATCTCCTCATCCTCTTCGGCCCATCCACGCTGAACAGATGGAATAAACCTGCTTTGGGTACTACCCTTTGTAGCGGAGGCAACCGTCTCCTGCTTCTCCTCCTCATCATTCGCGCTGAGAAGACGAAAAGAGGGTGGTCTGGCTATCACCCTGTGTACTGTCTTCCCCCATTTCCACCTCTTTCACATGCAAAGCGTCCTCCTTCATTGTGAGCAGCGAGCATTTCAGTAGACACAGAAGTGGGATGGTTACGCTGATAATAGTGGCATCGCCACTCACCATCTGTGTTGATTCCTCAAAGTTGCGTAAAACCTCACAGAGGTCAGACATCCATGCCCACTCGTCGCTTGTGAAAAGCGGAAGCTGACTGGAAAGGCGACGACCGTGTTGCCCCTGGTATTCCACTACTGCCCTTTGCTGCTCACAGAGCCTGGCCAACATGTGGAACGTGGAGTTCCAGCGTGTGCTCACGTCGCACAACAGTCGGTGAGCTGGCAATTGCAAGCGCTGCTACAGCGTTGCCAGACCGGCGGCAGCTGTAGATGACTTTCGGAAATGGGCACACCTGTAGCTCAGGCAACGTGGGGTAGGTTTTGAGAAACCGATGAACCACTAAGTTGAACACGTGGACTAGGCATTGTATGTGTATGAGCTTGCCAAGCTCCAAAGCCGCCACCAAGTTAAGGCCATTTTCAGACACAACCATGCCTGGTTGTAGGTTGAGTGGCGAGAGTCGCAGTTCAGTCTGGTCCCTTATACCCTGCCACAGCTCTGCGGCGGTGTGCTGTTTGTCATCTAAATACATTTTAGTTTCAGCACGGCCTGTTGCCGCTTCCCCACTGCAGTGCTACACTGCTTCCAGCTACTGACTGGTGCTGCAAGATGATAATTCAGAGGTGAAAGTGGAGGAGGAGAAGGGGGGGGGTTGCAGCCACTAATGTAGGTAGTGGCGGAAATCCTGATGGAAGTAGGGCCTGAAATCATAGGCGTCTGTAGCACCTCTGCGATCCCAGGGTACCACTCGCTCCCGGCCTCCACAACGTTCACCCAGTGTGCCGTCAGGGAAATGTAGTGTCGCTGGCCACAAGCAGTTGTCTATGTGTCAGTCGTTAAGTGGATCTTCCTAATAACTGCGTTGGTCAGAGCACATGTGATGTTACGGGACACATGCTGGTGTAAGGCGGGGATGGCACATCGGGAAAAATAGCGGCAGCTGAGGACTGAGTAACGAGGGACAAGCCTCATTGTTCACAAGCCTAAATGGCAACATTTCCAGGACCAGCAATTTGGAAAGGTGCGCATTTAGTGCCATGGCCTGCGGCTGGCTATTTGCGCTTTCGTTAAAAGGCCTGGGGTATGAACATCTGTACGCTGCGCTGGGACACAGAAGTGGATGTGCTAGCTGATGGTGCTTTTGAAGGTCCAGGTGAAGTGCAAGACGGAGGCATCCAGGCCTGCGTCTTGGACAGGGGATTGGCCAGCATGTAAAACAGGGGAAGAGGAGGCAGTGGTGTGACCCACAGACACTGATTGTGGACCCAGGCGTTTGGCCCACCTCTGACGGTGCTTTGATGCCATGTGGCAGATCATGCTGGTGGTGGTGAGGTTGCTAGTGTTCACGCCCCTGCTCATTTTGGTACGACACAGGTTGCAAATGACAATTCTTTTATCGTCCGCACTTTCCTCAAAAAAGCGCCAGACTGCGTAACACCTACCCCTTGGCAAGGGAGATTGCCACAAGCGGTGCTCCGGGGAACAGTTGCACGCCTGTTTGGTGTGGCCCGCCTTCTCGATTTTGCCACCCCACTGCCTCTTCCAGCCTGCTGCGGTGCTGCGGATCCCTCACCCTCTGTACTGCTGTCCTCGCTCGGCTTGCCACCTTCCCAGGTTGGGTCAGTGATTTCATCGTCCACCACCTCCTATTCCACTTTCTCACTGTGGTCCTCCTCCTGATTTGTTGACCTAACAACAACCTCACTTATTGACAACTGTGTCTCATCCTCATCATCAACCTCTTGAGACACTAATTGCCGTTGACTTATTGGCAACTGTGTCTCATCATCATCATCCACCATCTTCTTGTGACTGTGGATGGTCAAGAGTTTGGGCATCAGTGCACACGATCTCCTCATGTCCCTCTTCAAGCGGGCTTTGCGAAAGGCCCAAATCAAGGAATGGCGATTAAAAGAGCTCCTCGGAATATCCGAGTGTGGAATCACTTGTTTAGCAAGACTCTCCATGGTGGGAGGAAAGAGGATCGGGGTGAGGATTTGTTGACCAGACTGGCCTTTCTGGAAGACAGGGTGGTGCTTAACCGACGTGAGGCATTATCTGCTGCAATCCAACCGACCACCTGGTCGCCGATGTAGCGCAGGTAATGTTGCTGCTGTCACCAGCGGCTAACGTTATGCAGGAGATATAGTGCAGGTATTGTCGCTGCTATCACCAGCAGCCAAACAATCGCACGCAATTTTTCGCACATTGGGCTAATATATTTTGCAGCCAGATAAAATAATAGTCCTTAAAAGGACTGTTGGGTCTCTAACACCTTTCAACACTCAAAACTCCCTAAAAAAAAAAGTACAATTCCTCTCCCTACACTATCTGTCCCTTCTGCTGCAGCTCACCCTGACTAAGTCTGAGCCGAACCACGTGTCATCGGGTGCTATATAGCACCCGATGACGCGTTCTGGCCAGCCAATCACTGTAATGCCAGTAACCAACATAGCTACGGCATTACAGTGAATGGCAGTACTTCCCCACACATTTATTGGCTGCGTAGCAGCCAACAAACTTGCGGGAAGGAGACTCAAGCATCTTGAGCACACTGGGTGTTTGGCCGAACACCGCGATGTGGCGAGCATCACGATGCTCGAGTGAAAAGCTGTTCGGCCGAGCATGCTTGCCCAACACTACTTGTAAGACTTCTTCAGCTGATGTGGTTTGCTTGGGAAGCAGCAGAAATTCAAGGGCCTGTCACTATTGGTTTGTGACAAGTCAGTGATCTTGGGAATTTCACCCGAGCAGCAATTTTAATTGTTAAAGGGGTTGTCCAGGTTCAGATCTGAACCTGGGCATATCCCTTTCACCCCTCCTCCCCCCCTGATATGAGCATCGGAGCATTTCATGTTCCGATGCTCTCTTTTGCCCTGTGCTGAATTGTGCAGGGCAAATGCATTTTCTGGAGATCCAGTGACGTACCGGGCTTTCCATAGGGACTGCTAGGTGGAGGCTTTTGCCCAACAATGAGCACGGTGACATCACTAGCACTAATAGGCAGGCTTTAGTGCTACCCAAGCCTGTAAAACGACTAGGGCAGCGCTAAAGCCCGCCCATCAGAGCCGGTGATGCCACCAGCAACATTCACTGCTGGCCGGAAGCCTCTGCCTAGCAGTGTACCAAAGTAAACAAAAAAGTCCTTGGCCTGCACTATACAGTGAAGGGCAAGGGAGAGCATCGGAGCATGAAATGCTCTAATACTGATATCAGGGGGGCTGGAGGGGTGAAGATAAGGATATGTCCAGGTTCAGCTCTGAATCCAGACAACCCTTTTAAGTTTTGCTGAATCTTTTACTACAAAATTATATATCAATCTGCTCAGCTTCTCCTGCTCTTTAAAATAATGTCAGTAGATTGGATAGCATTTTCATGGTGATGGGTTCTTTCGGACCTGTCACCACAAAATGCAGTGGAATCTGAAAGCACCATGTTATAGAGCAGGAGAAACTGAGCGGATACATGTATATTTTTGTAGAAAAAGAGTAAAGTACAGTAAAACCTGTAATTTTTACATTTATATCTTTGTTTTATTCACTCTGTGTGAAAAGTTATCTGTATAGAAGGGAGGGAGTTATCAGTGATTGATAGCATTGTGGGTATAAGTGTGAATACAGAGATAGCTGTTACTCACTGATAACACCTCCCTCCTGTACCGGTAGCTATTCACAGGAAGTGAAAAAAACAGATATAAATGTATAAAATTACAGGTTGTACTGAATCTTTTCCTATAAAAATATACATCAGTCTGCTCAGCTTCTCCTGCTCTATAAAATGCTGCTTTCAGATCACACTGCATTTTGTGCTGACAGGTAGGCTTGAGTGAATCGATTATTTTTTACGATTAATCGAGTAATCTAATAAGAAAAAATGAATAGATGGTTTTCCTTTATAAAAACTCATCAGACCCCCTGCCATCAATCCCCAACACCCTTCGTTCCCCCCTGTGCGATCAGCCTAAGTGCATCAGTTCCCCCAGTACCATCAGCTCCACTATCCCCCCAGTGCCATCAGCTCCCCCCACCCCAGTGCCATCAGCTCCATTCTCCAGTGCCTTCAGCTCTCTCCCACCCTAGTGCCTTCAGCTCCACTCCCCCAGTGCCATCAGCCCCTCCATGCCATCCATTGCCATGTCCCCCAGTGCCATCAGATCAGCCCCTCCATGTCCCGCAGTGCCATCAGATCAGCCCCTCCATGTCCCCCAGTGCCATCAGATCAGCCCCTCCATGTCCCCCAGTGCCATCAGATCAGCCCCTCCATGTCCCCCAGTGCCATCAGATCAGCCCCTCCATGTCCTCCAGTGCCATCAGATCAGCCCCTCCATGTCCTCCAGTGCCATCAGATCAGCCCCTCCATGTCCCCCAGTGCCATCAGATCAGCCCCTCCATGTCCTCCAGTGCCATCAGATCAGCCCCTCCATGTCCCCCAATGCCATCAGATCAGCCTCTCCATGTCCCCCACTCCCATCTGCCCCTCCATTCCATCCATTGCTGGCTGTCCCCCTTCAGTGCCATGTCCCCAGCGCCAGTGAAATAAAATACTTACCTTTTCTGTAGGGGCGCCACTCCCCAGCTCCTTCCTCTTCTCCGCACGCTGTACTAGATCCTGACATCACATAGCGTCGGGTCATAGTGCGTGCTTACGTGCACTGTGACCTGAGGATGTGTCAGGATCCAGTGCAGCGCAGTACGGACTGGCGGGTGACCGCGGAGCGGTAAGTAATAGCAAGCGCTTCACTCCCGCTCCGTGGTCACATGAGACAAACGAATCCTCGATGCAAAAAAATTGCCATCAGATCAGCCCCTCTATGTCCTCCAGTGCCATCAGATCAGCCCCTCCATGTCCTCCAGTGCCATCAGATCAGCCCCTCCATGTCCTCCAGTGCCATCAGATCAGCCCCTCCATGTCCTCCAGTGCCATCAGATCAGCCCCTCCATGTCCTCCAGTGCCATCAGATCAGCCCCTCCATGTCCCCCACTCCCCCAGTGTCATCATATCAGCCCCTCCATGTCCCCCACTCCCCCAGTGTCATCAGATCAGCCCCTCCATGTCCCCCACTCCCATCTTCCCCTCCATGCCATCTATTGCCGGCTGTTCCCCTTCAGTGCCATGTCCCCAGCGCCAGTGAAATAAAATACTTACCTTTCATGTAGGGGCGCCACTCCACAGCTCCTTCCTCTTCTTCGCGCGCTGCACTAGATCCTGACATCACATAGCGTCGGGTCATAGTGCGCGCTTACGTGCACCATGACCTGAGGATATGTCAGGATCCAGTGCAGCGCGGTACGGGCTGGCGGGTGACCACGGAGCGGTAATTAATAGCAAGTGCTTCACTCCCTCTCCGTGGTCACATGACACAAACGAATCCTCGATGCAAAAAATTTGCCATCAGATCAGCCCCTCCATGTCCCCAGTGCCCTCAGATCAGCCCCTCCATGTCCCCCAGTGCCCTCAGATCAGCCCCTCCATGTCCCCCAGTGCCATAAGATCAGCCCCTCCATGTCCTCCAGTGCCATCAGATCAGCCCCTCCATGTCCTCCAGTGCCATCAGATCAGCCCCTCCATGTCCTCCAGTGCCATCAGATCAGCCCCTCCATGTCCTCCACTCCCCCAGTGCCATGAGATCAGCCCCTCCATGTCCCCCACTCCCATCTGCCCCTCCATGTCCCCCACTCCCATCTGCCCCTTCATGTCCCCCACTCCCATCTGCCCCTCCATGCCATCTATTGCCGGCTGTCCCCCTTCAGTGCCATGTCCCCAGCGCCAGTGAAATAAAATACTTATCTTTCATGTAGGGGCGCCACTCCACAGCTCCTTCCTCTTCTTCGCGCGCTGCACTAGATCCTGACGTCACATAGCGTCAGGTCATAATGCGCGCTTACGTACACCATGACCTGAGGATGTGTCAGGATCCAGTGCAGCGCGGTACGGGCTGGCGGGTGACCACGGAGCGGTAATTAATAGCAAGCGCTTCACTCCCTCTTCGTGGTCACATGACACAAACGAATCTTCGATGCCAAAAATTTGCATCAATTATTTTTTTGTGTAGAATTACTTTTCAATCGAGTAATCTCGAGTAAGCGTTTCAGCCCTAGTGGTGGGACAATTCCAATACATGGAGGCCTCTCTGCACAACTTTCAGTATAAGGCCCCATTCACACGTCCGCAATTTAGTTCTGCATTTTGCGGAATGGAATTGCGGACCCATTCATCTCTATGGGGCCGCACAATGTGCGGCCCGGCTCCAGAAATGCGGACTCACACTTCTGGGTCCACATTTCCGTTCCCGAAAAAAATAGAACATGTCCTATTCTTGTCCGCAATTGCGGACAAGAATAGGAATATTCTATTAGTGCTGGCGATGTGCGGTTTGCAAAATGCGGAACGCACATTGCCGTTTCCGTGTTTTTCGGATCCGTGGATCCGCAAAACACGTTACGGACATGTGAATGGACCCTAAGATATGGCAGGATTTTGCATCTTAGTGTCACAGGACACCCTACAAGGTCTTTTGGAGTCCATGCCTTATAGGCTAATATGTGTTTATTAGATAATTGCCTATACACTTGTTTACTGTAAAAAAAAAAAAAAAAAATCAGCTGTGGAATCTCAGAATTCCAAGAGGCCTAAGAGAGAATTTCCATTCAGTTTTGTACATATAAGAATACAACAGGATCAACCATGGAAGTTCTCAGTGGCCATGTTATTGAAGTACTACATTCATTTAAAAAACAGTAAAATGCAAACCGCAAAACACGTTCAGTGTTATTATCCTAAATTGGAAGGCAGTTGACAGATCTGAAAGCCTAAATGGCTGCAAGTGAAGAGGTGCAGAGTTGAGGTTACATTAGAGTCCGCTCACATACCGTGTTTGCTAATTGTGCATATTATAATTTGACATAATCCTAGTACAGCCTGCGAGCCAGGCAATCAAAAGAACAGGACCCTAAGGCCATGTTCTGCTATGGAAATGTCCTAAAATCTGCTGCTCTGATGTGGCAGATAGGGCATGCTGCAGATTTGAAAAACCACAACTTGCCCGCCAGATCTGTGCTTATTTTTTCTGCTACAGGTAAATGGAGTTTAGTAAAATGCTATGCACATAGATTGTTAATGTACTTTTGTAGATTTTCAGTGTCCAGATGGCAATTTACTGAACATGTCCACGTATACGTTTGCACTCTGTGAACCCAGTATGTGAATCAGCAATATTGGCCCCCAATGCACATATTTCTGACCCACATTTTGACCCACATCTGACATCCCTCCCTTCCGTTTATGGCATATGATTACTAAAGGTGGCCATAGACATTATGGGGAATGGTAGTCCACAGATAACAGAGTACCAGCAGATGAGTGTCTGTAGCCACCCTAAAGGGGCTGCGCAATGAAAAATATTTTTCAAACCAGCACCTGGATCTGAATATTTTTGTAATTGCATGTGATAAAAATGTAGTATAGCCACTGAGCTATTCAATAAAATGTGTCTGTATAGCGCCACCCGCTGTTTGTTCTTTTTCTTATTTCTTTGTCCAACTCACTGAGGGGTCTGCACACGCACAGTTTAAATCTTCAGCTGTGGTAGTTACAGGGAAAGAGCTGCAGCAGAAAGGACACATGCCCTAAGCTGTGATAGGGAGAGAGCTGTTGCAGAAAGGACACATGCCCTAAGCTGTGATAGGGATAGAGCTGTTGCAGAAAGGACACATGCCCTAAGCTGTGATAGGGATAGAGCTGCAGCAGAAAGGACACATGCCCTAAGCTGTGATAGGGAGAGAGCTGTTGCAGAAAGGACACATGCCCTAAGCTGTGATAGGGATAGAGCTGTTGCAGAAAGGACACATGCCCTAAGCTGTGATAGGGATAGAGCTGCAGCAGAAAGGACACATGCCCTAAGCTGTGATAGGGATAGAGCTGCAGCAGAAAGGACACATGCCCTAAGCTGTGATAGGAATAGAGCTGCAGCAGAAAGGACACATGCCCTAAGCTGTGATAGGGATAGAGCTGCAGCAGAAAGGACACATGCCCTAAGCTGTGATAGGGATAGAGCTGCAGCAGAAAGGACACATGCCCTAAGCTGTGATAGGGATAGAGCTGCAGCAGAAAGGACACATGCCCTAAGCTGTGATAGGGATAGAGCTGCAGCAGAACGGACACCTGCCCTAAGCTGTGATAGGGATAGAGCTGCAGCAGAAAGGACACATGCCCTAAGCTGTGAGAGGGATAGAGCTGCAGCAGAAAGGACACCTGCCCTAAGCTGTGATAGGGATAGAGCTGCAGCAGAACGGACACCTGCCCTAAGCTGTGATAGGGATAGAGCTGCAGCAGAAAGGACACAAGCCCTAAGCTGTGATAGGGATAGAGCTGCAGCAGAAAGGACACATTTATGTATAAATAGCTGGAGTGTAAGATGTTTTATTGCAGTCTGATGAAAGCACACCTGTGCTGAAACGCGTCACTATGCCATTTGAATATGTGACTGAATAAATCTACATTGTGATCTACATCAGCGAAGTGCCGATCTTTTCCTTTGAAACGTTTGTCTGGACGCCATTCCACGGACACGTGCACCGCGAATTTAAAGAAGGTAGTGCCACCCTGCTTCTTACTAGAACATGCCCTAAGCTGTGATAGGGATAGAGCTGCAGCAGAAAGGACACATGCCCTAAGCTGTGATAGGGATAGAGCTGCAGCAGAACGGACACCTGCCCTAAGCTGTGATAGGGATAGAGCTGCAGCAGAACGGACACCTGCCCTAAGCTGTGATAGGGATAGAGCTGCAGCAGAACGGACACCTGCCCTAAGCTGTGATAGGGATAGAGCTGCAGCAGAACGGACACCTGCCCTAAGCTGTGATAGGGATAGAGCTGCAGCAGAAAGGACACATGCCCTAAGCTCCAAGCTTGAAATAAATCTAGTAGAACAGTTGGAGCAATAAATGGGGAGATCTCAGGATTCAAGTGGGATATAGGGCTGGTTCTAGATTTGTTAGAAAGAGATTGTCATTTTTACTATGTGATGAGACTGATCACGGCAGAACCCCTTTAATAAAAGAGGAAAAGCAAAATCCTGGTTTTTCTACATACAAAATATGACCCTCAGTCATTAAATGATATCCATGTATACCCCGGAAGAAGCCAGGTTTACTGGCGAAACGGCGTTGGGTCAGGAGTCGGCCGAGAGATCTTTGCACCACTCGGGGTATGTTTAATCTAGTCCATGTACTCTAACCTCAATCTCTACAATTGCCTCCTTGGCACTTTGTTTGGGGCGTTGCTGTCATGAGGTTTTGAGGTACGCTTTTTTAGCTAACATTCTTTTTTCCCTGTTGTTATTTTCGTGCACTGATCTCCTGGCCTCTCCTTGGGTCCTGCTCCTCATCTGTGTGTCCTGCCTTGTGCTGCCTTCTTTTATTATGCATGTATGTATTGTTCATATATATATTTATAATAAAGTCTTTTGGATTTTCATATATACGAAAGTCGGTTTCATTTTTTGGTGATTATTATGACTCCTTGCGGGTCCATTTTTTCGATTTATTTGATATTTATTCTGTCGGATAATATTGGTTGACCATGTATACCTATGTAAAATGACGGTTGTTTTTTATTTTTTTATTTTTTTTATTCATCCAGCATATAGATTTCCCATTACCATGCCCACTCATGATGTTGGAGATGCTGGTGGTGCCTGAACAGGAATACCCCTTAGTGTGCGTGAACGTCAGCAAGGGCACAGATTTTAACCAGGTTGTGAAGTTTGAGACGGTGAATCCCAACTCCACCTCTTCATGGTTTACAGAAACAGGCAAGTAGAACAATGTTAAAATCCGAATTTCCTCTTTAAAGTTTGTGATCTGTGTTACATTGTTGCTGTTGCCATTACAGACAACCCACAGACAGACGTGGTCCATGTCACACAGCTGGAGAGGGATACCATTCTAGTGTGCCTGGATCGTAAGTCTATAATACTGCATGTGGTTATGGTTTCTTGCTTGTTTATGCAGTCATATGAAATCCACTTTTTTTTTTTTCTTCCTTTGAAGGTTGTATAAAAATAGTCAATCTTCAAGGAAGGTTAAAATCCAGCCGCAAGTTGTCTTCAGAGCTGACGTTTGACTTTCAGATTGAGTCTATAGGTAAGATAGCCATGCTGTTTTCACCTCCCACGTTTCCTAGTGTCACATTAGTGGCTCTTGTTACATGCTCTTTTTAGATATACGTACATCAGAATTCAGCAGTGCCAAAAAATATTAGCTCTACCTATATCTCTTCACGTACCAGACACGTCTTAGGCCGCCATTGATGAATACCAGGCAATATTTCTATGTGCTACACTATCGATAACGTTTTCTGTTTAGTATTTTTCTCATTTTCATTGCCCGCTTATTGCCATTATGACTTGTCTTCTAGTTTGCCTACAAGACAGTGTGCTTGCTTTTTGGAAGCACGGTATGCAAGGAAGAAGCTTCCGATCAAATGAGGTAAATGAGTCACAAAGTAAAAATGTGTCCACAATCTTTAGCAACTATGCTTGATCTGGTGACAGGAGACTAATAATTAGTTACACTGCACATATACTCCCATTTTTTTAGGGCTCATTCAGATGACCGTATTTGTGTCCGCATCTGTTCCGCATTTCAGTGGGGCCACCGTGTGCTGTCCACATCTGCAAAAAAGATAGAGCATATCCTATTCTTGTCCACAGTTGCGGACAGGGATAGGCATTTCTATCATGGGGCTGGCATTTTGCAAACGCACACGGCCGGTATCCGTGTTTTGTCTGAATATGCCCTTGAAGAGAATCTGTCAGATCTCCTGATATTTTGCTAATTCATTCATAGATTTCTAGAGAGAATAATGGAGCATAACCATGGGAGGAAAGATGCACTAAAATTCTTTTTTTTTAATGAGTAAAAATTGACACATAACAGTATGCGTAATAAAAGACAGTTGTCGAACAAGAACAGAATACACAATACAGTATATAGGTAGATATCACATACATTGAGTGCATGTATGCAGTTACTGACATATAAGGAATGATGAAATGATGAAAAAGATTAAATGTAAAAGACAAGAAAACATATGATTAAAATGTTCTATATCTTTCCCAATGTGCCCAGTTGATTTTAAATCTAGAGTGGGATCTATTTTCCCAGGACGCAATCTCCTCAAAACGGTATATAGCATCTACTTTGCCAACCCATAGGACCTCAGAGTGGGTATCTGGGGATAACCAGAACTGCGGCACCAGCAGGCGTGCAGCCATGATTAATTTATTGAAGAGGAAAGGAATTTTGATCAGTTTGTCTCCTTTAGGGCTACCTAAGAGGGCGACTAGGGGAGACAGCGGGACTTTTGAATCACATATCATATTACTTTTCTTGAATATCTTTTCCCACCAATTGTAGATAATTGGGCATAACCACCAAATATGGTAGAAAGTGCCTCTTGCCTGGGTGCAACGCCAGCAGATATCCAAGTTTCCCTCTCTATATCTGCATGTTGTGTCAGGGGTCTTATACCACCTGGTTAAGACTTTGTAGCCATTTTCTTGTATTCTCACGCAACGGGAGGAGGAGTGGGGAGTCATGAGTATGCGAGATAGTTCCTTGGGGGAGAAGCTATATTCAAGGTCTTTTTCCCAGAGACTTATGAAAGCTGGTTTTGGTGGCATGATGCACTAGAATTCTTAACGCATGGAGAATACAAGTATTTACTAAAACAGGACAGCTGACAGGTCATCTTTAAATTATAATGAGACAGTGTGACAATTGCTGTCATAAGCATCATGTACCCCTGCCGATCTGCTGTTTGGGAGTAGCTCTGGTGCAGGAACTATATCGCGCCATTCGTTGGGTAGTGGACTGAGTGAATGGGAGCAGCATTGCAGTAACTATCTCCATTCACTACACGATGGACGGAGCTGTGTAGTTCTGCCGCCAGAGCTACTCTGAAACAGCTGGTCAGCGTGGTGTCAGAACATTGGTGGCCTGACCAAGGGATTGGCCATCAATATACAAATCACAGAGACCCCCTTTAGTTTTATCCTGGGGGTCAGGCAACCACTTCTAGGAATTTGTGTATTAATTGCTGTAGAGCGGGATCTTTCTTCTATGATTTTCTATGTTGTGTAAACATTATTAGAATTGTTTCTAGTTGTACAACAACGTGAAAATCAGTAGTAGATTAAACTGACATATCTCAATCCAAGGCTATGTTCGCATGGCGGATGTTGATGCTGTCAAAATCCTTCCGTTTACTCCACAGCAGAAACTGCTGGGACTTCTGACTCGGATGTCCCCACTGTGGCTTCTGCTGCGGTTGTTCACTTTAGATGCCACAGATCTGCTCTTGGTTAGTTCTACTGAATGAAGCTAATCCGCGAATAGACACCCGCCGTGGCTTCAAATGGCATCTGTCCGGACACCGTGCCAAGATGGGACATGTCTCTATTGGTGCGATTGAACATTTAAACAATAGTGGGCATACACCAAGCTGCCAGAATTTTAAAGTGAAGTCCATGCCAAAATTCCTGCTGCATAAACCACGGTGTGAAGTCCCCTAAAGAGGTTGTCTCACAAAGACAACCCAGTATGGAAATGTAGTAACCGGCTGTTTGCCATGTTTACCACTATACTTCCCTAACATATCTGTTATACACATGCAAATGTCTGTGTCTTAACTTTTTTTTTTACAAGTAAAGTGATAAGATTACATCTGCATGGATATTGGTGATCATACTCATTGACTACTCTGATCAAATCCTAAGGCGCGATAACAAGCGTTGGATCTATGATTGTAAAGCAAATCATTTGTAAGTAATTAAAGTATATGGCATCTTTCTCCTCACAGATAACACAGGAAATCTCAGATAACACTCGGATATTTCGCCTGCTGGGATCTGACAGGTAATGGTGTAGCTGTCACTGTAGTAACTTGCGCCCACATGAGGAAATTATACATTGGGCTCACACTATAGTTATACAGAACAATCTAATGCTTTTATCGATGCTTAGTAAGAACGGGTAAAAGACCACAGTACAGGTATCCATACACATAGGTCCAAAGTTGATCAAAACAGATGATTTCAACCAAATCACTGTCCATCAGATGAAATTCAACAACATTGAACCATCCATTGATAAACCATTATGGTCTGGGAAGAAGTCACCCATGGTTTTAGTTTATGTCGAGCAGTATCTATACCACGAAATGATCTGTCTGTGAAAGATTGTTCGTCCTTCACCTGGTGTCACTGAAAAATGTATGGTCAGTGTGAGCAACTGTACAGCCAGAATGTGAAAGGCTGCCTATAACCTTATTTCTGTCTCATGTGTATGGCAACCATGATACCAACATATCGGCCCAAGGCTCATTCAACCAACAGCTGCCTCTCCCAATCGTCCCATACACATATATGCTTGGCTCAACTGAGTATACATGTGTTGTAAAAGGCAGAATTCTGCTGCCGGGTCCCTCTGTCCTTCCCCAGACAGTTGTGGCTGGCAAAAAAGCTTCCATAGAACAAAAGGATTGGACATGCTGAAATACAAAATGCCAGACCCATTCTCTCCCCTGATATCTGATGTCAGGTGGGGTTTTAGGAGGCCACATTAGAAAAAAATTGTTAAGATAGATCCATATCAGACCTCTGACCAAGACTTGAACTATGCAATAAAGATTGGTGAAAAACAGCATTAAAACTTCATGATACATCTGACGTGATTGGATTCCCCATGAAAGGTCCCAACCAGTCTAACAGTCTGTCTGTCATCAGACTATTGGCAGGTTCAACCGACCTACATCTACTTTTGTAAAAGTCATGTTATTTTTCAAAAGGTCAGTATGGTAAATGGTTGAACCTGATGGACTTAGGGGGTCATTTATTAAGACCGGTGTTTTAGACGCTGGTCTTAATAATCCCTATAGCTGGCAGTGGATCCACCGGAGTTACGTAGAGGCGTCGGCCTGTACATAACTTTAGCGGGTCGACTGCCGCTTCTAAATGTAAGACATCTTCCTAGCTGTCTCTTATTTAGACAATTTTCTATGCCTAAACCAGACGTAGAAAATGGGGAGTGAGACGGGCCTGCCGGCTGTCCACTTTCCTGCCCACACCGTACCCACTTTTTTAGGCCTGGCGTAAGTGGGAAAAAGTCGCAGATTGCAGCGCAAATGACCGCAGTCTGCACCAGAAATACGACTAATATATAGGCGTATTTCTGGTTAGTAAATGACCCCCTTAGTTCTTATTTCAATGCACTATGTACTATAACTGTTTGGACAGTTGCCTCAGTTTAGCCTGTTCAGCGCAAATTCCTAACATGTCACATGTACTTACATTACAATAGTAGCAGCTATCCTAGTAGGGTTTATCATTCTGATCAAAATATATATTTTTAGCTTGTACCGCAGCAGAAATTACATTAATATTTATGTAAATTAGTTAGCTGGAGCAGCGAGGGGCTAGGAGCACCACTGCAGCTACACCCTGGTGCTCACTCCGCCTCAGTACACTCTTCTGGCGCCTGTGATGTGGCTCACAAACTCAGTGCCTGTGCTCCAGAAGACAAGGCAAGACGAGATCAAATGGGAGAAGGGAGTGTACTGCGCACGGGGGAGCAGCTGTAACCATTTACTGTACTGGCTGGTCTACAAAAGAAAGACTGAACTCAACTTTATAAACTAATAAATTATATCCTTTTGAAAAATAACCTGATTTTTGCTAAATTAGATGAACCCGCCAATTTCAGTGAGACCAGCTGACCATTTAACATGTATGGGGGCCTCCGGACTCTTAGGGCTCTTTCACACGAGTGGATGCAGTGCGGTTAATCTGCTGCGTGAAAGAGAGCCAAGCCCCGTTCCGGACAGCAGATACACGGAGCATTTACATGATTGATAATATTCTTTTTACTACAAAATCATAGTGAGATAAAATTGTCACAGTGATTTTGTAGTAAAAAGGTCACAGAGAGGCAAAGAGCATTATCCATCATGTTATTGCTCCGTGTCTCTGCTGTCTGGAGCGGGGCTTGGCTCTCTTTCACGCAGTGGATTCCACGCACGGGATCCACTCGTTTGAAAGAGCCCTTACAGCTTTTGGCCAGTAGCTTAAGACTGAGGAGAAATTGCTTGGATGATAATGAAGTTATCCATCTGTCAACACATCCTTGATTGCACTACAGCCAGCCCCTCAGTGCTCCAACTAATATGCATAAACATAAAAGTAATGATATCTCCGCAGCAGTTCGCGCTGAAATGAAAGAGATTGTTTTAATCAGCATGATCAGCCCTAGCAGGCAGTATGCTGGTAGTTGCTCTTTAAGAACCATGACTACAGGACTTTCAGATGTTACTGTTATCAGTAGGTGCAACTATTGTTGAATAGATTGCTGGTGGTTCAGATGGGTCTGTCTGCTGCAGAACCTCATGAATCCTGTTATGGCTAAGCCATTTTATCATGCCAAAACCTGTGCGTCCCGGAACAGTCTCTTAGTTTTAGTGCAATCCTGTTGCATGTGCATAGTAATACTGTTTTTCTTGTTTTAAAAATAATGTCATATTCACCTCCTCCAATTCCCACGCTACTCCGCGGGTACTCGCTAGTCTCTGCTTCCTGGTCCCTCTCAACACACAGGAAATGATCCATTTATGCAAGTTCTGGCTGATCTAGGTCACCCTTGCGGCCAGTAATTGGCTGTGTAGGCATTTCCCATGTGGGACCAAGAAGCAGAGCCCAGTGGATACACTAAAATGGGAGCGGCAGTGTACTGGTGGAAGTATGACTTCTTTTGTTTCGTTTTATTTTTTGCCACCTTGAGCCTTTTTTCAAGAAAAAAAAAATTGGGGGGGGGGGGTGTCACACCCCCTTTCAAGTCAGTGTAAAACAGTAATGTAAACTCATTGCAAATATATGTTTGAAGGTGAACCTAAGGTAGATTGATTTCTGGATGTTTCTCAAAAGAGGCTGCACCATCTAAACTGGGGTTCAGCAATCTTCGGCTCTCCAGCTGTTGGGAAAGTACAAATCCCAGCATGCTGCATTCATTTTTATGGGATTTCCGAGTTTATCTGAGAAAGCGTGCATGCTGGGAATGGTAGTTTCACCAGTGCTGAAGGTTGCTGATCCCTGATCTACACAATCCTTCCATTTTCGCACAGAAGGGGTTGAATGAAAACCCTCTACTTTACCGTAGTCTGTAACCAACGTAGACATACACATAAAGATCATCAGTTGTCCTAAACAGTTGCTACTATGGCGTACATGACCATCGTCACTAATTCTCCTATTTTTCTGTCTCTTGCAGGGTTGTTGTTCTGGAAAGCAGGCCAACAGACAACCCCACAGCCAACAGCAACCTGTACATTCTTGCAGGGCATGAGAACAGCTACTGAGAACCAACAGCAAAAAGAACTCATGTCGCCAAGAAAACACTATAGCTTGAGGGTCTACCGGCATGGCAGGAAAAAGATTGGAAGACAGTTGCGGAGAGTATCGCGAGGTTTTCATAAATGCAAACCTGCAGTGTTGATGCAGCCGTCAAGGCAAAGGATTCTGTCTGTACCACGTTACTCACGATACAGTGACGCGGAAATGATGTGGTTGCAGATGTTGGAATTGTGGGGAAAGAGTTACGTGGCAGGGTTGTATGTCCCCGTGGACAAACCTGAGAACAAAGCAGCAGCAACACATGATCATTTTATATACATATTATATATATATATATATATACAAATAATTTATTGTGGCATGAGTCAGTGATGAGGAAAATGACGCTTCTATGTGGTATGGAGACATTTCTTCCCACACAAGTGCTGCATTCACAGTTGTGTAATCTTTGCACACACACAGGTAGTATTACATCGCTATCATACTGCAGTGGCTGTAACCTCCTGTTGCTGATGTCCTACCTGGAGCCCTACTGTAGATAGTGAGACTTTTATGATGTACAAGTGTCTTAATTGTACAGATGTAAAGTTGGCCGGAGCCCCAGGTCTTCTCATTTGCCCAGTCTCTAGTCGAGCTAGTTAAGCGTGGACAACAAAACACAAGAGTTTATTAACACTATGGTATTTTTTATTCCGTGTAATTTAGTAATGCCAATATAAATTTTTGTAAGTTTCAAAAAAGAAAAAAAAAACTAAAACTATAGAGAGGATGTAAGCTTTTTATGATATCCTTAACTTTAATGCAAGTACACTGGTGTGAAGATTTGCACAAGTATTGTCGTGTGACACATTGCACCACAGTGTTACCCTGTGACTGCTGGGAAATGCGTCAGCTTCTGCCATTAATACCTTGTTCGCTTGCTTTTTTTGGGGTATTTTATTTTTATATTGTAAATCGGCAGATCTGGTTTACCTGATAAAGGATTTTTTTTTTTTTTATTCACTTTGGCACGTGCAACAGCAAAATGAACAAAATGCATTTTTATGATTAAAGGGTAAAGATCAGACAATTGAATAGTAATAATATATTTATTACAAGTAAATCTGTTTTTTTGTATAGTTATTTAAAATCTTAAAGGGAACATGTAGCGGCTTACCAAGCAGAACTTCTTAATAGGCAGATGGCGGTATACGTTTTTTTTGTTTTGTTTTTTAACACTGCCCACAGAAACTGCCTTATGATCTATCTTACCCTCTCATCTTGCACGTTACTCGTTTTTGTTCCTACAAATGACAAACAATGTTGCGATCAGTTCCCTTTAGTCTCACGTCACTCATACTACATCCATATGTATTCAGGTGAAAATGCTGTGTGCATTTATAGAATCTGCCATATTTTTTAATATATATACCTAAATGCTTCTATGGTCTATGAAGTTGGAGAAATACCCAACATTTCAACCAGGCTGAGCTCCTCTAACATTCCACTTTCTAAGAAATGATTTAAATAGAGCTTTTTGTTTTGCCTTATTTTCATCCTTTAGGATGCTTGTGAACTTGTGGCCAAAATAATTTAGTTACTACCTCATGCAAATAGACTAAAGGTGACTGAGCATCAAGCAGCTGTGCATTTGATATTATGCGTTTTTTTGTTTTTGTTTTTTTGCCAGTGACAACTATTTAATGGACAGCCCCAGCCCTTCATTCCACCACAATATTAAAGGGGTTGTACAAGAATGGGGGCTTTTGGCAAACCCCCCTTCTCACACGCACACACTTGGCCGGACCTTTAAAGGGAAGATTACTTACCTGCTTCCCAGCGCTGTTCCTTCACCCCTGCAATGCTTTGCTGGTTTTCCTCGCTGTAAGCATCTAGTTTGACATCGCCTGCAGCCAGTCATGACAAATGGTCACAAGACGCAAGGGAATCCAGTCTCCGCCACAGCCAGTGATCGGCTGCGGCAATCTCAACCTGGATGTTTACAGCGAGGGAGCCCAGCAGAGCTTTGCAGGCCTGGAGGAGTGGGGAAGCAGGTAAGTAATCTTCCCTTTATAGGTCCGGCCAAGTTGAGGGATTTGCCAAGACCCCCCCCCCATTCTTGCATAACCCCCTTTAATGCACCTTAATAATATAGGCCTGTAACATACTGTAAAAGCATGATTTCATCATATACCACTGTTCATCCAGGAGTCAGTGAACCTCCTGTTGTCCGTTAGAAACATTCTTAATATAATTTCTCATCAGATGTATGCGGTCCTGTTGGAGGGCAGTATTAACTAGTGACAGAGGCCTTGATTCAAAGGCAGGGTCGTTTTCTTATTTTTTGCTCAATCATTTTTTTTTAAACCACTGGTTGCAAGCTCCAGAGGGACCTAAGTACTGGAGTCCTTGTATTCATGGTCTGTTGTACCCCCCCCCCCCCCACACCCCACCCCACCCCAGGGCATCCCAGGATCTAATGAATACAAGGACTTCCAAGCATGGCCATTACATTGAGTGGAATTTAAGAAAATGACAGAAAAAAAAAACATTAAGTGCCCCAGCGTTTGAATCAAGGTATCTGTCACTAGTTTATGCTGCCCTCAGATAGGGCACTGTAAACTGGTGACAGATTCCCTTAAGGGTCCATTCACACGTCCATAATAATGGGTCCGCAAATTGCGGAACGGGTGCGGACCCATTCATACTCTATGGGGACAGAATGGATGCGGAGAGTACACTATTTCCGATCGCGCCGCAATTGCGGACAAGAAAATTGCGGACAAGAATAGGCATTTCTATGGCGGTGCCGGCCGGGTGTATTGCGGATCCTACATACGTGTGAATGGACCCGAAGTCTGAATTTCTGCACATTACAGGACCTGAGAGCAGTGACTGATCACGTGTCACTGAAACATTTTACCACAATGCACAGTTTTTGCATTCTACTCCTTCCCTGCTAATTTTTGTGCGCAAAACACTAATGAAACAAGAGAGCTGTAGGTGGCCTAAGGTGTACATTCTTGATAAGGTAATGCTTTTGGATAAATTGATGACTGTATATACTGTAAAATAAACAAGAAATTTTTTTAACAATTTTTTGTTGGTATTTTCTTGACATCATTTACACACTCGGGGAAGAGCTTTACACTATAATTGTTATATGTTCTTATTATTATCGCTAGCATGGGATTACAACCCGCAGCACATGCGCAAGTCTGATTTTCTCGTCAAAGTGCTTGAGATTCAGACTCACGCATACGCTGCAGGTTCTAACCCCAGGCTCGGATCACATGCATATCACCCGGGAAGTGGCGGCTGCACAGGATCGCAGCACATCTTGCATAACCCCTGTAACCATCTGTGATTTTCTGCAATGTGGTGTATATATGCAGGTACTATATAAATTAGTACTAGAAGTAATGGGCTTAGATACAGTATCTGATGGCCATATGCTCACAGATGTTCCTACCAAGCATGCATGCTTGCCTGAGCCCAGACTGGAACCTCTGGCGGTGGCATATCTCCTGTGAGAACAAAGGATCCAATATCCCCAATCCTTCTTTCCCCAACATCTGCCATCAGGATACCACCATTAGATTGACGTCCGGATTGGCCAGTGTTCGTCTAATGTGTATGGCCACATTATATATTGGGCATACAGAAACGTTTATAAGGCTGGGTACAGCCATTCAAACTTGAGGAATTCTATGAAAGGCTTTGGGTTATAGGAACATCCTGCTACACCTAGTGATCATCACAGAGCTGTACATCGATGGATGTGAGGACACAGTGCATCCAGAGTACATATTCAGCAATAATAATTCAGCAGCTAAACCACATAATCAGCTGCAGGATCAAGCTCCAAATCAGCCAATAAACACACATTTGACTGCCTGTAAATTGTGTCAAACCTGTTTGTCAATGTGGCAAAATTTGCAATAATTTTAGTGGGAAACAGTCTAGAGTGCTAAAGTACTAAAAAGCCAACACCAATAAACTGATGTGATTTGCTGTAGCTTCATACAATTCCATAGGACCAGTATAACAGAGACAGAATCCCCTTAATAGAGTAACAGCCACAGGATCCCCACTGACAGTAAGGAACTTCTCAAACGCCGTGAAGGCCACAGCACCCCCATAACAATAATGAAGAATACCTTGAGGCGTGGTGTCCCAAGGTGGTAGGATGCAACTAATTTGTGGTTTGGTGGACATTGGCGGGAAAAGCGCAAACCGTGCAGTTGCTCTATAGATGTCACTCAGAGGGACAAACACTACACAACCTTATTTCCTTATAAACCTCCTGAAAGTGACATTCTCATGTTTAAATGTGCAAGCGTTGGCAGGAGATGCAACGTCAGAGGCAGCCATTTTAATGACCCATGTTCCACCTGCAAACATGTTAAAATGTCATCAAGAAAATGTTAAATTTTGCCCTTTTCAGCAAGGCCCACATCGGCACTGGCACTAGCCTCAACTTTACAATTCTGTGTCTGCCCTGCAGGCCCTTCATTATTCAACAGGCACAGCTCTGTACTTTAGTTAATGGCAATGTCCACTCTTGCAGCTCAGGCCTATTCACTTGAATGGGGCTGAGCAGCAGTACCAGGCCCATTCCCTACAAAATGTATAGAGCCGGGTAAACCATGAGAGGAACCTAGTTCTTGATGTTTCACAACATCAGCTGATCAGTAGTGGTGCTCGGGCGGCTGCCAATCTGACATTGATGACCTATCCAGGTTAAGTCATCAATAAAGTTATTGGTTTACAGAAAAGCCATTTGGGCTAAATTAGATATTATAGTGGATCTGTGGTCATTCTGCTGCCCTGTTTATGGACTGCATAGTATGGGGATAGGTCAATTCTCCTATTAGCACAAATGGCACATAGCGCCGTCTGGCTAATCATTGTGAACCTTCTGTATTCATGAGGGGAATGTTCCCCATGGCCTTCTCACTTCCTTATAATCAGTGATTGCTGCTATGTATACAAGATACCCAGCAAAACTGATGTCTACTTTTTCAGAAAGGCAGTGTACCTCAAGCTGTGGTACTTGATCTATTTCAAAACTACAACTCCCAGCATGCCTCTTGTGCAACAGTGGGAGAACCACAGGCTGAAGAACACTGAAAACTAGTTGAAATATCCAAGTATCTCTACTATGGTATCTAGTAATAGATAGCAAGAAACCAAGGCTGATGTGAATAGACAAGATATTATGTAATTTGTTCACATGCTGTAAGGGCCCTTTTAGATGGGCAGATGATTTTTTTTATTAAAGGGCTTGTGTCACCTCACACATTGGTGGCATATCGCTAGAATATGCCACCAATGTCAGGTACAGGTCCTTAGAGGTGGGACCAGCACCTATCTCTAGAACATAGCCCCCAAAAGTGAATGACGGCGGACTCTCTACATTCACTACTATGGGAGTTCCAATAGTAGATGAGCAAGCGCGCTCAGCAATATTCAGAAATCCCATATCTATGAATGGCAAGCGCAGCCATCGCTCCAGTCACTTCTATGGGCCTGCTAGAAATACAATGCCTGTCGGGGGGAAAAAAAAGTCGCCACCAAAAAAAAAAAAAGATTCTCAATGGGGTTAAGGTCTGGACTTGGTGGTGGCCAAGCCATGTGTGAAAATGATGTCTCCTGCTTCCTGAACCACTCTTTCACAATTTGAGCCCGATGAATCCTGGCAATTCTTATCTTGGAATATTCCCGTGCCATCAGGGAAAAACAAATCCATTGCTGGAACAACCTGGCCATTCAGTATGTTCAGGTAGTCAGCTGACCTCATTCTTTCAGCACATACTGTTGCTGAACCTAGACCTGACCAACTGCAGCAACCCCAGATCATAGCATTGCCCCCACAGGCTTGTACAGTAGGCACTAGGCATGATGGGAGCATCACTTCATCTGCCTCTCTTCTTACCCTGATGCGCCCATCACTCTGGAACTGGGTAAATCTGGACTCATCAGACCACATGACCTTCTTCCATTGCTCCAGAGTCCAATCTTTATGCTCCCTAGGGGTATTGTATTCCACCACATGCAGCACAGATCCATGGAGGAAACATGTATTCCGGTGCATTCTCCGTCATGCAGCTCAGACGAGGAAGAAGGAGCCTAGATCATGCAGCTCCCATGGCTGTGAAAGAAGGTACTCCTTATAATGACTCTACTTTAGTTACACAGCAAATATTTTGGTTGTCTGCCTCATGGCTTTAGGGCCTAGTTGTCTGCCTCAAGGCTTTCGGGCCTGGTTGTCTGCCTTGTGGCTTTGGGGCCTGGTTGTCTGCCTCGTGGCTTTGGGGCCTGGTTGTCTGCCTCGTGGCTTTGGGGCCTGGTTGTCTGCCTCGTGGCTTTGGGGCCTGGTTGTCTGCCTCGTGGCTTTGGGGCCTGGTTGTCTGCCTCGTGGCTTTGGGGCCTGGTTGTCTGCCTCTTGGCTTTGGGGCCTGGTTGTCTGCCTCATGGCTTTGGAGCCTGGATGGCCTGCCTCTTGGCTTTGGGGCCTGGATGGTTTGCCTCTTGGCTTTGGGGCCTGGATGGCCTGCCTCTTGGCTTTGGGGCCTGGGTGGCCTTCCTCTTGGCTTTGGGGCCTGGGTGGCCTTCCTCTTGGCTTTGGGGCCTGGGTGGCCTTCCTCTTGGCTTTGGGGCCTGGATGGCCTTCCTCTTGGCTTTGGGGCCTGGATGGCCTTCCTCTTGGCTTTGGGGCCTGGATGGCCTTCCTCTTGGCTTTGGGGCCTGGATGGCCTTCCTCTTGGCTTTGGGGCCTGGATGGCCTTCCTCTTGGCTTTGGGGCCTGGATGGCCTTCCTCTTGGCTTCAGAAGTACTGAATGACTGACTGTCTTCAGGCCTTCTTGCCTGAACGTATGTTATGTTGTTTTTTCTGATTACTGATGCCTGTATGGCTAAAAGTCTTTCCATATATGCCTGCTTGGTGGAATGTCTTGCATTGTAGGTTGGCTGAACGCCTGTAGCATCTTTTTGCCGGGTCGGCTGAGTGGGATCAACGCCTGTTGCGTCTATACGTTTGGCTTGCGCCTACAGCATCTGACTGGTCGACTGAATGCCTGTGTGCCTGTGCCTGTCTAGCTGGCTGCCTTTGAGCCTGTGCCTGTCTAGCTGTCTCCCTTGAGCCTGTGCCTGTCTAGCTGGCTTCTTTTGAGCCTGTGCCTGTCTAGCTGGCTGCTTTTGAGCCTGTGCCTTTCTGCAGGGTCGCCTTAGGGCCTATGCCTCTATGGCTGGATGCCTTTGAGCCTGTGCCTGTCTAGCTGGCTGCCTTGAGCCTGTGCCTGTCTAGCTGGCTGCTTTTGAGCCTGTGCCTGTCTAGCTGGCTGCTTTTGAGCCTGTGCCTGTCTGGTTGGCTGCCTTTGAACCTGTGCCGGTCTGGAGCACTGCCTTTGGGCCAATACCTGTCTTTTTTTTTTTTTTTTTTTATATTTTATTAATTATAATACAAAAAATACAGGTCAATACAACATTTATAATACTATAAAGTCCACAAGTCCGTCGATTCCAACCCTGAGCATACTCGGCAATAATTACATAGACACAAGTACCCATAACAATATGAGTACTGAAAGTCGAGTGGAGATCCCGCCCTCTGGGGGAGAAGGCCGGAATCCCCCAGCATCCGTTATTTAATGCCTGAGGGACCTGCCATCCCCCAGCATCTCTGCAGATGCTACAATACTCCAGAACAACTGCACATTCTTTGCCGATACAGACATGTAGAAAAGACCGGACTAATGAGATCTTCCCCAACCCACCCCTCGAACCCCCCACCCTGCAGGAAAAAAGAAAAAAAAAAAAAAAAAAAAGAGAGAAAAAAGGAAAAAAATCCTAATTAATTATCCGTGTCCCAATCTTCCCACAGCTGACTCCACTTTGCGCAGGATCCTCTTTGTTTGAGCCAATACCTGTCTAGTTGTTTTTAAGCCTGTCCCTGTCTGGTTGCAGGTGAACCTGTGCCTGGCTGGCTGGTTGCCGTTGAGTTTGTGCCTATTTAGCTGGCTACCTTTGGGACTGTGCCTATCTAGCTGGCTACCTTTGGGACTGTGCCTGTCCAGCGGGCTGCCTTTGAGCCTATACCTGTTTGGCTGGTTGACTGCCTTTTTTTGAGTCTTTGACTGTCTGGCTGATTACCTTGGAATCTGTGAATGTCTGGCTGACTGCTTTGGAATCCGTGCCTGGCAGGCTTGCTACATTTTGGTATTTGCCTGGTTGGCCTCATGTACCTAGGGAGCTTTTTGCTTCTGTGTTTATGTTTGCTGGGATGACTGCTCTTGCTGTCTCCTTCTGCTGCTGAGTTTATCTAGTATCTGCATGGCTGGTGTCTTCTGTTGCCATGTCTGAATAGTGGACCACTCAGGTAGCAGTGTCTGAATGAATGAACTTGGCTCTGAGTGTGTATCTATGTGTCTAGCGGTGCCTGGGGTGTCGCCAAGTCTTTGTGGCGGTCTATCTTGGTGGCTATGCATGCAGGGTGAACTAGTTCTGTGCCTATGTTTGGTTGTCAATTTGTAGTTTAATAGTCTTAAATAGGCATAGCACTCCAACAAAGCCCTATAATACTCCTGATGAGGCGTAAGAAAATGGGCCGGAACATATTGATTGAATGGCCTTCAGTATGTATCGCTCCTGGTGGGGAGTAATAAGATGGACTGGAACATTTAGTCTGGATGGCCTACAGGAGGTATGGTGCACCAGCAAGCTCTATAAATACTTGCCGCGGATCTAGAATTCTAAAACTGAAGGGTCCAGTGTGCTCTTTGGACCTCTGGAGGCAGACCCGTGCGCTCCCCCGGGGGATGGAGGCCACGGTAGTTTTCCATCATGGATTCCAGATTGGGAGGAAGGAGATTTGACGTCTAAAGTTCTTCTGGTAGATGTAACACAAGGCCTCCAATGGATCTTGGATCAAAGCATCTGTCTCGCAATATATGCTGCACCAAAGGAATCAGTGTTCAGCAATCATCTTCAGTTGGTCATTCCTTGTCAAGATAAGTACTTCTTATCCCATTTGAGTTTTCTTTTATAAGATTATTCTAGATTTAAGTATAATCTCCGGTATTAAAAATTCCTAGAATGTTATTGATCCGACCCTTTTTTCTTTAGATTCGGACTTCTAGTTAGCTTTTAGATTCCCTATGCTTCCATCTGGGTATCCTTACCTTTCATTACGTTTCAAGCACTTCTGATAAACCCAGGAATCTAAAGGAATAAGTTGCCACTGTCCAGACTTTTCGGAGATGCTTTATACGTTACCTAGGGGTAACTAAGGATTGGAGAAGTCTTTTGCGCTTTTGTTTCCTTTTTAGCATAAATACAGGTAAGGCGGCCTCGAAGAGTTCACTAGCCAGATAGCTTAGGTAATTTTTTTTCTCTGGCTTACATCTCTTCTGGAATCACAGCTAAGACAGTAGCCCGTTAGAGGGTCAGTATGCCAAGGTAGTATAAAGTCAAGTATAGAGTATTCACAGAGTACCGCCCTAATTAAATGTAGCCTTTATTCAAAGAGCTAAAATTACCCAACACAAAATATGCAAAACAAAAAAAAGAAATATTAAATCAAAAGAAAGGCTGTGTAAACTCAGCAGTCATTGGTATTCCACAATACGGAATAGGGCAGATTTCTGGGCAGGAGGGTGATGGTCTGATGGGGGACCTTTCCCTGATTATCACCCTATGCTATTGATCCCTGCCTATAGAACGGAATGGCCGCCCCAATGGGGGCGATCCCGTATTTAGGAACCTCCTACTTCAGATGGCCCTGAAGACAGATATGCAAGGCACCCAAATAAGGTGCCCTAAGGTGGGTCTATTAGATACAATCACAGAAAATAATGCACTATAATAATAGATACAAGCATACCATATGGACTAAGCACTCACTCTATTGATAAAATCTGAGACACTTGGTCAATACATTTTGATCAAAACACATTTAAAGGGATTCTGTCACCTCCCCTCAGCCAAAAAACGATTTAAAAGCAGCCATGCAGCACAGCTTACCTGGATTAAGCTGTGCTGTTTAATCTTGAAATCCGTCCAGCAGTTACTTTAAAAAACGACTTTGATCAATAAGGAAATGCGTCCTGAAGGTGCCCAGAGGGGCGTTTTTTTCTTCCTAGTGAGCCCAGTACCGCCCCTCTTTCAGTGCCCAGCCCGCCTTCCTTGTATTTTCTAACTGCCGCCCCCAGCCTGCCACAGCCTCTCCTGCCTCTCCTCCCCCTCCCTCACGCCGAACGAAGTCTCGCACAGGCGCAGTACCCACTGAGGGCTGCGCCTGTGCGATCATCAGGAGACTGAGGGCGGCAGCTTCATCTTCGTCACTGGGCATGCGCCGAGCCCAGTGACGTCCGATGCTCGCTCTTCCCTCAGTCAGCAGGGAAGAGAGAGCATCGGACGTCACTGGGCTCGGCGCATGCCCAGTGACGAAGATGAAGCTGCCGCCCTCAGTCTCCTGATGATCGCACAGGCGCAGCCCTCAGTGGGTACTGCGCCTGTGCGAGACTTCGTTCGGCGTGAGGGAGGGGGAGGAGAGGCAGGAGAGGCTGTGGCAGGCTGGGGGCGGCGGTTAGAAAATACAAGGAAGGCGGGCTGGGCACTGAAAGAGGGGCGGTACTGGGCTCACTAGGAAGAAAAAAACGCCCCTCTGGGCACCTTCAGGACGCATTTCCTTATTGATCAAAGTCGTTTTTTAAAGTAACTGCTGGACGGATTTCAAGATTAAACAGCACAGCTTAATCCAGGTAAGCTGTGCTGCATGGCTGCTTTTAAATCGTTTTTTGGCTGAGGGGAGGTGACAGAATCCCTTTAAGGCTACTTTCACACTTGCGCTTGATCGGATCCGTTCTGAACGGATCCGATCATATTAATGCAGACGGAGGCTCCGTTCAGTACGGATCCGTCTGCATTAATAACTTAGAAAAAATTCTAAGTGTGAAAGCAGCCTGAGTGGATCCGTTCAGACTTTATGTATTGAGCCATAGGGTGACATCTTCAAGCGGATCCGTTCCCATTGACTTACATTGTAAGTCTGAACGGATCCGCTCGCCTCCGCACGGCCAGGCGGACAGCTGAACGCTGCAAGCAGCGCACAGCTGTCCGCCTGTCCGTGCGGAGGCGAGAGGAGCGGAGGCTGAACGCCGCCAGACTGATGCAGTCTGAGCGGATCCGCTCCATTCAGACTGCATCAGGGCTGGACGGAGGCGTTTGGGTCCGCTCGTGAGCTCCTTCAAACGGAGCTCACGAACGGACCCATGAACGCTAGTGTGAAAGTAGCCTAAGCCCACCTACCAAGCGACAAGGTGGTCTCAGTTCAGGCGGGTCCTACTCTAAACCTGCCTATGCCGTTATGCATTTATGTTCAGGAGCACATATAGTGTGTTGCTCCTAGTTACCTCCATGTGCAGCAGCAACCGGTGGGAGGAGGAGCAGCACACACACCTATATGTACCACCTTAATCAAGGTCGCCTATTGGATAGATGGGGAAAAAGTGCACATGAATACTACTCCCAAAATATGAGCGTATTCTCAAATGAAGTCCAATCCTTCAAGACAAGTTAAACAAATCACGGAAAAAAATATATAAAACATTAGATACTATAAATACAAAAAATAATAAACCCTGAGTAGACAAAAAATAAATGCCAAGTACATCAAAATAGATGCTCATTATAACAGAGTAAAAAAGTGCTGAATACATCAAGGTGAGTTATTGCTCAATACATAACGATGAATAGATGCTCAGTACAATTTCTGCAATATCGAATTGTATCCTGATTATCACAAAAAACCTTCAGTTTGCAAAGGTCATCATAATTAATTTATAGGTCCCTTAATCCCAACGCATTTCCCCCAGTGTGTAAAGTGGGCTCATCAGGGGATATAGATGCAGTATTTAGATAGGCATCAGAGGTATTATTTCACAAATGACCCACAATTTTTTGTAACACCAGTTGATCATAGGTAAAAGATAGATGTTGATATTCATTCAGCAAAAGCAATAGTGAGAAGGTTGGAAAACTTTATTATACTTGCGCAGTCTGCCTCTTGGGAGGGGAGGGCTAAAGTTTCTATTGTGCAATCCTGTTAGGCTGCCACGTGGTCTTCTCCTTCTACCTTACCGTCTCTATTGGCTCCAGCTAAGTTATGCCTATTCTGTCGGTAAGAGGTTCAGCAAGTGATGGCCCCCGTATGGAAGGGGTATTCTTCTCTGTAAATCCTCTCTGTGGTGCTGTCGTGGGGGAAGGGAAAAATGATGATTACACTTACCGGTAATCGGTCGGATTTTCCAGACCCCACAACAGCACCCTTCCTTATTACCTCCCTGGTGCTTCTGGTTTCTTGACTTTAGTTGCACAGGGTGTAAAATATATATATACATAATTAGATGAACTAACCTGGGTCTGAGTCGCTCTCATGCTCTGTAAAACACTGAGGTTGGAGAGAGATTCCATCTTTTTATTCTGCAGGTTTCCTGTCCCTGGGGGATCCTCTCTCTCTCTCTGTGGTTCCGTCGTGGGGTCTGGAAAATCCGATTACCAGTAAGTGTAAGGTTTGCCTCACTGATTAGTTGTTTTCTTACGGCTACACAGCTGTTCAGTCCCAATCCCTTGAGCTCCCTTCACATTGTGTGTGTGGAAATGCTCTTATTTTCACTATTAAACATAGCCCTGAGTTCTACTGTTGTTTTTCTTCGATTTGATTTCACCATATGTTTAAGTTATCACCGATCATTCAGGATTTTTTTCCGCCCACATTTCTTCCTCGATTACGATGGGTCCCCACTATCCTTCCAGTTTTTAATAATGTGTTGGACAGTTCTTAACCCAATTTTAGTTGTTTCTGCAATCTCCTTAGATATTTTCTCTGCTTGATGCATGCCAATGATTTGACCCTTCTCAAACAGACTAACATCTTTTCCACGACCACGAGATGTGTCTTTTGACATGGTTGTTTAAGAAATGAGAAGCAACTCATTGCACCAGTTGGGGTTAAATAACTTGTTGCCAGCTGAAAGATAATCGCCCATGCAGTAATTATCCAATACCTATTTGCTAAAATCCAAGTGGGGACTTTTTTTTTGGACAGGCAGTGCTGTTGAGACTGGAGTGGCAGCGCATGCATGTTGCTCTCATTCACTTTGGGGGCTCCTTTCTAGAGACAACTGTGGGTCCCACCTCTGAGACCTGCACCTATTTGCCATTGATGGCATATCCTAGCAATATGCCACCAATGTCTGAGGTGAGACAATCCCTTTAATAAGTGGGAACATTCATGCTGCAAACTGGTTAGATAATGGGATGTGGTGGCGTCAAATAGGTCTATTATACTAAAACCATTTACAGACACAGATGTTGATCTATTTATTTATAGCAATGAATGGGATTGCAGCGCAAGTGGCAAGAAATCCAGCAGTGTCGGGTTTCTTGTGACTAACATGGCGATCCCATTCATTTCTATGGGATCCCTGCTACTCTGCGATCCTGACTGCGACAGCTGTTGCCATGTAGCCGCACCATAATTGTGGCTAGCAGGACAACCCTAGTTAACCACCTCCCGACCGCCTAACGCGCCGATGCGTCTGGGAGGTGGTTGATTTGTTCCTCCTGGACGCATCGGCGCGTCATCTCGCGATACCCGAGATTTCCTGTGAACGCGCGCGCGCTCACAGGAACAGAAGGTAAGCGAGTGGATCTCCAGCCTGCCAGCGGCGATCGCTCGCTGGCAGGCTGGAGATGTGATTTTTTTTTTAACCCCTAACAGGTATATTAGACGCTGTTTTAATAACAGCATCTTATATACCTACTACCTGGTCCTCTGGTGGTCCCTTTTGTTAGGATCGACCACCAGAGGACACAGGTAGGTCAGTAAAGTCGCACAAAACACTACACTACCCCCCCCCCCCGTCACTTATTAACCCCTTATAAACCCCTGATCACCCCATATAAACTCCCTGATCACCCCCCCTGTCATTGATCACCCCCCTGTCATTGATCACCCCCCTGTCATGCTCCGTTCAGACGTCCGTATGATTTTTACGGATCCACAGATACATGGATCGGATCCGCAAAACACATACGGACGTCTGAATGGAGCCTTACAGGGGGGTGATCAATGACAGGCGGGTGATCACCCATATAGATTCCCTGATCACCCCCTGCATTGATCACCCCCCTGTAAGGCTCCATTCAGATGTCCGTATGATTTTTACAGATCCATGGATACATGGATCGGATCCGCAAAACACATGCGGACGTCTGAATGGAGCCTTACAGGGGGGTGATCAATGACAGGCGGGTGATCACCCATATAGATTCCCTGATCACCCCCTGTCATTGATCACCCCCCCTGCAAGGCTCCATTCAGACGTCCGTATGATTTTTACGGATCCATGGATACATGGATCGGATCCGCAAAACACATGCGGACGTCTGAATGGAGCCTTACAGGGGGGTGATCATCCCATATACACTCCCTGATCACCCCCTGTCATTGATCACCCCCCTGTAAGGCTCCATTCAGACGTCCGCATTTGTTTTGCAGATCCGATCCATGTATCCATGGATCCGTAAAAATCATACGGACGTCTGAATGGAGCCTTACCAGGGGGGTGATCAATGACAGGGGGTGATCACCCATATACACTCCCTGATCACCCCCTGTCATTGATCACCCCCCTGTTAGGCTCCATTCAGACGTCCGCATGTGTTTTGCGGATGCGATCCATGTATCCATGGATCCGTAAAAATCATACGGACGTCTGAATGGAGCCTTACCAGGGGGGTGATCAATGACAGGGGGTGATCACCCATATACACTCCCTGATCACCCCCTGTCATTGATCACCCCCCTGTAAGGCTCCATTCAGACGTCCGCATGTGTTTTGCGGATCCGATCCATGTATCCATGGATCCGTAAAAATCATACGGACGTCTGAATGGAGCCTTACAGGGGGGGGTGATCAGTGACAGGGGGGTGATCACCCTGATCACCCCCTGTCATTGATAACCCCCCTGTAAGGCTCCATTCAGACGTCCGCATGTGTTTTGCGGATCCGATCCATGTATCCATGGATCCGTAAAAATCATACGGACGTCTGAATGGAGCCTTACAGGGGGGGGTGATCAGTGACAGGGTGGTGATCACCCTGATCACCCCCTGTCATTGATAACCCCCCTGTAAGGCTCCATTCAGACGTCCGCATGTGTTTTGCGGATCCGATCCATGGATCCGTAAAAATCATACGGACGTCTGAATGGAGCCTTACCAGGGGGGTGATCAATGACAGGGGGGTGATCAGGGAGTCTATATGGGTGATCACCCCCCTGTCATTGATCACCCCCCCCCTGTCATTGATCACCCCCCCTGTAAGGCTCCATTCAGACATTTTTTTGGCCCAAGTTAGCGGAAATTTTTTGTTTGTTTTAGTTTTTTCTTACAAAGTCTCATATTCCACTAACTTGTGTCAAAAAATAAAATCTCACATGAACTCGCCATACCCCTCACGGAATCCAAATGCGTAAACATTTTTAGACATTTATATTCCAGACTTCTTCTCACGCTTTAGGGCCCCTAAAAAGCCAGGGCAGTATAAATACCCCACATGTGACCCTATTTCGGAAAGAAGACACCCCAAGGTATTCCGTGAGGGGCATATTGAGTCCATGAAAGATTGAAATTTTTGTCCTAAGTTAGCGGAAAGTGAGACTTTGTGAGAAAAAAACAAAAAAAAAACAATTTCCGCTAACTTATGCAAAAAAAAAAATATTTCTATGAACTCGCCAGGCCCCTCATTGAATACCTTGGGGTGTCTTCTTTCCAAAGTGGGGTCACATGTGGGGTATTTATACTGCCCTGGCTTTTTAGGGGCCCGAAAGCGTGAGAAGTAGTCTGGGATCCAAATGTCTAAAAATGCCCTCCTAAAAGGAATTTGGGCACCTTTGCGCATCTAGGCTGCAAAAAAGTGTCACACATCTGGTATCGCCGTACTCAGGAGAAGTTGGGGAATGTGTTTTGGGGTGTCATTTTACATATAACCATGCTGGGTGAGAAAAATATCTTGGTCAAATGCCAACTTTGTATAAAAAAATAAAATAAAAATAATCATTTTCCGCTAACTTGTGACAAAAAATAAAAAGTTCTATGAACTCACTATGCCCATCAGTGAATACCTTAGGGTGCCTACTTTCCGAAATGGGGTAATTTGTGGGGGTTTTCTACTGTCTGGGCATTGTAGAACCTCAGGAAACATGACAGGTGCTCAGAAAGTCAGAGCTGCTTCAAAAAGCGGAAATTCACATTTTTGTACCATAGTTTGTAAACGCTATAACTTTTACCCAAACAATTTTTTTTTGCCCAAAATTTTTTTTTTTTTATCAAAGACATGTCGAACAATAAATTTAGCGAAAAATTTATATATGGATGTGGTTTTTTTTGCTAAATTTTACAGCTGAAAGTGAAAAATGTCATTTTTTTGCAAAAAAAATTGTTAAATTTCGATTAATAACAAAAAAAGTAAAAA